>NW_027437186.1:16293385-16895885 GCF_033239565.1 Halichoeres trimaculatus | reverse complement strand
CAGACCGGAGGTTGCTGCTGGGTTTCAAGGCTTGTAATAGTCAGCTTGTTTCCCAAGAAATAAGTTCTTAAGTTGCTCAAGAACAGCTGTGATGGAATCAGAAAAAATGTCAAATTTCTTTATAATGGATGAAAACACCAACTTCGTAACAGCACCTCAAAATCTTAGAGCTCCCCCTACTGACTGGGTGCAGTATAAACTGGTAGAATGTGAGTCTTATTACTAGACAAAACTACAGATCAAATTCATTTTTTTAATTGATCTCTGGTTTTCATCTGACAAGTTTAGTTTCAGTGATTTCTAAGATGCTTGAAGAGGAGGTATTATGCCATGATTGAGGCTCCTGCAGTGCTCTGTGCTCTACTCGTCCTCTTCTCTGAATCAGAGGAGAGGAGGAACAGAAAGAGGAGACACAAGAGTCACTGAACTTTCCATAACCCCGAGTGTCTGATTAAAACTGACACAAGAAGCTGTTACACTTTAGACTGGGCCTGAGGGGTTTTACACCCGTGAGTTAAATGTTTGTTATGGTGAGCAAAAGGAGCTGGTAGTCAATACAATGACTTCGAGAGCTGATTCCCACTCCACAGACTACAGCCCCAAATGCGTGCTATTTCATTTCAGATTCAACTGTTGCACAGCAGGAGAAGGTAAGCGTGTCTTAAAAAAGGACAGACCAAACCTTAGTAGCCATAAAAATCATGATTTTTCCAGATCAACACACAAATTTAGCTTCACACTTTGAGATTCCCTGTTTAGAGTAAAATCAAGCTGATCAAGTGCCAACATGGATTCTTGAGAATGTTTCCTGTCACTCTGACTCATAATATTTTCTTTAAAAGAAAGAGAGAGAGAAATGCCACAATAAATACTTTGTTACAAGCCGAGAAATTAAGAAAAAATATACCCTTAGTTTTTAAAATCACAACAGTCTTTAACATACATTGAAGGCACTGTCAGCATAATGCTTCAGAGGTTTTGATTTGTGTTGCTTTGTTTTATTCATTCATTTATGCAGTCCCAATAAGACCTTGCAATAGGTGTTTGTACTCAAGAGGGTCTCTTTAGAAAATGCAAATATGGTGAAACTTTTTTTGATTGATAGTGCACTCATGACCAAAATGATTTTGTTGAATTTGGAAATTGAACCACAAATGCCAGCTAGAGTTTTTCACTGGTTTGTTATTCACTCGGTCATCCCTTAGTGATGCAGAGCAAGCAGGCAAAGCCTTTCATTGTCAAAACTTCTGACTTTATCTCTTACATAAAATGGGAAAGGATTTGAACTAAAGGCGTTCAGTGTTTGCATTTTGAACTCCAGTAAATTGCAAAGTGATAGCCCCATAAGATTAAATAAAATTAAGTACAAACACATCAGAACTGCTCTTATGTAAAAGCTACACTTGAGTAAATCTACTTCAATCTAAGTCGCATACCACAACTTCAGACTTCAGACTTCACCCTCCTGGATAAGACACAATGGGAATGTAAATAATAAAAAAAGAGATCATGACTGTTGAAGGAAGAGGAAAAAGTAGGATTCCTGTGCCCATATCTTTCAGATTCTAACTTGTTCTGATTAACAATTGTAAACAACAATTATAAACAATTGTTTTATATAATCTGTACGTATGTGCACCTCTCTCCACATAAGTGATTTTTAGAATTATTGGTATAAGCT
Organism: Halichoeres trimaculatus; assembly: GCF_033239565.1. NCBI lineage: Eukaryota > Metazoa > Chordata > Actinopteri > Labriformes > Labridae > Halichoeres > Halichoeres trimaculatus. Next base: position 16,894,204 of record NW_027437186.1, on the reverse strand, counting down.
GAACTGTACCACCAAAAAGGATCAACCCAATGTTACTTTTCAATAGGCCTGCTTCTGTTGCGTGCAGAATAAAAATAAGACATCAATACCAAAACATTTTAGGGACAAAAAATATATTTTTTCTCTTTTTTTGTAACTTAGATATCAAATACTTTTTATGTTGTGACTATACATTAATTTAATGTTTAAAAAGGATTTTTTTTATCCTTTTACCATTTATTTCAAAGCTGAGAAACAGCGCCCCTCTCAACATTATGCAAATTTGTATGAACGCACTGCTGTGTGGTGAAAGAGGGTACTGCATCTGTCTGTACACAGACGCTTGGTGAAGTAGATCGTTGAGGTCACAACTCTCTGCCCAGGTGAAACTTTCCTATCGGGCAAACCTTTTTTTATAAGGACCAATTGCTTTTTTGCATCTGTTTGAATTCCTTGATGACAAAGAGTGTTCGGATATTTTTCTTGGATTCCTAGTTTGCTAAAATGTTTGGTTTGGTAGCTAGCGTGATGGCAGGCGGCCACCTGGTCTTTGGATGTGTAGTACCCGGATTAACCTTTTCTGCCAAGACAAGCGAGAAGAAAACGACCATCACCTTCAGACAAAGTAAGTTGGATACATTTTGTTCAAAAGTCTTTCTCACTGTCTGTCACTCTTTCAGTCACACTGACTTGTTTATCTGAACACTTGAGCTGTTTCTGGCAGGTAGTGTTTGGTGAGGAGTTATGATTAACATGGTACCATTGTCCTCAAGAATATGGTGCCTTTTGTAAGATGACTGATGTGTGTTTTTCAATGCTGCATTTCTTATTGACTTTCTAAAAGAAGTTGATGAAGGTTAAAGATTTAAATTGACCAAACTGTGTCCAGTTGTTACCTGTGGTTGACTCCAGCATTGCTGTGAGAGAGTTTGAATATTTTATCATTGTGGTGTTTTACCTGGAGAATACTAAGATCATATCAGAGCTATCAAAGAATGATGTCCAAGTATGTATTTATTTTCTCATATAAACACAGTGACAATATCTCTTACAACTTCTGCACTCTGCAACTGACTAAAGCACTCAGCCTCACAGTCAAATCAAAAGCCCCATTAAAGAGGATAGGCCTTAAAAATGCTGATTTAATATTGGTATGTGTTTCAAACTCACATAATTAACTTTATGCCGTAACCTTTAGTGTGAAGCCACAAGCTCTCAGTAGAACATTCAGTTGTGTGTTGAACATATGTTTCAGGTGTATGTGCAGAATGCTAATTAAATGCCACAAAGAGGAGAGGAGTCACTTTATGAGTGGCTGACATGCGAGTGCTGCAGCTGCTAATGACTGCTGATCACAGCCGCAGAGAATCTGAGAGTGACAGCTGAGCTCGTCACGGTTAATAAGAGGTGCAACATGAAGAAAGTGTCAGATTGAAATTTGATGCTGATTTGTGTAGATGGAGAAATGCTCTTCTTCAGCGGAGCTCAACAAGGAAAAAAAACAAAAGCACAGTTTACTATGGCACAATCTCAATAGCACATAAAATCAACTTTTAGATTTTTCTTTTAAACTGACTGAAATTTGTAAAATCTAACCTTCATCAGCCTTGCTTTTAAAGCACAACTCAGTCCACTCAGACATTACACTATTATCATATCACCCAGCCTTTCTGCATTTAACCACATTGAGTTGACATCACTGCTTTGTACTCGAGAAATCATTGGATCAACAGTTGACTTAAAAGCATTACCAGAGAGCTTATAGTTTATAGGTGCTAGCACTGCACTGATGCAAGACCCCTCCTCCTTAACCTTAATCTTTACACAGCATAACAGTGTTTTTTTCTTCTCGCTGTACAAGGACACTTCAAAGTGAGAGTGGGCAACAATATGCTGGAGCCATAATCAGTTCTCCATTAAACTCGTGGTGAGCCCCATTTTCTTGAGGGGCCCTGTTTGGTAGTTCAGAGGAAAATCATTGTTGCTATTTTCAGTTGCCATGGTGCAGAAAAGCTTACATGACTGTTCTTTTCCTTTAGTTTAGTTCATGATGATCGGTGTGGAAACACTGATGCACAGATTTATTTAAGACTTCTCTGTTGGTTAGTCCTGTAATTGTGTCCATGTTATAAACTTTTGGCACAGCCATCTGTCCTTTTAAAGTTTTCTGTCGGCTGATGACGGCAACATTAAATAGATGTGCTTGCTTTCATTTTCTTCTGCTATCTGCTTGATTGGCTCAACTTGGTTTGACTTGACAGGAGCACAGTAGAGATAACTGTCTTATATCTTATGGTACCTACCTATGGATGTGAGTTAACAGAGGACCCACTCGTCTTAACCAATGGTTGTTGGCTTGTCAGCTGTCACTTTAACTGGAAGTCAGAGAAGTCATCGAAAATATTGTAACGTTTTACAGAGTTCTTTAAAACACAGCTGATCACAGATTTGGGATGATGAACACATCCGAGTCCGTTAGAGGTTACAGACTGAGCTCACAGTGAATCGTCTTCTTTCCGCTTCTTTTTGGAGCTTTACAGTTAAACATAAATAATGGAAACTCCCTATACATTGCTCTTATTCCTTCTGTTCACAGGTTATTTGCCAGCAGATGGCCTCTAGGAGATGCACTCTGCAGTTCTGCTGCAATTCACTTTACAGCACAGGATGCTTTTCTCTATCAAAGATTGTAACCAGGTACCTGGTTTCTGTCTCTGGCTGCTCTTGAAGGTCAGGAAATAATGACAATGCTTTTTGCCACAATCTTTTTTTCTATTTAGGGAGCTATTGAAAAAGCTTTTCCTGCACTTTTTTCTCAACATGCCTTTTTTCCCTCTCTGCTGGTCACTGATTAGTCGTTAAATTGTAAACTTTGTGCTTTCTTTTGGGAAGCCTTTTTTCCACTTTTAAATGGTTCCACATTTGCCAAACCATCTCTGCCAATGCCAAACTGAATATTCTAATGTTGCTAATGACTCTTGCTTAGAATTTCTGGTACACCCAGGCGGTTGATTGGCAGCACTTGTCAGCACATCTGCTCCAAGAATCAGCATACCACGTTGGACTGATGTGGATAGGGCCTGAGCGAAAGGGCAACCACTGACACACACATATCTCTAGCAAACTCAAACCTTCAAGATGACAAGGGTTTCTCAGAGACTTCCCCCAGTAAATTTTTCATGGGCACAAACTCAGCTCTGCTGCTCATCCTACAAACACATATTCCTTACAAATGTAGCAACATTTTAAAGAGACATAATGGTAGAAAATGTATAGCTGAGACACATTTTTACAACAAAGAAACAATCCATCAAACAGAAATTGTCTTTATTTTTGTGCTAAGTTTATTATATCACAATCTCCATGTGTTACCCTTGCTATAGGAAACATGTTTTCACCTCAGTGTCAACAGGTGAAATTTTCTGCACTATTATCTGTGGATTGATTTGGTACACAGTGTTTCCTAGTTGTCTCTGGTGTCTCTCTTGCTAGTGTAATTAAGGGGTGGTTACTCAATTAAGGTACTTTTATAGATACCAACTGAATTATGTCAAAAGTACCAATACCTAAATGCATCCTGTGAGGGAGTAGAAGAGTAGGTAATTTTCTATGCTGGTCATGAACACATCGCAAAGTTATATTGAAGAATAGATATGTTAAATTGATTTTTTTTTTCATATTGAACAGATTGATATTCTTTACCACATAAACACAAAAATGTACCGAAAATTGGTGTTGTCGAGTACCAGAACTGATTGCCAGATACCGCACATCTGTACTGTAATTTTTCAAGTGTGAAAGGTACCCATCCCCAGTTGTATTTGGGTTGTGACCACTTAGAATCAATTATACACACAGCCTGGTGACAGTGGGACACACAATGGTTTTGCATTCACTGAATGTTCTGGAGTAATTGCACCTCTTCTGACTTTTTGGATGTGAAAACTGCTTCAAAGAATCAGTAAGCCACTGTTGATTTCACCAAACTATGCAGCCACCGTCCCCTGCTTTGTTCTCGTTTACTCTCACAGCAGGCAGCTGAGTTTGTAACAGCAGCAGAAGTTTCACATGGAGAGGGCAGCAGTCATAATCCTACATAAATCAATTTCTATCTGTTTCATCCTGTTCTGGGTGTTCTCTGTTCCTGACAGAAACTCAAGGTTGGCTTGTGATGACTTTTTTTTCCTGAAGCTTTCAGTATCAATATGTGCAGACAGGGGACCGTTCCTCTTGAGAAGTATGACCCTGGGCACACAGAGAAAATACATTACATGGGTCTTATATTTCTGTATACACTGAAGCCAAGATTTTTTTCTTCTTGATTCATTTTTTTGAATAACTGCAAGTGGATGTTTTCCTGGAGCAACAGTGTAGCAGATCTTTATCCCCACACTCCTGCAGAAAAGGCTAAAATGTATCCAAAAGGTAAACAAAGTATTAAATCCATCATGTTGCTGTTGTCTCTTGTTGCTTATGTCTTCTTTCTCATAAAATCTGCTGTTTTGTTCTTTGAAAGCAACCCTGACTGAGGTTTTCCACCTCCAGCTGATCCATGTAAGAGCTCGGAGCTCTATCAGGGTTATCCGGGGCAGCTCCCAGAGCATTACATCTGGTGTTTATATGCACGATCAATATCCAGACCAATCGCTGCATATTGTAATGATCGCTTTTAGCAAAGTAAAACCTGCCAAATCCATTTTCAGTTGTTTGTGGTAACCCATTGTGCCCCACGTGTTCCTGCTGCCAAATAATCAGATCTGTTTCTAGCTCAGAGGCTCACTGTGGAGAGGAGCTGCAGCAGCCTGTAGTGTCAATGAAATATCCACAATCACTGCGTGATGTACAGAGCAATACCAACAGCTCAGGCTACAAACTGTCGTTTTGAATTTATTTCAGTAACATTTTGGAAGTGAACAAAAGCCCGCCTCTGAACAGGCAGCCAAGGTTCTTTCTCCATCATGAAGTTGTGACAGTTTAACAAGGTTGGCAGGATGCTGCTTAGGTTTGAAAGCCTGACAAAACAAAGTCAGGGTTAAATGTGAGTCAGATCTTTTTCTTTTAGTCAACTGTACAAAGGTCCTAAAAATCATAAAATTTTGTTGAATGCAATATTGACAAAACCAAACTTCAGCATAGATTCTCAAAGAGTGTCACAAAACCTCAAACAGTGTAAAATTTTTATTATTTTTTTTTCAGACAAAGATGAAGGTAAAATATTTCTTCTAGGAATTCAAAAAGTCCAGCCCACATAGTTAAAGTACCTTCAGTGTTACTTTAATTCAACTTCAATAAATATGTTTTCAATTAAAAAAAACAAACATTTGATCCAATGCAAGAAAAGGATTAGAAAAAGAGTGAAATGGGCTGTGCTAATGATAGTATATAAGCCTGTCAAAGATATGAGCAGAGAGGCACCCTCTCTCAGATCACTCTAACAAGACTGGTTTGGAGGAACTCTACATTTCATTTGTTGTTACGCAAAGACATGAGGCCATTGGTTTAGTTTTAGGTGGGCTTCAGAAAGCTAATGTTAGAAGCTTTGAATCGACAGCATGACTTCATTTTTTTCCCATTGTGAGCTTTAAGCCAAAAGACGGCCTCCAAAGTTACAGACGTGTCATGCTGGTGCAGCCAACTGGTAGCATCACAGAATTGATAAAGCTCACCAAAACATGTATTGAACTTGTTGGGAAAAATTCAGGTGGGTGCTGCTCAGCAGCTGAACATATTCCTGTATTAGTATGAAGCAGTTACTTGGAGCTTTGGAAAGTTTCATGACTCTTAAGTTCGGGTATAGTTTTTCTAATCCGAAGCCTCATTACTAGATCTCCCTTCCTTGTCTTCACTTATCCACCCTTCTATTTGTGTGAGTCTTTTTACAAGGAAAAAAGGTAGTGCTGGCATATTTTTCAACCTTAGACACCAGAAATAAAATTCTAGTTCTTTGTTACTAAAAGTTTCTTTTACTTTTAGTGGAGACACAGACCTAGCTTCTTGGAAAGACAGCACAGGTATGAAACATGTTTGGCACACAAAGTTACTTAAGCTTAGTTACCTTTTGATGCTTTCATTTGTGAGTTATTTTAAGGTGCTGTGTGGGTACGTTTGTTAGATATGTTATTTTCACTCACTGCTCAGTACAGCCATAATTTCTTGCAGTACTTTGCTGGTTAAATTAAAGCACACTAAAACAGTTTCTTGCAGTACGCCGCTGGTGAATTTAGAGCATACTAAAACAGTGTGATCATGGGCTGAATAAATGAAGTTGATTTAAGTGAACTTGACAGAAAATCATAAACTAAAATGACATGAGCTGTATCCCATCACCATAAATGTATTCTGTGCTTCACCCCAGTTGACATGGAGTATAACATAAACCAGCCACAAGAGAGACCCTTACAGGAAAGAAGCATGTCTGTGTAAAGAAGTATGAGGGCTGAGCCCTGCCATTGTTGAGCTTTGATTACTTTTTGACACAGACCAAAGACTGAACATGACCGGAGCTCTCACAAACGTCCCATGTTTTACAGTCAGTCAGTGTTTCAGATGACCCTGAATGATTTATCTGCCAAAGACAAATTTTACTGCCGTTTTCCTCTTGACGCAGTGTAATTTTGAACCCAGCCCGTAACCAAGAGTGTAATTAACATGTCCGGTTTATACTGAGGATCATAAAGATAATGTCAGCTGCTCTTGTTGTATAAAGGGCCTTTCAGAAAGGATACAGTGTCCAGTGAGATTAATATGAAGTAAAATAAAGAAAAGTACAGGGAGAGGGCAGAACAAAGTAACCTCTCACATTAAGTCGGTAAGTTAATCTATCAAACTGTAATAAAAGAGACATAAAATATGCAAACACATTTTAAAGCTGTGATGCATGATGGGTGCTCAGGGTTTCCTTTACAGCCTGTAGCTCATGAATGGAGGTTTTTTTGAGTTGGTGCTTTAACATTACATAATGTGTACACACCACATCGTTTGGTTTAGAAATGGATTAAGTGGCAATAACATGTAACTCAAAGTAACAAGTGCACTGAGATTTCTCAGCAGCTGAGCTGTAGGTTTTACCTCTACTGAGGATTTCAGACATCTCCATTCATGATTAACTGGATTGTTTTTTTTTGGTTAACTTTCAAGCAGAAACTGTGAAGAATTGCTCTAAAAGCTTTAAAAGCTCACGGTACCTCAAGCGTACACATCATGCCAAGTAGCAGGGTCAAAAAGACAAACTTTGCATTTGGCTGTTAAACCTTGTGAAATATTTAAAGTGCAAAAACTTTTTTACAACAGGATCTGGAGAACAAACTATGCTAATGTAATTCCTATCAGTTTACCAAAAGCTTGTTTCTGCAGCTCCAGATCTGTAGAAAGACAGTTGCTGCAAAAATACTCTATATGTAATCAAAGAGGCTTTTAATACTTGAGTTCATCTAGACTATGTGCAACTGATATCCTATGGTTGTATAGTTTAAACTTAATCAGGAGGGGATATGAAAGCATTACAGACCGACAGACGACTTGACTTAGTGATGCAATTTTCAAGCAGCCTGATAAAACTGGATTTGATGTCAGGCTTTTACATAATTCCAGATGAATCTGGCACTACCTTTCTTAATTCAGGATAACTTTTCCCAGGATGAAAAGTGATGAGGTCATGTATGTATTTGTTGTTTGAATCATGACAACTGGCAAACTTTGTAAACTCAGTTCGTAGCGTAGTTTGGTACCCAGCTATATTAAGTGCTACCCACAGCCGGACAGGCGTGTCCGTAATGTGTAATGTTAGTGAATCCTGGTTTCGCCCTATCAGTGCTCCTCTACCAGCTACAACTTCACCAACCAGAGCAAATGTAACCTCGCTCTTTATTTTAGCCTGTCCCTTTCACTATCCTGTTCTGTTCTTCTGTTCTTTAATTTTTGTCAGTTTAGCTCCAGTGTCTACTATTACTACAAAATAAAAACAAGAAATCTTTTTCAGGAGAGAAAAATCCAGATCTCATTTCTGACTGCTTAACTCAGCTGGCTGGTGTTGTGTCGTCAGGACTTCAGGTCTATGGATTCATGTTCTCCAGGGAAAAGCCAACCCAATGGCAGATACTAAGAAATAAGCATTTTGAAATAGCTCATTTTTACACTTATAGTCTTTTTTAAAATCATGGATTATGAACAGGCAAATGTATAAAAGTGAGACTATCTCAAGATCATGTATAAAGTCCTCTCAGGGCCTTGTAGGAAGCTATGAGGATCTGTTTTAATTGCACTCCCTCGCCACCTTGTGGCCTGGAGTCTCAGCACACTGTCATAAATTACTTTTAGAGAGGAGTGTGTTTGTTTTGGAATTAAATGGAGATCAGATCAAACCAAGTTTTCTTGGTTCAAGACAACTTTTTACTGGATACAACACACTGAGGAAAGGTATTTATCAGTACAGTCAATAGCGATAAGGTATGAAACATGTCATCAGGCAAACTTTGTAGCAGCTGGCTATATGTTAGCGACATCATCAGCCCGATGCCTATCTGTAGGCTAATGTGACAACAAGTGAACACTGTCAGTTTTAAGTTGTTATGTAGCCGTTTATATTTAGCACAGCTGGCAGCCTGGTGTTCCAAGACATGTCTGTAATGTATAACGTAAGTAAATCCTGGTTAGCTATGTCCTGCTAGTCATCCACCAAGCAGAGTTAACGTAACCTCACTCTTCATTTTATTGATAGACTCTCAAGTTTGAACAGACCACCGCAGAATAACTGCTGACTGTGGGTTGGAATGAACATTAGCACAAACAGTTTAGCTTTTGTGTTATAGAGTGATACAGTCTGAGCCAAAGGCTAATTAGCCTTTAGCTTGGGCTGTAGCGATACAGTCTGAGCCAAAGGCTAATTAGCCTTTAGCTTGGGCTGTATCACTCTCCCGGTTAGCTTTCTCCTGCTGTTCTGTCTTTTTTCTGTCCGACAGTTAGGCTCCTGTGTCCAGGAAATGAATCACAGGTATCGTTTTTAGTAGAGAAAAATACAGATCTCTGTGTTTTATTTCTTCTCACTACAAATCTTTGTCAGCTGGCGTGGTGTTGTCATAGAGACCTAGACGTGCCGTACACTGCAAAAACTGAAATCTTATCAAGTGTTTTTGTCTTGTTTTCAGTAGAAAATTCCTTTTAAGACTCAATATGAGCCACAATCACCTCATCAGTTCAGAAAAATGTCTTGTTTCAAGTTATTTACAGACAAAAATGAGGTCTGATTTTCTTGTAACCTGTAAAAAAAATCTGCCAATGGAACAAGAGAAAAGTTACTTGTATTAAGACATTGTTCTAGTCTCAAGGAAATTTTCAAGCAATTTTTACTTGTTCCATTAGCAGATTTTTTTTACTGGTTACAAGCGATTCAAACCTTATTTTTGTACTCTGATAACTTGAAACAAGACATTTTTCTGGATTGATAAGTTGAATGTGGCTCATATTGAGTAGAACAAGACATTTTTTACTTAAAACAAGACAAAAACACTTGATAAGATTTTTAAGTTTTTTGCAGTGTAAATCCTGGTCGACCCAAACTGGAAGCTAAGTAGCAATTTGAAGTAACCTGTAACCAGTATTGGTGCTAATGATTTCATTTTTTAGTGTGGATTACAATCAGGCATATATCTAGAAGGGAGACTTTTTCAAGATCACTTTCAAACTCCTCACAGACCCTTAAAGTTCTTTTCCTCTCATTCCCCATGTTCCCAGCTCCTACTGCTGGTTCAGGACAGTCTGTTGCTGAAGGCACCAAGGTCACTGAAAAACAGTCTACTGTCCTCATCAAGCTAACACTGGGCTCTACAAAAAAGGACATGGATGTTAGCTTTATTGCTCCTAAACTTCACCTGTTGAATGACAGACTGCACTGATCCTTAGGATCCCACATCCTGACTACACTGTTTTATGAATAACAGCTGATACACTGTTTACAGAAAGTTAAGAAATAGACAACATTCACTCCAGAACAGTAAATGAAATGAATGCATGCTGAAAAGCTATACTTCAGTGTTAAACTTCAGTGTCTGTGGCAGCTATAGTAACATTGATGCTGTTTGAAGAAGCTTTTGCTCTGCTGCACAGTACATTTTCAGAAGTGTATTTGGGCAAGAAATCACAGTAAATATAAGGATTTCAGTTCCCAAGCTTTTCCTTGGATGCCTCCTTACTTTTTGTTGGTATAGAGGATTTGTCACAGTGTGCATATAATGCAGTGCTTATCTGCACGCACCTTCAGGATCATAACCCTGCTGGGTTTGTGTGAATACCTTCTCATATCACTGCTTTGACTCCCAGCCCAGAGAGCCAGGTTTTTATCTCTCACCAATTTCACAAATAATTCAAGAAGTTATACGACAGCAAAGTACACATAAACAAGTTTCCGTCTGCCCGCTTGTCTGTCGCCATCACCCATCTCATTACCTGCAGCATTATTCATCAATACCCCCACCTCGATATCCCTCTCCCTCCCCAGCAGCACACACATACCCCCACTGGGAGGAATGGCAGCCTCTGACAAGCCCAGAGTAAATGGGCACCTCATCCTGTATGTGTGTGTGTGTGTGTGTTTGTGTGTGCATGTGACAAGTACTGACAGTCCAGGAGCCTGGCCTCGTACAAGGTCAGCATCTGCGATCTCCATCAGTGTGTGCGTGGTTGTGTGTGGCTACAAACAATATACCACCTGTGCCCCCCTGCCATGCCCGCACCCAGCAGATGCTCTGAAAGTCATACTTATACAGTCTTACACACACATCCACACACACAAACATACACGTGCATGCAGACTTAGTCATGAGTACCATGCGGAGTTATCAAAGTCAGCCGAGGTTAGTCGTGGTGTAGTGAGTGTGATGAATATGATAAAATATGGACCATAAATTCAGCTCATAAGGAGGGAGGAGGAGAACTACAAGCTCACACTCAACAGTTACACACATGCACTAGAACACAGAGATACACACGTCTTTGGAAAACTATGATGAGTTTTGTTTTTAATGTGGTTAATGTGGTGTTTTTTTCTTGTTTTTCACCTTGACCTAAAAAGTTCTTGAAGTGACATGAATTAAAGAAAACACCTCATTTACCTTGAAGTGGACTGTTGAAGTAGAAGTTGAAAAAAAGTTTAAACAAAAGCTAATCAACATAAAAAAGAAAAGCACACACTGTTCACAACTATAAATGGCATTTTCGAAGATGCGTCTGTTATATAAATATTCCTCATAATACAGGATGGTATCTGAAAGAAAGTAAAGTTTCTGAGGTTAACACTTCTGACTGTTTCAGTGTTTTTAAGAAAGATCACTCAAAACTGTCTTCCTTTTTTTTGGAGGCATAAATATGTCTGGAGCAGCCTCCTTCCTTCATCACTCCTGTTTACACAAACATCGCAATTTTGTTGACGGCCCAGCTCAAAGCCAGAGTGTGACATATAAGCCCACTATGCCACTGACTCACATGTTCTGTCTCACCTGTGAGTGAAAAGTTGGTGTTTACATGAAGCTGTAGGGGGCAGTATGACAAAACAAAGAGAAACTGTTGTATTAGGATTGAAAAGCTCGCCTGGATGGCTTTGTTTTTGTTGGTTTTAGCACCATATAATTTGATGCTCAAAATGTTTTTTGTTTCTTTTTTGGCTTTTTTTTTGGTATCATCCATCCATCCATTACCTTTAACTACTTTTTGAGGGGTGGGGGGCAGCAGGGACCTATCCAAATGGTTTTGGGTGAGAGGCGGGGTATACCCTGAACAGGTCACCAGGCTATCACAGGGCTAACATATAGAGACAGCCTAGACACACACTCACACACACACATCTACAGGCCAGTTTAAGGTAACCAGTCAACTTGATGAGCCTGCAGGCATGCACAGGGAGAGCATGCAAACTCCACACAGATATGTTCCTGTATGGCCAGGGAATCCAGGGTTTCCACTATATGTGAATGACCGTCATGCCAAAATAAAAGCAACCCCGCCTTCAGAACTGTGATTTCTTTTTCCAGATGTTTCAAATGTGAATTATACCACTCAGGGCTCTTTTACATTTGACCAAAATGGTGTTGACTAAAACTCACACTCGAGGAAGGATCATATCGTGGTCAAAACCAGTAAGAGACAGAACTTGGACAGGTCTTTGCAGTTTAAAATTCTCAGCTCTCTACATTGCACACAGCAGATTGTCGCCCAGATAGGCGCACATAAGACACACAGTTACTGGAAACAATCGATTCATTAATCTGTGCTTGAAGATATGAGTGATCATCTAGCTCTATGCTTTATACACTGTATTGATGCACATGTCACATCATAAATAGCTTGTGAGTTGTAGAGTGAACTTTTGTTTGCTGAGCTGCCACGCAGTGTTAATATCTGTATATAAAGTCTGTACGATAAGAAGTTCCCTGTCACTCTGTGTGTGTCATATTTACTTTAAACTTCATCCTGATCAGTCCCTGGGGACATGCTGATCAGCGCGTTGAATCCAGTGGCGCATATTGTGCACCAGTTGACCTTAAATTCTCCTGGCGCTCCTACAGGCGAATGTGTCACCTTTCCGCTGTCTCTGGGACAGAAGTTGCAGTTCATCAATCTTTCCCTTCATTCTTTAAAAATCAACAAAGGAATTTTCCTCCAGCTTTTGTCGAACAAACCTGAAAGCCTGTTAGCTTCCACACCACAGTTACTAGTGTCACTATGTGCCTCTATGCAGGGGTGTGTTCAGACTACTAGGGGGGCTCAGAGGCTCCCCCCCTGTTTCAAAAGTCCTGGAGGAAACCCTGGAATCAAACCAGGCACCTTCTTGCTGTGAGGCAACATTGCAGCCCTTTATTAACATCTTTTTTTGTCCTTTTTTTTTAAAGGTCCCATGTTATGCAAAAAATCACTTTATTAAGTCTTTTAGTGAAATTTGTGGGTCTTTGGCTTTCCTCCCAGCCCTCAAAATGTGATATTTAATGACAAAACCTGTACTTAGTAGTGCTTGTGAATGTAAAATCCTGACCTAAAACAAGTTGTTTGGATTCGGGGGATTTGCTGACGTCAGCGATTCCCTTTTTTGACCAATCAGGAGCAAGTCTGACCTGATTTGTTCACCGGAGCAGATACCCCCGAACCTTCTCCCAGCCCACTCCCCTCCTCGCTGCTGGAGAGATCTCTTCAGCAGTGGGGAGGCGAATGCTGAAGTTGAACAGCCATCACTGCTCTGTTTTTGGCTGTAAACAGCCACATAGTTCTATGCACAATCTTCCCATCTCGGAAGAAGACAAGACCAAGTGGCTAGAGTTCATTTATCAAGGAAATGTGCCAGCTACACTCAGTAAAACCGTGCATGTGTGTGCCAGTCACTTCACGGCCGACTGCTTTTCAAACTTTGGACAGTACAACAGAGGGCCAGCGAATATACTGGTCCTGAATCCAGGCACATTACCAACCATCCACTAACAAACCTCAGACCCTGGAAATGTGAGTATTTTAAATGCTGTGTGCTGCGGAGCAGATGTAGGAGCTTTTCATCAGTGTCCCCCCATCTCTGTGTTAGCTTCGGATGCTAACTTTAGCTGCGGTCAGCCTGTTGTTTTAGCCTGTAATGTTACGGTAAACGAGCTTTGCTGTTTTCTTAACATTGTGCACTCGGAGATCGTGGCGCCGCTCTCAGTGACGTGGAAAAGCGGGGCGGTATCAGTGGTGACTCATTTACATATGAAGGCCACGCCCACTAAATCAGACTGTTCTGATCAGAGGGGCTATGAGAGCCTGGAAACAATACTGCTGTGCTTTATTTATTGGATTTTTGGACCAAAACATGTTACTACCATTCCATGAAGACATCAATGATATTTTACACATATTAAACAGCAGTAAAGGAGCATAATATGGGACCTTTAAAATTCCTTATCTTTAGGGCTGCAACCATTTTGATAGTCAGCCATGGATTGATGACTTCCAGCTCCTCAAATTGAATGATGCAATAATTAAACTGTTCTTTTCTAGTGATTAGCATTACTTATTTAACCCTAACTGTGCCTTTGAAAATAATTTATATAAGCAACATGATTTTTATTTTTAGTGTATAAGTTAAGGAGAGGGGGAAGAAAAACAAATGGGGGAGAGGAGAGAAGAGTTAAGAGAGTTTAAGATGAGTTACTAAAAATGTAAAACTCAGCGTTGCTAAATTCTGGATTAAGTTGAACGCCTACTCCTCATTCCTCCACAGTACCGACGTGCTCCTGTGAAAAACAACAAATTTCACTTTATAGATCATACAGGCCGCTCGTTTCTCTGGGGCTTTGAGTCAAACACACCAAGACCTTCAAAATGTAAGACCCTATGGTGCTGTATTGGCCTCTGTCATGTTACTACAGTTTTTTTTCCTGCTAGTATTGAGGGACAGCTCACTCCTCAGCAGTTCAACACCACAAAAGCAATCTGATGTCCACACACAGCAGGAAACATCCAATAAAATTAAAAACAACTATTTAAACTCTTTGGCCGTCACTCTTACAAAACTATCTGCCATTTAAGACAATCATTATATTTCTGATGGAAAACACTTGTAAATGATATGGTTGGAGACAAAAACTGAAAGCTCCAAAACACTAGCTGGGAAAATAATGACTTGTCTTTGACTTGCTGACAGATGTTCGACCAACACAAGTGAAGAACTTATAAGACTGATGTTTAGTAAAGCAGCTGATTTGAATCCCCAACATATTGACTTTCTTATAGAAATAAATGTTGACCAAACATTTGAGCTCCCTGTCCTTTGACTCATATTAAAGGTCTCCTTTGTATTGATCTTGCCAAACCGCCCATAAGAATAAAAACAGTCAAAAAAACAACATTGATTAGAATTTTTTATCAACACTTCAATAAAGCGTCTGGTATGTCAGGACAGAATGTTTGAATTTTAAACGGGCCAAAAACAGCAAAACTCAACAGGAGGCGACTCTGTGACAGCAGAGCCAGAGGGAGGCTTTATTGTTATCGTCTCCCTTGGTGGTGACTTGCTTGCAATGTTGCATTGCTATTAGAGAGCAACATACAAAAAACGAAACAAAACAAAAAACAACAGCAGAAAATCAGATTAAATGCACATGTCAGGAGGCATAGTCTCCAACTGGTGTCAGGTTTATGACAAGCTTGTGTCATTTACCATGACTGCCTGATTTATTTGTCCTGGCTGGGAGTAGAGGAGGCAAGCTGGGAGGTTTTAATTCCTTTCTGCATCATTTCCACAGCCATCAGTCAAAGCTGCAGAGAGCACACGCTAAATGTGAGCGCTCGATAAACGGCCTGTTGATGATGCTGCCAAGTCACATTTCCACTCTTTGTTATTTTGAGCCTTGTTGGAGATTTACATTTAAAATTTTCTGCTTTCATATTTCAGCTTTTTAAAAAGACTGACAGCTCTGTTTTCATGCGTTCATTTCCCACACCACATGCATGGTGGTGCCAAAGGATGGTCCACAATTTAGACTTACGAGAAACCAAGCTGGAATTAGAAATGAAACCTTACTCGGCCTGCTTCATCCCAGTTGATCCTGTGGATGCATCATGAGCGTCATGTGTTGTGTAGAGAAGAGCCAGAAATAGTTTTCTGTCCTCTTAGGACAGAGAATCTTTGGCTGCCACGGCTGGACATGGCAGCACCATGCCAATGATCTGAAATCTATCATCTGAAATCCAATAGAGGACAGTGAATAAGTCGTCAGATAAAAATTACCAGCTTGTGCCTGAGGTCTGGACCATCAAACTTGTCCTCAATCATGGCAAGCAAATGAAAATTTGTGCTCTGGTTGACTTACATCTGCTAGTATAGCATGCATACTTTGGTCACTTTGAAGATGTAGCCTGAGGTTTGTGCGTTGTAATCGCTAATTCAGATTTTGCATACAGCAGAACCTATTGGCAGTATGTCTGTGAACTGGCAGAGCAGGCAGAGTGACACCTCACAGTGTGTGTGTGTATGTATGTGTGTGTGTGTATAACCTCCTACTTTAGGCTTACCTCTCATGCTTTCTTAACACATCAAGGCCAGCCATACAGATGACTTTTAGATCTTCACCAGTTTTAAGATGTGGGAGACCACACACAGAAAGATGGTTCGGAAGTTTTTTGAACATACAAACCTTGAAATGCACACACAACATTCTCATAAACCCATGAGACTGTGTTCCTGCAGTTTAATATGGATCATTGATGTCTTCATGAAATGGTAGTAACATGTTTTGGTCCAAAAAGCCAATAAATCAAGCACAGCAGCATTGTTTCCAGGCTCTCATAGCCCCTCTGTTCAGAACGCTCTGATTTAGTGGGCGTGACCTTCTTGTGTAAATGAGCCACCGCTCTTCCACGTCACTGAGAGCGGCGCCACAAGCTTGGAGTGCACAATGTTTAGAAAACAGCAAAGCTCGTTTCCGTAACATTACAGGCTAAAACAACAGGCTAACTGCAGCTAAAGTTAGCATCCTGAAGCTAACACAGAGACGGGGGGGCACTGAGGAAAAGCTCTTACATCTGCTCCACAGCACACAGCATTTAAAATACTCACATTTCCAGGGTCCCAGGTTTGTTGGTGGATGATAGGTAATGCGCCTGGATTCAGGACCAGTCTATTCACTAGCCCTCTGTTGTACTGTCCAAAGTTGGAAAAGCAGTCGGCCGTGAAGTGACTAGCACACACATGCAGTTTTACTGAGTGTAGCTGGCACATTTCCTTGATAAATGAACTCTAGGGCAGAGGGGGGGTAGCTGCTCCAGTGGACCAATCAGGTCAGACTTGCTCCTTATTGGTCAAAAAAGGGAATCGCTGACGTCGGCAAAACCCCAAAATCCAAACAGCTCATTTAAGGTCAGGATTTTACATTCACAAGCACTACTAAGTACAGGTTTTGTCATTATATGTCACATTTTGTGGGCTGGGAGGAAAGCCAAAGACCCACAAATTTCACTAAAAGACTTAATAAAGTGATTTTTGTATAATATGGGACCTTTAATGTTTGGGGCAGCGATTTCATAGACATGAGATCTCACAGGAGTTTGCTGGTTCAAACAAGACTCCAGGACATAAACAAACTCAGCGGGTGATCAAAGTGGTTAGCCTGATGTGTTTGGTCGTGCTGCAACAAAATATGAAGAAAGTGTATGATTATTAAACATTTAAAATTCTAGACAATAGCCATATTGACACTACACACTTCAGGACAATAATCATTTACAGCAAGCCATTAACTCTGATCATTGGGGGTGGAAAATCAGGCCCTAAAGCTGGCGAAAAATTGTCTAGTTTGCGGCTTGCCTAGCACAAGGACTTATGGCACAAGTCTATTTAGACTTCAGTCCAAAAATATCTTAAGTCATTTTTCCATTTGTCCATATGCAAACTAACAACCTTGTCCGAAGAACAAGACAGGGGCCTTAAAGTTACACATGCTGTTCATCACACCATAATAAGTTATAATGATAGGAGTGAAGAAACAAGTGAAGCAGGGAAAGTCTGCTTGGAGACTTTATAAATTTGTATAAATTTGCTGAAAGCTAAACTTCATGTTACTTGCATAATCCACCTTCATGTTGTAGACCTCTTTATAAGCCTCTGGATGAACCTTATTAAGTTGTTTTGGGGTTCTTTAGTTCAGTTTTTCCACTTAAATACAGAGAAAGACGTAGTGGGTTGTGAGGAGCAAACACCTTTGCACTCATACTGTGACTAGAAAGAGTCTATGAGACTGGGTTGTTCATAATCAAAAAGGAAAAACAATCTACTTCTTATTTTACTTATATTGTGTTGGCTCAGGTATTTGAATATATTGCAGAATATCTTATAGTGCTGACTTTGAGGTCATGGAATTCAATTTACCTCAAACAAAAAAAGACAGAAAGAAAGAAAAGAAAAGCAAACGACAGTGGGGAAAAAAACAAAATCTGAAACAAATTAATTTTCTTAGCCTGCAGACAGAGATTGCACTGAAAACGTAGACTACAGTTCAGTGTAATCTGCAGCAGATATACATCAATAAAGAGCAATTATGCATGTTTTCAGTACATTAGTTTATTGCTAATATAAAGTGAAGCTCTGGTATTAGAACATGAGAACCTGAAAACACACATTTATTAACACCCTTCTTGAAGAGTGAACTTTGATTCCACATTTATCACTTCCTGTTAGAAGTGCAATAATCTACTTAGACCTGCTGACTGAAGTGAAAGAAAAACTCTGACATCAACTTGGTTAACCTTGTAAATCACTTGCAGAGCAGACCTCACCTGTCAGGAGCACCCAGCAGGTGAGCCAACCTGTTGGAAAGTGTGAACATGTGAAAAGCACTCAGTGTAACGTCATTGATGGGATTCTGGGCTCTCAGGACAGATTTGGTTTAGTTTCTCTGAAAGCACAGAAGAAACGTTTCAAACGTGAGGAAAACAGACACAAGCTATCGTTATAGGGACACACTGATACAACAAATACAGATATCTAGGATTAGGTATCTAGCATTATTGAAATAAGGAATTGTATTTTGCATCATGACAATGAGACAACGAGATGCTTTGACTTTTTCAGTTTGAAACTCAAAATGAAATAAACGCAAATATGAATGAGCTAAGGCCCCATTTACACGACAACGTTTCATTTGAAAATGCTAAAACGCAGTGAAAAAAATGTGCGTTTACACGGAAACGGCGAGGGCCTGAAAATGGTGTATGTAAGCATTCCAGGCCTGCAGGTGGTGCTATAACTGTCTTATCCAGTAGCAGATTTTGGGAGATCTCCACTGAAGTAGAGTTGAGCCGATCATCTGGTGTATTGGGTAATACTAAGTTAAAAAGTGGAGCAAGAGATGCACATTTTGAATGGAGACAGTCAGCAGATTCAGCAGATTCAGCAGTACAAGCACAACATGGTAGTTCCCGATGATCGTAACAACGGTACTGTTGTACTGTTGTATGCACTTGTGCGAAGCAGAGTGTGACGTCAGCATTTCCACTGAAAACGCCGGCTTACTGTTTACATGGCAACGGTGTTGGCAGCTTTTCAGAAAAATCACACTCTGAAGGCAGTTTTCAAAAGTTTGCGTTTTAGGTCGGCTGAAACGCCGTTTCCGTGTAAACGCAAGGCTTAAACGCAACAAAACTTAAGCATTTCACCCTAAAACCATTGTTGTGTAAACAGCCCCTAAATCTCTTTCTGACGGTAGCTGAGTGAACACAAGTGGGAATCACAGGTTTACCAACTCTGCCCACAACACTGTCCTTAATAAATACAGAATCAGGATACAGCAACTCTGTGATGATTGATAGTTCAAATAAATCTTTTTAAAAAAAAAAGTTCCCCCAAAATGTGAATTGTTACATTAATGTTTTACCATCAGAGGAGAAATAAAGTAGTGATGCTGAAAGTCAAACTAAGAAGAAAATTCATTGTAAAGTGCTTTATTGTATTCAAACTAATATACTGATATGTGACACTTACAGTACAATAATTTTAGTCAAGATGGGAATGAATGGATATCACTGTGTCCATTTCTATTTTCCTAACCCCCCTGATCAAATATATAAAACTTTCTGGACAAAATGTCAGAGCAAAATGGCTGCTGGACTGATAAGGTGCATCCCATCAAAAGATACCTAAACTTGACTTTCTGCATCAGTAACACGAAGAGGAGGATCTTTAAACACAGTTCAAAGTGCTTAAGGCAAATCAAATGCAATACAGAGCTGGAGGATTGATTGGTTAATTGATCTCTACTGCAGTGTCTGTTCAGAGCGTCTTCCCCTTCAGAGCAGGCTGATTTCTACTATTGAACAATCAGAAAGTTTGTTTGTTGATGCCACCTTCTGCACCAATTCAACACTGCACTTCCTTGAGTCCTCAGTGATACACTCTGAAAGTCTAAATCTGGTCAGATCAACAGTTTTCAGGATATGTGGAGGAAAGACCAATGGAAGGGCAGACCAAGAGTCCTTCCTTTGATCCTCTGGCTCTAAGTCCCACTCTTCAGATCATAAACAAAAATACAAATACATGAAATGTTTTAGCTTCTGTAACTGTTTAATTTTCATTAGTGAGAGACAGAGTGAAGATAAGGTTCTCCACCCCACCAGCACGACCACACATATAGTACACACTCTGTGCCTTTGGTATTCTCTTTTAACTTCTCCACCATCTCTTAGTGTACTCTCATGCTGACTTGACCTCATATCAATAATTAATTTAGCCCAGCAAAAAAAAGAAAGACAGAAACAGACTCTTATGAGCTTAAAACTTTTAGTTCCAGCGTTAGCACTTCTGCTGTGGTGAAACTTTAGCTTCAGATAAGCGGTATTTCCTCCTGACGTCAGACACATGAACTCGGGGTCTGATTTTTTTCCTCTGTCTCCTTGTGTCAGTCACGTTTTTTTTCCCTCTACCTCTGCTGTCCGCTGAGGCATCTATTCTTTGATTCATCCCCTCTTCTTAGTATGTCTGCTTCCATGTCAGCTCTGTCAGCAATTGTCACTTTTACACACAGCATATCCTGAGTCCTGTATTCAAAATCTGAAACTTCAGGAGCTCACCATTCTGAAAAAAAGAAAAGGGTTTCTACAAAAGATGTTTACTTGCTCAGACTTTGACTTAAAACCATCATCACAAGCAAGTTAGCCAAAGATATTGTGCCTTTCTTAAAGAATTCCTTTCAAGTAGTGCAGGGGTGCCCAAATTCTTTTCAGTGAAGGGCAAAAAATGAATCAGGGTGGAGGGTCGCGGGCCAATACTTAACAGTCAAGTTGCAGTGCATGATATTAAATAACCCTATAGCACAATTGTGCAAAATTAATACTCATACAAGTAATTTTGAAAATGAAAACATTTTTTTTTACTGTATTTCACAGCATGAAATTACTGAACATCTATATGGCACAAATACGAGGACTATGTCTTCAAAGACATTTAGTGCAATATAACCTGAGCAACATGGGACACAACATGCTCCTATGAAACCAAAACAGTGCATTTTTCATCCTTTTGTAATAAAGAATAGTAATACAACTAGAAACCTGTTTAAACTTTAAACCTATAAATGACTACTGTATAATTTATGAAGATTATACTCTTTTAAAACAGCGACTGTCTGCCCACATATTAGGCATACTGCTGTTGAATCAATTTCTGTTAAAAAAAAGAAAAGAAAAGAAAAGTACTAATGTTCCCAGCTATTTTTAAACTTTCTCTTGTCAGAGTGCTACTGTCTCACATGCTCCATCCCAGCCATGATCCTGCATCTTCTCACTCTCTGGTCATGGACTTCCAGATTTGAGCTGACAGGACCAGCGTCACCTTACTCCAAGTGTAACACAGTGTTAATTTGTGGTGATGATAATAATCATCACCACAAATTGATAATGAAATATCTATGTATATCTATATGTATATGTATATATATATATATATATATATATATATATATATATATATATATATATATATATATATGTATATGTATATATATATATATATATATATATATATATATATATATATATATATATATATATATATATATATATGTATATATATAGCTTCTTGAACAACAAACAGAACCATCTCTCATGTAAGAGTTTCTTACTATTTGTATGTTCTGTTTTAGCTTGGTTAGATAAGCAGCCAAAGTACGGAAATATGTAAACATACAAATAGAAAGTAAAAATGTAATATGACAGATAATGCAGCAAATAGTGGAAGTAAAAAACACACTTGCTTTGTACCTTACTTTTGAAATGCTTTCGTGCTTGGAGTAGTTTAACTTAAATAGTGTTAAGCCTTCTTTAAAGTAGATTGGCCCTGTTAAAAACAGTCTTTTCTTTGTATGTGAAATATAATGTGAGCACATGATGACACAGATTCTGCTCAAACTGTAAACCAACTAGCACAGTCAGCAGCAAAATACAGCTCAGTTGAAGGTCCTTTTCAGAAAAGTTGAAACCTTTTTTCGAAAGTTTGATTCCAACTAAAAACTGACAGTTTTGCAAAAGCACAGCCTTCAAACTGAAATCAATTGGATGGAAATCAGGCACCTGAGTGTCAGCACCTAAAACTCTAAACAACAGTCTATAGAAACAGCAGAAAAAGCTGCTCGGCATTAAAAAGTGGCAATTTGGCAAATTTTGGGCGTAACCCACAAACTCGGCTCTGCTGTACATCCCACAAATGCAGGTTCTTGTCATATGTGGCTCATTTTAAATGTGACAGAAACAGGCTTTCTGATGGTATAAGATTTATTGATCAGTAGCATTAATACAAAAAAGAAATATTATTACCAAACAAAATATTCCTTACTTTTTGTGCTAAGTTTTTATCTTCTGATTGTAAAAAATTAACAGAATTATCCAGGGACTGAGACATTTTTATTGAAGTAATACAGGAACTGTGATGCACTGTGCTATAGCTTGAAGTAAATGCTCATGATGGGACAAATTTTAACACTTTGCAATTTCTACAATGCAGCCAAACTTCCCTTGACAGGCTATCAAAATTATTTGTTTTCTGCTGTGAAATTTGGAGGTGACAAAAACAAGAAGAAACCTTTTGAGGAAATGATTCCGTAATGATTCCTGTGTATTTTTCTCCTTGTTCTCTTTGACTAAGCAGTATAAAGGATTCACACTGACATGTTATGAGAGGAAACATAATCCAAACCTACAACAAAAATCAGCCCTTAACAGAGTTTATGGCTTAAGGTTAACTGATGTTGGCGTGTGACTGGCAGCAGCTGCAAGAGACTAAACACTGAATCGATGCCTGAATTCACCTTTTTCCCTCAGTAGAAAATGATGGCAAAAAGTGCAGACATGTTTTTTTCCCCTTCTGCTGCCAAAGTCTAGAAAAGAGCTCGCTGGTTGGGAGAACTTATTTTTTTCCTCCCAAATCAGGAGCGGCTGCTTGTGAGTTGATTTTACTTCTGTTTACGATCTCTGGTTTGTCGGTCATTAGGCAGAGAGAATGTATAAGAAACTCAAACAAATGCAACAGAAAGCTGCTTTTCTGCAGAGCCGAGACAGGAAGCTGTAGGTGTTTTTAAAGGAGTGTGTGTATTTGTGTGTAAATGTTTGTGAGAGCCAGGGTGCTGCAATGTACTGGCAAATATTCCTAAAAATGCATCTCTCTCTTTGAATAAGAACATTTTCATGAGGTAGGGACAGAGAATAACGAAGGATAATAAGTTTTCAATGACAGTAAGTGTCCTCACAGATACAGTAAAGCAACAGCGTGCTGCAGGTGTACGCGCAAGTGTTAATAATTCTACCTCTGTGTGTGTGTGTGTCTGTGAATGTGTGTGTAGGTGTATGACAGGGCAGCATATGGCCGGCCCTGCATGTAGTGAAATATTAAAAAGCAGTGTCAGCAAGAAGGGCACCACGAGTGTGTGTGTGAGTTAGTGTGTGAGCTTGTGTGTCCCATGGGGAGGAGAAATCTGCCGGACATAGACAACTGGGCATGACAAGCACCCACTGTGGCACGCACACACACATGCACGCATGCACACACGCACGCACACATACACACACCTATCTACACAAAAAATATACTTTCTCTCCTCTATCTTTGCCAACTTGTCCAGTTGGCCTTATGTGCTGTGGAGACTAAATGCCATCCCTCCCTGTGGCATGCACACACACACACACACACACACACACACACACACACACACACACACACACACACACACACACACACACACACACACACACACACACACACACACACACACACACACACAAACACATCAGGTGTTTAGTAAACACACTGAGCTTGTATCATAAAGTCTTCATCACAGTGAAACTAGAGGCTGTTCAGTATGCATCAAGTGGAGTAAGCCTGGTTTTGTGTGTGTGTGTGTGTGTGTGTGTGTGTGTGTGTGTGTGTGTGTGTGTGTGTGTGTGTGTGTGTGTGTGTGTGTGTGTGTGTGTGTGTGTGTGTGTGTGTGTGTTTCAGTGAGAAACAGGCCAACCCAGGCTTTTTTATACTCCTGTTCCTCACCTCTGCGTCTCCTCTCTGAATCACACACTCCTGCCCAGAAGTGATATTTAAAAATCTGTTCTTAGCGTTAGATTAGGGTCAGAGGAAAATTTGTCACCATTTGGTGTCTATTTTGAAGAGGTGTCAAGCCCTAACCAAATATCATCCTTCGCTTGTTTACCCATAATGCTTGATTCATGTTGAGAGGCGAGCAGCACCTAAAAGGTTCAAGTTTATCATTAATTTCAAATTGATTGACTTTTGCCAATCTCCTCATGGCAGATGTGAGTCTATTTTGTATCTTGACTTTAACTTGATTTCAGTTATTTACTTCATAAGGTACACCTTGCTAGTGCTGGGTCGGACCCCCCTTTTGCCTTCAGAACTGCCTTTATCCTTTGTGGCATAGATTCAACAAGGTACTGGAAACATTCAAGCAGTTGCTGTAGATTTGTCGGCTGAACATCCATGATGAGAATCTCCCGTTCCACCACATCCCAAAGGTGCTCTATTGGATTGAGATCTGGGGACTGTGGAGGCCATTTGAGTACAGTGAACTCATTGTCATGTTCAAGAAACCAGTCTGAGATGATTCCAGCTGTATGACATGGAGCGTTATCCTGCTGGAAGTAGCCATCAGAAGATGGGTACACGGTGCTCATAAAGGGATTGACATGGTCAGCAACAATACTCAGGTAGGCTGTGGACTTTAAATGATGCTCAATTGGAACCAAGGGGCCCAAAGTGAGCCAAGAAAATATCCCCCACACCATTAAACCAGCCTGTTTTAATGAAAGTGTAACTGTATTCAGAAGCCCTAGACTCATAAACATATCTATCTTTTAAGAAAGTGATACTGACAGCTTTTCATTGGTTATTCAGTGGACACAAAGTCCCTTTACATTTAAGTAATTTCAATGTAATTACACAAAAACCTTTACAGTTTAATCAGTTCAAAAGTTCTAATGTATTCTCTTTCCAACACACACTTTCTGTAGTGATCACAGGATAATGTAGAAAGATTGAAAATGCCTGCACAAGCCTGTTAAGCCAATAGGTAATGAGAAAGTGTAATGAGTCTGTCATGTTAAACACCATAGAAGTAGATTGTGAGCTTGTGTATTGAATGTTCTGGAGTGAGGGGTAATTGTAAACAGCATTGACCTGTGTTCAAAGTGGCAAATTGAAACTATCAGGTGTATACATGTTTGTTTAAACTGGGAAAACAAAATACTGTGATAATGAAGTATTTTTTTATTGTAACTGTGGTCTTGAATCTTGCCCCAGACATGAAAGTAATTGATACACAATAAAAATAAACAAAAGCTTCTATGCAGTTTTTTCTAATCCTTCAGAACAAAATGAGACTATGTTGTTTTATTACCTTTAACTGTTGTAATTGTAACTTTTTTTTTTTTACCTTTTGATTTTTAAGAAACTGTCCTCTTAAAGACCAATGAGCAAGGGACAGAAAAACAAATTTAGTTAACATTCCCTTTTTAAAAAAAACACTTTTTCTAGAATGATGACCATCCCAGTCAGCCTTATAAGAACATGTGATGTCAATGTGTGTCCAATAAAGTTATTTTTTTTCCCCTTCAATGACAGTTTTTTACAGTGTTTACTGCATCCAATTATTCTTTGGTCAACAGAGTTCTAAATCAGATTTCAGTCGACATGTCTAACAATCAATTCAATTCAATTCAGTTTAAAGCACTTTATGCGTCCCTGGGGGGCAGTAACAGAGGCAGAAAGAACTGTCAAATTAAGGAATGAGTCAGACAAATATGCATAAAACGACATTACTGTTGACTGGAAGACTTCTTACAGCACAATGCTATTACAGAGCAGTAAACACAGTATCTGATGTGATGGTTGGTCTTATGCCCAAGAGATGTATGGTTATTTAAGCTGAGCCATATGGAGGTCTCTGTGGGGGAGAGGTGGCTCATCGTGTGGGGGGAGGGAGCGAGATGATGGGAATTGAAGCTGTGGATGGCCACTGGGACAGAGGCTGTCTTTCTCTACTATGTCCTGCATCCATTCAGATGCAAGAAAGGACATGTGAGCTGTCCTGTAAGACCTACAGTTGACCTTAGCATCTGCTGCTGTCCCAGGGAGGAGATGTTTACGACAGATAGGGCGCCATCTATATGTCCACGAAATGCAGCATCCTGAATATCATCTTTAATGAATAAGTCAAGTGGGACACACTTTCTAATGTAGGCTTAAAACTTTTTTAGAACTTATTGCAGTGCATTTGTGAGTTATTTGTGGTACAGAGAAGAGAGAGGTGCTTGACCAGCTCCGTGATGCAATCTATCTGGCATTCACAAAATCCTCTGGAGCTGCTCAGGGTGTTTGATCCCAGGCAGGCGTCAGTCATGGAAAAGCAGATCGAAGACTGCACACATCTGAAACCTCTGGTAAACCCATCCACAGAGCTTTGTGAACAATAGATTGCTTATCAACACTGTGTGTCCAGGGAGCTCTGCATGTCTGGTTTAGGTTTTACTGACATCAGGGGGGCTTGAGTTTAAGATTTCCAAAGACTGCAGAGGTGGCAGTCCCCGACATTAACTCTCTCCACTCAGCTCAGTTGACTCTGAAAGAATTTCAGCAAATTCAAGACTCTTCACACGGGTAAGCAGGGAGCATTTTCTGGGCTGAATACAAAAGGAGTTTTCACATTTCACTTGAAACTCAGATGAACATTTGTAATTTGCAAAGAGATGGATTATTTTCCATATAATACACTTACAAGAAGACTTTTTTTTTTAAATGGGGTATCATACTTTCTCATATTTGAAACAAGGACATAGAATAACAATGCTGGGTGTTAGTACTGTATGAGTGCCACTGTTCAACCATTATGTTCATGTGTTGTAAAAATCCTTTAATCTGTCAGTAAACCGCTCCAAAAATAGCACAGGATCTCAAGACTGACTGAAATTAGAAGGACATTGCGCCAATGATCTCCTAACTGGTTAAGGCTGAATGATTTTGGAAAATAATCTAACTGTGATTTGTTTGGACCAGTATTGCGATTTAGCATGCAACTTTTGGGGTGGGGTGAGGGGGTGGAGCGTTTATCTTTTGCATTATTCACTAATCACAAGCAACAAACCATTTTGTAGAATGACCAACACAACAGCGGATACTGTCAACATAAACACTTATTTCCTGTAGGCCAGGCCTACATGTTATGATTAAATTGGATAAACTGATGTATGAATTGATACAAATGACATATTTTTGTTCAAACATTACAATCACAGTAGAATACTGACTGATGTAACTTCAGGCCTTGTAGAGATGTAATATTTGTGCCAAAAAAAACAGCATAGTGACTTTTGCAGGTTTTATAAGGAAGAAAAAGTACAAGTTACTATATTCCCTCCAGTACATGAGACTTTTTTTCTTTTCTTTTCTTTTTTTTAAATTGCTGTCTCTGCGATTTGAAAATTGCGTTATTACATTGGGAATCGGGGTGGGTACCGAATTAGGTACTTTTATAGGTACAGGTCGAATTCTATCAAAAGTACCAGGTACCGATTCATGTAAAATCAAAAGGTACCATGTTTAGGTACCTAAATGCATCCTTGTGACTGTGAGGGGGTGGAAGAGTAGGCGGTTTTCCATGCTGGACATAACCACAGCACTGCAAGGTTGTATATTGAAGAATAAATTTGTTAGATTGAGAAAAAAAAAATATTATCAAACAATTGGTATTTTTTAAAATATAAACACAAAAAAGTACCGAAAAAAAATTAGCACCGTTGGGTCCTGGTACCGATTGCCAGGTACCGGGCATCAGTACTGCATTGAAAAAATAGTCAGAAATTTTGTCTGCAAAATAGTTGACAAAATAATGTACTATTGTTTTTATTACTTAAACATTTAAGAATTCATTAGAGCTGAAGCTTGCCAACTCGTGAATTTAGTACTTTTGAGGTAGCCTATAGACTTTGCAAAAAAGTAGACTATAACGCAAAAAGGCACTTTTTTGTATACCTGTAATTTACTTCTAACTATAGGATCACTCATCTACAGTTTGTCACAATTCAGAAAATTGAAGACAGAATCAGGAGACCAGACATTGTAATATTTTAAAGAATTTGAAAATATCAATGTGAGTTTTCATAATATTTAAATGTTTTAAAATGCATTTAATTATTATAAAGAACACTTTGGACCTCTTTTTGTTTTTAAGGTTTCAGATAACCTTAGTGAAGGGAGTTTACCTCTCAATAAATGGATCTGTGACCTCGACCAAAGGGTTAACTCGGCCTAATCATCATGCAAGTTGTGTTTCTCAATCAATCGGTGGTAATGACTGGTCTTCTTGGAACCTCTTGGGGTTTACGTTTAATGATAAACAGGGCTGATTCTGGTTAATGAATAAGACCAGAGCCATGAGTAAGAATAAGTAAACCTGGGCACCAACTTAAGCAGATCTCAGTATGGGGCTGTGGTCCTGGGCTTCAGGCAGAGCCTGCGTGCCTCTCAACACAACAGGTACAAAATCATTTGAATGCGAGTCCACCTCATGGTTTTCTTTTCTCATTTTACCTCTAATTCAGTCTCTACCGGCTTCTGACAGAAACACCCAACACTTGAAGCCAACTAGTTCAACTAGTTGTGCTTAACACTTGTGGATGGAGCAGATTTCAGCCTGTTGATGGGCATAAGCTGATGATAGTAACTTTGTGCTAATACCAAACAAAATTAGCTTAAAGAGGTGTTAGAGCCATTTGCTGTACTTTGATTTGGGTGTGTTTGTAAATCTGCACTATTTGTATTTGTTCTGGTGCCACAGCAGGTGGCGTGAGTCCATTATAAGCAGAGGAAGACGCAATTAGTGGCAGGTATGTGTTGATTGAGAAACCCATCATTTTTTGACTACTGTCTCCATTGTCGTTTAATTACCTCCACCAAGGAGGTTGTTTTAGGAGAAGTTGTCTTTTTGTCTGAACAACATCACTCAAAAAGTAAAAGTTGATGAAATTATCAGGAAATGTTTAAAATGGATAGAAGTGATTAAATTTTGGTGGGAATCTGGATCACATCTGGATCCAGGATTTTTTTCCTAAGTATTCTATATCATTATGAGATGGGGTTGTTTTCACCATATGTGTATATAACTCCACGATAAATTGTCAGATTGCTTTGCCAAACGACATTACAAGACGAGGTCACCATAATTTCTGACAGATGGAAAAGTACGATCCATATCCCGGAAATATTCTTAGGGATGCATGATATTATCGGCACAATATCGGTATCGGCTGATAAAAGCTGAAAAACACATTTATCGGTATAGGCAGATATGAAAATTTCTGCCGATATGCACAGCCGATAAGGTGCTATTCAGTTAGGATTATTATTATTTTCCATCTGAAAAATAAGCTCCTTAAATAAAATGTAGCACTTCATTTATTTGCACTGCAGAGCTCTGTGTCTGTCACCAGGTTGTTACAGTAGCTCTAAAATAATCAAATGTAACTTGGTTATGTTTAAAAATGCATTGTACATTTAAAGTTCATATGATCTAAAGAAATTATTTTTCTGTATTTTAATTCTGAATGTCTTGAGTTTGAAAAAATAATACATTTCTTATTTATGGTAAAATCAAAAGTTTTTTGTCTTGTTTTATTTGTGTTTCTTAAACAAATAAGACCGTCACAATTAGAGTAACATATAAAGTCCAGTACAGGATAGACTTAGCTTTCTTTACAATGAAAAAAACAAACAAACTTGTGATTATTTGTATCGGTATCGGCCAAAAGGGGTTTCGATATATCGGCATATCGGATATTGGCAAAAATCCAATATCGTGCATCCCTAAATATTCTGGATACTAAGATCTGGAAAACGAAATATGGACTGGGTCATCATAATTTTCAATCCTTTCAGGTAACAAATGATCGTACAAACCTGCAACTAACACCAAACTGTAGCAGACAGTCTGCTGAAAGGGAGTATAACATTTAAGTAGGAATAAAGTGTTGGTGACAATCACAATATCCTTGGCTGAGGTCTGTGCACTCTGAGTAATTTTCTAGTTTAGCTTTCTGTTTTCTTTCTTTACTTGATCTTATTTGTGGTAAAAAAGAACAATTTACTTCAATTAAGTATTTTCATTTATGCCGTGAAACAGCAAGACTGGAGATCAGCACATGCTTTCACATCTGTGTCCAAACTTCAGAAAAGCTGCTTGATTTGTCTCTAGTTGCTTTTTCAAAAAAAGAAAAAGATGGGTCTGATGTCACTTAATATAGCAACAAAGCTGCTAAGTTGGCTTCTTTTTCTCTGTCCGTCTCTCTCACGTGAGCTGTACCACAGAGCACCCCCACAGGCCTGGAGCACTTCCATTTAAGGCTGAATATGCAGCATTTCTGTTTGCAGTTGTTTTCTGGTTGTGTGTTTTTTGACTTAAGTTTTGTTTCCGTACTTGCTGTGCAATTGATATTAATGCAGTTGTTTGCTTTTTGCAGCGCATTTGTTTCCTGTTTCAGCCGTTGCATTTGCTTTGGATGTTTACATTTGGTTTTGAATGTGCAGCATTTTTGAATATGCGGGGGTTTATTATTATGCAGGCGTTGCAGCGCATTTGGCCCTTGTCGGCCACCGTAGTTCGACCACCATAGAATACATGATAGGAAGTGAGCCTGGGATTTCACATCTATGTCCATCTTTATGTGTCATAAACCATCACTTATTGACAAAATGATACCATGTAAAAATAATGCGGTGAAAAGAGAGCTCAAGAGTTGCACAATGTGATGGGTTTTTTTTTTTTTTATAATTGATTGATGTAGGAGGTTAAGCTGATGTTGTTTTAACTATTTATTTTTTCTAGTGACCTTTCAATCTATGGCAGTCAGTGGGATCATTAGTTTCTGGAACAGAGACATTTTTTTTATACATCATTGCTTATTGGCATTTCGGTTTTCTGACACAAGTCGGAATCAATCCAGCAGGTAAGAAGTCAACACATTAATCAAAAATGACAATAATTGTGATGGATTTTGTCATACTCAGGGCTTTGTCAGAATTGAGAACAGCATTTGTGTTTGATAGATGACAGTTTGACTCATTTTGGGTCCTAAATTGAAAGTGATAATTCTCTGGAAGAAAGGAGTTTGGTCTGTAAACATCCTGCCAATCTGGTCATTACATTTGAATATTTCTTGTGCAATAGTGAATTTTCAAGAGGTGAGGGGGTCACCAAAATCATTAGGAACTATCCTCCTGGGACTGAGTATTCAGGGCAGACTTAATGGCAGTCTGTTTTTGGTGACATCTTGCTGTGACCCAGAGCATGACAGACGGACAAAACAACTGACGTTGACATCTGTTGGCCTGCCTGCCAGCAGGGCGGCAGAATCATGTTGGCTTGACTGAAATAGAAATATGGATAGAAAGGGAACTTTAACCAACAATATCCATTTTCAGTGGGTTGTTTGAAATGTTTGAGTTGTTTGACCATCCTGAATCCTGCATGATTTGAAACCCACTGATCTGTAATGGCAGGCAGAATATGACTGGGCTTTTGCAGGCCAATTAGCCCTGCACACTCAAAGTCTGGTGAAAATGTCAGAGTGTTGTGTCGATTATGTTAATAGACCTCCTGTTTTGCAGGATTTGAAAGCACTGACTAAAACTGGTTTGAATCACAGCCCACATAAGAGTGACGGTAAAATGAATCAATCATATGCATTAAAAGCATGATAATCAATACGTGTCAGCATGTAGACTTCATTATTTAAATCTCCCCGTGCTTGCACAGAAAGCTTTATGTTGTCGACAGTTGGGGTGCTTTTACTCTTTCTATTCCCACTCTGGTAAAACAGCATGTTGCCACCAGATCAAAAGGCAAAAGAAAGTTTCTAGTTTCTGCGTGTTGAAAGAATGTAGAGTACTTTTTTATTTTAACTTGTGACACATAAAGAAGAGGCTGTGATTATTGGCAGCCTACTGTTCTGGGCTGCATATGAGCTCCACCAAGAAATGATCCTACCCTCTGACATCTTTTAAAGCTGTTTAGGGATTAAAGTACTTAAATACTGAGGTTTTAGTCTTCAATCAAGACAATAAAATATGTCCAGTTTGACGAAAATAATGTGTTATTAATGACTAACACGTCTCTTGTTTTAGTCTTGAAAGTTGCAACTTTTTTGGCCCTAGCTCAGTTTAGTTATAAGTGAGTGTGTGCGTATTGATCCCCATACAGTCAATACTACTGATACAAAGTCTTGTCATGAGTATCGACACACACATCAATAAGATCACTACAGAACAAAATTGGATCTATAGCATTAGATTGCTTTACATGTAACCTCTTAATTGTAGCAGTGATTGTGTACAGTGATCCCCCACATAGTTGAGAGTTTTTAGTCGGGAAATGAGAAAAAGAGAGGGGCTAAAAAGGAAAACTTCACATTTGGGAAATTTAATAATTTAATGGAAATTCATTATTCAGAATAAAAAGATTAAAACATTTTTCTGACAGATATTTTTTGAATGAGGTCACAATGTCTCCTTTAGCAACAATGAAGGGTAGAGATCAGAGATGCTGTTGTATCACCTCGGTACCTGTGCATTAGCCAACTGGAGATTACCATGTAATAAGTGCTTATGAATGTTTACAAGAGGGCTAGAGGGCAGGTGTCAGACCAGATAATTAGAGAAGAAGTTTTCCTACATTTTCAAGGTTATTCACTGTGAATGAAAAAAAAATGTAGGAAAATATGAGGGTTGGAAAAAAAAAATCCTTACACAAACAGGACAGGATAGGCAGAGAAAGAAGCATTGCTTTGTTTCCAGAGGGCACCAAAATCATCACAGAGTCCTTCACAGGAGCTTTAGGAAGTGTACAAAACCCAATTGATATCCAATTAGTCTACAGCAAGCTGAAAAAATGAACTGTTTTATTTGATAAATCTGTCTTGCAGATAAAAATATAACGTAATATTTCCCAGAATGGCGCCTCCTACTTCATGTGAAAGAGAGGCAGTAAATTACAGAAACCCTATTTGAGAGGTGGAAAAGTGGTTTAAGCTCTCGAAAATTATGAATTTACCCAAAACTCTGTTAAATTAAGGTGAAATAGTGTTTTTATAGCTATTTTTTTTCCTGTGTAATACGTAATAAGTGTATCTGTGGTGTGTCCAGATGGAGGTAGCTGCTGCTGGATTCAGTGATTCTGTAAGCATAGTTTACAGACAGCAGGAGCCTCTTTCTTCTCTAATGGTAGCAATAACTCACGCACATACACACAGGGACTTAATGGCTTTTCTAATGAATGGCCCAAGATAGTGGGCTAAATGGTGGTTGCCATAGTGATAGGGTCAATCGATCAGGGGGTATTGATTGGCCATCGATAAGTTCCAGACGCCAAGCTACTGGAATAGAGAATTAGGAGTTGTGTGAGGGTGTGTAACTGTGAGTGTGCATTAGAGAGAGGTGGGGATTAACTGTGTGAACGTGCTGTGTGTGTGTGTGTTCATACTCTGTGTGTGTGTATGTGTGTGTGTTGAATGGGCATTCCTCTGCATTAGTCTGGATATTGCTCTAATAGATTCACATGTCATGGCATCACCTCGATGGTGAACTCTGGCTGCTGCTGACGTAAAGAACTACATCAACTGTAATTTTATCAGTTAATCATCCACCGCACTGATAAAATGAAGTAACCAGAACTCAGAGGTCAGATTATGTATCAACACAAAACAATAAATTATGTGCAAAAATGTTATTGTTGGATGAAGCACCGAGTCCTCCCAATCGATTTTCCAGACCAGCCAACTCTACGTGCAGGTGCATCGAAAAAGTGTTGAAAATTGATTTTACACAAAATGATTTAAAAGGTGAAAAAACAAAGAAGTAAATCATTTAATTCAATTTAGCAATGAAGTCAACTTCTGTTCATTTAGGTGTGTTTGTATCAGCAGTCACTGGTCATGCAAAGTCTCCCTGAAAAACCATACTCTTCTATGGTTTGGCTACTTATCCATAATAAGAAAAAGATATTCATATGATGTTGAGGGAAAATCCATTAAGAACCACTCATGAACAAATAACAGGTACACAGTTCAGACACACTTGCGTCATGTCTTTCTGTTATGTTTCTTAAGCTTTTCATATTCACACACACACACACACATGGCTGAGTAGGCGAGAATACAGTCGACCTATTTCCAGCTTCATCTCTGTCGCAAATTAAATGGAAAAGTCAACCACTGCATCTTTTACACTCTTAAATGTCAATCTGTAGTATTCACAGTTATTCTGCACTGTAATTAACTTTTTGGTGTAGTTACTTGGGGAAAAAAAATAAAACATCAGAATCCATTTTATGAACCTTTGGTTTCAAATGTCACTGAAACATTGCAAGCTATTAAAAAGCTTCATAACTCATTAGATCCACAGTATAATGATTTGTGGTGCAGTGGTGTGCACAGGAAAGAAGAGGGGGCGATCACACCCTCTCATAGCCCAGTTGTATAAAAATGTGCTAAACTGTCGTCTTGGTTGGCAAAACACACTTAACTGCCTCCTTGACTAGTTAAATCATGTTAAACTGCCCTCTTGGGTGGTAAAAACGCACGCTTAAGTGCTTCTTGGCTTGAAAACACATAGAACTCGGTGCCCTCTTTAGTAGGGATGGGAATCGAAAACAGGTTCCTGTTGAGAATCGATGAGAAATGTTTCAATACATCAATATTGTTAGCCTTTGTGCTTAACAATTCCCTTATCAATTCTTTATATTATGCTGGAGCTGCCGGGCCTTATATCGACTAGTCTGCTGCAGCTATCTTAGCTTAGCAGTTAGGTAAAGTTTCCCAAGAAAACTCTGAATCAGGATTTTCAGCTTGAAGTTTTACTGAAGAACTGACTTCATGAAGAAATGTACATTACTCTCTCTCAGGAGACTCATATTCAGTACATTCGGAAAGGTATAAATCACCTTATTTACCAAAATAACAAAACAGCGCAAGCCTGATGCTAACATATATGGGAAACTACATTGATATGCTAGCAGTTAGCATACATCAGTATAACTTTAGCTTCAGAATAGAATCTCAACTTTCATTACAGAAACATATCATATCAACTCTTTGTAAAAAACACTGAGAATTTCAAATGTCAAAAGCTAACAGGCAATTGAAAGGCTCATGGCTGACTTCATAACTACGGAAAGTTTCCAAACAACTTGAACCATTGCTATAACCACTTTGAGACACTAGATGGCCTACTTGAATTGTTAATACATTACAACACAGTTCATCAACGTCACATTGTGTGCAATTTTTACCTGTTTCTGTATAATTATGCCCAGAAATGTCCAGACTCAGGCACCAATTACATTTTATTCACGTACAGTATAAACTCAATTGAATGTTGTTGACACAGAAAACCTGTTAAGCTACTTTTTTTGCCAAGAAAATTCACAACAGGAATTGATAAGGGAATCGATAAAGAATCAGATCGATAAGCAGAAGTATTTACAAAATCTTATCAATTCCCATCCCTACTCTTTAGTGCTGAGAACGCGCTGTATGTGCCTTTTTTTTCTTTTTGCCCCTGCCTTTCAAGAGACTATGCATGCCACTGTTGAAGTGGGCTTAGGACTCTGATCTAATGGTTCCTGTCTCGTCTCTCAGCAGTGGTTTGTAATGGTCCCATTACAAACTACATTGATAAATGCTTTAGATCATTTCCAGTAGATTATTGGAGACAAACCAACAAATGATTTTTCCTTCAAGTTGTTTCATAACAACCTTTTTCATCCTTCTCTTTTTAAAGTTTGATTTTAGTGATCACAGTTTTTAACACCTTAAATTTAAAATTTAATTGTAATACCCAAAAGCGAAAGCATGAAGAAACTAAAGTGCAAAGACTATGAGCAAAAATGGAGAAATAAACCTCACCTTTCTGAACAAGATACTAAATCACACACTTTATGGATTATACCTTTATCTTATCAGAACACTCTGGTTTATGATTGGACAGGCATGATGCATTTACACAAAGGCCGCACAATGATCTTTTATTTAGTAAACCACATTTCTCACTGACTCACTGGCTGACAAACTCTAAACTCACATAAGAGCTTTTAGGTGGTTACACCAAAATGTTTGTTGGAGCGCTCATTACGCACCGAGATATTCTTTTTGAGCACAGTGAGCTCTTTGTGTCTCCAGGAAAAGAAATTCAATCCTTTGACAGATAATGAATAAATCATTGAATGTGTCCCTGATGTTACTGGGTCAGTTAGTCCAGTAAACAAGTGATTTCTGTCCATGTGACTTTATGCTGACAGCTCTATTCTGTTGTTATAAGACATTCAGCCTCAGACTACGGCTGAAAGGTCACAGAGCATCAACTTCACTGAAAAAGACATTTTACCAATTTACAAATCCTGTGTTGACTCACACCTCACGTTGTGATCCACCATATCTTAAGCATATCCCAGCTGTACTAAAAGTAAACATATAGCCACTTATTGGTTTTATTCATTGTATGTTCTCTTGTTACATCCTTCAGACATTTTAGACATTAATAAGTGTGTTATAACAGTTGTTATGACTACTATCACAGTTACAGCAAATGACACCAACTAGTGGAACATCTCAGCTTTGTAGGGACTTATTAAACCCTAAAAGTCTGTTACCAGGACTGTTTTTATTTAAGGGTTTTTACTCTTCACCTAGTCAACCATACCCTGTATAATACAGCTGGCAGTGATTTACCAGCAGTAATAAAACTTGCTAACTCCAGCTGGATGTTG
This sequence comes from Halichoeres trimaculatus, assembly GCF_033239565.1. Taxonomy (NCBI): domain Eukaryota; kingdom Metazoa; phylum Chordata; class Actinopteri; order Labriformes; family Labridae; genus Halichoeres; species Halichoeres trimaculatus. The sequence goes on along the minus strand of NW_027437186.1, from coordinate 16,857,419 downwards.
AACAGGTCCACTGACAGCAGCCCAGCAAGGAAATCAAATAACAGAACTGAGATGTTCGATCTATCAGACCATCTGATAACCAGATGGTTGACTGTTCAGGCATTAAATCAGAAAACATACCTGATCGCTATACCACACCACTGAAACCACAGGGGATCAATGCTGTGATGAGCTGTCATTCACATCTAGTTGGTCGACATGTGGCTGGTTCGACTGAATGACAGCTCATGATTGACGTTACACTGGAGACTCTCCAGGTTATCAACATTGTTACAAATGTAGTTGGGATTTTGATTGAAGAACCAAGAAGGCCACACCCAGCTGAGATCATAATGCAAATCAAAGTATCCTTCTGACCTATTCTACCAGTTTGATACTTCTGTTTACTCCAAGGCGTCGAGCACAACTGGCATCGACCATCCCATTGACAGCCCAATGACACAGGTGGTCAATTACAGCCACTAGGTTGGTATCTTAATGTATCAATTACATGTTGCACCAATAATGAGTGATCTCCTTTAGCTAATTGTTTGAAAGGTCTTGACATCAGTTGACCATATAGAAAGTCCACTCTGGGTGGACAGGTAAGTGAATACATGTAAAAATGTGATGGAGTTTAAGGAAGTTCTACACCTGGATTCAAGATGAATTCAACAGTCCTCTGCAATTTTTTTTCACCATGATGGCTGATCAGCAATCAGCATGGATTTTCTCCGGTGAACAGACCAGTAGAGGCTCATTCAGCTAGATTATCTTATATAGAACAAATCACTTGTGTCTGTGTGTTGCTTCTACAGATGAAAGAGACTAGGTACAGTTTCCAGATGACACAGACACGTATTGTATGCTTGGATAGGGAAGTTACCCTCATCTTATGTAGCTTTATGTACATTGACACTAGATTTAATGTTCCACGTTAGTTTCATAATTTAGACTTCGCCTACATGAAAAGATTTTTAAGATCTTAGAAGACGAAAGAGAAAAAAATGTAAGACACTCCAAACATAATGACAAAATTACAATTCTGTAGTATAGCTCTTACCATATATTGAGTACAACAACAAAGCCATCACAGCACATGAACTGAGTCCTTTCACCAATAACTAGAGTCCTGAGTTCTAAGTCCAGACCCTAAAACTGGAAATCTTGACTTTAGAGTATGTAAACAAACATGGCAGACAGGCGGGACTGGGCCAGTTATCAAGTTAAACGTGACGAGTTACCTGATATGTTTGCTACATTTACAGCTCTTCACCATTGCTCTCTGCTTTGAGCTTCCTTCTTCAGGTTTTTCCCACACAATGGGATATCGGATCATAAATATTAAGCGTATTTAATATTTATAATATCAAATCAGTGCTGCCATCATCCTTCTGACAAGATTGGGGGAAGTGAAAGCACACTTAACATACCTCATACTAAGGGAAGATCAGGTGAGATGGTGTCTTGAACCACGTGAAAATCAGGCCTTTACTGTCCTCTATCAGAAAGATTGGTACAGGGTCAAAAATCAGCCTTATTTTCTGGTAGGGCTTTGCTTCATGTTATAACATACTCAAAATATCATTAAATCAAACTGTTTATTAACCCTCATATTTGTTCTGACAAAGCAAGTAGCTTAACCAAACTGTGCCTGTTCACCAGCACGTTAAAATGATTGATGCACTTTCCAAAAGTCACAAATTTGTAAGTCTAACTGGACTCTGCTTGTGATGATGGTCTTGACCACTGATCACTACACACACAAAGCTGAGCTACTGAGCTCCTCAGATTGTCATATTTTGAAGCTTGGAGCCATTGAGCAGACAGCTGTGTTTGACAAGTTTGAGGAGACACTGTTTGTGTCACTCACCGCAAAAACATGCACCACTTACAGTCAGAAAACAAAGAGTTGTGCCCTTCACTCTGTATTTCCTGTGACTGCAGGAATGTCACTGTGGTGCAACTGAAATGGAGTCGGTCACGGTCGTGTTCAGAGTCTCAGCCCTGCCCCTGCCTCACCTCAAAGAGGCCTGTGCATTGATCCGTGATCAGGTTCTGCTCATCAGCTGTTTTTGTTGGGTGTCGGGGCAGGCAGCAGCCAAGAAGCAGCTCATTTAATTAATGCGGATTTGACTGGTCACACTGCTGCTGCTGCAGACTCATGGCTACCTGCTGCCACCGAAAAACCTTCAGCCGTGTCACAACACCACATCAAAGAGGTCTGAGAATTTCTTATGTAATTAAATCGGACCTCTCTCGGCGCAGCAATCAAGCAGCTCATCGTGCAGCTGGCAGGAGAGTTTTGTGATGTTCCCCATGGCCTAGAAATCACCTCAGTTCTGTCGTTTTTGACAGCTGCCGGAGTTTCAGGCACTTGTACGATAATTGTCATCTGCTATGTTTTAATAAAGACACAGACGAGCTGATGTTCAATACGGTTGACTTGTTGCCCATCAAACTGTCTGCTCTCATTTGTTACTGGCCTGTATAATCATTTGCTTAGGCACCAGTGATTTTAGAATCAAATTAGAGCAGCCCGAGAGAAAATGTAGCAGAAATATTGAAGAGGAGAAAACTAGAGAATAAAGGAGAAATAAGAGTCCGGGGGTAATAGAAAAGGAGAAGCTGAAGAGAGGTGAAATTTATGGTTCCCTAACTATTATGGTGGGTTTATTTTTCATGTTTTGTTAATGTCCTCTCAATCCACCCTGAAAGGTCATAATTATTCATTGACAGAAGTTTCCGGCGGTGTCCTGGATGACACAGAACTAAAACCTTTTTTTCCTATAGGTCATTATGTGTCTGTAACACTCATTAATATTCATTCAAGTCTGCTGATGCAAGCATACTGTAATTTGTGCATATATAAATTATATGTGTGTGAATATAAAAAAGATATATCTATATGGTGTGAGAGAGTGAGCCCACACCATATTGCATGTTTGATTTCACTCTCTGCAGGCACCAGCTGTGAAAGTATCAGGGATTTAAATATTAAACATCTCGAGATATTATTTTCACAAGCTGTACTCCAACGACTCTGTGTCCACGCTGTGGCTGCTGTGGGTGAATCTCTGCTGTGTGTTTGTACGAGGTATTTTTCACATGTTGTCTGTTTACACGCCCTCATATACGGTGTCTTCAACATTATGTAGGAGTGTGTATCCACAGGTTCATTTGCATGTGGTGATCAATGTATCATTGTTTTGTAACACCAAAGCAGCCACCCTCCTTTTTTTTTTTTTCCTAATGGTGCGTGCCTTCATGGATCCCACTCAACATATTTGACATACAAAACAATACCAACAAAGAGACATTTGTCCTTGCAAACTGTGTCAATGATGCTTTAAAATTCATTGGAAGAGGAAGAAAATGTTTCTTGAATAAAAGTTGCTAGTCTGTAAAACCAGACGATAAAGATGCGGTTAATTGAAATGAAAAAATACCAAGGTCAGAGTACATGGAAAAAGCATAGTACCAGCTTGATCTGACAGGAATAGGGTTTTGGGACCCGTTGGCCCCCAGAAATCATTGTTTTATCCTCTGTAGTGTCTTACAGTCAACCCCCCACATCAGGACATCTCACAACCTCATAACAGGAGGTCAAGCCTGTTTGATTTTCTTCCTGCCTTCTAAGATTTGTTCTGTCACTTCACTGGTGTTAACCAATGACTGCACAAAGCTCTGCACACATAAAGGTCATGGGCATAAAAAGAAGTGAAAATAGAGAAGAATGATAAAGTTAGTTCTGTAAGGTCAAACTGTAGGAAAGAGGAAAAGTTTCTAAGCCCTGGCAACGATAGCCCTCTCCTTATGACGTGTTGAGGAACTACCATGACAGACTAAAGAAACATGATGGCTGGAAATAGCAGACATTAGGAAAGAGATGGTATTATAACTATCATGTTGATTGTATGACAAGCTACTGACTGATCTTATCAGTGAGCCACGGCCACCCTCTTAGTCTAGGGTCCAATCCAAGGTCCTGCTGTTCATGTGAATAATAATAATAATAATACATTTTATTGATAGAGCGCTTTTCAAAAACTCAAAGACACTTTACAAGGTAAAAGCAGTATAAAGAGCAAATTGAAAAACAGATACAAAAAATGAAATAACAGTAAAAAAAAAACATATATACAAAGAGAAGACTAGGCAACAAAACAATTCAAAGGTGCAAAGAAAAAGCAAGGTCAGTAGCAGGGTTTGTTAGTTTATGTTGAAAACATTGTGAAATAGGTCAGTTTTGTTTTGAAGGCGGTGGGGTTGGCAGTATCACAGAGGTGTTGTGGGAGTGAGTTCCAAAGGGATGGGGCAGCAGAGAAGGCTCTATCCCCCCAGGTTCGGTGCTTGGTCCTAGGGATGGTGAGGAGGTTTGCAATTGAGGAACGGAGGGTGCAGGAAGGGGTGTAGGGGTGGAGCATGTCAGCAAGGTATGGAGGGACCTGGTTGTGGAGTGCTTTGTGGGTAAGAAGGAGGATTTTAAACTGGATACAGTATCGGAAAAGAAGCCAGTGGAGATCTTGAAGAATGGGGGTTTTGTGCTCACAGGAATTGGTACGGGTGAGGAGGCGGGCGGCAGAGTTTTGGATGCACTGAAGTTCGTTGAGGAGGTTGTTTGTTGTGCCATATAGAATGCTATTGTTGAATAGCATATAGTTCCAGAGTTGATGAGGAGGTTTCTCACTAATGGAGTTGGTGAGTCTTTCGCTGCGTTCCAAATTGTGCACTTCTGTAAGTACACATACATGAAACTGTGTACACTCTGCTAAATCTTACAGGGTAGTGATGTTGCAGATTTGCACTCATCGGAAACTATGATTGCATTTCACAACTGTTCACAGGGGTTCTTCTGCTTTTCAATGATTACATCCATCAACCATTGTTTGAACCATTCCCACCCCTTCCTCTCTGCAGCCAAGGTGGTGATCACTGAGTGTGAGAAGTGTCCAGGGTTCCACACTGAACATTTTGACGGTTTTCACTGTGCCAACTGAAAAATCTAAGTGCACTGTGATTTTCCATACTGTCAGTGTGAATGCTTTTATGCACTCAAAATAGCAAGTGTAAGTGCCGAAGTACGTGATTTGGGACGCAGCATTTATCTCCTATAGGGCCCACATGGAGTAGGGCTTGTCCAGGCTTCCGTTTAACAAATAATTGAAAAATCTTTTCGTTTGGTGTGTAAGTGGTTTCTGGTACTTCAGGAGCCAGCCTCAAGTGGACACTCGACAAACTGCAGATTTTAGCACATCTGCATTGCCTCACATTTTTAGACTGAGGGTTGCTGCTTGGGCACAACAGATATTTTCTCCTTCGGTTAGAGCATTCCAAAATCCCAACGCAACAAATATTTTAACACTGGTCAAACAGTGACTTTCACAGGCTGAAAATAGGTTAAGTTTGCCTCCTTTATCCTGGTGTGTGCAGATAGTTTGTTTGAAAAGAGTTATCAATGTTCTCTCAGTCACTGAGGCACACTTAGTTGCAGCTATGAAAACTCTTACTTAGGCACACGGCCTGTCATTTGTCATACTTGGTGTCCTAAAAGAGCAACAGGAAATTTCTGTCTAGATTCTGATTAATGTCAACACCTGTATTGCATAAAAGCAAAGAAAACAGTGTAGTAAATGACTTTCCAAAATACGACTGCACTAAATGTTACAGATGAGGATACATTTTTCAATATGGTAGCTGGCTGAGTACTCTGCCTAATTTATTCTCACCAGAGGATATAGCTGAAGAAATGCTGAGGAGCAGGGCTAGGGATGTGGCTTCCAGTCACTTTTGCTTCTGCCTTTTCAGCCTATTTTCCTCTGCTTGGGCCTCCTAGACTGTGGTCAAAGTTTACTGAAATGATAATTCGCTCAAATGGGTTCAAATGTCTGAAGCAGATTTCAAAATTTTGTCTAAGACCAGAAGACCAGAGGCTGTAATACCACACTTCTTCTTCTTCTTCTTCTTCTTTTTTTAAATAGAATATTACATTTCCTTACCAGTCAGTAAGTATATTTGGCCTGTCATGGCAAATATTGATGACATGAAATCAGTCTGTTGTTTTTATGTAAAGGGGCTGTGAGGAGTTTGAAAGTGATCTTGAAAAGGTCTTCCTTCTAGATCGATGCCAGGTTGCAATCCACACTTTAAAATGAGATTATCAGTGCCAATATTGCTGGTTACAGGTAATCTTAAACTGCTACTTCTTAGCTTCCAGTTCAGGTCGTCCAGGACCGAATGGATGTACAGCTCGTCTAGGTCTCTTTGACAACACGCCGGTTGATGAAGTTAAGTAGTAAGACGAGATAAAAAACGGAGATATGTGTTTATCTCTGCTAAAAAACATTTCTGTGATTAGTTTTGTAGTGATAGTGGACACAGGAGCCTAACTGTCAGACAGAAAAAGGACAGAAGAGCAGAAGAAAGATAAACAGGAGAGTGATACAGCCTGAGCTAAAGGCTGTATCACTCCATAACACCGGGGCTTAACCCACATGCAGCAGTTATTCTGCAGTGGTCTGTTCAAACTTGAGAGTCTATCAATAAAATGAAGAGTGAGGTTACGTTAGCTCTGCTTGGTAAATCACTGGCAGGACATAGCTAACCAGGAATTACAAATGTTATACAATACGGACTTGTCTTAGAGCACCGGGCTGTCTGCTACCTTGAATATAAACGGCTACTAAGCTACTTACAAACTTACAGTGTTTACTTGTTGTCACATTAGCCTACGGATACGTTAGAGCACCGGGCTGACGGTGCCACTGACATATAGCCGGCTGCTACAACGTTTGCTTGATTTCATGTTTCACACTGTAGAGCTACGTAATTATACTGATTAATACCTTACCTTCTTTCATTGTTTCCAGTAAAAAGTTATCTTGAGCAAAGAAAACTTGTTTCGATCCGATCTCCATTTAATTCCAAAACAAACACACGCCTCGCTTAAAGTAATGACAGTGACAGTGTGTGGAGACTCCAGGCCAGAAGGCGACGAGGGAGTGCAATCAGAATAGATCCTCCTAATGGCATCTTATTATTGTTGTTGTTGTTGTTGTTGTTTTTGTTATTATTATTATTATTATTATTATTATTATTATTATTATTATTATTATTATAACAATGATAGTAATAATAATTATAATAATAATTATTATTATTATCATTATTATACATTTTATTTAAAAGCGCTTTTCAAAATACACAAGGGCACTTTATAGTTAATTATAAAACACAATTAAAAAGACTGTCACAATATAGATAAATAAAACCAAGAGGACAAAGAATTGAAGTGGTGATAGATCAACAAGAACTGGGTCAAATAACAAACAAAAATCACTAAACTGAGCAGGCACTGGGGAATACTTCCTAGAAGGTATCCGTCTGGCATCTGCATTTCTACATCTACATATTTATTGGTATTTTAGATCTTCTCTATCGTCGTAGCAGGGATGTCACTCTGTCTTAATTTCTCTGTCAGAGAATATTTTGTTTTCCCTTTTCTATCTATTTCTCTCTTCTCAACCATGAGATTACCAAAAGGGACAGTGAGCTATCAGTGAAATACACACACACACACACACACACACACATACACACACACACACACACACACACACACACACACACACACACACACACACATGCGCACACACACACACACACACATGCGCACACACATGCCGAGCGTCACCCCTCAGTGCACACACACATACGAAGGAGAACAACATGCATCCACCTGAGTAAGCACAAGTACATGGGTGAAGACAATTCCCTTCCCTTAACACATACACACACACACACACACACACACACACACACACACACACAAACACATGCAGAGGCAGGCAGTCACAGCCTGTGGGACAGTTAGTTGAATTGCACTCATTTAGATGGAATGGCCGTTTCACACTGCTGGTATCCGTGTGTGTTGGGGGGTGTGTGTGTGTGTGTGTGTGTGTTAGCACCACGCAGAGCTTTGGGAATAAGACACTATTACCTGAGAGTCTATGAGAAACTCTGTAAATATTGACCGAGCGATAGCGAGACAAAGCGAGAGTGAGGGTGAGATGAGGCGCAGATATGAACCCTGAGGGGATTGGGGGATTGATAATTTAATGGTTTCACTGGGAGGGAAGATTGGATGGAGAGGGGAAAGGAGCATAAGATCGGAGGAGGAGTAGATAAAGAGGTGGGATTTGAACCAACATTGTTGCCATGGCAGCATTTAGCTGTACAATAAGGCAGATGTCTTACAGCTACAAAGAATTCATGAAGTAATTACTGAAGAGGGTTGTGTTGTTTTCATTAGCATTTCAGAAACCTCACAACAATAAAAACAGCATCTTCTGGATGGAAACACCTTTGGATGTAAAGATCATTAACTTCCTGAATTTTTCAGTCTTTGTTTAAAGTCAACCTCTCATAGGACCTCAGGGCACTCATGAGCTTCTGTGTTTTCATGTCAGGTTGAGCAAACAACCTCTCCAACCTCTAAGGGTTTTACATTGAGCCAAAACAACAGGAGGTCTCATTTTCAGGAGTTATGATCCTAAGGCTTTAACACTTGGCTCTCTCTAAAGTTACCTCAATCTTTGATACAAAGTTATTTCCCATGTAAACAGTCTGATAAACTCAGTCTGAGCAAAATAATCCTGCAGCAGCTCATCGTTACTTGTGTTTTGGGTGGTCCAGATTTGACAAGTGTCAAAGGGACAGGGGAGCCAAAGGGTCTTGTCAGGTGTCGATGCTGATGGACCCTTCTTGTTACTATCGGGGGGAAGAAAAAGAACACATAGGTCTTGGGCAAAAGCTGATTGATCATATCAATTCAACACTGAAATTAAAATGGAGAAGTCATGTAATCATATGGTGGCTTTCAGACCTTAAACTGAATTTACTAACATGCTACTTTAGGTTTGCTAGCAAAGATGAAAAGCTTGAAAGTATTCAAGTTGAAGCCCCACATTTCCACTTTCCACCAACATTGATGCGCAAATTTACACAAGCTTTCACCAAGTTCCCAACGGTCAGCTTACAGTGTTGGTTTGGGAATGCTACTGTAACCAGAGAGCTTGTCTTTGCATAGTGTGGGATAAGCCCACTTTATAGTGGTACGGGATCCACCTCTCTGCTACAAGGTGACAGATGGCAGTTGGCTATCCTCTCAAAAGATGGCCAACCCTCATCACATTTAACCCCAAAAGTTTTGCCTCACTTGTAAAATATTATTCTTTCTTCATTTAACCTCTGCTACTGTTGGCGTTGAGTCTACCAATGTGCAGTGTGATTGGCTGCAGTACTCACACCTTTTCTCCTCCCAGAAACATCCCTAGTCAACCAAAACATCAAAATACAAGCAGAAGACAAGGTCTCTGTCAGTCACTGCTAGGCATGTACAGAGACCAATAGGTGATTTTTTTTTTTAGCAGCGTTACTCCTGTAACGGTCTAAAAATCATTCTGCTGAACAAATGCAGACCCTACCTCTCAGGTAAGACCGGAAGTAAGAGCAGGATTGATCTATCATTACACTTCTGCAAGGCTAACAAAACCCGAACAATAATGGAGTAGTATAATAAATTGGAATAAACTTTTTGACACAAAATGTTGGCCCAATGCCCATGCAGTTCTGGAAATATATGTTTTTCTCAACATTTTTTCAAGTTTTTTTTTTTTAATTGCACTTATGAGAAACAAACAGAAGATACAGCACTGTAATGTTCTCTTAACATTTAAGGACTCACTCCATTTGCCCTTCTCTTTTGGTCTTTATGTTTTACAAGGGATTGGTTTTAGGTTCCAAACAACGCTATTTATTTTCAAGAGACCATCTGAGACATCTCAATACCAGTTCAGGTCAAATTTATGTACAGAACAAAAACATTCATGGAAAAAGCTGCAGAAGTTCAAACTGCTGAACTGAGCCTGTGATGATGTCACCTGTGACTTATCTTGTAAAGTCACCAGTGGCATTTCAACAGCCAATCAGCTCAAAGCAAAGTTAGTGATGAATTTTGAGCTTGAGATATTACAGTGACACCAAGAAGTGAAGAACTTGACACGAACAACTCCATGTAGGAGGAGCAAAAGCCAAACAACCACTGAGTCAGAGGAGCTAAAGGGTGAAGGCTTTGTTTTCTTTTTAATCCACCACTGAACAAAGTCATTCATACAATGGATATACGTACATCAACTACAAAGTTAGGCACAGTTTGTGATGGAGAAATGTTTCTTCATGAGATAAAAATTAAGATGAACCTCCCATTAGGTTAATGCTATGTAAACGATATAAACACAAGTGTTACTGTTTAGTATCTTCCCTCAGTAGTTGAACTATGCAGACAATGCTTCAGCTTCACAAACATGAAAGCTCCTTCTCTATGCCTCAGTACCATTTACTGATTTGCTTGAGTTTTACAGGCTAATTTGAAAACTGACTGAAGCTCTTAAAACCATTTTACCCTGAGTTTTGGTTCAGTCCTTCACCGTGCAGCACATGTATGGCATGTTTTATTGTTTCATTAAAGGACCATTACCTTTCACTCCCCTGCAGTTTTATAAGGTATAATTAGCTGGGGAACGAGTGCAACACATCTGTGAAGATTCTCTTTTTTTGTCAGGCTTAAAGTCCATCAGCTGTAGTTTTAACGATTCACTCCTCAGTGCTTCTTTCCCACCTACCAGTCAGCCGGCTGGTCTGGGTGTCGTTTCACATCAGCAGCTTCTCCACTAATGAGCTGCTGCTGTGATTGTCAGCCATAGCACAGGCTGAAGAGCTGCTCTGAGTTAGAGCTGAGTGGTCGATTTCAGGGGAGTTGACACACTGCAACAAAAATCTGAACTGTTCAAACAAGAGGGGTTGTTTTTTTCATGTCAGAGACTTTGAGGACATACAGTGATGAATCAGCTTTTCAGTAAAATGCTAAAAGTAACAGAAACACAAGGATTTCATACATCTGAAAGGACTTTAAGAAGTTGTTACTTTTAGTCACCATTAATCTGTTTGTTCTTCAAATAATTGGATCAATTTTCATTCTGCTAATACCAAGAAATAGTGAAACATGCCTTCTAATGTTCCTGGAGCTTAAAATTTAAATGCAGCAGTAAAGGCTTAAATGGTTGTTTTTAATTTCTTGAACAACTAAATGAACTTTAACCATGAAGTGCAAGATGATGATCATTTTCTTCCTATTCTTCATTATTCCTATCATACTCAGTAATTTGAAACGTGATTAATTTATCATTATTACTATTTTTTAAAATCCGCAATATACTGTACTTGATTCCCTGTTGAACCATTCTATCTTTTGTTTTTATTCTGTTGATACCAGAAAAAAGCATTTAGTCTGTGTCCTTACAGTCCAGCAGAAATAAAGCCTACACTCTTTCTTCTTCCTTCCCACAGGCCTACTTAGCATTCAGATTTAGTCGCTGGTCTCTATCTTGATCTGCAGTGGACATATCTTGGAAGACAGGCACACAGAAAAACACACACGCACACAAAAATGACGGGCATCTCAGTGGAAGTGTGATGGCATCAACATTGTTGATTTGTCATTTGGTTGGTACACGGTGAGCGGCTGCCAAACAGCCTCTGATACGGTTGCCATGGAAAGAGCGCTGGTTTGGTGCATGCGAGGCAGAAATCTGATGTTCTGCCATCCTGGATCTGTTTCATTCTTGTGCTGGAGATTCACAAGTCGAATGCAAGCGAACCCAAAGAATTGATAACTCCTACTATCTGTCAGCTTGTTTGTCATTTCCAGCACTGTAATCTTATCACTTTCTGTCTCTTAACAGCACAGTCGACGCCATGAGATGGTAGAGTTATTTTTAAGGTTTTGTCTGCAGCATCGGTATTAAATTTTGTGCTGGATTCTGAATCAGATCTTACTGTCTGTGGAGCCATAACAGTGTCACTCTTTATTTACCTGTTAAATGTTAGGTTTCATATTTAGTGCTCATTGACCTTATTATCACCATAGAAACCAGGGACTGGTGAGAAAGCAAATCAAACGTAGTGCCACTTTCTTTCTCTCAGCTTGCCTGTTTCACTTCTACAAGTTCTCATTTTCTGGAGTACTCTGTCAAACTTCCAGAGCAGAAGTTTGAACTTGTTGCTTTCAGCTCTGGTTTTGCAGCAGGACATGAGAGTCTTGTTTATCTTGTCAAAAAAAAAAAAAAAAAAAAAAAAAAAAAAAAGGGACATGTGTGCTTCACTTGAAACACAACTTGTGGCTGCAGTTTACTTTGAGCTGTGCTGAAGGCGGCTGTCAGTGGAGGTGTTTATGCCCCTGCTTGTTCTCTGATAGATTTCTCACTGAATCAGTGTTGAGTGCTTCTTTAAAAAATGATGTGAAACTCTTCGGTGACTATTTGCTTGGTTGTGAAGCTCAAAGAGGATTGGAAACAAAATTGCTGTTTATTCAGTCTGGATTGACAAAGTACACTTGGAAACAGCATCAGATTGAAGCTATATTGAAAATGTAGAACAACGCCAAGGCCTGATGTCTAAAACTGTGGTGATTACACACTATACCGTTGTGTTTCTAAAACTGAAAAAGAGAGATGTTGATACAGCATTCATGGAGCTACAGGGTCATAGCCTCACCTAATGAGAGTAGTTCAGTCAGGTTTACTCTAGGGCTGCTACTAACGATTACTTTACTACTCAACTTATCTATTGGTTATTTTTCGATCAGTCGGCTAACTACAATTTTTTTGTGTTTTAACCTAATTTGGCCTTTAAAATGTTCAGACCTTTAAAATTCAACCTGTGTGTTGTATTTTCACTGCATTTACTCAGTTAGGTTCTCACCTCTGATTGGTCAGCCCTGTGTCATGTTTTTTTGTTTTGTCTTTCTTTCATTCATAATGACATAAAAATACAAGTACAAAAAACAAAAACAAATAAATCTTAAAATGAATGAAGCGGGTAACAAGAAAATTAAGTTGTTGTTTGCAGTGTTGGTTCTACAGACAGCTCAGTTATTAGTGACTTTGTTCTTGTTTTCTAATGTTTATTTGCTTATTGGGGCTTGCTGTGCTCTCTGTATGATCCCGCCGGACTCCCTACCAGCTCTTCATAAGAACGCGTTTAGTTTTGTTTCTCTGCATGCGCTACTTCCACTTTGCTCATGCGCACTCCGCCCCTCCTCCTCCACGCTGTTACCAGTGCAGAGTGAGCTTGAGAGTAAGAGCTCCGTTGGATAAATGTCCTCTGTTTTAAATAGTTAGGGGAGTTTTGTTAGTTTCTGACTCAGGTCCTGAAAAGCTTAAAAACGGAGAGTGAATGACACTCTCTAGATCACGTGATCAGATGCTAAACACTGGGAGCTGTCAGGCTGTCCAAACTGGAGAAGCAGAGCCTACGTCAGCGTGCATCGCTGTCGTGGCGCGGAGATTTTTTCCTCATTAATATTCCCCATGTATAAACATAGTGATGTTTTCCCATAAAAGCATCTGTTAACATGAAATACATGAAAAGCGAAAGCAGGGAGAGCAGCAGCAAAGACTGCCAGGATGACAGAACAGAGCATCAGTGACGATTCACATGACACTGGTAAAATCTGACACAGTACAAAAGAAGGAGGAACTGGGACGAGGATGGGGTATTGAGTGTTTTGCAGTTGGAGGAGCAAAAGTGTTGGCAGGCTAAAGCAGTTTTGATCGAACAGCCATTTTCTTGGTTGATAATTGGATATGTAGATGTTATCAGCTGGTGTTAAGAGCAGCTGATGTTCTTGCTAAGTTTGACTTTGTGGCCTTCCTGAACTAACGCTATCCTCAATGAGGTAGTTGAATGTGTTTCATATCCATCATTATTGAACCAGCGCACACGTTTGGCTTACATAATGTAATGTCATGAGTCAGTGACAAGCCATACTCCAAAAAACAGACCAGTACTTTTTTCCCCTTATATCCTGCAGACAGGCAGCCCAACATTCAAACAAATGCTGCTGCAAAAACAACCTCCCTGAAAAAATAACAACCACATTTACTTTGGCACCCACATCACACTTTAAGCAATTAACACATGGAGCCAACAGTAAACTAAGCCATGGTTGCAGCAGCCCTTGTGTACCTCTGTTTTATGTCTATGAACTTTTCTCTTTGAAAAGCTTTTAGTGTTTTTTACACATTAAAATCATATTTTTCTGTGACCTAACTAGAGTTGCAGCTTATTATGAATAAATTTGTTGGCAAGAAAATCTTGTGCTTGAATTCAAAATCTAAAAATGCTTTGTTCATGGTCTCATAAGACAGAAAATTGGTTAAATTTGGGACTGAAAAGCTTGAAATGTGTGATTTTGACACCATTTTGACCCTTTTAGACAAACTGGGTAAAAACTAAGTATTTACAAAGTGGCTAATTTACCAACATTTTAAGTCAGTGCTGTTTATTTGATACCCACAGAGTCTGTGGAAACACAGATTTCTCCATTTAGATTAGATTAGAATGCTACCAAACTATGCCACAGAAAGTGATGCTGTCTGTTAGCTATGCTTGTTTACATCCAGGTAGTAGAGCATTATGCATCAACCAGAGCTGAAGCCCCTGCAAATAGCATGTGTCTATAGATTCAACACATGACTAGCATCTTGGATCTACAGTATTAATAGCCCGCTTACATCATCATGACATCTGATAGCTGAGTCCACTAAATGTGAATGTCCCTGGTCACAAAATTAACATATTTTCTGAGGCTTAAATGACAAATTAGTCAGAATAGCTATTCTTGTATTTCTCCAGTCCATGTTTCAAAGACCTGTCAGACATTCATTTGTGTATTGCTTAGACTGCTTCTCAGGTTGAAACAAAGCCACTGGAGTCCTTGTACCAATGAGAGAAGATAAAGGTTTAATTTGTTTCAGCCTTGCAGGTATAAAGAGTGCTCAGAGGACAGTGAGTATAATGTCAATCAGTTATTTTTTGTACAGTCTTTAGTAGAGCTCCAATCAGGCGTGAAGTCAAATCACCTGTGTGGGTGTACCGTGGGAGTGCAGGGCCTGTAATGAAACGCACCATCAGGTAACATACATATTCATACTATATCTACATCATTACCACAGCATGACTGGAAGTGCTCAAATTGATTTCTGCTCAAGGGAGTCTAACCCAGCTGTAATCTGCCACTTTTCTGTTTTTTAAAGGTAAAGGTAATTTTTCTTCTTCCAAACTTCATCTCACTGTGACTTGATAAGCATTTGTGTTATTAAAACCATAATAGCCCTGGCAGTGCACAACGTTCTCATTCCAGTGTTTCAACTAAAACACAAGTAGTGTTAAGATCTATAAATTTTGTTTGAACAGAAATGTCTGGATATCTACTGAACAGGTTGCTGCTGTAAGAGGGGGATTGAAGCCAACGACAATATCAGCGAGAAGATTTATTATTAAGGCACGACGAGCACGCAACACAGTTCTGCTCTGCTCTGTTGGAACCCTGGGTTGTTTTTCTTTATCTTTTCATTCTCATCCTAAGTGTTTGCTCATGTGACAGCTTTGAAATGCCCCAAAGCTCACCAAAAGTTACATGCACGTCAAAAGTATATGTGTGTCATGGCGCAAGTTTGGCCCATAGACTGTATAAAACATGGACGTAGTCTCGCCGACGTCACCTGTCTGTTTCTGAAACAGAAAATGAAGCACATCGGCTATGGTGGCCATATTGGTAGTGGCAAGGGCTTCGCTTACAGCCATAGGGCACTTGTCGGTCATGTGACCCCAGCTGTGCCTCTTATTGGGGGAGCTCGCGATCTTAATATCCTCTAAACGGCCGAGTTAGAAAAAAATTCACCCCCCGTACAGTGGGAGCCGGTAGTAAAATTAGTGACTCAGACAAGAGATGTGTTTTGAACCAGGCTGTAAATAGGTTAATTTCTGCTTTGGAAACAGCTTTTTTTGGCTTGGTGTTGATGTGACTTCTGGTACTTCCGGAGCCAGCCTTTAGCGGACACTCGAGAAACAGCAGATTTTAGCACTTCAGCATTGTCTCATATTCTTAGACCGGAGGTTGCCTAGCGGTTAGGGCACGCAGGCCAATGAGGTTAATCCTTCAGCCCTGGTTAATATGAAAACCATTTATGGCTTCATCTTGTAAATTCCTGGAACATTCGTGCCATCTTCGAGAAGGAATTCAATCATGTTGCTAAGTGAGTTTGTCAATTGTTTGCATGCAAAACTGAAAAGTGAACTTGGTTAACTGTTAAATCTGCGTTTAATATTCCTCAAACATCTTGAAGTACTTTTGATTTTACAAATTCTGTTTCTATGTAACAGTATTTGTGAGTTAAATGATATTCTGCGGAGTTTTTTCTGTAGCTACATCTGTCAGATTTAAATACACATCATTTCTCTCAAAGTGTTAATAGCCGTTTACTTAAAGCATCTTATCCAGACCTGTAAAGCGATCACAATAGTCTCTGCTACGCCGCAATAATTACAACAATGCTGGCAAATAGCTTTCTTTGAAAAAAGAAACAAACACATTAACTTGGAAAGAAACACACAAACATAAATGTCAAGAGAAAATTATAAGATGCCAGAAAAGGAATAAAGGAATTTCACGGCTCATTAGACATTGATTTCTGTCGGCACATGCTCCAGTTTCTCATCACCCGGGAGTGGGAGCACGAGCGAGGAGATGGTCAGGGTTAAAGACATGAAAAAGAAGGGAGACGCACACTGCACATAAGACAGCATAAAAATATATCTTCATAACAATTAGCAACACTTAAATATTTCCATATTGTCGTCATGACAACACTGGGACTGGGGGGGTCAGGGTTCAAGCAGTTACAAGAAAACAGAAGGCAGGAAAGAGGAAAAGGAGAGGAGGAGACAGATGGAGCTGAGGGAGAGGAGTTGGAGTTTAGAGATACATTTGTTGTTGAATTAAAGGGATGTGTCATGGATACTGTCATGGCTCTAACAGGTCAGGGGGAGCTAAGAAGCGATGGTTTATAATTCATGGTTATCTGTAGGATACATAATTTACAGACATCATATATATTCCCTTCCTAATTATATCAAGAGTATACCTTATGCATATACCAGAGTCCACTTCTGAAGGATTTTATACTCTAGGACAGAGCGAGTCAGTCCCTGTCCATTTCTGAATCCTGCTGATGAAAGCATAAAGTCGAATAAACTTCTCAAGTCAGTTACAAGAGTTTCAGAGCATTATACATAATTCCTGAGGCTGTAAAATGGCACAGTGAGCAAATGTTAGGGTAATATAAGGTTGTGCACACTGTGTAAAGCAAAGTGAGATTGTGCAATTACCGCCTCAATGGCAAGGAACAGTAGGGGAGCACTGCCGTGGGGGGCGGACAAAATAACTCAAATACCCGTTCTGTGTAATGTATAATGCAACAATACAACAGCTGTGCGGCTAATGCTAATACTGCAAGCCTGTAATGTGCAGTTTTGGTTAAGACTATGTGACGCAGAGGTGATGATGACTCAACTCTTCAGTTACTCATGAGTCCTTGTGTGCTGTTTCAGCAGCAGCGGAGGAGGTTCTTAGATTTGTTCCCTGTTGGGCTTTCAAAAAAAACAAACTGGTTTTATTTCTTAAAATAATGAATGAAAAGATTAAAAACCTGCTTCTTACAAGTTTTGCTTTGTAATAGAATGACAAATGTGATCACCAACCACACTGACTCCAGACAAAATGTAAAGTCTCTGACAAAGTTGAACCTTCATTCACATTATCAATAGGCTCACAATCAGTTGATGTATTAAAAATAACACAAGCTGATGCAACAGTTTCATTTTTACCTCCTTGTTTTACTTGGGATACAACAAGCAGTACAATGAACAAATGTGTCGTGAAATAATCTGAAATGATATCTTTGAATGTTTTAAATATTTTAGCTCAACCTGTACATTACATTTCTCTAAAGCTGTCACATTGCTTTTACTTACTTGTTTATTTGTCTGGGCTGACCCGGCTCATGTTGTTTTGCTTGCATTGTCCCAGCAAATCCAAATGTTCAAATGGAGCTCATAAATATTGTCATACAGCAATTATTACAAGAAAGAAAAGAGAGAAGATGTCGAAAGAGATGTAATAAACAGCAGAGATAAAGAAATATTGTAGATGCAAGAAATATGATGCCATTCAACAGACCAATTACAGGGCTTGAGGTCAGTGTAAATACCATGTGTAATACCCATAGAGTGTCTGATATGTGGATGTAGTGTCATAGCGGTACCATGGACTAAATAATAAATAGATTTAGTGTCTGTGACATCACCGCCTGTTTATGAAACAGAGTTTTGAAGCAAATCATCAACAGGGGCCATATTGAAGAATGGGGCGGTCTCTAACTCTCCACACTAACAGCCAATGTCAATCAGATGAGCTGTGTCTCTGATTGGACAAACTCATGTTCTTCATATCTTAACTAAGGATCTCTCGTCTGGATCTGAACTTTAACTGCCAAGTTAGAAAAATAATCACCCCCTACACTGTGTGCCATTTGAGAAATTAGCTATTCAGGCTGAAATTTTTTTTGCACCAGGCCTCTATGGGGCACTTGATGGACTGCGGGTTTTGACACTTCAGCATTGCCTCATATCTCTAGACCAGAGGTTATTGCTTTGGCCACTTTGTTTCTGATATGTAGTTTTGGTGCTAATTGGAGATTAGGGGGCATAATAGTATGTAAGGCTGAACTCAAGCCAGCTTTTTTTCCAGTTTGGATGAGATGGGCCTTTAGCCTGAGGACATTCACCTACAGGGTTTCTGCCTATCAATCAGGTTACCTGCGCTCTCATATGGGCAAAAAAAAAACCCAATTTAAAGGTCCCATATCATGCTCCTTTTCTGCAGTTTAATATGGATCATTGATGTCTTCATGAAATGGTAGTAACATGTTTTGGTCCAAAAAGCCAATAAATCAAGCACAGCAGCATTGTTTCCAGGCCCCTCTGTTCAGACCGGTCTGATTTAGTGGGCGTGACCTTTATATGTAAATGAGCCACCGCTTCTGTGGACCAATCAGATCAGACTTGCTCCTGATTAGTCAAAAAAAGGGAATCGCTGACGTCGGCAAATCTCCAAATTCCAAACAGCTCGTTTAGGTCAGGATTTTACATTCACAAGCACTACTAAGTACAGGTTTGGTCATTAAATATCACATTTTGTGGGCTGGGAGGAAAGCCAAAGACCCACAAATTTTACTAAAAGACTTAAAGTGATTTTTGCATAATATGTGACATTAATCATTGAAGATAGAAAATTAGAAAAATCAGCAGAGGAGTTTTTAAACACTGCATTTTTTGAGCACTTTCACAAAGGTTTCACAGTTTGAGATAGTTGACGCTTGGTGATAACATTTCAGAGGAGGTGCACATCAACCTATAAGTAAGTAAGCATAAAAAGACTTGTGTCGCTACTGCACTGTGATTGACATTCAATAAATCAAATTTGTGAATTTGGTTGAAAATGAAAATACCCATAGGTCTAGACTGAAATGTTCTGTCAGAGTGGTCAGCAAATCATTATGTGTAAAATAACAGTACCGAAACAAATTTTAGTGGGGCACAAACAACATCAGCAGATTTACACAATCACCTGCTCCAGAGAGCACAGGAGCCTGCTGCCTCAGAGGACATTTCCTACCTCAACTGTCCCCTCCAGACAGGACAGTCCTGAGAAAAAAAGTTTTCTGCTTTTTAGGGTCAAACCCAATTCAAGACATTTTGAACACTCTAGGAAGAACATGTATAAAAAAAATAGTACCTCTATGTCTTATAGAAGCTGAAAACAGCCGATGAGTGTTTTTAGATAAGCTACAGAGCACTCAGCTGTGCTGTGAAGGGGTTTTGGTGTCCGTGTTCCCGTCTGCAAATAAAGTGCAGGTGCTTCACAGAAGAAGCAGTGGGGCAAGCAGTTTTTGAAAGAAGTTTCACAGCACTCAGCCTGTTGGAAAGTTTAGGACATTCTCATCGGAAAAAATAGAAACTACCTGAAAGAGAGGAGAATAAAGTATCTGGCCAAACACGAGTTATAAGTCGCTGTGAGACAGTACTACTAAGCACAATCATGCGAGCAACAAATGAGGGTGTGTACTTTGGAAAAGGAGTTGGTCTCCTCTGTAGTGTTAGAGAGAATCAACGAGCCTGTCTGTCACTGTGTGATGCCTGGACGACCTCCTGTATGTTTGAAGAGATAATAAGACTTGATGTTTTGATCCCTGTGGTAAGTCGTCACTCTTGATGTTGACAGCGGGATCGCAGTGATGAAAGAGATGGGTAGGTACGTCATTGAGGTCATCAGGTGGGCATCCTCCGTCTTTGATGTTTCAGTGATAAATCAGCAACATCTCCAGAGGGCTCAACAGAGACAGCTGGCGTCCATGGTAAACCCCCCTCAGTCTCAGACCCCCCTGTCTTCAACTCACATCCCAGCTGTTGTTCTTCTTTCAATCCAGAGCCAAGTGCTACTTTTTCCCCTGCTAGATTGCAGGGAGAACATTGACTTGATTTCTTGATGAAACAAGTGACCCTTCACACTATTCTATTTCATGGGCTGTAGGAAACAAGTCCTGATCTTGAGTCTGCCATTAAGAGCAACAATACCACCTTCTCTGGGTTTATGTTGGGCTGCAAATAATGGTAACTTTATCCAGACCTGTTTACAGTTTGCAAACTATAATGCTGTTTGCAAGGGTGTGTGCAGTGTTTGGTAACACAAGAATGTTGGGGAGCATTACAAAATAAACTAGAGGTTTTTGTTTTGAAGTCTGATATCTTCCAAAGACTACAATACAAGACTACAAGGTTTAAGGCCTAAGTCATTCTGAAAATAGCCTAGTCCTAAAAACAGGCTGTACCTGCATGACAAATGTTTGTGTTTTAAACACATTTTAAACTTTTGATTGGTCTAATGTTTTAATGTGCTGTTTTTTCTGTTCTGAATAAGCCACACTTTGGTCAACTCATGTTTTTTTTTTAATGTGTGTGTTGTAAATACATTTGGATTAGATTAGAGCTCAGTACCCATTAAACTTTGCAAACTGAAGTCACAGAAAAATTATTTTATGGTGGCTTTTATTTTTTTTCCCTGCATGTCAATAGGCAAACTACTCCAGACACTTCAGAAATTGACTCTAAAATAGTAAGACTAACTGTAATGGCACCAATGCATTTTGTTTAAAGACTTGAATTCAAAATGTCTTTATCTCATTTTACATTGAAACATTTATTAAGAATTTCATTACAAACATGAATGATTCTGCCCTTGAAAATGTTTTAGTTTCAATTCCTCTGTGTGCAAAAAAGGAAGATGATGCACATCAAGGGTAACTATTATTAAAGTTCTGCCACCATCCAGTGACTCACTCTGAATGGATCCCAACACAAGAAAGTTGTCTAGATGTGTCCACTTCCTTTGCAGAGTTGTTTCTTTCTTTTTGTGAAATAAGGAATTTGTAGGATGACACTATAAGCTGCAGGCTTGTCCCTGATTAGAAATCCTCTATCTGCTAAAACCTGCTTCTTAAGCCCCAGAAGTTCTTGGAAACCTGACTGTTTAGTTATCTGCTTTTCTAATACCAATCCACCCAAACCCAGGAGACAAAACTGAAGTCAAGCTGGACTGATATCGATCAAATTCTTCATGGTGTTGTTTATAATTTTACAATGTATCACAATGTATTACAATGCATTACAATCAAATTACGGGGGACTTAATATGATCATTTCTGTGCAATCTGACATTCATCCTCTCATTTAAAGCTCCTCTCGAAGGTTAGGGCATATTTGTAAGTACAGCGCTCTTGCTTAACCATTTAATTAGCTTCATGGCCACAGCAGGTATTCAGCTCTGACAAATACACAAGTGGTTATTGTTATCTTAAATCTATTTTCCAAGTCATTAATACTCAACACAACCAATAGGTTGAAATTTGGGGGCTTATTCTTTTTTTAAGTTTTAGTTTTATTTTATTTTATTTTTATTTTTGGAGCAACCATCTAAAAATAACTAAGCTGAGTCCTGTGAGAATAATTAGTTGTAAATGTTGCACTTAACAGTGGTGTTACAGCTCATCTGTCAGCTTTTCATTTTTAAGCCTGTACAGTGGCCATAGTCATAGATGTCATAGATTCATCCTGAAGCTGGAGGTGTCTCTTTGGGGTTAGAGTACCATCTTCTGCTTAAACATAGAAAGAGAAAGCGGTTGAGTAGCAGCCAAGATTTGAAAGAAGTTAATATCTGTTAATAGGATATAAGAAAAACCAACCAAACAAATTAATTAATAAAAACGAACAAATGAAGCCTATAAAATACAAAAGCCTATAAAAAAATGCCGTTCACTTCAACTTTGGTAAACTTACTTACACTTACCAGTGGAACAGTATAAAGGTCTGAATAGATGTCTCTGATCTCCCACACCACCACACCACTGAAGCACATTGAATAGGGCTGGGACGATATGCTCGTCTCACGATTTGATTCTATTACAATTTTTGGGGTGCTAATTTGATTTAAATTGGAATTCTTCAATATACCGTATTTTCCGCACTACAAGGCGCTTCGGAGTATAGGGCGCACCTTCAATGAATGGCCTATTTGAAAACTGTTTTCATATATAGGGCGCACCGCATTATAAGGCGCATAGAGTAGAAGCTATGGTAGTGGCTGGGGTTGCGTTATGCATCCACTAGATGGGGCTGTGCCAAAGGGAATGTCAATAAAACAGTCAATAAGTCAGTCAAACTCAGGCTACATCCACACAGAGCCGCACATTTTCCTATCCAACTATTTTCTGTGCCGTTTTAAAAAAAATCACGCTGTAAAGACGAAGCCGTTTCTGCCGTCCACAAAAGACGTAGATCCGTTCAAATGCCAGACCTTTGGGGGGGGGCTGTATTGCTCTTATAATAAACAAGAGAAGAAGCTCGGGCCAGCCTGTGAGCTAACGTTAGCACTTAGCAGAATTCCTCTTTACAGGTTCTACTGCTTACCGCTGTTACTCCGACGATGCCCCCTGACTACAGTAGCCATGATTAATCAATATCGATCCATATATAAGGCACGTCGGATTATAAGGCGCACTGTCGGCTTTTGAGAAAACTGAAGGCTTTTAGGTGCGCCTTATGGTGCGGAAAATACGGTGTATGGTTTTTGCTATTTTTGTTTTTTTTTTAATACCAAACCATGTGAAAAAGTTAAGTGATGATGATGTCTACAGACTATATCAGGAGCCATATTTCCCCATAAAATGCACGTCACGTGAGTCAGAGAGAAAATTTTCATTCTCAGTGGTAACTTTTTTCCAATCCAGTTTATAAACAAAGACTGAAATGAAGAATTTGATTTTTTTTTTTTTTTTTTTTTTTTTTTTACAAAGAATTACAATTTGTATATTGTCAAACAAAAAATCCTGATAAAATGATTTTTGGCATTTTCTCCCACACCTAACACTGAATACTTTTTGACTTTTGAAATAAATAATTTTGCTGGTGCATCCAAGTTACGTCCAAATTACTCAGGGAGTGCCACGCTTGCTTCATCTGATGACATTATGTTCTTGAAAGTAATGCATACACATTCATTCATTTTCTCATCTTCTACCACTTATCCAACTCAGGGTTGCAGGTGGCTGGAGCCTATCCCAGCTGTATTTGGCTGAGAGGTGGGGTGCACCCTGGACTGGTCGCTAGTGAATCACAGGGCTGACATACACAGACTGACAGTCTTTCCAGCACACACTTACATCTATGACTTTTTAGAATCACTACTTAATTTGATTAGCATGTTTTTAGACTGTAGGAGGAAGCCAGAGTGCCCAGAGAGAACCATCACATGCACAGGGAGAACATGCAAACTCCACACAGAAAGGCCCACCTTTCCCAAACCAGGATTCAAACTAGTGACTTTCTTGCTGTGAGGCAGCAGTGCTAACCAATGCTCCACTGTGCAGCCCACATACATATCTCTCTTTTTTAAATATAAGATCCTATTTTTGACACTGATGCACAAATATTGCCATAACAAAATCAAACCAGGAACAGTTCTGCTCTTTCTTGGCATACCTTTAACAGACATGGATCTGGAGTCAGCCCGGGGTTAGGAGCATGTGAAGAGATGCCAGGGTGAGGAGGCTGCACAGACAGGCACCTTCAGCAGTGAGGGGGTACAGTGCCTTACAGAAGGAAACCTCTTCAGAGCTCAGGAGGTGAGCTGATGCCTCTTCAGTTCTAGGCCCAATTTTCTGACTGTCGAGAACTGGATTTGAACTGAAAACCCAACAGTCCCAGATTTGACCTTAAACTAAACGATGTGTAAAGGCAAGGAAGACTAGAAAACATTGAAAGCACACAGAGTTTATTCTATCCCAGTCATTCTTGAGGCTCAGCGTTCATTAACATCTTAAATCATCACCAGTCAATCAATCTGGAGTCCTCTATTAAGTCAACTCTTGTTTTATGGAGTAGCATATAACTTGAGGCAGGCTTGTGATGTGTTCCTTGTGTGCTTGTATCAGGCTCCTACATTTGCATTGGAAACAGAAAAAAATACCATAGGGACCTTCTTAAATCGGTCAGTCTGTTTAAAAAATGTAGTGACACCAGCTAAACATCTTGACTGTTTGATCTTTAGAGGTTGAACTTTTCACTTTGCTGTTGTGCGATTGAGAATTTCACCCAGGCAACATTAATGCACCTTAAAATCCCTTTGGATCTGGTCAGAGGTGCAATAGTCTGGAAAATTTCAATTGTAGAAGAAAATTGTGTGACAGTTTTCTTACTTTTAAACACTGGTGAAAATGAAAAAGCATGGAGTTGGAAGAAAACTGTTTTTTCATTTTTTTGCCATGCAAGTTTTTAATATTTTCCAGGTTTACCTGTTAGGGTCAATCCTTCCTCGTTGAATTAGAAGTCTACAACTGGTCGAGTGGAGCAGCCACCTCACCAAAGTCATTACTTCATCCATTTTATTCATTGAGTTGTCATACAGTGTGTTCACGCCTGAGTGCGACTCCTCTGCCCTGTGGGCCACGGTCAGGTAGATGCAGAAACCTCGGCTTATGGCTGAGGTGATTCTCTCTGGGGTGGTTGGGGTGAGGGGAAATAAAGTGTTTTTTGATAAGGAGTCAGGATGCAGCTTGAGGCAGGCGCTGAGACCTCACATCCAGCAGAGGGGGAAACTAAAGGTTGCACAAACAAGATGTTTTTGAGTTTGAATTAAAATATATTAAACAACAGAAAAAAGGGAATCAAAATAAGTTTTCTGATTTAGTGAGCATTGGAGAAAAACCTCAGTGGACTTGCAATTTGTTGGTCAAATCTTCCAAGTTTCCCTCTTGTGTTAAACAGAGATGAGCATCAGCATGTTGGGTTGATAATGGGAATCGGTTTCATTTGACTGAGATTTGTGTATTTAGGTTCTGCTTACTGGCTCTTGGAAGCAACATAAATATTTCAGGATCAAACTTCAGTGAGAAGTCCGTTGTCTATGTAAATCTGTCCTTTTCTGCCAAAGTCATAAAATGATCAACAACCTGTTCAGACATGTGCTTCCATCATAGCACTTTGCACGCCAGACCCGTATTTTTTGCGCTAATGTTTCATGTTATTTATTTAAATATTTTATTTTTTTCTAACCTTCTGTTTTTCAATGCCTACAATGCTTTCACACAAGCAATGTTCTTTTGCTGAGCAAAACTGAGTTTCGCTTACGACAAGTACACATTCGTCCAATCAAACCGCTCATTGTTGACAAGTCACACCTAAACATTCAACATCGATTGTGTTCGTGTCCCAGCACACGGTTCTTTATGTCAAAAGACATTAAAACTACAAAGACAATGATTTCAAAGACATCGTTTAGAGGGATTGAATATGATACCTCTGAATTTTTCGCAGTTTGTGCCATTTATTCATGTTGCCGTTGATGTGCATAGGCCTTAAGACATTACTCTAATCTTAACAAGCACATTTCTTTTAACCCATCGACTTTTTTTTTACTTGTTACAAGCAATTTAGACCTAATTTTTTTCTAAAATTAACTTGAAATAAATACTTTTCTGGACTGGTTAGATGAATACGGCTCATATTAAGTCTAAAAAGACATTTTTTACTTAAAGTAAGCCAAAACAACTTCCTAAGATTTCAGTTGTTTTGCAGTGTTTCTGCTTTGTTTTGTTTTGTGTTGCAAATTGTTGAGTCATTGCCGCCACATTGGCAATAATAGAAGACTTGTTTATCTGATCATGTGCTCCAACCTATCAGAGCTGATACCCAGCAATAATGCAACCAAGCCAGCGTGAGCTAACACATTGACCTGAATAGATACCTACCAGACCCAAAGCTGTGAGAGGCCCAGAGACAACTCGGAGATGGATTTGGTGCATTATGACATGAATCTGAGAGAACTCTCCATCTTCGATGGGCTGTGGAGGAAAGTCTCATTGGCTAGATTTGTCGTGAAAATGTTACATCTCTTAGACACTGTTGGGTCATACATAAATGCATTTTGTATGTTGGCGATGTTTCATATTCTACTGTGTTTTTGTGATATACCTCTTTCATGTAGTTTAATCAGAATCAAAGGTATCCAACCAGCAGGATGGCAGACTTTTCCACTGTTTCCACATCTTAAAATAATCCAAGACTGTTTTGTTTGGCAAAGACAAATTGGCTTTTTTTGACTTGATGTTTGTAGTTTCAGGTGTTCTGCAGCCAGGCTCAGACAGACTCTCAAGGAGCTGCAGAACATTTCAGTAAAAAGGGAGACTCATTTAAAGTTGTTGAATAAGGGAATAACAAGCCATCGAATATGTCTCTGCTGATAAAATCTGGGTTAGGTACAGCTTGACCTTGTAAGAAATTTCAACAGTGGATGGACAAAGCCTCTTTCACATGCTTGATTTTCACACAACACCATTTCCAGCGAGTGTGAGGCTGTCAGCCAGTTGTTTGGGAGGTAAGGCTGAGTCCAGATCCTGTGGAGGTGTGCTGGGCTCTGCAGAGCAGTTTGAGGAGGGTGACAGAAAAGAACAGCACATTCCCACAAAGCTCCTCACTATAGTTCTTGCACTCAAAGCAACACAATGTTTCTTTTCACTCCTCAATTGGCTCCCATTACCAACCTCCTGACAATGAAAACACCGACTGTCTGCTACGATAAATCACTCCCTGTTTGTGTTGCCGTCTGCCTGAGCTTGCAGGAGCTAAATTCAGAGACATACTGTAGACGCAGTCAAAGAGGAGCTCGACTTCAAGAGAAACACAGCTTCTCTTGGAGTGCGAAAAGAGGAAAGTGGAGTAGCTACACAGGGTTATTTCAGGGTAAGTTTATGTTTATTTGCTGCACAGATTTATGTTATGATTTTATGTTTCCAGGATTAATGTGAGGATATTTATGAATTTTGAAGTGCTCCCTGCCTTTTAAATTGACCTCAGAGTATTTTGTAGTAAATCAAGCGCATAAATGCTGCCTTTAGTTTCTTCCATTCCCTGCTTTTTTAAATTAGAAACCAAGTATGCAACATTTTCTAGGTGAGAGAGCCAGAGCCTGGAGAAACATCAAGTCAGTAACACAGTCGGCTTTATTTAATATAAACATATTGAAATTCCTCATATACTGTATATGAATATATGGCCAGGCGTGACTCAGAGCATTGTTGCTTTGCTTTTCCAGGGAAGACTTTTCATATTTAGTTTTTCAAAACAAACAACCTAGAGACCTCACCTGAGCTTTAGGGAGCTGTGTTGGTACGTAATCTACAATATACTTTTATCTTTATCCTCGGGGAGGTTGATTATATGAAAAATAGGTAATTAGCCTAAACAATAACACAAGGCAGCAGAAATTTATGGACTTATTGATTGTTTCAAAACCTGTGGAAATTGCAGCTGCACTTTAGAGTCTGCCCATTCTTTCACAGTTAGATTAGTCAAGCAATTTTTTTCACTTTTGATCTGACTCAAGATAAAATCAAAACATCACAGACCGACAGTATCTCAATCAGTGTCCTGTAAAGCTTGTTTACACCAAGCAGTGATATTTGGTACAGATTGGATCAGTTAAAGGCAGGGTTGGCAGTCCTGAAAAACTAACATGAATTTGAATGTAGCATCTCGTCAGGACTCCTTCTAGCCCCTCCTCTCCCTCCCCTTGGAGCTCCTCCAAAGCAACGCCCTCGCTCACATGCACGAGCGCCGCTGATTGGCGACTATGATTGTGAATGACTGAAAGACGGAGTCAGCACATCACTTTATGTTTTGCACTACATCGTGTCATGTCTTATTTAGAGGTAAAAAAACACCAAAACGTTGAAACGTAAAGCTAAAAAACAAATAAACGTGACTTTTGTTAGTACTCGCGACTGTCATGCTAGCATTATCCACTTCTACCTGTGACACGATATCAGGAGTAAAGCTATAATACAAATAGTACATGTACATTTACTCTGGGACTTACTAAATATCACCAATTTTATTTTGCTTGTCAGAGCCCCTGTGGTGAGAGACTTTGATCCAGACTACAGCCCAGAGCCAAGTACCTCATCGGGTCAGAGGGGACAGGCCTAAGGTGGAGCGAGAGGGGCAGTAGTTAGAAGCAGGGGAACAGAAAAAGAAAAGAAAGCCTCCATCTTTCTTTTCTTGCTCTGGTTAGCCGGAGGAGTAGTTAGTTTCTAGGTATGGGTAGTTTCTCTGTCATTTTTCTGCTGAGTGCAAACTTGTACACCTTTAAACTCGGGAACACGCATTAAGTCAGGGGCAGTGCCCGCCAGTGAAATGTACGCCAAGGAGGAGGGCAAAACGGCAGGACAGGATTTGATTGGTTTAACAGATTGGATCCTAATCGATGTGATTGGCTGATGTTTTCCTGGGTTTTCTCCTGCTGTATATAGCGGATATTATTTGCTCTCAGTTAAGACCACATCATGCATTGCTTGCCATCAGGACATGAAGATCATTTTAACCGGTCTAAAAAAATGTGTATCTAAATCAAACTACCAACTATACCTTTAAGTCTGGTCCTGGTTGCATTTCCACAGCCAACCATGCCCCCTCTTGGTGTGTGTGGTGTGTGTAAGCCAGATGCCGATTGCCACGTCAGTTATGTAAAAGTGTGAGGCCATAGCAGCGCGACACAGTGTACCCAGTCAATAAATCCAATGAAGAAGAAAAGTACAACACAGTAAACAAAGAACAACAATGGGAGGCATCCAGCAATTTGTCTTCTTAAGGGGTGCCCAAATACTTTTCAGTGAAGGGCCAAAAACTAACTAGGGTGGAGGGTCATGGGCCAAAACCAAACATTCATGTTGTAGTGCATGATATTAAATATGCCTATAGCATAATTGTGCAAAACACTTGTCATTACTGTATTCCACAGCATGAAATTACTGAACATTCATATAGCACAAATACTAGGATTATGTCTTCAAAGACATTTAGTGCAATATAACCTGAACAACATGGGACACAGCATACTCCTATGAAACCAAAATATTGCATTTTTCATCCTTCTGTAATAAAGAATGGCAATAAAACTGGACACCTGCTTTTATTTTTTTTTCCCAACCAATGACTACTGTAGTTACCTTAATTTGTGAAGAGTATGCTCTTTTAAAACAGCGACTCTCTGCCCACATGTTAGGCATACTCTGTGGAATCAATTTCTGTAAAAAAAAAAAAAGTACTAGGGTTTTCCAGCTATTTTTAAACTTTCTCTTGTCAGAGTGCTACTGTCCTATACGCTCCATCCCAGCCATGACCCTGCATCTTCTCACTTTCTGGTCAATGATTTCCAGATATGAGATGGCAAGACCAGCACCACCCGACTCCAAATGTAACACAGTGTTAAGGAGAGGAAACAATAATTTAACAATGAATGAGAAATTCAGGCTGCTGGCAGTGGAGAAATAATAATAATAACAATAATTAAGAATGTGTATATAAAATGAATAAATTCAAACATGGGCAGCGGGCCAAAAAAAAAAATCGCTGGCTGGCCAACTTTGGCCCGTGGGCCCCAAATTGGACATTCCTCTCTTCTTTGGATCTGGTAGCTACAAAGCACAATCAAGCTTTGTTTCAGAGAAGGCTGTGAGCACTACAGAGAACTACAGCTACTGTCCCATAGAAAGTGATGATTCTTTCGACCAATGAACAGTCTGCGGTGTTGTAGCTCCACCTCCTTGAGGTTGGATCAGTACATCTTGCACCCCAACGGAAGGGTCCCAAAAAGGAGCTCCACATACACACACACACTCAGACATGGATACTAACAGAACTGTTCTGCCTTGTTGATTTTAGCGCAATGCATGGTCGCTGTCTTCCCCTTCTGTCCTCATACCTCTGATGGCAGATACAGAAGAGGCGTATCAGGCGTATATTCCCCATTGAGCTGTTTGTTGTCTGTTTGTTCACAGCTTTAATGTGAGATTTGGGGATTTTGGACCAAAAGCTTCATATTCATGGACACCAGATGTCATCATCATCTACTGATTAATCCCCTTTTTTGTTGTTGTTTCTTGTTGTTGCTTTTCCATAAATCTGTCTTGGGTGAAACCTGCATTACCTGCTGATATTTGGTCACCTGTTGTTTCCAGCTCTAGGCAGAATTTACTCTGGAATAACCGCTGGCTTCACTTAAAGTTGTAAAACAAGACATTCCACCACAAAGACTACAACGTCGTCACAAACTGATCCAGAAAAATTTGGTTAAGTTTCCGTGTTCAACAAATTACTGCTGATTATGGTGTTATTTGACTTTTTATTGGCCCTATATTCTGAAATGGACACAACCATGGCTGCTAAAGGTGTGTGACAGAATGTGTGTGTAGGGGTGTGTGTTTAAAGTGGCCTGCAGCCTTTGTCCCTCAGCACTCAGACTTCCTGATTGCTGTTATTTGGTCAGCCATGGCACCCACTAGCTGCAATTTACAAGATGCAAGAGGTTGTGTGTGTGCGTGTGTGTGTGTGTTTGCGCGTGTGAGAGAAGGAAAAAAAGGAGAAGACGAGGGAGAGAAGAGGAGAGGAGGAGAATGTGGCAATTTGGAGTAAGCACAAGTGTGTGTCTCTCTAAATTTGTGTGTGTGAGTGTGTAGACAGTTCAAGTAGCAATTTGGAGTAAGCAAGTGTGTGCGTGGCCATTTGTGTTTGTGTGTGTCGACAGCTCCAGCAGCTTTTCGAGTGGCTACTTTGATGTCTGACCCACTTTGGCTGTTGCTGAGTATAAAGCTATTTATTTAGTTTCAAGTGTGTGTGTGTCCGTCTCTGTATGTGTGTGTGCGAGTGTGTTTGTGTGTAAAGCTATTTATCTGGCAGTGGACTGGGAGAGTTTTGCTGTGTGTGCTGTCGGACTCCTCAGCCTCTGCTGGTGGAGACAGCTGAACGTCTCTCGCTCCATCTCCTCCTCCTTCTTCCCGTCTTTCTGTCTCCTCCCTCTAGCTTCACCATTTTCCTCCTTTCCCTGGCTCCTCTTCTCCTTGTCACACCGCTCGCCCTCCTCTGAGGCATAACATCTTCTCTTCATGCCTCGAAGCACTCTGTACCTTCATCTTCTGGCTGCCATTAACTCTTTAACTTTTGGGGGGAACAAAGAAGTTCATACTCTGTCTGAAAGAAATGATCAACATGAACCACCAGTCACCTGTTGGACGTGCTACAGACACCAATAGCTGAAACTGTTCACATTTTTATCCACATTTCTTGACTCAAAATTTAAAATTACACTGATTTCATTTAGTTTTGGTCCTCCACTTATTCTTTAAAGAAGACATTTTGGCACTCTGTTTTTATCCTGTTAAAGTAATGTTAGCAGCGCTAAAAAACTCCCACCTTAGAAAAGCCACACATCACCAGAATAAAAATCAGGAATCCAATAACTCAAAGTATTAGAATAATTCCAAAGAACAATCAAGAAAAGTATGGCCAATTTTTTAAAGGTTTATTTGTCTAAATACTTGGTTTGGGGCTCATTTTGCATTAACTACTGCTCTAAAGCAGTGTGTAATGAATGGAATGAGCCCGTGACATTGCTGAGGTAAGTTTAGTTATGACAGCCCTCCAGCCAGTCTGTATTTTGAGTAGGATCTTTATCATCTTTCTATCAACATTCTACAGTTCAACAATTTCCTGATTGCTTTTTCAATCGCTTTTATCTAAAATGACACACAACACAAGCAAGAATTTAGACAGAAGGGAAAACCTTATTTAGTGCGATAAAGTGCTTTAAGTTATTTGGCTACAGGTGCTGCCATCAAGTACAAGAAGAAGTACCTTTTTTCGTGTAAAATATTGTAACCATAGCATTCCACAATTAAAATTACTGCAACAATGTTGTTCAACCTTCAAACACATTCATTCTACCACTGAGGACAAAGAGGAGAAAGGTCAGCTTAAGTGTCTAAGGCTGCTTTCAAAACCGCCTACTACACTAGTAATGCCTACTATTTTGGCCGAAATTCAAAAACTTGCAAAATCTGCAGTATGCCAAAGATTCCTGGATGTCCTACTGATCCAGGAAAACTTCTGAGTATTCAACAGACCAGTCTACCTAGCATACCGTTTCCCACAATGCACAGCGCTAATGCTGTTTGTCCATGCAGATGGCAGGTTTTTGGTGAATTACCGCCCTCTACTGGAACAAGTTGGAATTCTAACTACAATACAACAACACTAATGTTATACGGTCTGTGAGATAGAAATGAAGTGATTAGAAAGAAACACAAGTAAATCTTGTTGCTTAAAGTTAAAAAAGAGGTGTTTACTTTAACAAATTCATTAAAGCCCATATAAACAAATAACTACATTTTTAAACCATATGTGGATTGTATCAAAGTGTTTTTCCATCAGTTGTAAAATAAAAATCCCTGACGGATTTATTTTCAGTTAACAGTATAAATCAAATACGATGATTCTTTAATAATATGATTGATGAAATAACAAAATACCAAGATCTATCCAGAGTTTGTGTTGTACAAAAGCCAAAATAAAATCCATCACCTGTAGCTCCATTTTCTGAAACTGAAAACCAGTGTAGTATACTACAAAACAGGCCTACAGAACAGTCATACTACATACTTTATGTAAAAACAGACAGTATGCAGTGCCTACTACATGCTACATTCACATGTAGTATGTAGTAGAGGGTTTGGAAAACAGCCCATGTGTTCCCTAAACAGACGAGTTTTCAGATATCTCTTAAAAGTAGAGAGGGACTCTACGGGTCATATAGAGTTAAGTAATTCATTCTACCATTTGGTCAAAAGGGAATAAGACTCTGTCCAGAGATTTAGAGCCATGCTGGGCTGGGGCACCGGATGTCTTACACAGTATGTACCCTATAGTCTCTTAACATGCTTCAGGTCAGGCCAACTTATTAAGTCACAATCAGAGAACAAATTCATAGTAGTTTTGGAGCTGTGAGTAGGTGCTAACTCCTGCTGGAAAAGAAAATTGGCATTGTTACAAAATTTGTCTAACTTGAAATGAAAGATGTACTTTTTTATAATTCTATGATTTTATCTATTTCTTGAGCTGTCGGTCATAAATATCCAAGCGAAAATCAAGGAACACTTTAAAAATTTCATTTTGCATGCATCGAGTCCAGAATATATTAAATTTTCGCTTTCTGAAATAACTAGAAGATATTGAACTTTTTCACAACTTTCTCATTTCTTGAGCTGCACCTGTACAGGGTGGGAAAGCAGCAGGATGAGGATAGATTTGCTCCACACTCGCTGGTCACATTGGTTTCCTATAAGTACAAAGTTAAAAGTTCAACTGATGTTTTGCATTAATTCCTATCAGGTCAAACAAAGTCAGTTAGAGTTAGTCAGCTGTATATGGGGTTAAGTCCGAGGAAGGCTCCGACTGGATTGAGTTTAACCTTTGATTTGAAGTGAAAACTTCTATGATGATGGAAACCTTCTCGGCAAGCGTTGGGATTTAACTTGGCTCAGTGCAGTTGAAGGTAAATACACACTTTGATCCACCTGCTCGGCCTCCACACTCTGACTTTGCACTTTGTAATTTCACTGTCAGACCACTGACTGCTGCATGTATCACTGCCCACTTCATGTTCTCCTTTTCATGTCGGAGGGGAACATATTTCTCTCATTTTTCATGCATTCAGAAGTCTCGCAACATGCCCAGAGCCCCAATGCTACAGTAACAATAGAAGGACTGTCATTTATGCATACATAAACAGAAAATGCGCTCTGAATTAATTATTTATTATGCTGCAGTCCTTTTTATGATACTGGTTTTAAGTACTGTTTTATAAAAGCAATAAAGAAGCAGTAAGACTCGACAGCTTGATGTTAAATCAGCAAACAGGATTTTTTTTAAAAGACAGAGACTTTCTAAAATCACTGTGGCCTCTTGTGGCTTATTCTTTAATTTTCTGCTCCTCTGACCTCTTCTCACTCCCTCTTCTTTCCCATCCCTCCCCTTTACATCTCCCTCCTACTCTCCCTCTCGCCTCAGTGTTTTGATGTAATTGAAGAGGTGGTGGTGAGCAGTTCTCCCCCACAGCCAAGAGTCCTGAGAGTAAAACCTCTAATCAGTGATGTCAACAGCGCAGACTTTGCAGCGCTGCACCACCAACGCTGAGAAAGAGAAGAAGTCGACATTTTGGACTTATGAAATGATTGAGCCCCTAATACCCAGATACACTTATTTCAGCAAAAATAAGAACATGCTAGCTGTTTGACAAATACTTCCACAGTTCATTCTGTCGGTATGAGTGTGACAATGTTTGTGGGGATGAAAGCTGGAGGGCTGGAAAATCGAAACACAATACCTTCTTCTTCTTGTTTCTGTTACAAAACATGCTCTTACACAGAAATACTTAATAAAACCATTTTCTTCTTCTCCTTTTATCACTACAAACTTCCATGAAGCAGTTTATTTTCAATCATGACGTGACTGTTCTTTCTTTGCTGCGTTAATGTTCAAATGAACATCTACGCGGTCACAGGTGCGCGTTTATTGGGCGTTTAACAACTACTTCAGATCAGTCAATCAGAGCAGAGGACAGACTTTCCATTTAATAAGTTATCATTAACATCTCAGCATGGCCACAGATGTCACACTCACCGATGTTTCTGGGGAGCACAAATCTATTTCTGACTACATCTCATCTCTATTATCGTTTTAAACCCACAGATAAAACTGCAGCTCTGAAATCACCTCCCAATCTGTATTTCGTGTGTGTTGTGGTTGTCTGTAGGGACAAACTGATGAATGAGCATCAGCTAAATGAGAGACAGGGCTCAGCACTGTCATCTGTAAAGCTTTAGCTTGGATGTCACAGTTCAATCACTATGGATTACTGCTTTAAGAGGGGCAGTCTGCCAAAATAGCCTCTGTGCAGATTAGTGTGTTTGTGTGTGGGTGTATCCTGTGTAAATGCTCCATCTACACACGCATACACACACACAAACACACACACATACACTTACACACATATTGTTCAGTCTTATATGAAGCATTTGAGCTATTCACATAGATAACATGTTAGGCTAAATGAAGTAACTTACAATGAATCTTAATGTTAAAAAGTTAATAATTCTTTCTAAGATTTCAGTTTCTTAGTAGGCAAGTGTAGCTTCAAACCCCTTGCACATGGGCCCAGTCATCTCTCCAAAAGAGGCTTGCTGGTCATTGCTGCATCGCCAAACCCCAGGCTTGGCGTTGCACATTGGGATTTCAAGGGAACCCAGAGTGTTAGCACTTGTTGGCCTTTATAAGTTGTTTTTTCCATATACTACTGAAATTCACTGTTAGTTAATGTGAGGTGAAATGTCCCATTACTTCAAAAAAAATTAAACCGCACTACCTTTTTAGACATACAGACATTTTTTGCTTGTGAAGGTTCATGAGAGAAGGTCAGTGTTGCCAATTTAGCAACTTTGTCATTTTATTTAGACATTTTTTTAGACCCCTCTGGTGAATTTTTGTTCTTTCAAAAAGGGAGTAACCATCACTCAACAGCAACGAATCATCCAAAGAACACAAACACTGATTCAGCATGATTTCTCACATTCGCAAAGCTGGAGCCGTACATTTCAGTACAAAACTCCACCTCAGTCTAAAACAATTTAAAAACCAACCCAACCTCAGCCTGAGCTTACGATGCTGTGGTAACTGCCCACCTTTAACACAGATTACATATTAGTGGAACTTGGAAATTACAAGAAAATATCATTATTCTATTTATTTGCTTGCAAGTTGAATGTAAAGATAAAAAAAATACAGCTAGCTGCTTCTCATTTAACTTTTATTGCATTTTACACATTAAACAACCAGTAGCTTCAGTAAACTCTCAGCTTGCCTATAGCTTATAAGCTATCATTATTAGCATCCAGTTATCACGCTTTAGCCTCGTCATGGAAAGAAAAATGGGTCCTCTGTTTCAGTAAAAGTTGAGTGTTGTCCTCCTTCCACTGCTGTGAGCCTGGACTGCTTTGAGCATGCTCAGCTTCTACATCGTGTTTATCTCATGAATATTCAATTAGCCATGTGCTGCTTACATAGAATGATAACTATGCTCATCCCTAGCTGTTTCCAAAATCAGGGACTAGGCTTTTATTATTCCCTCTGTTCATGCCCTCAGGTTCAAATTGAGAAGGCCAAACAGAAGATATTGTGTGAAAGACCCACTAGATGGTGACAGGACCACAGTGGTAACAGTCTGTTTTAAGCTATCATTCTTTGGGAATTCGTTGTTAGTACGTTGGTCTTTGGGGGCCAGACTTGTGTCTGAAACACTTTAAACCTTATTAATTAGAAATGATGACATTCATTTATCTGTGACCAACAAATAGAAAGTCTAAGTCTGAAACTTGTTTCAAGTAGAAAAACGACAAAGCAAAAAAACTCTAAGACCCTAGACAGCACAAGAGCAAAGTGATCATTTTGTGAGTGCTTTAAGATTTCAAGGTTGAAAAACTCCACAGATAGATGTTTGACTTTGGAGTGCTGCTGAAGTGTTTCTTGCAGTAAGGTAACCATTTTCATGTCTTACAAGCTGAGGATGCTTAGCTCAGTCTTCAACTTTAACTACATTGTACCTTTTATTCTGACAGACAGTTAAGAACACAAACACAGAGACAGAAGCATATAAAACAAAGTTTGAGAATACATGGAAATATATTTATACACACATTCATCACCTGACAACAGAAAACCCTAAGCATGTTAAACCATTTTAAAACAATCATCAGTCATTGATAGTTTAATGAAAGCTTATCATCAGTTAGATCCCAAAGATTTTACAATTTGCTGACAGAAGTCCTAATTAACCTTTGTCTAACTGTGTCAGACTTCAAATTTCCAGCTTCAGAAAGCTGGACCCTTCTCTGTGGAGGTCAATCCATGTGTGAAAATAATGTCTCATGCTCCCTGAACCACTGTTTCACAATTTGAGCCCAGTGGATCCTGGCATTGTCATCTTGGGGTATGGCGGTGCCATCAGGGAAGAAAAAACCCTCTGATGGAATAACCTGGTCATTCAGTATATTCAGGTAGTCAGCTGACCTCATTCTTTAAGCACAGACTGTTGCTGAACCTAGACCTGGCCAACTGCAGCACCCCCAGATCATAGACTGCCCCCACAAGCTTGGACAGTAGACACTAGGCATGATGGGTGATCACTTCATCTGCCTCTCTTCTTACCCTGATGGCCCATCACTCTAGAACAGGGTCAATTTGAACTCATCAGACTTCATGACCTTCTTCCATTGCTCCAGAGTCCAATCTTTATGCTCCCTAGCAAATTGAAGCCTTTATTTCCCGTTAGCCTCACTAATTAGTGGTTTTCTTAAGGCTACACAACTGTTCAGTCCCAATCCCTTGAGTTCCCTTCTCATTGTGCACGTGGAAATGCTCTTACTTTCTGTATTAAACATAGCTCTGAGTTCTACTCTTGTTTTTCTTCAATTTGATTTCACCAAAATTTAAGTGATCGCCGATCACGACCATTCAGGATTTTTTTTTACAGACGATGGGTCCCCTCTATCCTTCCAGTTTAGATGAAGCATTGGACAGTTCTCCTTAGATGTTTTCTCTGCTTGATGTATGCCAGTGATTTTACCCTTCTGAAACAGACTTAACATCTTTACCATGACCACAGGATGTGTCTTTCAACATGGTTGTTAAAGAAATGAGAAGCAACTCAATGCACCAGTTGGGGTTAAATATCTTGTAGCCAGCTGAAAGATTATTGCCCATGCACTATCCAATAGGAGGCTTGAACCTATTTGCTGAGTTAAATCCAGGAGGTGACTTTTTTTTGTCCAGGCAGTGTGTATGGGTATGTGAGAATAGGTGATTGCTGTGAGCCTTGAAGCCATCTTTCTCACTTGTACTGTTGGGAGTGTGACAAAGCCATAATGTGAAAAAGACCAACTCGACTGTTTTCTTATAGTATTGTATACTACTCTATCAGTTTGCAGATGCCTCAGCTCTTAACATGACAGAAACAGTTGTGCCCGCATTTCAGTAAAACTGTCAGTGACAGGAAGCAGCACAGTGTTTCTGAGAAGTAAATCACTGCCAGCACTTAACAGCCACAACAACAAAGAGACTTTGACTTCAGGATGAAAGTGGAGAGTATGTTCCCTGAAACCATGTTATAAAGCACTCTGAGTTCAGTAATCAAACAGACTATCAGCACATTAATGTCACATCAGGTGAAGCCTTTCAGACCGGACTTGAAGCCTCTCTGCAGTTCTGAGTCCAGTCCAGCTGATCCGCTCAGCTCCCTGAACCATAATCACTCTGCTGTTGCTTCCTCTGCTGCTGGCTGGCCGCTGCCTTTGCCACCTGTGCTGACAGCGTCTGGCACGCAGCTCTGAGACTGCAGCCAGGAAGTGCATCAGCACTTCATCACCAAACTGTGATTGAAACACACGCTTTTTACTTTATTTCATGGTGTGACAATCTGTGAGATCTTCATTTCATGCTGCTGAGGTGCCAACAGAAACAATAAAGTTTCAGTTTCACGGGTAAAGCGGGGTAAACAACAGTTGTTGGCTCAGAATTAAATATTAGATCAATTGTAATAATATCTGGGATTTAACCTCAAGTGCATAATCAAAAGAAAGAGGCCCTTAGTCAGACTGTCCTGTATTTTCTACAGGACTGCATCTTATGGGTTTTACTGATGTAAATAAATGGGATATTTTTTTTCAATCCTTCCATTGATGAGGGTCACACTCAAGAGAATCACATATATCGTTGCATTTCAAAAATGTATTGGAAAAGTATTTGTTTCTTTACTCATAATGCAAATAAAAAACTGTAATTATTACCAATACCCTCCTTTACAGCTAGCTCTCTGCAAACCTGGTTTCATTTGATTTGTCAGTATTTTTTTAGTTAGTATTTTTTTTTACCATTTTGGGTACATTAAAGTTCTATAAATAAAGTTTTGAAACCATACAAAATTTTAGTGCTAAATTTGAAGGTTTTGTTAAATTTGAGTTTTTATTATGGTAGACATAATTGAGAAACTGAGAATTGAGTCCTCGGCGTGGCTCATTGGTTAGGGTGGTACACCCATGTGTCTAACCCAGAAGCAGGGGGCCCCAGGTTCCAGTCCAACACAAGGGCTTCTCCCTGTATGTTATTCCCCACTCTCACAATGTTACCTGGACACCAGATGTGTTAATGTAGAAATGTAGAGAAATAACACAAATACTTGATGAATATTTGGACCATATGCATCCAGTGCCAGGGTAAAAAAAACAAATGCTTAAATTCAAGATGGACAGATTAAAGCTATGGGGTTAAAAATCTATCCAATCTAATCTCAGCCAAAGGGCTTCTGCAACACACTGCAACAAAAACCCGCCTACTGGGAACGTGTTGGACTGTCTTACACACTCTCCCTGTCAAGCAGCATCGCTCGATCATTACCCAATCAAGATCCAACTAGTGATTTCTCTATTGTCAGGCTGCAGCTCAACATCAGGGGGAATACAATCTTTATTCACCAAAACAGATGACGACTCTGATCATTAGATGACCAGCAGCATTTCAAAACCTCTTTTTTTTCCGCCCTATATTCTCATCTTCCCTGAAGCCTTTTCTCTTGTGGAGGAGAAACATGGACATAAATCCTATATTTGTACAGTTTGTTTGTCAGCTACAGACTCACATCCTCTCCTGTCAGGTTCTCAGTTTGTCTCTTTGCATCATTCTCTGAGATGTTTGACAGGTGATTTGGTCGTCTGAGTTTGTTTGTGAGGTATAACTGCAGACAGAGACTTCCATACTCTTTTAACTCCTCAGAAAAAAACACAAGCTATTGAAAAAAGTCTTCCTAACTTTAAGAGCAATCTAACAGGACTACGCCAAACTCTTGTTGGATTAGTAAGTCCCAAGGAGCTCAACTGTTGCGACAGTTTTTGTCGTCTCTGTTAAAACCCGCCTGAGACTCTGCTTGGTCTGTAATTTGTAAAGAAAACAATCTGCAGCATGTAACGTCATTAATTCATGAGGTCTTTGCTACTGCTCTCCTTGCCTCAGGCTTTGGCATTCCAAGTCCGTCAATGGAAGGACAGGGAGCTCCCAGAACAAAACCAGATTGCAAAATATAACTTCAAAAAAATTCAAGGTAAATTATGGGTGCATAATGACCATATTTTCCCTACATTTACTATTTCTCCTTAGGGTTAGTATGCATATCACTTTTGGGGGGTAACAGCAGTAAATTCAAGAAACATCAAGACTCATAGACTGACTACGCACTCTCCTTTCAAAGACCTGATCACATGACTCCTGCCGTTAAAATATTTTCCTCTTGAGGAAGAAAAACTGCCTGATCTCCATCCTCGTTTCCTCCATAAGCCTACTTAGTTAAATGCTGTTTCTCAATGGTGTCTGAATGCAGATTTCTTTTAGCTGCAGCTTAATGCCGAATCAATCCCAACCCCTGACCCCCTGAATTCAAATTTGACTCAAAGCAAATAAAATGTGGTTTTAGACTCCTCATGGACATGAAACTTTGTGGTCCAAGACACTCGTTTCCCTTTTTTTTTTTTTTTTGCATATTTTTTGTATTTCCTCACACAGTACATCCCAGGATGAGCAGTCGTTGAAGCTCACAGAAGATGCCACGGCAGTTGTGCTGATTAAGGAAGATGAATCACTTTGTGTTGCGGGCTTTAGAAAGTGCAGCGGTGGAAAATTCGATCTGAAATAACCTTTTGTTTCACCTAAACAGGAGCAACAGGGAAAAAGAAACTCCAGGCAAGAAGTGAGACACAATCAGTCATCATAAATGAGCAGAAAAGTGGAAAGGCTGAAACTACTTTTCAGTTCCTCAGCACTAAAACATTGTCAGCTTTGAAAGTGGAGAGGAGCCGTGTTGACA
This sequence comes from Halichoeres trimaculatus, assembly GCF_033239565.1. Lineage (NCBI taxonomy): Eukaryota > Metazoa > Chordata > Actinopteri > Labriformes > Labridae > Halichoeres > Halichoeres trimaculatus. The sequence continues at coordinate 16,816,075 of NW_027437186.1, read as the reverse complement.
GCGCAGAGAAAAAGGCCCATCAGAGATTCCACTGAGTCAGACGACTGCATGATGTTTGAAGCATCTCTGGCAGCCGTGACCCATTTCTGCACAGCAGCAGGAGTGATCAAAAATGTTAGAACAAATGTTATTGCTTTCTGTTGCCTCCCTGTGGTTTGGGTCTTTCTGAGTCTTGACTTCCTGCGAGAGGAAATGTTCACCCATCCTGCAAAGCCATTACAAACCATGCAGAGTGTGTCGGTGCACCGCACGCCGGCAGAGCGATGCCTCGGGGATCCCACAGCTCCACCACATCCCTGAAGTTAATGTAGTAATGACACTGGGGAATAACACTGCATTACAAGTTAATGTCCTGCATTGACATTTGTACTCTGTAAGATTATCCCATTAAGAGCTGTAAAAACTGACTTAGTATCAAAACTAAAACTTTGAAAAGTAAAATCAGTCTGTGTCAGTTGAAATCCTAAAAACTTGGAGAAAATAAAATAAAGTATAAACATCTTAGAGCTGGCGACAGAATGTTCAAGACTAAAAAAAGAAATCACATGCTGATTAATTAGCAGAGAAACTCTCAAACTCTGTGGATAACTGTGAAAGTCACTGAGCTGGAGACAGGATAAGAACCAGAAGTTATTAAAAGTTTATTTTGGCTTGATTACTCAAACCAATCTGAAAAGAAAAAGTTAACTAAACACCTTAAATATTCATGTACAGTTTTCGCATTCAATACCTCCAGTGCCCATCCTTTTTTGTGTACTTTTCAGCCTTCACACACACGCACACACACACTCCAGAAAGCTTTAAGTTCCAGACAAAATGTGCACCTAGTGGTTCTTTCCCTGGAGCCGTTCATCCCTTCAAAGTAAAGTAACAGACATGTCATCAAAAAACAAACCTACCTTTTTGTCTTCAGTTTTACCCTGACATTTATTTTGCCATTTTATTCATCATCTGTTCCAAATCCTTTTCTGTGAAGAACACAAACCTGAGGAAGACGGTTGGTCCCTTCTAAGGCCCTGTTTACATGGAGACTCCCGCAAAGATTCTTCCTTTGCGTTTCCAAAAGCCACCCATGTTTACATGAGGACGGCGTGAAAACGATCCGCGTTCATACGACTCCAGGAGGAGAAGTCTCCTCTTCTGCTCTTTCTTTTTCTGCCGTTTTGTTTTGTGAGACGGTCGGCAATTCAACCATGACGCGCATTACCGCCACCTACTGGGCCAGAATGACTCAACTGGAAATGTGGCTGCGCGCAGAGTCTTCACCTGAAACTGTGCGCATGCGGTGACGTCAGCGTTTCCCTCTGAAACGCTCTGCTCTGTGTTTACACTAGGCTGGATGGAGGAGCGGATTCAAATCTTTCCACTCTGGGGAGCGTTTTCAAAAGATTGCGATTTCACTGAAAACGCAACGTGGTCTCATCTAAACGGAAGGCCAAAACGCAACAAAATGTTTGCGGAATTGACCGTTTTGGGCGTCATGTAAACGGGGCCTAAAGGTCAGTCTCATAGCAGTTTTAACTAATGTCTGATGATGTTTTAACATACAACCTGTGGCTATAAGTGTTTACTGGCAAGTGTGAGGTCTGTAAGGTTTTAACATTTGTCACGATTCAAAAAAATCTTTTAGTATTGGCTTAAAGGTGAAAGATAATTCCTTTTTTAATCCTCTTATAGCATTTCCTGTTGTCTGTAAGAAAAGTTCTCTCTGTGTTTCAAATATAATATGAATGAAGCCCCAAAGGAGGTTTGAAGCCAGCTGTAGAAATGTGTCCACACATTTCTCAAAGAGGGTCACTTTTAAGGGTGGGTAAAAGTATTGATGAATCAATGCATCCCAATATTTCCTCACCCAGTTGTTTTATTGCTCTAAAACGTGAGGTGACATACCACTTATGTTCACATGGGCATGGAAATCCAACTCGGAGCTTTTAAATCAATAGCAAATCGCATCAATATCAAATCGATTTGCAAACTAGAGAATTGAAATTGAATCGAATCGTGAGGCTCCTAGCAATACCAAGCCCTAGCCACTTTTGATTTTGTGAAAATGACTTAAGTTCAGGGGCTCTTAAGTACGGCATGTCTTGGCATGGGTGATGTCCATAGACTGTATATATAGAGTGGACAGCATGGCTCCGCCATTCACCATTGTACCGTTTTGAAGCCGAAATACCCCCGTCACAGGCGCAGCCATTGTCGCAGTTTGTGCAGCCAGAGTCTGCGCAGTAGAGACTGTGAGGGATTCTGGGAAAATCTTAGTGGAGCCGGGTGACAAAAATATTTTTTTTCTTTTTAATTTGAGAGTCTAATCGCTTCTAATCTCTTCTCTCCCTCCCAACAAGTTTTACTAAAATACACAAGAATGATAGCTGTCAATCAACGTTAAACGTGACGTAAAACCTTGTTTTTAACATCTTATAACTAATGCAAAACTAAAACAAAAAACAAAACTTTTCAGAAAAAAAAGGGACTTGAATACAAGGCAGCCAAATAATATCTTTAAACACCACAACAATCTGACATGAGAAACATTTGTTTGACCACAGCCCATTTCGAATGACTGGGGAGGTAGATTTTTTGACCTATACTGCAGCGACCTCACTTTGAGCAGAGATGACGGCCATTTTTCTTTTACAGCCTACGGTAATGTCTTAATGACAGAGGGTGATGGTGCTTATGGGACACAGAGTCCCAAAACACTACAGATCCCAAATAGCTCCTCACAGCTCCTTCAAACAATGAGCTCTTTCTGACCCTTCCCTCTACAGGGTGTGTCGAAGTGAATAAATGCATGAATAAAGCACAACGCTAACATAGCAACTTGTTGGCATTCCTAAAAACACACAGGAGATGGCACAGTCCATCCATGTGTGTTTTACAGACACGTGCAGAAGACACCTCAAAAAGTGAATCAACCAAGAATGCATCAAGACATTTTTAAATGGCTAGTCATGAACTTTGTGCCTTGTTAACACGGGTTTGGTTATTCAGCTTATCATGACAGAGTTGGAAATCGACAGGAAGAAGATTTGTGTGTGTAAAGACCTGTGTCACAGATTCTGAACAGATCATCAGACTCTGTGTTAGCAGACATAGGGGGGACTCAAACAAATGTTAAGCCCTTTCAATGCACCAGCAGATGGTCATGTGCTTTAGAAAGCTCTCATTTGACACCCAGACCAAGTCAATGCAGTGGTGTAAGGAAAAAGACTGGGTTGTGATGTTTTTTTTTCCCAGTGTTTTTAGTCTACCCATGCTTTGAAGTCAACTAAAGAAAAATGCAAACAAAACAGCTTCACTTGACAAATTATGAAGACCGCTGTGTTTTTGTTGGTGTTGAGTCTACAAAGAGAAAACAAACAGCTTTTAAGAGACAAAAAGATGACGGCTTAGCTGAATCAATATGTTCAGACACTGAACACTGGACAGTAGCATTAAACTTATGTTTTCAATGAAACATCCTTTTTAACTTATGACACATCTGTTTCAGTTATTTCTCCGTATTTTCATATTTTGTTCTGATCCGGATAGGGATGGAACCAGTGGCAGCTGCTGGTCAGTCTAGGAGGGAAGCTCATTTTTTTCCAGCCTACATCATAAATTTGTTTATTTATTTAAATGTAAATTCTACCCTCTGTTCCTTTTCAAGAAAATGATCTGTGACCCTGTTGTACCAACCAGGTGTTTTTACCAGGGATTTTACCAGTGTTCTCTCAACGATCGTTGTTTTTAAGAAAGGTTAACTTGCTGGGGATTGACAAAGCCTCCAGATCAGTGCAAAACAACTCAGAAGATGCTCCGGTGGAGGGTTATACTTCAAGATCGCTGACTGGCTCATTTCACTGTCAATCAAAAAGGGATTCGGCCTCATACAGATCATCCAATCATCATGCAGAAGCCCAGCGTCCAGGCCAGCCCACTGCCTCATAGACCCACAGAGACAATGAGCGTCAGATGGGCGGAACGAAGCCCAGCATTTATCCAATGACATTTTAGGGGAAGCTGAGCTTCCCTTGTAGTCTTAGAGCAATCGCCACTGGATGAAACAGTTCACAAAATCCATTGTTCGGTTCTTATCAAGGTTTTGTGGTTACTGTTTTTGGTTCGGTTTACGTTGTTGTTTTTAATACCTTTAGTTTTACCATATACCCTAATAATCCACTATTAACAGATTATATATGAACTCTGTCATTTTCAGTGATGAAAAACCTGAAAGAATGAGGCTGTTTTCCATTGGAAACATCATTAAAGCTGGGTGAAACATTGCTAGTCCCATAATGCCAACTCCTCAGTAATGAAAGTCAGTATTGGTTGTCCCAGAAGCCACTAAAAGTCACTAAACGACTCTGCTGTCCAATTTGAATAATAATCCATTTGCATATGTTTAGAACTACAAATTAACTTTCTTCTGTTCATTCTTGTTTTTTTTATGTCTAAATATGAACTCGGCAGAAGTGACCATAGTGAGACACACGCTTCACCATCAGAGTCCAAACGCAAGAATTGTCTTCTTTAAAAAAACTCACCAGAGGAGTCTGAAGTCTAATCTAAAGAGCTCCCAGACAGCAGAACGACTCAGTGCCACAGGGACACCCTCTGACTCTGTGTTCTTCGCTCGTCATATATACAACACACACGCCTCCCCACAACTGTTCTGCTATATCCTTCACCTCGTGTTACACATGCGTATGATCGGAGCTACATACTTGCTTCAAACTGAGCTGTTAAAGAAAAAACCGAAAGAAAGAACCGAACGGAGCACATGTGCCCCTAACCTTTTTTTTTCATAAACAATTCTATCCCTAGATCCAGACACCATCTTTTCATGACAGGTTCCCACACGCAAACCAGTGATGCTCTCTACCTTGAGGCTCTTTGATACATAAATCATTTTAAAGTTATTTCTGTAAGAAAATTTCATGAATCTTTCAACAGACTGTGTTTCTTGTGAAGCCCAAAGAGAGCGACAGCAGTCATAATGGCTCATTAATGGACCAGCTTCGTGTCTTTGCTGCTGGTGAAGAACACAACAAGCCACCGCTGAGGTTTTTGGGACATGTCTCTGAGCAGTTTCTGCGGCTGAAGAGCAGGAAGCAAACCGTAACACGTGGTCGCAGCTGCACCGCTGAGTCTATCAGCGCATTCACCATAAAGTGCTGCCTGAGCCGAAGCATCCATCAACCTTTCTGCAAAAGCATACAGAGAGGGGAAAAAAGGATCCACAAAGACGGTACGAAGCTGCGTTCAGGGCCAGAAGTCACACTCGCACATTTTGAAACTAATCTCACACAGTCAAGTTTTAATGTCAGAAGGTTTCTCGTTGGTTTTTAAAGGTCACCACAGCAAATTACTGTGAACCATTGATTCGGTTATAAAGTGAACTTGGCTTGTCACACTTGCTGTGTTTGATGCTTTTATGCCCCTAAGAAACACACACACACACACACACTTACACACACTAATATTGTAAGTTCATGCAATACACACTCACACAGCCCCAGGTGCCGAACATGTTGAGTTTTGACGCTATTTTAGTCATTGAGCATGATGGTCCCAGCTGTCTGAGGGGCTTCTGGAGGCTCACACACACGCACTGACACACATTTACAGACACTAACACACATACTCAAGGTCTCAGTCCCAAAGCATCTGATCAACACAGGGAGTGTGTGTGAGTTCATGTTTTTCTATTTATACAAAGCTCCTTTTAAGTGAGTCAAATATTCTCTGAATGAACCTTTTCCACTGAATATTTCTGTTTCTTGCTTTTTATTTCACTCAGATGAAGTATCGATTTACACAAAGTGATGCTTCAGTCTCTGTAAATGAAACTCAATGACAAGAAGACACAGGGATGTTCAGTCTACTGGTTTATTTTTAATTTTCAGAGTAATCTCCTTTTCTATTGTATGAGCAGGGATAATATCTGTGGATATGAGTCAGCTGGAATTCGATTACACATTTAAAAAAAGGCAATTTTGGGGTTTTATCAGGATCATAACACATTTCTTTGACAGAACTGTTACTAAGAGGAAGTCAAACATGAGGATTTCACCCCATGAGTAACATATGTACAACAGCTTTACAAGAGGACAAATAAAGTGGAGTTACATACTCGCTAAAATAGCATCAGAGTACATGATACAAAACCTCTGCCTCATTCAACTGAGGCTTCTCTACAAAAATACATCTAATAACAGCATCTTTAATTCTCTAATGTACAGATTTATCACAATGAATAAATAAAACCTTTTTCTCAGAGAACATATGGTTTCAAATCTCTTGTTGTACAGAGCTACAGGCGAGAACATGAGTGCTAACATGCCAGCTAAATATGAACCTGGCTATTTCTTGCACTCGGAGCTGTAAGAAGAAGAAGCAGTCATAAGTTTTAAGTCGCTAACACTTTTCAGAAGCACCTCCAGCAGACTAAGCTAAAGTACGTCACCCTGGGCATCACTGTGTCAACAACAGCGACTAGCAGGCAGCTGTTATGCTTAAACTGTGTGTTTTCAAGCTCATGGGCTCAATAAAAAACAAAATAATTTACAGTTCTTGCCTGAAATTGAAGTGAGAATAAGGATGGAGATTCACTTGCAATATGAGCCTCCTGAAGACAATTTTTCATGCATATTTTTATTTGTTTGGATGTGTTTGTCATCGCCGTCTGCACCAGGATAATCTATAGTCGCTGAGATGGATCGGCGCTGCCAGTGATGCCCCAAAGCCACCGCAGCCAGATGTTCAACTTCATAGGAGGGAGAGGAAAACAACTGGGAAAAACAAATCTGTGGCTAAGTGTGGGCGTCACTCTGCTCATTTCTCCTCACTTCACCTGCCAGTCATACCACTAAAGGCTCAGTTCTGTCAATCGTCGGGTATTTCTGCTAAATGAGACGACACAAATCAGAGTGTCTGGACCCTTAGGAAGGCAGAGGGTCTGATCCACACCTCTTCACATCTTTTGTCTTAACCCCTCACTCCCAGAAAGAAATCCACTCAGTGGGAAACAACACTTAACTTCCTGCATGTGACTCAATGTGAGAGTTCCTTTTTCGTGTTATTGTGTCTGAAAATATAATCTAGGAAATAAGACTTTCACTTGAAACCAATGTAAGGCCACGTGAGAGCAGGAATTTAATTCAGAAACGGACGTTTCTAGCTTTCTGACAATCAAATCCTCACAGCACCTCTCCTCGCCGACTCCAAAGCCCTATTGAGTCAGAGTGTGCCACATGGTGCTCTGAATTACTTTCCGTGTGTGCTTTGGCCTTTGTTTCCATGGATGACTCACTAAATGTAAAGTTATCCACCTCATTGGGGTATTTTTAGTGCAGCCGCAACAGAGTTAGATTGGCAGAAAATCAACAGCCTGAAACGTCAAGAGTAAAGGTCAGACGCTGGAGTCAGTCCCTCAAAATCAAAGAGCAGAAGCTTATTTCTAAACTTAACATTTTGCCCTGACGTTCGCAGTCACAGGGAGAGAGACAGACCTTAGGAGGGGCTGGAAAACAGCTCCTGCACTCATGTCTGTTTCAGTGGGTGTGTAAGCTGAGATAAACATGATCTGTATTCCATCTCAATACAACAAACTCAAAGTAGTGTGTGTCACACTTTTGTCAGCTGAAAGGTGTGTAACACCTTTCAAAGAGTACTGCTTCAGGTGACACCACAGCAAACCTTTGTGGCGTGGGTATTCTAGTGCGTTCACAACAGAGACTGTATGTGAACGTAAACAAATCATGGGCTGAAGAATTCATAAGCCTTCTTTCTTGACGTTAACAGAGTTGAGCCTTTGTTAAAATTATCACATTAACATGTCTGGACCAGCTTTTTTGTAAAGCATCTGAGATGACAAATTCAACATTAGATTGAAGATGCTATGAGGAGGATCTGTTTTAATTGCACTCCCTTGCCACCTTGTGGCCCAGAGTCTCGAAACAAATTTTCTTTGTTTAAGACAACTTTTTACTGGATATAATGTGTTGAGGTAAAGTATTTATCACTACAGTTACGTAGCGATACGGTTTGAAATATGACAACAAGCAAATGTTGTAGTAGCCAGTTATATGTAGCGCTATCGGCAGCCTGGTGCACCGAAGTAGCTGTAGGCTAACGTGACAACAAGTAAACACTGTCACTGTATGTATTTTGGTGCTCTAAGACAAGTCTGAAATGTGTAACGTTAGTGAATCCTGGTTTTGTCCTGCCAGTCATCTACCAAGCAGAGCTAACATAACCTCACTCTTCATTTTATTGATAGACTCTCAAGTTTGAACAGACCACTGCAGAATAACTGCTGCACGTGGGTTGTAATGAACATTATCACAAACAGTTTAGCTCCTGTTAGCCTTTAGCTCAGGCGTTATCACCCTCCCGTTCAGCTTTCTTGTGCTCCTCTGTCCTTTTTTTGTCTGACACCTAGGCTCCTGTGTCCACCATCACTACAAAATTAATCACAGAAATCGTTTTTAGCAGATGGAAAAAAAAACAGATTTCTGTGTTTTATATCTTCTTACTACTAAACTTTTGTCAGCTGGCGTGGTGTTGTCATAGAGACCTAAACGTGTCGTAAATCAATCTGGTCCTGCTCACCCCGGCCTGAAAGCTAAGAAGTAGCAGTTCAAAATAACCTGTAACCAGCAATATCGGCGCTCATAATCTCATTTTTAAGTTTGGATTACAATCAGGCATATATCTAGAATGGAGACTTTTTCAAGATCACTTTCAAACTCCTCACAGCCCCTTCAAGTGGAAGTCCAGTCAGATCTGGGCATCAATATATTTTGTAATATTCAGTGAAAAACTGTGGTTTGGGTTGAAATATCACTCAGCATCAACTTTTGTTTCTACACTGAACCACACAAAAGGGGCTAACAGACAAAAAGAAAATTAAATAGAGGGGATCTACAGTAACTAATGTTTCTGTCTTTGTGAAAACGAAAAATTTATCAAATTATATCTACTTCCTAAGGTGCTTCGTATATCATATGTTTGGTCAAATTTGAATTGAGGATGTGGAAATACATTGGTAGACAAAAGCTGTGATTTGCACTAGATGTGTTGCAACTATAACAGCCTCGCCTCTGATTGTTCCCAGTCTGTTTGGTTTTGCCCATCAGCTGTACAATATTACCAAGCCGTGCAGCACCAGTTGATACAGGTATTAGCCAACTCCAGCACCTCTTTTCAATCTATTATGAAGACTGAGTCGACCCATTCTAACTTATGCCTGCAAAACAGAAGCTTGTTGAAAAAGTAATGCAGGTCAATGGCTCTCAATAACCTTCTGCTGAGAGCCACACACGCCTCTTAAAGTCATTCAGGGGAAAAGAAGGAAGCTGAAGTGGAAGCTCTTAAGGGAGAACATGTAAATTTAAACAAGAGGAAAAAAATACTGCATTAGTTATCATAGATTAAAGATATGCGATTGTACAATGATGGATTTGTCCTTTAAAGTCGCAGACCACTGTTTTAATTTCCTTGAAAGGTTTAAACCAAGCAAGGCGTTTGTTAAAAATGCAAAAACTGCATCAACATATTTGTGCTGAGGGAAACGAGCCCAGCTGTGTGTCCCCAACCCGATTTCCCGTAGCTGCACACCTGAGGCTCATTTTGAACAGAATTGCCGCTGATGAGGATAATTAGCTATCATTTTTACCCGATGAGTGAATCAGTGCTTGGAGAGTTTCGACGGGGTGATGGGGTTGCCAGAGGTTTAGTTTTAAGAAAGATTGGATTTTGTTTTTCAACTGAAGTCTTGTGGAAACTGTTCTGCCTTCCATTTCAGACGGGCTCTAAATGTGCAGGTGAAAACCGCTTTGAGGTGACAACTTCTTTCTTTGAAAATATGAAAACCTGCCGTTCCTGTTTTTCTTACTGATCTCGCTTCTTTAAAACAGCATCTGTAAGGGCATGACCGCAGGATGGGGCGGGGGATACAATGGTGGGTGGGGACCTTGCAAGGGATGAAATGCTGTTGCTAATGGATACGGACCAGGGGCATCCAGTAGGGGGATTGGGGATGAGGTGTAGAATGAGGGATGAAGAGGAGGAGGAGGAGGAGGTGGTGGAGGAGCAGGCGCCGGATTAAGAGCTAGAGGTGAGAGATGTGGGGAGAAAGAGGGGAGAAGATGGGGGTATGAGGGGACAGGTAGGTGTGACGGAGGCGGAAGGAGGGAGAGGTGATGCTGGATGATGGTGTGATGGAGGGAGAAAGAAGAGGAGGAGGAGAGGGAAGGTGGGAGGAGGAGGGGACCGTGGAAGGGGACACAATGTGAAGGCAGGGTGTGAGGAAAACAAGGTCGCTTCTCTGTGAAGAAATGCCCCAAATCCATCTCCTTCCTCCTCTCCCTGTCCTCCTTTTCTTTCTCTTTTCTCCTCACCCACTCTTTCTCCCACTCTTCCTGTTTCTCTTTCACCTTTCTCCTCTCCATCTGTTTCCTCTCCTCCTCTTTTCTCACCCTCTCAAGATCTCTTTCATCCTCCCTCTGTTCCTTAAGTGTGCTCATGAGTGCAGGAGTGTTAGAAGCATATCTGGTGATACTCGCGTTAACACCATTGAACCCACAGAGGTTACACTCAGCATCGAGTTGACTGCTGAAATGATGACACTGACCACTGTCCATATCGTCACAGTGCGCTCCGTTGCTTTGATCAACACTCTTTTTGTGATCACTAAAGTGGTTGTGACCCTGCTGTTTGGTTTGATTCTCCTCACTTGTGGAGATTGTCTTGTCACAATGACTGATAGGACTCGAGTCAACGGATGTGTTTTTATATTGACAGTGGTCAGTGTGTGTGTCATTTGTGCTACAGGTAAAGAAGTCCTTTGGTATTAAATCCACAGGTGTGTCTGGGACTTCACAGCTGGCTGCATCCCGCTCATTTTGTGGCTTAAGTTCATCCACATCATGGCTCACATTATGTTTGTTGTCTTTGTTGCAAAGGATGTTACCCTCGTCTTCCTCTTCCTCCCTTTGCCTGTGGTCGTTTGACGTGTCACATATGTTGCAGTCACTGAAAGAGTTTTCACCTCCAGAAGAATCAGAGCTAAAGTGGCTGTGGTCATTGGGGCTGGAGTTTCCGTCTCCACTGTCATCACAGCGGCAGAAGGTACTCGGTGTGTCAGTGGGGTCACAGCTGAGTGTTTCCTCTCTGATGTTTGTGTTTGGACACTCAGAGTGTTGTGCCTTGCAAAGGAAGTGGCAGTCTGTGTTTTTCTCACTCCTTCCACCCTCTTGACCGCACTCAGTGATTTTGCAACTGATGCAGTTGTCGGAAAGTGTCCCCCATTGCATACAAGACGCTTCATCTCTGCAAGGGTCAGGGTTTACCACATCACCAGCTCCTTCCTGTTTCTGGGTACAAGTCCTCAATGCAGGACCGAGTCGCCTTGTTTGCCTTCTTCCCCTTTTCCGTTTCTTCTTTGGCACTTCTCCAGCCTCCAGCATTTCCATCTTCCTCTTGCCACCTGTCACCAAGCTTCTCAACACGACGCCTTTTGAATTCGCATCACCTGGGAGGGTCATGTCTGCGCAGGCTGATCTCATTCTCGGTTGTGTTTCTGTCTCTTGTGTGGAGCAGCTTGGGGCTGGGCCTGACACCAGATTGCTGTGTCCTGCAGGTAGTATTTGTCTTTGACTGCATGCTGTTTCCCCAAAGGGAGCAGGGACAAGGCTAATCGCTGGATCGCGTGCTGCTTCCTTGCAGGGTGTTTGAACAAGACAAATTTCAGGCTCGCGTGCTGCTTCTCGACAGGGAAAAGAGACACGGCTAATCACCAGGTTACACACATTCTCTTTAGCATCCTGAACAGCTCTTATCTCCGTCTCCCTCGGATTCCTTTGCTCCTCACCTCCCCACCCTTTCTCCTTTCCGGCTTGTGTATTTTTGTTCATCTCCCCCGTCTCTCTGTCATTCTGAGCAGGGCCGGGTGTAATTGTAGGACAGCGTGGCATCTCTATAACAGACCTGGGGACGGGGCTAATCACTGAGTTACATGCTGCATCCCTGCTGAGGAGCTTTCTGAGCCCCTGGCCCCACCCGGAGGTTGATTGCTGGGATTGATGCTGGCTGGCCTCCCTTTTCACCTGCAGACACAGCTGGTTACACCGATTACACCGATTCACGGGAAGATTACTTAATAGCTCTCCACTCTTTTCGTCATTTCTACCTGCCCCCTTTCGCTCCGTCTGATCTCCTCTTATCCTTCCCTCGTCTGCCCTCATCTTCTTTTCTCTCCCTCCAACCAGCCGATGCGCTGCAAGATTACTTAATGGCCCCTTTTCTCTTCTCTCATCTTTCTCTGTGCCCTCTCTTTTCTGCTTCTCTTCTTTCCCCTCGAACATCTGATTCTCAGAAACACTACTTACTGCCCTTCTCACTCTCTCCGATTCCTTTCTATCTGTTGCCTTTCCTCTTTTCCTTCTCCCCCTCTTCCTTATTCCTCTCCTCACCCCTCCTCTTTTCCCCCTCCTCCTCTTCCTCACTGTTTGAACGCCTACTGTTGGCACAAGTTGGCATACAGGAGCAAGTTTTTGAGGACTTTCATCATGGCAGTTGCTTGAGTCTGAAGCTGTGGCGGCGCTGCTACAACCAGCAACAAGTTCCACAGGATTTCCTGCCCGTGCTCCTTTATCCTCGTCCTCTCTTTCATCTATCTTCCCTTCCTCTTCTCTTTCCATTACTTCCTGCCTCTGTTGACAGTTGGCTTGTTTGATCACAGGTGACTTTACTCTCTCCCTACCTTCCTCCAGCCCTTCTTTCTTTGCTTCCCCCCCTCCCTTGGTCCTGCTATGTGCTCTGAAGTCATACAGTAGAGGATTAACACTGTAAGAGATGGAGGGAGAGGTCTTGGTGTATCTGACCATCTCTGATGGCCAGAGAAGAACTCTGGTACCATCTCGGCTGAGGACGGGACAAAATGGCTCTTTGGGACGACTTGAAGTCAGGGGGGTTGACTCTTTAACCCAGTGTGAGAGGGAGGAACTGGATCCCTGGGCCTGTGTTAGGACTGAAGACTCTTTGGTCTCAGCAGAAATAGAAGTTGACTTTTGAGGCTGATTTGTCGCAGAACAAAGGAGATCCCTCGCTTCATCATGGTTAGGGTTCAACTCTTCCCCATGATCCACATCGTCTTGCTTTTCTGTCTTGCTTTCAGAGTTTTCAGTCACAGTTGTGCTTACGATATCAGAAACCTGTGCTGGTATCCCACTGCTTAAATAAAGATGAGCTTCAGTCCTACTTTCCAGGCTGACTTGGACTTGAGTCCCATTGTCATTACATAAGGAGAGCTGGGCTTCTTTCCCACTCATAACAGAGTCTTCAACTCTGATCACACTGCGATTACATAAAGAAACCTGGGCTCCAGTCCGAGACTCTTCTTCGGTTCCCCTCTCGGTAGACATGTTGGCTCCAGTCTCAGAGTGTTGGATTGCCACTTTTCTGTCCACACTGCACTGGTTTCCAGTGTCCCACTGATCCACACCTACATTATCCACGACTGCAGATAAAGGAGATTTGAGCCGCTGATGGACGACTTTCTCCCCCAGATCTTTGGCTCGTGCCTGTGCTGTCAGTAAATCCTGTTTGCCTGACAGGCCGGAGCCTTGCCCTGCTTGGATGAAAACAGCTGCTGATTGATGGAGGAGGACACAGCTCCTTTTGGGCAGTGAGAAGGACACAGGACGGACTCTACTTGGGACGGACTTGAGGCCTCCATCTGGTCCACACACTGCTCTGCTACTATTAGCATCAAGATCAGATGTGGTGGTAATGGCTGCTGGGGTACTTTGGACTGTCTCGCTGAAGTTGGTGACATTAGTTGTGCTGAAAATGGAGCCGTTGATTGCAGCAGCAGCAGCAGTTGTTGGGATGTCCCTGGAGCTGCTTAAATAATTATGAGCCCAGGGGATTTTGTTCGAAGTGTAAAAGTTTGGTGTCTTGTCAGGGGTGATACTGGAGGTGAAGGGGTCATCGTGGCCAGTTTGTTTTCTTTTGAGGATGCTGGAGTGGTCAGCAGGAGTTGCGGTGTCTCTGGCATCCATTTGGCTGTACCCCCACTGTGAGCTGCTCAGGAGTCTGGTCTCCAGCACAGGGTCCAGGGGAAGGAAGGGCTGGATCAGCTGGGTTTGAGGATCTAAACGGAAGAGGGAGCAAAGAAAGGATTACACCAGATGACATTGGCTACATTAACATGCAAAACTTAACAGGATTATGTGCCTAACCTGACTCCAAAGAAAGGAATTTGAAATTATACGTGTAGAAAAATAGCTCTCGTCTTTGAGACTCTCCATACAGTAAGCTGCTTATAGATTCATTCAGCATTTCTCCTCTTTACCATTAATCTTTTGTTGCTTTAAACATGTCTGAATGAGATTTATGGGTGAAGGATGCACTTAAGGAAGAATATAAGCACTGAGATGAATGAGTGGCTGACTTGTAAAGAAAGAAATCAAGATTAAGGGCTTTATTTTTATCACATGTAATATCCATTTTTCCACATCTATCTTGGAGCAGAGCATGCTGACAGACATTCATTTGTAACATTTCTCTATACATCAGTGAGGCAAATGATTCAGACAATTATTTGCTGAGTGAAGGTTTTAAGATGACTCATAACGTTAAAACTTTTCCATAATGTGTCTTCTGTCAATCCAGAAACCCCTTTTGTTTAATATTTGAGTTTCAGAGGGACGCTTTCAAATAAATTATCACTCTTGCTGTACTAAATGTGAAAATACATTTAGCACTTCGGGGAGGTCGACTTTAAATGCAGCTGTCAAACTTTTTCTTTCGTTTAAACTTTAAAATGAGAGAAGAAACCCTCCCTGAATGTGAGGGATATGTTCTTTGAAAAGACAGAGTGACATTTGATTGTTTCTTTGAAACCACAGAAATGCAGCTGCTAAATTTCATGTTATTAATCTCTACTTTTTAAAAATGAATCCATCTTGCATCCTACAATCCTCTTGAGATGCACTGAAGGGAGCTGTTATCAGCTCCTGAATCAGGACAAATTCAGACCGAAACGAAAGTTTATCAGAGAAATCCAAACTCAACAGTTTATTCATGGACTGAGTTTTTTTTTTTTTTTTTTTTTTTTACCTCATTTTGCTTCTGAATGCTGAATCAAAAATGAACACAGTCCATCACCCCTGAAATAAATCTTTTGTACATGTAGAGTGCCTGTTTAAACTCTTTGAGATGAAACCTGTCAACTTTCACTCCATCATACGTAAAATACCTCCAGTGCCACTACTGCCCTGCAACCAGTTTGTTTATCAGGATCTGAACTTCGGTCACAGCCAGTACTTTTAGGTTCAATTTCAACAACTCTGTATGTTTGAGGTGCTGCATGTCCACACAGTGATAGACCTTCATCATCTGCTTGGGGCTGATTGTTTTTGATGAACTTATGAACAGATATTAGGGATGAGGAAAGTGACTTATTTGCTCATGATTGTAAGATATTTAAATTCTGAAATTAACCAACCAGCTAAACACAGGGTCATAGAATCGGCAGGTAAACAGTATCATTATTTCAGTGAGTGTTGCTAACACTAGCAGAGCTAGCACCACTAGCCTTTAGGGATGGGTACCGAATTAGGTACTTTTATAGATACCGACCTAATTCTGTCAAAAGTACCGAATACCGATTCACGTAAAACCAAAAGGGTTCGATGTTTAGGTACCTAAAAGAAAGAGTAGGCAAATTTTCATGGTGGACATAAACACAGCATTGCAAGTTTATAAATTATAGAAATATGTTCGGTTGTAAACTTTTTATATTTTATTATTTAACAAATTGATATTTTTTACCACATAAAAAACACAAAAAAGTACCAAAAAATGGTACCGTTGAGTACCAGTACTGATGGCCAGGTACCGGGCATCACTACCGTTTCGTTTCATATGTGAAAGGTACCCATCCCTACTAGCCTTCAAACCTCCCAGCAGGTGTCACACGTAATGGGAGTATAAATAGGTCTTTAGACTCTGTGACCCTGTGTGGATGGCAAGGATATTATATTACTAACCAAAAAAACAAAAACTAAAGGTGAAAAAAAAACTTATTTGTTAACTTCATAAAAAAGAAATCTTACAAAAAACAATAACTAACTTAAAGTGTATTGTAAGTTTACAAAATAAACTAGAATAAACAACAATTGCAGAGAAAATGTCTTTAGTTTTAGTCTTTGTCAATCCATATCATATTTATACTCTTTATTTTCTGGGGAAACAAAATGTTTATGTTTACTTTCTGTTTTTACGCCAGTTTGCGTATGTGCACAAGCAAGCACACATCCACACATGAGCAGAACGTTCATGATGGCCAAAGTTGGGAGAATGCCGTATTTGGAGCCCCATTTGGGATATACTTTGAATATGTCCATGTTTCTGAGAGGAGAAGGTGCCTTGCATTTAGGTAAAGGTGGTAGAGTAAGCAGAACATTTATTAGGGGAAAAGCCCCTCTCATCTCAGAGTCCATGTAAAAAGGTCACACGGGAAAGCTCACCTAGCTTACCTTGTCAAAGTAAGGGATGTTCCCACAATGTTCCCACATTTAGGATTATTTTTTAAAAAGAGGCCCTATGTCCCCACAGTTCCCATATAACCAATGCTGAAATGAATTAAAACTAAACTAAAACTGAGCACTTTCCCCAAAAATTAAAAACTTAACTGGAAAAGACACTTTGAATAAAACTAAACTCTAATTGAAAACAACAAGTAAAAATGTAATAGAAAGTTAGTCACTTTCAAACAGCCCATTACATGTACCATCCACCTTTCACTTTGTGGAGCACATTACTCAGCAGAGCCGCGGTTTATAATTTTAGATGGTGCACTTCAAGTTACACTGATTGCCTCCCTCTATTGTCCAGTACTATTTTACCACAAAGGTCAGTCCTGTCAAGACTGTTTCCGATCGGTCAGCAGCAAGACTTTGTGTGAGAAAGTTCCCCCAAGTTGAGCAGAGTGCTGTTTTATAACAAATCCACTTATTTCTGCTGTTCTATGAAAATCAATTGGTTTTGGTCCGAAATTCTGCCAGTGTGACCGAGGCCCTGGAGTCATTTTTCATTTAGCATATAATTGCCTTGAACATGTTCCTGTTGTTAAATTGTGTACCACTTCTTCCCCAAACCGTAACCCCTCATCCCCAAGGATTTTATCTCATTTCATCTAATCTTATGCAAAGATTTCCGAGCTGTTCATTTTGTCTCTAAAGTCTGCTGTTGATAAAGATATTCCAGCGCTACTGCAGCAGACCACACTCTGGTTAATCCCTCAATATCAAGAGTGATATCTCCATCAGCGAAACCAAACACATGCTCATTAACTATTTAAGCGGCACAGTGCTCGTCTTTTAAGCTGAAGAAACCTTACTTGTTCCCAGGGAGGAGCTGCTTGTATGCATGTTGGCCAAGCTCTGCACCGAATCAGGACTGCTCTGGTTTCCTGGTTCGACCGCCACCGTGGTGGACCGGAACATGGGGCCAGAACCAGGAGCACTGGGGGGAGAAGAGAAGAGATTATGGAGGACTGAAAGGAGGAATGGAAAAAAATAGGGGGAAAAGAGAGGAGAGGAAACAAAAAAGAAAGTTGAGAAATACAAGACAAGTGATGAAGAGAAGGACGGAAAAGGAAGGACAAGCTAGGATGAGTTGAAAAAGGAAAGAGAAAAGAAGTGAGCATAAAGGAGATGACGAGGAACCAATAAAGATGAGATGAATGGGGCAAATCAAAAGTATAATGAATAAATCAGGAAGAAGGGAGGGAGAAATCTGTAAAACAATAAAATACAAAGAGGAGAACAGGGAAAGTGAGGATAAAAGGAAGTGAAAATAAAAGGAGTAAAAAAGGATAGTTGGGAGAGGAGGGAACAATAAGACATAGGATGAGGAGAATGAGAGGAAAGAGGTAAAATAGGACAAAAAGAAGGGGAGGGAAGAAAAGTGGAGAGGAGAGGAAAAGGAGTAAGGGAAGAAAAGAAATTGATGATGAATGCAGCTGAAAACAAGATGATCAGATAACAATGAGTGAAGGAGGCAAGGACACATTTGATGAGAGATGATGAAAGCAAAGAAAAGAAGTCAAAGGAAAGAAAACATAAATATCACAAGAGAAGAGAGGAAGGAGGAAGAAAAAATGAGAAGTAGACAAAAATGAGGATGTAAGGCATCACTTGTAAGAGAAGACTGTTGAGGAGACAAGGAAACAAGGAGACAGCTGAAAAGAATGGAGAAAAATGAGAAGAAGGAAGAGAAACGGAAGAGTGGGTGAGAGAATGGTAGGAAAGAAAGAAGGAAAGAAAATAGCAAGGAGAGGAAAGCGAGAAGGAAAGAGGATAAAATGGAGAAAAAAGAGGATTAGAAGGATGATGCGGAGAGGAGAAAAAAAGGAGACAAGAGATGAGCAGAATAAAGACAGCTGAAGGGGAGGGAGAAAGAGAGTCAATGATATGTAGAGAAGAGAAAGGATTGAAGGAAAGTAGGAAAGGGAAAAAGGAAAGGAGAGCATGACAGAAATCAAAGAAACGGTGAAAAGGAAAGTAAAAACAGGAGAGGTAAAGAGAAGAGGAAATAAGGAGGAGCAGAGTTAAAGAGAGGATAAAAAGTCCAGTAATAAAAGAAGGGGTGAAAGGAAACACATGAGGACGGGGAGAGAAGGAAACAAGGAGACGAGTGGTGACAGTAAATCTGAAATCCAGCTGAAAATCAATTTGTTCATGCTTCTCTCCCTCCCTCTCGTTGTGCCAGGAGCCAAACTGCATTGTTGCGAATATGAAAATGGCAGTGACAGCCGACACCAATTCTCTGTATGCGGCGGGCGGGTTCAGCCGCTCGATATGATTGGTCAGAGGCCCTTCATGGTCATGCTGATTATCTCCTTTACGCACAGCCAGATGCTTATTTTGGTTGCTGTGCCAACACCCGTTGTAAGCAGGGAGCTAGTTAGTGATCTTGTGTTTTCGACTTCAGATACATTTCCTCAAACGTTCACTCTGCAAAACCAACATGTCAGCGGGCGTATTAACTGTCTTTAAATATAAGTTGGACCAAAGTGAGCAAGCAGACCCACTTTTAGATTCAAACTTTCATGCACAAATTTAAAAGTCATGGATGTTTGATCGAGTCTTCGGGGACTATTTTCTTGGCGGAGACTTGCGTTCATTTTTTTGAGTGGGCGTCTTCAGGTTTTGACTCGCAGCCCTGAGCTCAAATTTTGCATTCATGCGCTATCGTATATATTTTGGGAGACCAAATTCTTTTTGGTAGGTCGCCAGATGAACTCTCATCATAAAAATGAATTTTATGAGGGAACAAGCCAGATTCCAACATCATGTTTTTCCAAATCTCTGGGTTTGTTTTGTCATTTTTTTTCTTTCAGGGTTCCGCCTTTCTTTTTATTGTTTTTATTTTTTTTATCTTATTTTACTGTTTTTTTTTATTTCATTTTAATTTCTGTTAAGACTAATAACTCATAGTCCAAGATGTTTAAGCTCTCCTCCAGAGTGCAAACTCAGAATGATACTGCATGTAGATTTTTAACATTACACTCATCCATAGAGGATCTTAAACAAACATAAACAGCAGGTTGTTCATTGCAGAGGATTACTTTGAGATTAATGCAACCCGATAAATAAACTTGGCAGAACATCGACAAAAAGCTGAGCAGAAAAGGTCAAACTAACTCCATCATGTTGAACTATTTCATTTTGATTTCTTTGTGTCATATAACTCAAGAATTCAGGGTTTAAAGTGATTTGAACATTGATGCTTAAGTTTGTAAACTACTAATCAGTTTACAGTCAAAGGTTGTTTTTACGAATTGTTGTGTTCACTTGTCAAAATAAAATTTGGAAATTAATTTATCAATCAAGAT
The DNA here is from genome assembly GCF_033239565.1 of Halichoeres trimaculatus. Lineage (NCBI taxonomy): Eukaryota > Metazoa > Chordata > Actinopteri > Labriformes > Labridae > Halichoeres > Halichoeres trimaculatus. The sequence continues at coordinate 16,796,181 of NW_027437186.1, read as the reverse complement.
ATTCAGCATTTTGCTCCACAAGTTGAGTTTGAGACAAGTCATTTTACTTGTGGTTGTGGGGGAGACTGGGGACAATTAAAGCACTTGCTCCAATCACGAACAAGTTAGGTATCACCTGAATCGCTCTGCACATGCTCAGTGTCCAGAAGCAGACACTTAAAAACATGAGGGAAAACATAATTTTGAGTTACGCAAGGTTTTTTTCTCCTCTCAAATTATTTTTGTAGTCACATAGCCTGACCTGCTTTGTAGTTGAACTTTTCAACTGTCTGTGTCTGTTTAGCTATCTTTCATTCCGATTGTTTGTGGTAATATTTTAGCTGTTAGCTCTAAGCCAAGCTAGCTTATCACTAATGCACTCAAAGACGGTTGTATCAAACTTGCTTGGGGTAAGTTGTAACTCTTTGAAAAAATGGGTGAGGTGACATAATGACATGTCATCTGAGGGCCTATGAAGCTTGCACTTCATAAGTGCCACACACCTGTCACCACAACACTGACACTAAGGACGCAGTCACACTGGCCATCCAAAACGTGCCGTGCTTGAGCAGGATTGCCCCCTTGCAGTGCTGCTCCCCAGCTGGAGAGTACGGCCGGCGGTCACACTACCCCAATATGAACCAGACTTTAGCAGGTATCAGACACGCGCACAGCCCGCCTACGTCATCGTGAAGCATTTGTTTACATGAAGCGCGATCTCATCAGAGTCAGCACAATGAGACACAGAGAGCACTGCTACAACTTTAGAGACTTTTGGACTTATATTGAGTCGATTTTGACCAACACAGCCCTCTAACACCCCCTCTTTGTTTAAAATGATTATCGAGAGATGAGCTCGCGGTGATTATATGTAATGGATTGCACGCGCTGTCCGCGTGCTTGTGCTCATGCATGAAGTAAACCGTGCCGAAGCCCACCTCTTCGAAGCGTGCCGAAGCACGGCACAGTTGCAGTCACACTGGCCATTCCAAACATGCTTTACTGCTGAAGCGTGCTTAGGCACGGCATGATTGGCCAGTGTGACCGCGTCCTAACTTACAAACTTGGCACATATACATCTCTGAGATATAGATGTTGCGCTTGTGTTGCTCAATCTGCTCACTGTCTTTTGACAAAATGTGCATCTGCTGCTCTCTCATATATATCTCTGATGTGGGCCAAGATTCTGTCCTGCAATCCAAGCACAACCAGCAAAGCTAGTGCTCACTTTGGGGCTGTTTACACGGCAATTGTTTTAGGGTGTAACGCAATAGTATTGTTAGATTTCAGTATCACGTTTACATGGTAACAGTGTTTTAGCTGACCCAAAACACAAACTTTTGAAAACTGCTTCCAGAGTGGAACTTTTCTGTAAACAGTGTAACATGGAAACAGTAAGCCGGCGTTTTCAGTGGAAACGCTAAAGTCACACTCCGCTTCATGAAAGTGCACACAACAGTTCTGTTGTTGTGATGGTTGCGAAACTACCATGTTGCGCTTGTGTTGCTCAATCTGCTCACTGTCTTTTGACAAAATGTGCATCTGCTGCTCAAATTCTGCACTTAAAATTCACCAATTTTTGTCTCTGGACAAGACAGTTACAGCGCCAACTACAGGCCTGGCATGCTTACTGCAGCGATTTTTAGTCCCTCAGCGTTTCTTTGTAGACGCAGATTTTTTTCACTGCGTTTTAGTGTTTTTGGATGAAATGTTGTCATGTAAACAGGGCCTTTGTCTTGCGTAACTTACAACTAAAATGTAAACCATAGTGATCAAGCAGGCTGGCATTTGACTGATTGTCACACTGAACTGAAATGTTCACATCAGTGTCGTTTTTAATTCAATCACTTAATGCTAATCTGTTTAGCAGGAATGCTGACAGAATCATTGAATCTTTGTGGCTGAATAAACATAATATTATTTAGTAATATTTGAATCAACAATCTTACTGTACTGTCTCATCCTGTCAGGGTGAGAGAAGACTGCTTTGACCTGTGAAGAGGCTCTGCTCACCCTGTTCTGGTTCCAGTTTGAATAGCCACCCATACATCGTCCCAAATGTGTTTCAACATTGGTATTTTTAATTTTAAGTTATACATGATCCGCTCAGTAATGATGCTGAAGCACGTTTCACTCACCACTCTCCTGACCTCCTGTCTTCATCCTTGTGAAGCCCTCTCAGTGCTCTCTCCTCTCGCTTCTCCTCCTTGCGTCTCCTCTGTCGTCGGCAGGCGAGCGCTCTGTAGAACTCCCGCTGTTTCAGCTCCTTGAGGCGCTACAAAACAAGCACATCCGTTGATATTATCATTGGTTAAAGCAGCAGTAGTTGCCAAAGTAGGAGTTGCATTTTATTTTGACAGGGAGAATTAAGAGGTCAGGAGGGTAAAAGTGAGGGAAAAATATCTCAATATGTTGATCAGGCAGAATTCAGTGTGAAAGTTTATCCGTCAGTCAGCGATTATTTATCTGCCTTCTCCTTAAGTATAATAACGTGTGTGTTTGTGTGTGTGTGTGTGTGTGTGTGTGTGTGTGTGTGTGTGTGTGTGTGCACATGTCTGTTCTGTGTCCTGTTTTTATGTGTGTTTACTATGTCAGCCAGTGTCAGCTTTAGTACAGTCCAGACCAGCTTAATTCACTTACTGAGCTGTGTCTGCAAGCCTGAGATACTGATATTGTGCGTGTGTGTGTGTGTGTGTGTGTGTGTGTGTGTGTGTGTGTGTGTGTGTGTGTGTGTGTGTGTGTGTGTGTGTGTGTGTGTGTGTGTGTGTGTGTGATAGAGAGAGAGGGTAAAAAATAATATTAATAACATGTCAGTGGGCTCATATCACAGACAGACAGATGAAAACAGACAGGCAGAGAGACAGACGAACTGATAAACAGACAAAAATAGACGGACAGATTGCACACAGAGGGACAGAGGGACAGGAAGACAAACAAACAAAGGGAGTGTGTTTTTTTTAACACCTTGAAATGTGGACTCTGGTGTATGTACAGTCAGAGCAGTGAAGACAGGGAAACGAGAAAAAGCTCAAAGTTTCTTTCACAAGAAAGAAAGTGAAACAACAGAACAAACCCTTCTTTTAAAAAAAAAGAAAAAAAAAGAAAGAAAAATCAGGTTTATAAATTAGGCAATGTGATCTTGTTTTAGCAATTTTTCTGATTACAATAACAAGTTTATTGGTTCACTGTATGAAGTTACACTTTTATTAGCCCTGGCAAACATTTGCATATAATTTAGATAAAGTAAAAATGTGTGTCTCTTAAGGCTGTGGCAGCTTCTGTGTCCAGACAAATTAAAACCATGTTTAGTTAAACACTACATATGGAATGAATAAGCTGTGACCTTTGAGGAAAATGTCATTTTCCATGTTCCTTAAATGTAACACAGCCTGTGGGAATATTCGATTGATCTCACGACACTGACACTAAGGCCTACCCAATCACAGCACTTCTCCAATCCCAAGAACAACTAATGCCACCATTTTGTCACACCCCTTGCACAAAGTCCCCTGAAATGTCACCACAGGGCTTTAACTAACTCCAATGTAAACTCATCAGAGAGGCTATTTGATGCAAGGAACAACCTCTGTGGTGCATGAGAAGTCCAATGTTTTTGTCAAAGGACCATCACAGGCTTTAGAAACTAAGTCAGGGTGATGAGATGGATCAGACGGCGGCAGACTTTCATTCAGTGAACCGAGGTTTGAGTGTGAAACACTTATCTAGGCAGGTTGTGATGAGGAATTAGTACCAAGTTAGATACTTTTATAGGTACTGATCGGATTCTGTCAAAAGGAGTGTATACTGATTCACGTATAATAAAAAGGTAGCATATTAAGGTACTGTTGGAAACGTGGTATTTTTCCTCATTTTGTAAAACTCAATTAAGTCATACGCATGGTACTCTTAAAATAAAAACATCTGACCCTCTGTTATTTACCTTAAATTTACCGCGTTTATTGGCGTTCTTTGATGATGATAAGAGATGACAAAGAACGACTGAGTCGTTTTTATTTTATTGATTTATTGATTACAAGTTGAAAAATATAGGACAGATCCGGGTTCTGTTTACCTTTCCCTCTCCACAGACATATGCTGGGGTAAAAGAACCCTCTCTCTTGTCCCTCGAACGCCTTTGTACTCTCTTGCTCCACCTAATTTAGAAATGCCATTTCCTAGTCTGAGACGTTGTCTTCTGGTGTGCCGCCTCTGTGCTTGTTCACATTGTTTTTTTCTTGGGGCACAGGACAACCATAGATTTCCTAGAAGAGTTACACATACAGACACATGCAGACGCCTACACGCATGGCCTTTGTAAAGAGACCTTTAACTTCTTCCCTTCTCTGTCTATTTTCCTCCAAACCACAGTCTCACTTATGCAGTTGAACTTCCTGTTTTCATCTCTAACACCTGAGGATTATAAAAAACACTGTTCCACTTCTCAGTCTTCCTCATTTTAAAACTGAAAACACATCATTTATATGAAAAACACACAATCATACAAGAATACTTCTTTGTCACAGCTCAAAGCTAAATTCCTCATATTAAGACTTTTATTTCTTTTTAGTTCTGAGTGATCTGTAACCTCTCAGGAGCTTAAAACCACCTGTAAAGAAACCTGTTAATTTATGACCGCATATGAGCACATTTTGATAATATTTTAGCAAAGTACATATACACAAGCTAAATATTCTAACAGTACCTAAATGCATACTTGTGACTGTGAGTGAGTGGAAGCCACTGCAAAAAACTGAAATCTTATCAAGTGCTTTTGTCTTGTTTTTAGCAGAAAATGTCTTGTTAGACTTAATCTGAGCCACCTTCATCTGACCAGTCCAGAAAAATGTTTTATTTCAAGTTGTTCAAAGACAAAAATGAAATCTGAATTGCTTGTAACAATTTAAAAAATCCGCCAATGGAACAAGAAAAAAATGTAAGAAAATTTGCTTAAAACTAGAATAATGTCTTCATACAAGTAACTTTTCTTCTGTTCCATTGGCAGATTTTTTTTTTTAAGTGTTACAAGCAATTCAGACCTCATTTTTGTCTTTGAACAACTTGAAATAAAACATTTTTTCTGGACTGGTCAGATGAAGGTGGCTCAGATTCAGTTTAAAAAGACATTTTCTACTGAAAATTAGACGAAAACACTTGATAAGATTTATGTTTTTTTCAATGTAGAGTAGGTGATTTTCCATGCTGGGCATAAACACAGAATTACAAGGTTATATTTTGAAGAATAAATATGTTAAATTAAAAAGAATTCAAATTTTCTTATTAGACAAATTGATATTTTTTACCACATAAACACAAAGAAGTAGTGAAAATTGAGTTAAGTAAAGAATAAGTACCGATACCAATTGCCAGGTACCGAGAATTGGTACTGCATCGTTTCAAATGTGACAGAAACCCATAGTTGTGATGCTTCAATGCTGACGTAAAAGTCTCGATGGTCATCGTAGTTTTGGTGTTAAGATGAGGATACATACTGACTGAAATCTGTGCAAGGAGGAGAGGTGGACTCTGAGACATGTTTGCTCAGGCTGAAGCATCTCGCCTGGTGAGACGATCTCCTGACAGTGTTCAGATTCTTGATGTCACTAAGAATAAGAACTTGAGAGTCTTATGTCGCCATCTGTATGCGCCCTATAAGCTCTTGGCCTTTTGGGAGAGCCTTTCTTCCATCTGCTGTCAAGGGTGAATATTTACACATCCAATACACATAAAAATACTCCACCTGCCTTCTTTAAGCACTGACTCAGAGGGGAAGGAATTTTACCAAACCCCATCTTAGCTTCCCCATTAACACATCACCTCGTATTGATACAAAGAAGAGCCGAGTAGTATCAGGAAAGTGATGCTGAGTAGTTTAGCTGCCCGGATTCAGCTTTGAAGTTACAAAGCATCAGAGAGGAAAACTTGTGTAAAAAAAAAGGGAGACGTTTAATCATATCTTGAAGTTAACACTTACAGAAATAAGCTGGGGGCTGACTCTCTAATGTCATTGATATATTCTGTCACAATCCGTCCTCGCAGACCAGGAAGAGGCTCATCAAACCAACAGAAATTGACACAACAGTAAGGTATCACCTTCCTGTTTCCCTCAGATCACACTGTATGAGCTAAATTCAATCATTAACACATGCATCCTTTGCAGCAGCTTAATGTCGGATAAACTCTGCTTTTTTTTTCATGTGTGAATCGATGCATCCGTCACAGGCAGCAGCACCTCAAGTGCCAGTGACGTAGCCTCTCTGCAAACCACTCCATTTTTCTAAAGACGATGAGACCGTGACTGACCGTGAACCAAAAGACGGGCGGCTTAGCTTGCTGTGTGTGCAGGCTGAAAAATATTACTGCAAGGAAATCCATTTCCTGCAAGTGTTGCAGTCTCGAACAATATGCCCTCAACACTTTGCATCCTCAAGTAAACCTAATAACTCAGACGCACAGCTAACTGTGAAAAATATTATGCCTCTTCTGTCGCTTGCAAGTGAACAAATGATAATTGCAGCAAATACATTCCTCCCAGCACCTATAATTTTGTAAACAGCTGCAAGTTCTCACAGTCACTTCCTCATCCCATTACGGATCAACAAACTGTTTTGAAATGAGGCTCAAAAGAAAAGATTGATGAGAGAGAAAGGAGGAATACAACAGAGACGTGACAAGTTTTATTCTTTAGGTTCGCAGAGTGCATTATTGATAACCTGTGTGTTATTATTTAATGTGCAGTATTGATCTTACCCTAGAAAGATGCCCTGGATAACCATATTTGTTAGTACTGAGAGTGGTGTAATGACATCTTCTAAAGGGATTACTGGAAGTCTTTGAGATTTATTTATTCTAACTATCAGTTTAATTGACAGGCTCAAGACAAAAACCCTCAAGTGCCAGAGAAAGAAATTAAGATAAATTTACATAAGAATGAGGATGTAGAAAACAAAATCTAAGGGTATTTAATGAGATATAATAAAACACAGATCCAACGATGCTTGTCTGCTAAGCATTTAAACTGAAAAGCTGACGAATCACAATCTGTCATCATATTGATGCAGAAATCCTTAAAAATCCAATGAAACCATGATGCAGCGCTGCTCATTGATTTACAATGTTTCCCACAATGAAAGTCTTTAATAACACCCCCAGAAATCTTTCATGGAGAGCTGCTATTTATAAAATACTACGCCTCCCCTCAGGTTAAACATAGCAAAGGATTATATTAATAGTTTAATAGTTTTAATCTATTTGTTATTGTGCCTCAGGTTTTTTTCCTCACTGTACTTGACTTAATTTCTGATTGTTTTTCCTCAGGTCTGTTTTTATTTTGTTAAAAGCCGCCTTAATTGATTTTTTTTTTTTTTTTTTTTTTTTTTTTTAATTACAAGTCATCTATCCATGTGTGCTTTTGTGTGAGGCTGGGCATGGACTCGGGTTAGAGATGGAAGAGAGGATTTCTTTATTATTATTTTAATTATCTTTAAAATAAAGACAAGTATAATGTTATGTGTATTTAAGCCTCATTTATTACATTTTAAAAAATATTATCAAGGACAATTTTGCATAATAGTACTCTTGCTTTTAGTGAATAAAGAAAAGCTAAAAAGACCACCAGAGAACTAGTTCATACTGAAGAAAATTTGGAAACACTATATCAAACACAAGTTTTTGAGTTTATCTCTTAACTGTCTCAGAGCAGTTACCTTTAGCCCCGTTTCCCCCAAGTAGTTTGGTTTAGATCAGAACGGTTTGGTACAGGTTGGCTCAGTTAAGCTTGGTCTTGTTTGCATTTCCACAGCCCATCGTACCCCCTCGTGGTAGGCAGCGTGTAAGCTGGATCCTGACAGCCGCATCAGTAACATATTAGCGTGATGCCATAGCAGCACGACGCAGTTTACCCCGCTAATAAATCCAAGAAAAACGCGACATAGTAAACAAAGAGCAATGAGTAAGACTTAGAACACTATCACACTGGCCAATCGTGCCTAACCACGCTTCAGCCGTAAAGCACGTTTGGAAAGGCCAGTGTGACCGCAACTGTACCGTGCTCAAGCACGATTCCCTCCTGTGCTTCGGCACGCTTCGAAGAGGTGGGCTTCGGCACGGTTTACTTCATGCACGAGCACAAGCACGCGGACAGTGTGTGCGATCCATTACGTATGATCACTGCAAGCGCATCTCTCGACAATCATTTTAAATAAAGGGGGGGTGTTAGAGGGCTGTGTCAGGCGAAAACGACTCACCATAAGTCCAAAAGTTGCAGCAGTGCTCTGTGTGTCTCATTGTGCTGACTCTGATGAGTTTGCACTTCATGTAAACAGACGCTTCACGATGACGTAGGCGGGCCGAGCGCGTGTGTGATACCCGCTAAAGTCTGGTTCATATTGGGGTAGTGTGACCGCTGGCCGTACTCTCCAGCTGGGGAACAGCGCTGCAGGGTGGCAATTGTGCTTAACCACGGCACGGTTTCGATGGCCAGTGTGACCGCGCTCTTAGACATCCAGCAGTTCCTCCTCCGTGTGATTGGCATGTGGCTCTTTGACACAAAGTGCAATCAAGCTTTGTTTCTGAGAAGGCTGTGTGCAGCTATGTGTCGTACGGTAAGTGACGATTCTTTCCACCAATCAGCGGTCTGCAGTGTTGTAGCTCCACCTTCCGAGATCAGATCGGTTTAGTCTGGCACCCCGATGGAAGGGTCCCAGAAAGTGGGACAGCTCATCTTGGTTATTTGAGGATCTGTCCCGGGATTGGTCAGTGGAAATGCTGTAAAATGCGTGTTGTGCTGAGATGAACTGAACCGCTTGGCGAATACAAGGTTTATGTGTCAGAAAGTCAGTCACACTGAAACAAAAAGTGTTGTGCAACCTGTTATAATAGTGACAACAGGCCACATTATTGATACAGATTACAGTTACAAGGGGCTATAGTTCAAACATTCATCCATGCAATTTTCAGTCAATGTTAATATAGATAGCAATTTTCAAAGTCTATATATTCATAGGTCTAATTGCAAAACACTGAATAGAAATGGATGTTTTAAATTCATTGTACAGATAAATCTAAGTTACAACAAATTACAACCTAACTTAAGTTGAAGGTGTACCAAGATAAGGTATAGCCTTGCTTTTAAAATTCCCTCCAAATAAACTAATCAATTAATAAATATGTATAAAAGGGATCATTTGCTCAGAAGCGTAGCTACACTGACAGAACATCAAGATACAGCTAGCTAAACCACAGGTAGCCTAAGTTTCAGTGATAGTTAGCCTCTCATACTTAGCTCAGATAGCTTAACTGCACTGCTAATAAACTGTGATTCATTATATTTCCATCTCTTGGCAAGAATGCTGATTGCTGAAAGTGTAGCTCTCAGATTGTTTGTAGTGTTTTCACTCGCTGTAAAATCAATCAGTGGAGGTTTTGGAGTGCTGGTGGTCATAAGAGCTGATATTGTTGTGTGTTTGTGTGATTTTTGTCGACCACAGTCTGTGTAACAGAAACCAGAGCAGAGTGCTGGTTGTGGCTCTGGGATGTAATAAATCCATGACCTTGGTGAGGAGGGCTTAAGGTGTTGCTCGGCCAGATAAAGAAGACCCATGGGTGCCTTGTTAGGGTGGTGTGACTCACCTGCTTGTGGTGATGGTCGTAGGAGTTGATGTGGTTGTCGTACTGTTGGTGTCTCAGGTACTGCTTATCACAGAGCTCGCAGTACAGATTGGAGTCTCCTTCCTCCTGGAGATGGATAGATAGATGAATAGAGAGACATAGAGGCAGAAAGAGGACAAAAGAAAGAGAAATCAGTTAGTGCCTCAATAGAAAATCTCATGTCTTATATTGAGCGTCTTTGTGGTGATCTTGTGAATGATTGAACCATTAACAAGATAAATAGTTCCTTGTTTTCACCTTGAATTAATTTCAACAAAAGGATCAGTTTTAACAAATTTCTTTGTCCTCAAACTAAACTTTTTGTTTTGAGCTGTAAAAGGGTGCTGTGGAAAACGTGTGAGTTGAAATTAAATGAGAACAATCTCCCTGATTAAGTTCGCTTAAAAGTTTTTGTGAAACTAAAAATGCGATACTCTGAGGACCTCAGTTGTTGGCTGTTCCATCTGCATTTCTTGACGTAATAACAGTAGATAAACGAAAGCTTCTTCACAGAAACCAAAATGATGTTGTAAAAGTCACAAGGTACAGCCAATGAGTCTCATCACTGTCAGACAGGGAAAAGGATTACCTCCACTGCTCTATGTACATTCCTCTGTGTACATTGCATACATGCTCTTCAGTGATGAAGGTGACAGACTTTCAGATTTTCAAAACAAGTGGTCCTTGATTAAAGACTGCTTTTAGACAGTTTTTAACCAAACTAAATAGAAGTTATCAGCCAATGATTTTACCAGCTGTGGTAGATAATGACTGTCAGTGGATTGGTATGTACATCGCTGTATCATTCGTAAAGAAAACTGTGTGTTAAGAAAGTAAAAATGACCTTGAGAGAGGGTTCAGAGCATTCAGTCCACGGTTCTGACAGCATACACAGTGAAAGTCAATGTTTGCTCACCATTGCCCCTCTCCTTCAGCAGACCATTTATAGGCTCTGAGTGAATTTACCCGCACAGAAGACTTAATTCTACCTGTTTTACTTTGGCAACATATCTTTCAAACATTCTGACACAAATTGACTTTCTACTTTAGAATGGCACAGAAATACACTGCTAACATCTTGCAAAAAGAAACTCTCTTTTACAAAGATTTGACAAAGGAATGACTCAAAGAATAGCCGTTTCCCTGAGGGAGCAGGAGAGTATTGTGTTGTATGGTGTGGTATTATCCAGAGTGGTCTCGCCTCATCTCTTCTTGACTCGTATTGATTTCTGTCTTTACAGGTTTTGTAAACTCAGATAGGCATCTTCTTGCAAGATGTAGCAGTCATGATACTTCTCTAGTGTCACATTTTGAGGCAAACACCCCCAAGAGGCCTGTGAAAAGTATTATTGCTTCATAACTTTTTTGTACTTTGTCTATGGCACGGCACCAGATTGATCATAATGCAACATATTGTACCAATTCATATTGATTCATACCGTAACAAACCGTACCATACGTAGCATACCAATTGTATCATATCATATCCTACCTCATTGTAGGATACCTTGCCACACTTATCTTTTATTTGCAAAACATATAAAATGTATTTTCCCATAAGATAAGGTGTACTCTTGTGAGATCAGGCAACATAGATATCTCTTGTCGTACAGGACCAGTGGCAGCTGCTGGTCAGTCAAAGAGGGGAAGCAAATTTTTTTCCAGCCTACATCATAAATTTGTTTATTTATTTAAACGTAAAATCTACCCTTGGTTCCTTTTCAAGAAAATGATCTGTGACCTTGTCGTACCAACCAGGTGTTTTTTTTCCATGGATTTTACCAGTGTTCTCTCAATGGCCAGCAGAGCTAGACTGCTTAAATGGCCTTGGTCCATTGTGTTGCGGGTGAAAGACTTGAGCCGCTTTAAACAGGAGAAGCTCCTCTCTACACCTGCAGGCTGTAAGTGTGACTGACAGGGGGAGAAGCTCCGCAGCTGTAGCTGTAGCTGCTTATTGGTGAAACGAAAGAGAATCTTTAAAAACAACGCTCATCGTTTTTAGGAAAGGTAAACTTGCTGGGGATCGATAAAGCCTCCAGATCAGTCCAGAACAACTGAATGTATAAGTGAGAAGGTGCGCTGGTGGAGGTTTATACTTCAAGATCACTGACTGGCTCATTTCACAGTCAATCAAAAAGGGATTCGGCCTCAGACAGGTCATCCAATCATCATGCAGAAGCCGAGCGTTCAGGCCAGCCCACTGCCTCATAGACCCCCAGAGACGCTGAGTGTCTGATGGGCGGGACAAAGCCCAGCGTTTATCCAATGACTGTCCAGTTTCCACAGTGGAACAACCCACTCTACACTTCCCCGCTGAAGTCAGAAGACGCTCAGTGTCCGACTGTGTTAAAGCGCTGAGACACTGCGGGGATGAATGAGAAGGAGGTCGAGCCAGTTACCTGTGATAGGTAGCTGATTCTGAACAAAAGATGAAAGAATTGTAGCCCATATTTTATCAATGCAATGTACACACAGCAGTACATATCACCACTTTTTTGGGGGACAGTTTAGGGGAAGCTGAGCTTCCCTTGCAGTCCTGGAGCAATCGCCACTGCACAGTACCTAACCTCCAATCAGGAAAAACAGATATCACTGACATCGCAGCTGACATCACCACTCTATCCTCTCGGTTGGTGCTCTATTGAAAGCTATTATTAGTTATTCATTACCCTGCTTTCATATCTATAACCCAGCTTTGTTAAATCCAATTGGTCTCCATTTATTTCTTTATGTACTTATTTATTTATTTTTGTATTGTTTTGGTTGCTTTTCAATTTAATTAACTTGTGTCATCCTTGTTGTGACCTACTTTATCATTTGTTGTTGACTACATGAAATGCCAGTGCCAGGATGCACATATTCATCGTAACAAATGAAAAAAAAAAAAAAAACTTTTGCTGTTTAGGTGCCAAAAATTAAATAAAAAGAGTGTTAGGGGAAAAAAATCTGATTGGTCAGTTTACAATAGTCAGTTACTCCAGATCACATTGAATCAATCCAGGAACAAGAGTCCAGCCCATTTGCCAAGTTTTTAATTTCACCTCTTCCTGTAGACAATTTGGCAAAAACATTTGTTTCCTGTGGCATCAGATGGCAACATGGAGGATTTTTCAATATAACCACTACTCTCTTGTGGTAAATGGCTGACCTGCTAATTGAACATTATCCCTGTGTCATTTCTCAAGAGGAAACAAGTGTTTGTCATTTCTTTACCTACCTACCTATCCAACGTAAGGACTAGCTGTAAACAAAGGGTGTGTGTGCGCGCGTTTTTATAAAGGCTGTCATGTGGAGTGATGCTGTTTCTGATGCTTTGGATAGCTAATAGGCTTTTCAATCACATCTATTGATCAACACACACTCCGATACACTGATACTCTGACAAACAAATTCACAAATCTCTGGAGGCACACAGCTCTCTACACCGCACTGTGACGGACATTCACAGACTTAGCAAAGCAAAATTTCCCTTCTAGACACACACACACACACACACACACACACACACGAACTCCATTAATGGAAGATTGATTTATCTTTAAAAGTAGGGAACATTCAATCTCTGACACGACCTTCAGCGGAGGTCTAGGCGCTCTGAGTGAGTGTCTGTGTGTGTGTCTATGTGTGTGTGTGCATGCGAGTCACAGTTTGCATAAGTTGGAAATTTTAACTTTTGGTCTTTTAAAGATTGCAGCGTAGAAGGTCCCTAAACCCTGTGGCTGTCAGGAGACAGTCTGAATGAGGGGAGGGAGACAGAAGGGCAGCAGTGAGTGAGTCAGGCGTACAATGTGACAGAGAACAGATGGAGACAAACAGACTGACAGTGACATAAGCAGAGGGGAAATGCACACAACCTTGTTTAATCCCTCGCGGTCCCAGAACAGCCGCCATCCTCGGCCATTACTGCCGGGAGCTCCTGCTTCAGTCAGCATTAGCTCAGCACACAAATGATTACTGCAGCTACCGTAATCCCATTAAGTAACAAATCTATGTAACATTATTCTATTACAGAACAAAGCATTAGATTTGCATTATTTAATCAAAGACAGCGTTGGTTTGCATTATGTCATTAAAGATGTCATTGGGCTGCATTAGCTCATTGAAGATGGGTTTTGGTGTCCATTAACCACAGCGTACTGGATAGCCTGGAAATTGCTGCTCAGTAAACTCTCAAATTAAAACACATTGCACTCTCAGAGCTTTTGGTACACTGCATCAAAACAAAATAGAGGTTTTCTTGTTGCCATGGGAGACTCTCCTTCCTGTTTTTCTTAGTGTACGCTGAGGGAGAGTTTTCCTGGAAGAGTTGAGGAAACAGCCTGACCCACAGTGAGAATTAATTTTTCAAAACCCACAGGACAAACTCTTAGAAGCCTCCCCAAAGTGCTCCAGATATGAGCTACATAAACTTAACAAACTATTTATAGATTTTAGATCATGATATCCAGTTCCTTACTAATATGGTTCTGTATATCTGTATCTGTTACTGAGACGATGATTTTATTGCTAAACTGTTTTAAAGAGGTCACCTGAAAATACAGTAACTCACAATAGTTTAACATTAAACAAAGTCACAATTATTTACTGGTTTAGCTTTGAAATTTTCTTATTCCTACAAAGTGAATGCATTTGACTTTGTTTACTGCAATTCAGTCAGACAGGCAGATTAAAATGTCTGCAGTGATTTTAAAAGCTGTTGCTGTTGATGCACAATATTCTCCTTGATTGCACGGCACAAAGGAAGCAGATGAGGTGCTGGAGAACAAAGCAGTAATTTGTAGATAGTGTTGAGACTGTATGATCCTGTTAAACAAAACAAAACAAAAAAAAATGTTCTGTCATGTAAAGCCTGCTTAACCACCATACTTCTATGTTTTTTTGTGTAGTGCGTAGAAGAAAGCTGTAGTTTGGTTTGTTTAACTTGAAACAAAAAGCACGCCTGTTCAAACCAAACACAATGTCTTATAGGAATAAGATGATACAAGAAAGACACAAGGAAACCCAAGCTGAGGTCAATATTCCCAAAGGGTTATAAAAAAAATGTTGAAAAATCCAAAACTATATTGTTGGACAAATTTCATATTGTAAGTAACATCTACAGTCTTAAGTCCTGTTTCCACCAAGCAGTTTTGTATGGATCTGTAGTTTCCATTAGATTGGATCAGTGAAGCCTGATCAGGTTTGTGTTTCTATAGCCAAATGTATGTGTTGGTAGGCAGCGTGTAAAGGCTGTGTTATGCTTTCCGGGCAAATGAGATGCGCGGAAATAGGCACGCGAGATTCGGGCTTTTTAACTCTCTTCATGGTGTCCATTAGTGTTCATCCCCAAACTGCAGGGGGCTGTGTATCACAAATGTACATCCACCATAGTACTAAACGAGAGTGGAAGAAGTTTGCCTTTGTTTACAACATGACATATCTGACCTGGAGATATTTCCAGGTTTTTTTAACTGATTTTCTCTGCCAGGAGTAGCCGCAATTTCACGCCACATATTATTTACCACTCAGTTATCTCAGTGATCTCTGTGTGAAGAGTCATACAGATGCCTGTATTTCTGCACTTCGACCAATAAGAGATCCAGTTCTTCCGCCATCTTCTCCGCGCCTTTCTGTCCGACAGGTTAGAAATTTTTGAGTGTGTGCGGGAAAGGGACTGCGAGAGGGGGCGTAGGTGCGAAAATGACGTAATTCGTCCGCACAAATCCGCACAGACCCCGTGGACACGTCAAGCATAAATCAGCCTTAAGCGTGATGCTGATATAATTACATAATAGCGTGACACCATGGCAGCGTGACACAATGTGGCCACTAATAAACCCAGCAATGAAGAAAACCCAACACATTAAACAAAGAGCATTGATAGAAGACATTCGGCAACTCTCCTTCTTGATTAACTCAAACAGTCAAACTTTTTTTCTGAGAAGGTTGTGTGCCGCAAGGAAAAATACAGCTGCTGTCATACGGTAAGTGACGATTCTTCCGACAAATCAACAGTCTGCAGAGTTGTAGCTCCACCTTCTGAGGTCAGATCAGTATGTCTGGCACCCCCACAGGAGGGTCCCAAAAAGTGGGACGGCTCGTCTCGGTTATTTGGGGATCTGCCCCAGGATTAGTTGGTGGAAAGGCCACAAAATACGTGCCATACAGAGACTAACCAAACTGAACTGCTTGGTGGAAATGGGGCTTTAGACCAACAAGAGTTGCTGAAGTTTTGACCCTTCTCTTATCTCTCTGTGCCCGACCCCCTTCACTCTGCTCCAAACATGCGAAACATGCCAAAATCTCATTGTGTCCAAACTGGGACTGACTGACTGACTCCAACCCTGAACTATGATCGGCTACTCAACTCAGCATTGTTATAAAGAAAATAAGAAAGGTTTGTATCTGATCAGAGTTTCTGTTTCTCCATGTTTTTTTTTCCTTTCAGCTTAAATATGCACAATTCTGAATCTAGATTGAAGTATCAAGTGTGTGGTCAGCCAAGACAAAGATTGTTTTAGTACAATCACAACAGGTCACATATGTTGTCAAATATTCAAGTCGGGGTTGAGGTCTGTGGGTGCGTTGCTCTGCTAAAGAGAAACTCTACAGCTGGGAAAGTCTGTGATCATGGAAGGGAGGACTTGTTGCATTTGGCTCAAGCAAACTCTTTTGCCTCTTTAAACCATGCAAAAAAAAAAAAAGAAATTAAAGCTACAACTTAGCTGTTAAAATTTACAAAAAAAAGGATAAAAGCTCAAATGTGACTCCACAAACATTAGTCTCAGGCAGCTGTTGACTTTTAGGCACCAGAAAACTGTTGCCTGTTTCCACATCTACTGGACACAGCATGAGCATTGAAGCTGTGTAACTGAATGGTCTCATCAAAGGTCAACATTCACTCTGTCTCCACCAACCCCTGAGAAAGCGTCTGCCTCTTCAGCCTTTTCAAACGTCTCCCACCACTTTCCACTTGTTTACTTCACATCTCTGTCGTTTGATGCAGGCAGTTCAGAGCGCACTTTGTTGGGTTTTGTTGGTGGAAACTGCAGCCCTTGTTCGGCTGAAGAAAAAAATCAGACAGTGATCTAAAAGAGGCTAAAATGTGCTGTGGGCTGCAGAGCTGGGTGTCAACACCCAATTAGCAGAAGTGTGTGCCGTATTTTGAACTTTGAGTTTAATATTTTTGGTTGAGACACAAGGAGGAAAACATGATAAAAGCTTGGGGGAAAGCATCAAATAATCTACTCTTTAGAAGGTCTGGCTCAACTCAGTATCTTGAAATGTATTACTTTAGCTGAAACAAAGCTGTCGGCTGTAACTAATTTGATTTTGGATGTCGTATAACTGGCTTGATAAGTCTGAAGTGTGAAGACTTGGGAAGTGAAGCTCCTCCGCAGCTTTTTTCTCAGCCTCGCACGCTCGCCGAGCAGCTCCTGTAAATGACTTCTCTTACTGACAGATCTCCTTTCCTCCATCTCCCTCAGGGTTATGTTCTTTCTCCAAGCTTGTACTTTCCTAACACTAATGACTCACCACAGCCAGTGCATAGAGAGATGTTTTTTTATTAAGTCCAGGGGTCATGTTAGGTCATTTTTTATCTTTTTTTCAGGAAAGAGAGAGAAAACAGACACAAGCTTCATGTTAATCACTTTGTGTAGCAGACAGATTACAGGGTTGCTTTCAAAAGTGGACAATGTCACAACCTTCTCCGAAACCCACTGTGATGAAAGGCGAGTAAATTGGTGGACATCTGCAAATATCTGTTTTTAACTGCCAGTCATTTGTTTAAAAAAAAAAAACACACAGGATGAGAGATTTGATCCGTTGAGAATTGCTGCAGCATGTGTTCCTCCTGTGATGTTGGATAAAGTCTAATATGTTGTCGAATTTGGGTTTCGTTGCATATTTTGCAGGGTTTTTGAATTGGGGCTCGACTCTGCAGCCTTCAGCTATAAAATAAGATTAGTGATGTGGGTAAAAAGTAGCCGGGAAGATTACTGAGGAAAAATTGACTCAACCTTTGGGAAGCATATGGCGGGGAAAGCGGACTGCCCAGGTCAGCCCCTGTGAGGCAGCTGTGAGCCCTCTGGGTGACATCTCAGAGTGGCAAAATCTAAGATTAAAATAATATGGCACCACTCTATCCCCTCTGCATTGTAACAGTTTAATTTGCAGACAAAATGCTTTTTATCTACCCAGGAACGTCATATTTTCCACTGATAATCAACTTTTATAGGACTATATGGAGCGATTGACTCCACAGCTATTGTGCTTTGTTTTTATATTCCACGCTGTTTAATTTTCTGTGTGTGGTTGTGTGTGCGTGTGTGTGCGTGTGTTATTGTTTTATTTAATTGTTTTTATTATAGTGTGTTTTTCATCAGAAATCCTACCCGGAAACAAAGAAAAATAAATCCTTCTGGGACAATAAGGATTTAAATTAAAAGGGGAATGACATGAAATGAATTGATTTTGTATGTGAGTGTGTTTGTGTGGGCAATTGTATGAGTGAGCAATATACTTGTGTGTGGGTGTGTGTGTGTGTGTGTGTGTGTGTGTGTGTGTGTGTGTGTGTGTGTGTGTGTGTGTGTGTGTGTCCATCAGAATATTGCCTTTTCTAATTTAAGGGGGGAGTAGTTGACCTCGCTGCCTAACTGCTACTTAACCCTTACATAAAGAATTATATTATATTATATTATATTATATTATATTATATTATATTATATTATATTATATTATATTATATTATATTATATTATATTATATTATATTATATTATATTATTATATTAATGTTCTGGTCTTCTTTCAAGGGAAGTCCCGTAGCAAAGGTCAGAAATTTAAACCAATAACATCCACACTGTTATATTCTGCAGGCCAGTGAATGGATATCTTGTTTTGTTGCATATGATGGGTAGATCTCTCTGCTGGTCAAAAAAGGATCTCAAGCTTATAGTTTCTACTAAACTGCATGGAAAATAACTTTGCTTTATCAATTTCTGGCGAATTCCCTGAATTCTTGTTTGATCATTCAAATCCTTTGTTATTTTATCATGAAGTTAGCTATGTGAAAATTGTGAGATTAAAATGTAAAGAGACATTAGTCCAGGTCAGCCCAATGCATGAGGATGTGGCTGACAGTAAGTGGGGTTTTTATCTCATGGCTTCCTGTAAAATGAAAAGGCGTCATTCAGGCTGCAAACATTCAGGCGTCAATGAGGTTGTAAGGGCTGATGCTGATAAATTATGCTTATCAACATCGCTTCAAATTATGCTTCCAAGGCAATGAGCACGTTTGACTCCTTGCTTTTTATTCATTTATTCATTTATTTATTTATTTATTTATTTATTTATTTATCTTTGGTTAATGATCAGCATCCTGCGTGGTCTGTTAGTTTGGCTAATGTGCCGTCTTTGGTTCATTTGTTTGAATGCAGCTTTAAAGAGTGAAACCAATCCTTCTCTCAGATTTCACTGTAAACCAACAGTGATTGCTCATAGAAACTGACAGATAATGTGACTGATGATAAAAAATGGTAGTTTGTGGTTTGTTAATTTGACTCCAGAGAAAGAGCAGAGTGAGCACTAACCCTGCAGCAGTCTGAACAGTTTTAGTTAAAGGTTTAAAAAAAAGGACGTGAATACAGTTTTTGATGACGGATGCAGCTTATTCTGAGTTTGAAAGGTTGCTCTGAAAAATAATCTGCCTTATTACAGACATTTTACGCAGCAAATGAGATAAAACATCAGAGAAAACACACAAGAAGAGATGCATTTTGAAAAATGATGGCAGCTGTATTGGCTCTCAGCTGCTACCCTTGCCAAGACAGTATAGAAAAAATCGCCAACTACTAAATTAAGTATTCAGACACTAATTTATTTTTTTGTAGTCTGTATTTCAAGGTTTTGATTGAAAGTGAGAATTACTAACTCTTCATGCCTGTAAGCCGATGCAATGGGGCCATATTTGTATCAAAAGTGGAAAAAAGCAGATAGTATGGATTTATCATTTAAAGAACTCGGGGATAAAAAACCCTGTAGTGTTTATTCTGTTTTTGTTTTTTTAAATAATAGCTGGAGAAATGTTCAGATACTCATATAATTTGTAAAAAAAAAAAAAAAATTGCCTCATTGTTGTATAAACACAGCTCTCAAATCAAATGATGCTATATAAGCACCTGAAGACAGCTGAGGGGTAAAAGTAATTTTTCCTGATAGTAATGATCCATCTGTCACTGCAGAAAAGTCGACTGGGTTTCCTGACTCACCATCATCTAATGTGTTTTCTTGTTGGCTAATAAATAAAAGAACTACATGAGAAACTTTGGCTCTCTCTGCCTCTTGGGAGCGCCCTCCTGCTCTCTCAGCCGTTGGAGTTGCATCATTTCAGCTCACCAAAACAACTTTCCAGTGTGTGCGCACAGGGGACCTCCTGCATCACTTCACATTTAATAAAATGTTGTCAGAGTCTGAGCGTGCTGGTAGAGGCAGAGCTGCGCGCTGAGGGACCGGCACAAAGCGAGGCCGAGACTCAGGCTGCAGCAGCTCGAGCTGGGACAATAAAGGCTGAGGAGGCTGGACGTGCCTGAGCGCCAGCTGCCCACCCTGCTGCACTGAGGTTTCTCTGGACCATGCGTGTGTTTTTTGGAGGATTTTGTTGCTTACACCAGCAGTAGGGGAGGGTGCGGGGCAGCTGGTGGCAGAAAGTTTCTCAAAAGCAACTTCGGGTGAAGGAAGCAAGCGTTAAATGACTAACTCTGTGTTTCCGTGAGATGTCACCACCCTATGAGCATTTATAGGGAGATTTTCAGGATACACGGTGAGACTGGATCAGATTTGGTTGAGTAAGCTTTTTGACAACTAGGTTACATTCATCATCCTCATCATATATTTATTTAAATGCTTGTGAAGAGCTGTGAGGAGCCGTCATATATAAAAGCACCAAGCCCAGAAAACTTTGGAGTCGACTCAGCTGGTTCTCAAAAACATGCTTACAAAGGAATGCACGGCAAACACACAGTTCTTAAATTATTTTATCATTATTGTTTGGGGTTTTCTTTGTGTGTGTGTGTGATTTTTGGCTGTTTTCTTCTTTTAACTAAAGGATGTCAGACAGTTTTTGTTACTATTTATTGGAGATAGATCGATATGGATTTTTCCAGGTGATACCAATACCGATTATTTGTATTCAAGGAGGCCGACAACCGATATTTGAAGCGGATATTTGCAGTCAAAGTGCAGATATTGGTGTATAATATCAAGAACAATACAAACTCCAACACTTAACTTTATTCAAATACCTTTAAGCATGGGTTTATTAAACAGCTCCCAGGCTTAGCAGCATGTTTTATAAAGTTAAATGAAAACTTTAAAAAATAAATCGCTAAAGTTTTCTACAGTAAATAAAGTTTTCCAAAATTTCAATTCAACTGCAATAACTGTAATAACTACACTGCTGATTGGCTGTTTCCCAAGTCATGGCTCTGCTTGTAACCAATCAGATGGTACTGTGGGTGGGACAGTGCAGATTAAAACAAAGGCTGATGCCGATATGCCTCATAATGCCAAATATCCGCCCCGATAATCGGTCTATCCCTACTATTTATCTTGATACAGGATTTGAAAGGTGTGACAGAAAACTGTGGAAGCAATGTCGTGTTGAATTCATGATTTTTCACAAGATTCAATTCTTAAAACACACGTTTTAATCATCATTCGACAGTACATAGATGTGTTAAAGAACGTATCATGTTTCAGTTGTTGGGCTAAATTCCCTGAATTGGTGTAAATATGAATTGGTTGATATCGGTAATTATCTTTTAAAAAGATGCTTTTAGTTTATAGACTTGAGAACGATAACACAACACAGTAAAGTTGCAGCTCTCATACTGTAGATGAAAACTGAGTGACCAGAGGGGAAAGTAAAAAAATAAAAAAAACAGAATAGGTTAAGTCCCTTGTGCCAAAAAAAATCAGCTCTTGGTTATTTTTCAGTTGGTGGGTTGTTGGTTTGATCCCGGGTCACACAGTCTATATGCCAAAGTGCCCTTATAGGCATGCTCTGACATTTCTCTGGATGGAATAGCCAGCAGTGTATAAATTTAATTGGTTATGACCGGCTGGCACCTTGTAAAGCATCTTATACCATAGTGCATGTCTGTGCTGTAACATGCAGTCTTCAGCACAATATATGTACGGTCTATTCACCATTCACTTAACATGGGGTGTGGTTTTGTTGTTCTCTTGCTGCACTTTGGGGCAGGATCCCCGAAGAGTAGATCTCCAGTTTAAAAGATGAGGATCATACTCTTCATGATGACTTACAACAAAGATATTTGCATTTGTACATTCTTCTGAGTTTCACTGCCAACTGTGTGGATGGTTTGATCCTGCATCACAGAGGAGAACATGTGAAAAAGTGTGTTAAGGGCCAAGAACGGATCTGTTTCTCTCTCTGTTAGAAGAGAGGTTTGCTCTTGACTTTCTGGCGCACTTAAAAGGAGGACAACTTCTTCAGAGCCACTCTGGATGCAGAGTCTCAAACACAAGGGAAGAAATTGTGTGTGAATGTGGGCTGGAGCCCAAAGACGTGAGAGATCAAACATGTGGCAGTGCCTCTGGCTTCGTATCAGTAATGCAGGATTTTATGCATATTTCACAAGATGTGCGTTGTGTAAAGAGGGCGAGGATGACGAACATTTGAAACTTGGCTGCTCTGCAAACACGTTTAAACTCTCTCCTGTCTAAATTTAAAAATCACAAAGAACATTGTACGTTATACATTCAATGAATTGTTGTTTAAAAGAGCAACACTTGTTAATCTAAATCTACTTCTGCTGAATGAGGATGAGAAAATGCTTTCTCCTCTTAAGGGTGCTGTTCTACAACTTATCGGACATATTATGGTCTGCTTTCCTGTTTCAGTTGGAGTTAATTACTTTAAGCTAACTCAATTTACCTGATGGGTTTTGTCATTTAGCGCTTTGACTGAGCTCTGACAGGAACCAGGAAATTGCCACACCATCAACAGGTCTGTGATACAGTCAGGACCAGCATAAACAAACCGCATGACCTCAACTAGAAAAGCACCCAGAGAGCACAGACCTCCGCTAAGCATATTGTGATTGTCACGCAACACTTTAGTCTTACTTTAATGTTATACTCCCTTTCAGCAGACTGTCTGTTACAATTTGGTGTTAGTTGTAGGTTTGTACAATAATTTGTTACCTGACAGTGTTGAAAATTATGATGACCTAGTACATATTTCATAGTCTGGATCTTAGTATCCAGAATATTGCAGGATCTGGATTGTACTTTTACATCTGTCAGAAATTATGGTGACCTTGTCTTGTGTTGTTTTGCAAAGCAATCCGACCATTTATCTAGGCATTACATACACATATGGTGAAAATGGCCCTATCTCACAATAATAGAGAATCCTTAAAAAAAAGTCCTGTATCCAGCTGGTGATCCGGATCACCTCCAAAATTTAGTCACTTCTTCCTTATACCATTTTGAACATTTCCTGAAATTTCATGAAGACCGGCTTATTACTTTTTGAGTTATGTTGTTCACAGACAAACTCTCCCAAATACATAATTATCTCCTACATAACCTCTTTGGCAGAGGTAATAAAGACTAATGCTGGGATTTGTAGTTCAACATGCAACAACTGGGAAACTAGATGACAAAATCAAACATGAAGTATGAAACCAGTGACTTCATTTGTGCATATTTATAGAACTTTCTATGTGCAACATTACTCTGAAAAGGGGGAAAAGTTAAGAAAGAAAAAGTACGGCATAGATCTTTGTACAACACCGGTCACAGAACAGCAACTCTGCCTCAATTGTTTTTGTTCCACATTTACCATCAAATTGTTACAAATATCAGTCTTTTCAGCTATTTTTTCAGATTTAGTGAGATCCCTGGCTAAGAAATTCATGAAACATCCTTTCTTCTTTGCTGGTCAGCTGTGAAGCAGCCAGTGAATTCACAACTTCTTGCGGCCAATTTGACTTTTTTCCTGCCAAATCATTTTTTTGGATCACAATCGGCAGATCGAACTCAGGTGGGCTACCTTCCAGAGCGGCTAGTAGACCTGACAGACTTCAAAGTCAAAATGAGCAAACACACACACACGCACACTCTTATGCACACACTTGCTTACATGCATACATGCATGTGCACAGCCTGCCACCCACACCCACAGATACACACTCTCACAGAAACTCTCCCTGTGACTTGATGGCGAATATTTCATGCCTCATTTGTCTGAGTGTCTGAACAACAGAAAGCGAGAGAGACAGAGAGATAAAAACTAATGACAGAGACAGGAGGAGAGAGGATGAATAATAGAAAGAAAAGATGAGAGGGAGCGCGAATAATAAAAAAGAGAAGATGAGACTGTAGAGGGAGAATGGGTGTTGAAGTAATGATGCAGGGATAACATCCTCCTTATTGTCTCTGCAGCTCCCTCTGTGTCCCCTATCTTTGTCTCCTTCTCCTTCTGTCTCATCTCTTGGCCTCTCCATATCTCCCTCTTTCTTTGTCGGTCTCTCATCTTTCAAGTCATTTCATCATCGGTCACGCCACGCAGTGGAGACATGTTGGAGTCAAAAATCTTTTTCTGCACTGGAACCAAGACCACAAAGAATGCCATGCAGCTTACACCCACGGCTGGATTACTGAATGGGCCGATATATAAGATGTCAGGGAATGAGGCACATCACAAACAAAGAGGGACCAAAAAAGCTACAAAGAGACACAAAACAGCCACAAGGAGACCAAAAAGTGACAGCAAAGAAACGTAAATCTGCCACTGACATGCAAAATTACCATCAGGTTGCACAAAGAAACTACAAAGAGATGCAAAGTGGATTAAAAGAGTCACAAAATGACAAAGAAAACAAATATTCAAAAGACCATAAAGAAGACAAGGACAAAAGAGGGATTCAAAATGTTAACTGATAGAGAACTACAGCACCAGGTGACTATAGTGATCCGCCAGGGCCCTACACCAGGAGTAGGCAACCTTTTGTGTGACAAGCCGTTTTAAATTGCACCCATACCCAAAGTGCAATGACTTGCTTCTTTTATAAAATCATCAACAGTCAACAGGAAAGTCTCCTTAAATAGTTTTCCATGCTCACCTTCGCAGTGAGTAATGGTATAACCTTCTTCCGTTGCCTGTTTTTTAACAGTACAAACGGTTTTGAATGTGTTGCTCTGTTTGGCATACTTTGCTCACACTGTTTTTGTGTTTGGTCTCAAAAAGACGCTGCCCACTTGATGTCCACTTGAACATACCACACTTTCACAGCAAAGGGAGCATATTGCTTGATCTCAGGCCATCTCTGGTTATAAATCCATACTCCCTTGTCCAGCTATGTTGGAAAGAGTGACTGGAACTTGATTTGTTTCCCTTGATGATGCTGCTAAATGTATGTGATTGCAAGCTAACAGACTGAACTCCCAAGCAAGGTTATAATAGTTAACTTAAACGAAACTAAAAACGAAAACTAAAATTTAAAATACATTGCAGTTAACTCAAACTAATAAAAACTAGAAAAGAAAACAAAAATGATATAAACTAAAACTGTATCTTGTGTTCACAAAACTAACTGAAACTAACCAAAATTATAGACAAAATATTGGTAGTTATCATTTTTGACAATATTAATAGCCTCTAGGATTTAAGTTAACACATTTTCCCAACCAATTTTATGACAGTTTTCGGCAGTTGTCAGTGCCGTACGGCACCATCATAGAGACCTACTGGGACGTGCTTGTTTACTGCACTGACTGGCTGTGCTCTGTGCTGCAACAACAAAGAGTGGAGCAATGAATCAGAGCATCTGTAACAGTTTAATTGAATGTGAATCTGACTTTAATTGTATTTGAGTCTGCCTTTATTGTTACAGAGTCCAAGTTTCTAATTATTAAAGCTCATATTATATTGTTTTATATAATTTATGTTTATATTATTTTTATGTAATTTATGTTAACATTATTTTTTTGAAATTTATTTTTATATTTCTTATATTAAGTTTATATTATTTTCTTGTGTTTAAGGCAGCTACCAACAGTTCAGTATCAGTATTGAATGAGCAGTGAGCACTATGTTGGACTTAAAAATAAACAGTATTACAAAATATTTACCCTGACCTTTTTGAATCCTGCACCTGGTTAATAAGGTATGAAAAACTAAAACTAAACTGGAACTAAACTAAAACTAAACTTAAATTGTGCCTTGTTGCAAAAATCAAAACTAAATAAAAATGAGATTGCCTGCTCTAAAACTAATTAAAACTAAACTGTAATGACAAATACAAAACGATTATAACCTTGCTCCCAAGAAATTGCGGCGGTGTATTTTAAAGTCACATTCGCACACTTTCAACACCATGATTTGGATTTTTTCTTTATCATTATTGTAGATTTAATGTAAGAACATTTACAGAGTGCACAGTTTATTTTAAAGTGTTAAATCGAATACATTTTATTTTATTTTTTTCTTCTGCCTCATTGTAATTATTCTACATGCCAACATAAATAGCCTCATGTGCCAGCTATGGCACCTGTGCCCTGGGTTGCTGACCCCTGCCCTACACAGACACTGAACAGCAGTGTACCATCTAGAATAAAACAGGAGGAAAAAACACAACTAAGAGACTCTCAGTGACTTCAAAAGAAAGGACAATAACCTCAAAATATGCAAAATGTTTACAAAGACACAAGGCAGCCACAAGTTCAACCCCTGACTCTGTCACTGTTTGGCACCAGGCATCTCACACTCTCTTCTCACATTACCTGTCAATCTCTGGCCCGCTCTATGAATGCAAAATGCTTCCCCCCAAAAAATACAACCTTCAGGCCACATGTGGAAAAAAAAAAGGCTGACAAAGAAACAACCACATATTATTTACCAGAGCAATTCTTTAAATTGGGGTATATTTCAGGGATACAAAAAAGTGAAAAAATATGTGCTTCTTTTGATTCATATTCTATTTGATTGCAAGTGATACACCTGGAATGTACTTAATTCATTATTTAGAAAGCTTAAGCTCTAATGAATTTTTAAATATTTACGTAACAAAAAAATAATAATAATAAATTGAGCACAATTTTGTCAACAGTGCTATGGCCAAAAGTTGTGACTACTTTTCAACACAAATCCATGTTATTCTGAATTTAGAGTTATTCAACATTTCTATGTCAGACTACGCTCCCTAGAAATGTCCTTCATCATTTATATTAAAATTTAGCCAAAATTTAAAAGAATTATGGCACAAAAAGTTTTGACTCTTGTGCTAACTGCGGACCTTGAACAAGGCATCACCTGACCTCAATCGCATCACATTTCTGTGCCTTTTCTTCAGTTTTTTTTTTTATAAACATTTATAGTAAGAACACCAGAAAATGTTGGTAACACAGTTGACAAACAATAAAAGCACACCTGGTATAGACAATTATTTTGATGAAATATGAAGAGGAGTTAAAATATGCAACACTTTCTCGATAGTTCCCACCAAAAAGAATGTGACTTCAATTGATTTAAGTCATGTGACTTTGGAGCAAACCATTGCTGATTTATGGGTCTTTTTTCAATGGGTAACATGGTTGATGCTGATTTCTTGGAATTGCATTTTAAGCTAAATAAATCATGGAACCTATTAACTTTCTGTATCAAATAAAAGTGAAATCTCACTCAAATGACCCACTGTAAAATTGGTCATTGCTTGAAATTAATGCTTAGTAAAATGGACAAGTATATCCCATGGACATGAAATGTACCCCTTATTATAGAATCACTCACCAAAAGAAAATGCATGTTTTATTTAATGAGACATGACACAGCCAGTGTGTGATTGAAGGGATAAGAATATGGATGAAAAAGAAAAAAAAAAAAGCTCAACAAGACATTTAGTCACTAAAGAGACAAGAGAGGGAGAGATTTGGGATATAAGAAAGTAATGTTAAATGGCTGCAAATGTTAAAGATATACAATAGATAGGGATACCAAATAACTGCAAAACTAAAACCAACATAAAATAAAAATAAAAAAAATTGGAAAAAAAAAACAAAACCAACATAAAACTGATTACTTGTGTTAAAATGCAAAGTGAACACAAAGACAATGACAAAATGAAGCCAAAAAAGAAAGCTCTGGTGAAAAAGTCAAGAAACATCACACGTTGGAAAATTGGTCAATGGGGATGCAAAATGTCTGCAAAGAAACATAAAACAACTCCAAACAGAAGCAAAATGGCTATAGACAGATGCAAAATTACTTCAAAGAAATAAACAAATGCCTCAAAGGACCCAAAAATACAAACACAAGCAGGTCCATTTTGTGTCTGTGCCAGAGCGTCTGTCTCTTACAGGGCTGGTGTGGGGCCTCTAATACGTCTCTGAGCCGTCCATGTTCACATCTGATCTCCTCACCTGTCTACAGACTCTGAGTCAGATTCTCAGCAGCAGGAGGTCCTCTAACATCTTAATTTCACATGCTGCACATATCCAGGTAGATCCCAGACAGGAATCACCCCCACATCTCTATTACATCAAGCATTTCATAATGAATCTCAGATGAATCACAGAAAAATACACTCAGTTCCCTCCCTCTCTGCCAGGCACCTTTCTCTCAGAGCTAATTTAAAACGAGCCGATTCGTGTGTTGGAAACATCGACTCTCTTATCTCCGGGGAGGTCCTTAGGCTGCATGTTACATTTCTTTAACTTTTGAAACTGGCCTTAATTAACACCCCACAGGTATCAGCTGCTTCTCTTCATCAGAACGCTGCATTCGATGATTCTGTTAGTTTAAATAATTTAATCAAAAATAAGCAGAAGAATGAGGAAACATGTCGAGGGTTCAGTGGAAGAGGAAATGCGCTATGTGTCTGATGAACAAGCTCCTTTGATAGGAGTGTGACATCTCTGAATCCTGACTCCTTTCTTCTCTGACCCTCCCCTTTCCTCCTCCTCCTCCTCCCCCTCTGCTCGCTCATTATGTGCTGCTTTAATTAGCTCGTCTGATATGGCGACCGGACTTCAGAGAGATGGCAAGAGAGGAAGATAGAGAGATGGAGACAGGGATGGAGGAGGGAAAAGGAGAGAGATAAAGGAGGGAGTAAAGAGGGTTTTTGAAGTCGACAGTGTACTTTGTAGGTTAATTACGCAGGCTTTTCCTCCCACTTCTCACTTGATGTTACTTTTTTCTTTTGTGAAAGATAAATATGTGATGATGGAAGGGTGCTGGAATGAAATATTCATGTAACGGATATTATAATTAATTATAATTATCACACCATATGATGCCTCTTAACACAACCAGAATTCTTTATCGTTCTTTTTGTAGTTATTTTGCTTTGTTTCCATTTTTACTCATCACATTCCTTTGTTATTTGAACTGCTGACAGTTTAAAAGTGTCAAAGGATTGTTTTTATCCACCATATAGGAGGAGAAGTGAGTAAAGACTCTTCTACAGCAAATCTCTATCATAACAAAAGTGTCTGTAGCTTCACTCAAACACCACATGGATACAAATCTCTTTGACTAAGAAAAACAGACTTATATGAAAAATACAGTTCCCAGTTGAACACCATTAAGAATACCTAATCAGCTGAGGGTTTACATTTCATGGCAAGAAGAGTATTAACCACTTCTGTTCACAATGGTTCAAAACTTGTGCAACCAATAAAACCCCATGACAGAAGCTTCCAGCTTGTGTTCACAGATAGTTATGCACCTCAAAGACTTAAAATAATAACAACAGCTATGTTTAAAAAGATAGTGTGTGTGTGCTGTTGTTCACTGTGGTCTGAAAATATTTGTATCATCTTTGTGACACCATATGGGTTAAACTCCTTTGTGTCTGTGTTGTTGTTCTGTCGGCGTGCTCCCACATGAGTCGGATACCAGCCAGATTGCAAAGTTGAGTTTAACGCCAGATATTTTTTTTTAACAGTGATTGTAGTCCTTAGTGCGAGTTATCATTGTACTGTGTAGAACATGGTTTATCAAATTGGGGTACGTGAGAGTACTGCAAGGAGGACTTTGAAATTAAAAAAAAAAAAAAAAAAAAAAAAGTTGCATCACAAAAAATAACTTTACCAAAATTGAGCACATTCATTCATAAAATATATTATTTGCAAAACCATTTAAACTAAACAGCCTCCATCTGTTAATGTCAGCTAGCAAGCAGGTATATGTGCATGCTAACAATAGCGCAGCCAGGTGGATAACAATGGACAGGTGGTTGAAACAAGGCAAATAAGTTAGGGAAAATGAGGCAGGTGATAAAGACATCAACAAAACCCTGATTTACAAAACATCCTCAGTATCTTGAGGGATATCTTCTTTTTATGACTTTTATCTCCTTATTTATTTCCTGAAAAACTTGTTTTGGCCATCCAAGGGGGTATTTGGCTGAAATTGTATTTGAACGGGGGTTTACAAGACAAACACATTTGAGAACACCTGGTGTAGAAGTCATGGGCTGTAAGAACCTAATCAGCTGTAGTTTGAATAATTAAAAACAATAGTTACTTCACAGTTTATCTGCTGATCTGATCTACTTAACTTAACACTCATATTTACTGGTTGGTAGAGTGTCCAGAAGCTCATGATACCTCACTCATTTCTTCTTGTTCAATCACTGCCAATATACCTCACGGTTCCTGCCACAAATTTCTTTGAGTCACAGGTAATTCAACAAAGCCTTTACAATGTGTAAATAAGATAAAAAGCGGTGGTGATATACGGGGCTCAAGCTGGGTTTTCCATCCTTTTTTTTGCCAGTGTAATTATTTTGATATTTATACAATGACACCCTGGTTGGAAGCCTGTGCTTTGTTTTTGCTGATAGTAGGTATTTTGATTTAAACAGCGGGGGAACAATGGGTATCAGTGACAATATTAATTATGTCTGCATTTCACAAAAATGTGCTTATGAGCCAAACTTGTGAGCCAGCTTTCACTGAAGCACTGAATGAAATTATTAAATGTTTGTGTTTTTACAGTTATACAGGAGACTACTATCAGTCATTGAGGCAGAATGTCACTTAATGTCAGCTGATGGATTACTTTTCTTTTTGGACGATCTGATTTTATAAAACTTTTCACAGTGGAGTTTGATGTTGTTATTCAATTTTTTTTTAAGCTCCCTTTAAAAAAGATTTTAGGAGTCTCAACAGATGCACAAAATTTACTTGAGAGTTACAGATTGAACACTTTTGTTGTTCTAGTGTGTGAACTATGGCCAACACAGCACACCACACACTAAACCAGCTATTTGTTTTGGGACCTGGAAAATTCACACAACTTTTCACTCCTTCCCTTGTTGGTATAAGTATTTTATGTGTTAAGGGAAACTTTGTATGAAAAAGTTTCAAAGTTTCCTGCATTGTTGCAGGTTGGTCCTCCATCACTGATGTCAACCCAGCTTTATGTGTTTCTCATTACAACCCATCTTGAGTATGCTCCGCTGTCCTCTGGGTTCCCCACACGCAACAGGATATCTGATTGGAAACACTGAACATGTTTGATAGTTATCAGTGGAGCTATTGGATCTTATAAGCATATAAAATCACTTTAAACTTACCTCACACTTCAGAAGAACCTGATAATCCTTAAAACTATTAAAACAAGCAGGTCAGCCACGGATCAGACTCCAAGATGATGTTTATGTGCTCTGGAGGATACTTTTATTGATTTGTATCTTTAAATATTTCACTGTTTTAAATGTGGATTCGTGCTACAAACAGATGCCTCCAACATTCAGACTGATACTTATTCATCTCTCCTGTATCCTGTCTGCTTACAGCAGGTGAATTTCCTCCAGTGGTGGCATTCATGTCCAGTTGTTAGCTCTGTTAGCCATGTCAGTGAATAGCATGATGCTACTCTGCCTTCTGGTATTCCCTCTGGTGCTGGGTTAGCATGGCTAGCTCAACCATCTTATTGGAAAAAGATCTTACATTCTCAATAACAATGGATGGAAGGACAGGTCACTTCTTAGCTCACACCTGAGAATAAGCACATCGTCCTCACCTCCTTCTCCTCATTTTGTGGGAAGACGTCAGGCCTTGCACTAGTTAGCACTGACATGCTCAAGGCTGCTAACAGCTGATTTCACATAATAACAATATGGCCATGGTTACATGTAGGATCTCCAGACAAACACAGGAGCAAAACCAGTAAAAACATCACTAGCAACGTTTCCATTACACCTAGGAATGTGCAAAACATAAATATCGCAATAAAGAAATAGTAATGGAAACACCACAATTTAAAAAAATCTCTCAAATTTGGATAAAAAGTTTTTATACTCTCATGAGGTGGTTTTTACAGAAGTTTCAATATTGAACTTTATTGCAAAAGTGCAATGGAATCACTTTTTTTGCAAAAACATGGCACGTCATAACAACGCACCTCCGTCGCTTCCTCGTACGTGTCCACTGCCACACAAATGGACTCTGGCGCTCATATTCTAACGACTCTGCTGTTACTTATGTGTTCAGTGCAGATGTTTGTGTTTTTGATAAACATTTGATGATGATGATGATGATCTTCAGTCAGTGTTTAGTTCGTGCCTGTTTTGAGTTAGCGTGATCACGGCCGACAGTTTGAGCAGTGAATAAAAACACTAATGAATGAAATAATCACTAACATGAATTGGCATCATCAGCAGCAGCATCTGGATGGATGTTTTGTTTTAATTTACTTGAGTTGTGCGCATTTCTAGCCATAATGGAAACACTGGCAAGGGGAAATTGTTCTTAATCGAAACTTAGAAATATCGCTTTTATTTTGCGAAAAAGTGTAATGGAAACGCAACTACTGAAGACATAATCAGTTTGGTGTCCATGACCAACATGACAAAAAAGAGATTAAAAAATTTCAAGTAACAAACAAAGAAGAGAAAGCGGCCACAACAGGCAGCCATAACAGGGCGGCGCCTAGCAACAAAAGAATCACATCGTTAAGCAGAATCAATAATGGGGTTAGTATCAATAAACTGAATACCCATTCTTATTCCAGACTAATTTGCTTTTGACAATGGATTTGATGTGTCCTTGCAAGAGAAAAGGTGCCAAAGCTAATTTTTTGTCCTGTGAGCTGTTAGAAGGGTTTCTGTTGTCACTTTTGCCAACTTTTCTCTTTAAATCTCTGTTTACAAACAGCAAGGAAGTCGTGTCAAAATCTCACTGGGCTGCCTGTTGTTTCAGCTTGTGTCTGTGTGTGTGTCTGTGTGTGAGTGTATGTGTGTGTGTGTGTGTGTGTGTGTGTGTGTGTGTGTGTGTGCGTGTGTGTGTGCGTGTGTGTGTGTGTGTGTGTGTGTGTGTGTGTGTGTGTGTGTGTGTGTGATGTGCCCTTAAGTCTGTACTCTGGGTCAAGCTGCCGGATGATCTGCTGAATTCAACATTTCTCATGATGCAACTTGATATCGTCTTTTGTAAGACCCTCCCTGCAGAGAACTGCCCACTTCCCTTCTTTCATACTCCACTATCCTCACTGTTAACAATGTTTTCTTTCTGAATCCGAGCTGAGATAATCCTGATGACATTACCAGCATTATGTTCTCATTCTGCAGCCTCAGACACGCTCAACAGTTTCCACTAGCTGAAAAACATAATCTCTGACTTGTAAAAGTGATCTTAGAGAGAGTTAAGTCTTTAGAAGAGGTGTTTGAGATACACTCTTGCACATAAGTTCACCTCAAGTGCATGCTGTTATTTCCATGAATCTATCCCTTTAAGAAGTCCCACCAAGTCTACCATAGGAGACGAAAATGAGACAGGCATATTGACATTAATATTGCATCAATTTCAGGAGTGTTTGCCATGTTATTTCGTGAAGACGACCGACATCCTGGCCAAACAGTCTGATCCTATGAATAAACATTGTTCTCACTCACATTCTCAGACACACACACAGACACACACACACATTCACACTCACACACTGCCTGCAGTGCAGCCCTCATCACTAAGGGCTTCAATGCAGGGTTCATCCTTCACTATTATGGCAGTTATTTCATGTTAGGCTGAGAGTTTATTGCTCACACTGGATGAAGATTTGGATGGATTTTAATGGAGGCAGAGCCTCAGCATCACCTCCACCATCATTTTTTTTAGATAGATGAGAGGCGAGGCAGCTCTGAAATGAGCCGGTGGGCCTGCTGTACGCCCTCCACCTCCACTTTACAGTCGATATTAAAGGCTTTTATCCTGCAGACTAAACAACCCTGGGAATCATAGAGGACCACTCTGATTGAAGATGCAGATTAAAATGCATTTGAGCGGCGGCTTTGATGAAATGTTGTCAGTATTGTTGACTTCAGAAATGTTTCAAGTGTGACGGGTGAGGACCTTGGTGCACAGCGAGAACACCGGTGGATGTAGCATTGATGTGCATGCTAGTAAATTAGAGAGTAAATGTGTGTGTGTGTCTGTGTGTGTCTGAGAGAGAGATGTAGCAGGGAAGTATCTGCAGCCAGAGGGCCAGATGGAGACAAATGGATGATCTTTCAAGACAACAGCCCACCAATTAACACATAGACACTCTCACAAATCACATTCACACACCCCACATCCACACACTCACCAAAGCAAACACTCACACAACTACATCAGCAATACACACTCTCTCAAATTACGTACACAAACACACACTTGGAGTACAGGGCAGATATAGTGATAGAGATACATGCCCACACAGCTGAGAGTGTCATGGCCAGATACTCTGAACAGTTTGACCTCATTTTCTAATAAAGACACTTGGCCTTGAGCAGGATATTCTTGTTCATATTGGTTTTTAAACGTAAGAACGTTTTCTGCTACATTTATAGTTCTTTAGATAAACAAACAGAAAAAAAAATAGAAAATCACAAGTGGGTATGATGTTTGTCTATAGACTGAACTATATTTTCTTTGGCTGAAGTAGCTTCATACAATGGGCTCAAAATATGAATCATCTCAGCAGCAGGGGTGTGTACAGAGGGATGATAAGAGGTGGCATTAGCCCTTCCATGAAATATGATCAGCCACCCTAAAATTCTGACCTTTGACCTTTGAGTGGCAGTTTGACTAATCTGAGGCTAATTTTTTCATTATTTTCTTTCTTTTTTTTTTTTTTTTGTACAACTTCTTACTCTGAGTGTCTCTTAGTTTCACTGTGGACTCAGTGTTTTAAGCAATAGATGTCGTTATTACCTGCTGTGCAAAAGACATATTTAAAGTATATGAGCAATAATTATAACTTGTATTACCATACTTCTATTTTATAGCTATATTCAATTTCACATTTTACAAAAAAAATTCACAAAAATTGAAGCACTTATGCTTCAATTTTTCCCACTTTCTTATATTCGTATATTTTGTAATTTCTGAAATCTCATTTCTTATTTGTACTTTCTTTTTTTCAACTTTTTGAAGGAGTAGCAGTAACAAAAAAGAGATTCTGATTTAGGATTTATGTGATTTAAATGTTATATTTCAAGTTTTGATAACAGGAATGTTTCTGTAAATTGTGGTTGGTAAAGAGAAGTATATTGTGCTTTTATATAACCTGATTCAGGTACCCCTGTTATAGCTTTACATAAGTTACAGCTAAAAAAATAACATTTTTTCCCCTCATACTAGTTTTATTAAAAAAAATAATAATAATAATTAAAAATGTTTATAAAAATGTCTGTCTGAAATGCTTCTATTGAGCTGCTGTTTTTTAAGGCTCCTCTCCCTCAAACCCCCTTTCCTCTGATTGACCAGCCATCTGGGCGCCGGTCAGGGGCAGAGATATGGGCAGACCTTGTCATTTGAGGCCTGCCCCTTCCAGTCTGTCACGAACCAGTTAGAGGATCCACATATGATGACCTTTTAATTTCAGCAAGTGTTATGAAGGTTTGTAAAAATTTCATGAAGATCTTGTTCTATTTTCAGAACAGCGCATTTTGAGCAGTTTACAGAGAGGTTCAGGGATTTTGACAGTATTACAAATATTAAGCAGTTTGAAAATTTGTGCGTGTTTGGTGTGGACATCCAGCATTGTAACTTTACAGCATATTCATTTGTAAAATATTGAAGAACATAATATTCCCTCTTTAAGAAGATATTATTGGTGGAAAAAATTAAAGGAAAAAAATCAAATTATTATTTTGTTTAGACACACCCACCTCCTGCCACCCTTGCCAGTCAGTGCACTGGAGTCTGACCCAGCGAAAAATATCCTGGACAATTCTCTGCTGACTAAAATTAACATCTGCATAGTTTTTACAACCTTTCCTAGTAAACAACCATTGGGTGATTTATTGAACAGGCAAAATCGAAAGGTCAGGTGTCTGGTATTGGGGATTTCTCAACAATTGGAGTCAGTATTTTGGGGGGGGTTATATGAAGCACTTCCACTGATGTGTGAGAATTTGATCTGAAATACTTCATCAGCGTTGGCTAACTTGAAGATTCAGTCTTTGTTCATGGATTCAGTTTACTGGATTATTTTCAGATTTCTTCCATTTTACATAACAGTTAATCATCACATACTGTGGGCTGTAATACAAGTATCTGTCGTCTTCTTATATCACTTTATATTGTCCATCTGAGTCATGCATCACTTTGTTTTCTCATTGACTTATTTTATGTAACTTTTACTTTTTCTTTGGTTGCTGAAGTCCTGCTGTTTGTTTTTAAATTTGTTTTCCTACTTTATCACATTTAATTCTAGTCAAACATATTGCTCTATAGGGGTGTTGTTTGTTTGAAGGTACAGGTTACAGATGTTTGATTAAGCTATTGAGTGAATAAGTAAAGTGCATGTAACTGTGTTGTCACTTTTGCTGGAAACAAGTTAATGTCATAAAAGTTCAATTTAGGAGGAAAAAAAGCAATAGGTGTCTAATGTATTATGATTTACATTTCAATCAGACATTGATAAAGCAGAAACTAATTTATTTTCACATCATTTCCCAGCAAGTGTTCATGTTCCTCATGAACCTTCTTAGATTGATGAGACATATGAAACATATAAATAAACCTAATAGATGGTGTCCAACAAAAGCCTGCTGGTTTAGAGCCACATGTCTCAGTCCAGAGTTTTATCATGAAACAACCACTGCAACACTGACTGTCAACACATTGGTATTGATCAAACAAACAAACAAAAAGTGTTGGCAGGGCGTGTTTGGCAAATTTATAAACATAGATTATCTATCAGATTTTTCTAAAGGGACACAAAGCAATAAATTTTAATTTCCATGATACATCAGTCTGCCGTCTGTCCATCTAATATCGGTGAGGAAGAAGCTTCTGATGAAGTGTCCGATGCGTCAGTATTCAGTGGTGGTGTTATAGATTTCTCTGGACCCTGCAGCATGACCAGGAATAACGATTTTGGATCGCAGCTTCAAGCGCTGGATCTGGACGGGTTAGTGCCGCTTGTAGTTACACGGCCCTGTCTTTAACCTCCAGTCGCTCCTCCCCACCTCTCCTCCCCTGCCCAGGAGCGGACAGGGCTTGCATCCGCCTTGACCATGCAGAGCGAAGGCAGCGTGACCAGGAAGAAGCTTAGTTTCACTCACTACCCCCAACCATTCCCTGCACATTTAATAAAGTGACTTTTTGTTGAACCTGAACTCTTCCTCATTGCATTCAGGGGGGAAGTTTACCTCCACGAATACACACTTTAATAGATGAGTGCACTTACAGTACGCACGCACACACACACACACACAGGGCAGATCCACCAATCAGCCTATGACACTGTATCAGCGTCAGACACACATCTACAGGCTTAGTTAGGATTAGACCACACACACACACACACACACACACACACACACACACACACACACACACACACACAAACACACACATACACACACATACACACACACTTCACTTACATTCACACACACAAACAGATGCTGGCTTTATACACACATCTAGTGTCAAACAGCCTGACACACACACTCTAACACACACACACACTCACATAGATGCACAGTGTTTCTCATTATCATGCATAGTGGTAGTGGTTGCATTGATTTCCACTCTGTCTTAAACTTAGCCCACACAACGTGTGTGTTTGTGCGTGCTCGTGTGTGCTTGAGTGTGTGTGTGTGTGTGTGTGTGTGTGTGTGTGTGTGTGTGTGTGTGTGTGTGTGGTCAGCTTGGCAGAGCTTCTCCAGGCTGAGTGAAGATTATGGCTCAGAGATTTTTCACTTCTCCCCCTTTTTTTCTTCCTCTCCCTCCCTGCTCCTTCACTCGTTTCCTCTATTACCCCACACACACACACACACACACACACACACACACACACACACTACACACACACACACACACACACACACACACACACACACACACACACACACACACACACTACAACACACACACACACACACACACACACACACACACACACACACACACACACACACACACACACACACACACACACACTTTTACTCTGTCTTCTACTGTCTCTTTATTGCTGTTCACTCCATCAATCTCTGCCTGTGCTCTCAGGATAAAAAAAAAGAAAAGTGCCGTTAAGGAATTTCTAAGAGGTTACTAAAGGGAGCGGGAGGAGGAGACAGACATAAAGAGACAGAAGGAGATCGAGATGAATAGATTTTAAGGCCAGGGAGGAGAAAAGAGGAGAAACAGATAGGAGGAGGGATGTAGGAAGACAAGGGGATGAAAGAGAGAAAACGCAGGTAGGTAAATAATGAACAGACTGAGGGGAGGGAGGATAGAGTGGGGAGGTTTCAGCTAAGATGGGATATTATTTTGAAATATTGCGAAGCGGTGACAGAAATCCACTGGAAAGGATTGATGAAGGAAGCTGTGAAAAGCTCATCGGCGCACTCGCCTCGCTACGCTGCTTTCAGTATCTAACGTCCAGCTTCTTGGGCGTCGGAAAATATGGCTGTAAGACTGAGCCGCTCTCCTGCAGTCAGAGAGGGTTTGCTCTGTGAGATCTCTCAGGCATTATAGCTATATTATGGGATGTCTTAACCGCTGGCATTGCTCCATTCTAATTAACTACCTCACAGCGTATATCTGGCTCCTCAGACATTTGGTTAATGGTTTGCAGCAAGGCATGAGCAATCCAATACTGCAATTAGAAAGGTTTACTAACTTGTAGCAGGAGGTACCTGCAACATAATTACTTAAAGCCTAAACCCATGTTTATCACATATTCGAGTAATGAACTTCGAAGTTAAATGAATGAAAGTTTTCATTTAATTTTGTCGTGAACAATAAATGACGCATAAGAAATATGACACCTTTTCCACATGGGTGAATTCATAGAAAACAAAAGTAATTCAATACTTTATAATTAAAGAAGTTTGCTTTACGTAACTATTTACTCTTTGCTAACTATTTTAGCCTATTTTAGCTTGTTGTTTTGGTTTTTGTAGTGTTCGCCCCGTCTGCTCTTACAAGTCTCATTCGTAGCTCAACCAACCCACAGCACATCACTCACCAAACAACAGTTAAATTTACAGAAAGGCCAGCTTAATTTGAGGCACTGGTTCAGCTTAGCAGTTTAAGAGCATGTCCCACAGACAGGGGTTGTATCCTTGTCGCAGTGTCCACTGGTTTGACTCCCCTCTCCAACCCGAAGCTGTATATGCCATCCCCCACTCTTTGCTGTCCTACCCGATAAAGGTTAAATTTAACCCTGGGATATAGAATTGAAAAAGAGTAGCTTATCTTTTTTTCATACAAATAACTTTTTCCCACTCACGAGTTGGTGGAGACTAAAACAGAGGTCTAGCAAACTGCGAGGGAGAATTGGCGGAGTGTTTATCAAGCGAGGTAAAAGGGCTGATGTGTCTAGGCCTTCATCTACCAAGTTAAAGTTTGTTTTTGTTTGTATCATGTCCTGCTCCGTTAAAGGTGCTTTCTAGAAAAACTAGTGCTTTTGTGGAATAAACACTTTTTAATGTGTAGAGCTGGGATCTAAGTTTTAACATTACTTTGTTAAAGACAACTTTTACAGGCTGCAAAGTGACAAGGTGATGTTTTTATCAGTCGTGACATAGAGTTGTTGTTTTAAAGGGGTCAGCCATATGTTCCAACATTTCTTTTTTTCACAGACCATTAGACCCTATGCCCCCACAGCCCACGAATCGTCACAATCATTTCAAGAAAAAAATAAAATAGGCTGATCAAACAGGGTTTCGGCCAAAGTAGAGCTTTTAAACGCTGAACCCTTGTTTCCATTTCTATAAATCAGAAAAAAACAGGTTATAGAAAAAAAAAAATCTTAGAGCTGTGGGAACAAATACATGTGCCCATTTAAAACATAACAACATGTAAACTTTGTAAACTCAGTTTGTTCTGTAGTTTAATAACCTGCTATATTTAGTGCTACTCACAGCTCAGTGCTCTGAGGCATGCTCATAACTTGTAACATTCGGAATCCTTATGTCCTACCAGTGCTCATCTACCAACTCCAACCTCACCAAGCAGAGCTAACGTAACTTCACTCTTTATTTTCTTGATAGACTCTCAAGTTTGAACAGACCACTGCAGAATAACTGCTGACTGTGGGTTGGAATGAACTATATCACAAACATCTTAGCCCACATTTTCGCCTTTAGCTTGAGTGCTATCACTCTCCTGTTAAGCTTTCTTCTGCTCTTCTTTCATTTTTCTTTATGACAGTTCAGCTCCACCATCAGTCCACCATTACGCTGAAATAAACCAAAGACATCCTTTTCAATTGAGAAAAACATAGATATTACTCTTGCTGCTAAACTTTGTCGGCCGGTATAGTGCTGTAAGGACATTCTGCTGCAAATGGGTTATTCTGTAGTACTGAGAAATAGCGTTTAGAGGTAATCCATTTTGGTGCTAATAATCTCATTCTTCAATTCAATTGTAGATTATGAACATGCAAGTATATAAAAGTGAAAATGTTTCAGGATCACTTATGCATTTCTTAAATGGTGTTTGAAGGACATTTGCATGCTGCTCAGGTTCATTCCAGTTTTGATGAAACTGGGATTTAAAGGGGTTGTGAGGAGTTTGAAAGTGATCTTGAAAAAGTCTTCCTTCTAGATATATGCCTGATCGTAATCCACACTTTAAAATGAGATTATCAGCACAAATATTGATGGTTACAGGTTATTTTAAATTGCAACTTCTTAGTTTCCTGATTGGGTCGACTAGGACTGGACTGATGGTACGCTTCGGCAACACCACGCCAGCCGATGAAGTTTAGTGGTGAGAGGATATAAAACACAGAGATCTGTGTTTTTCTCTGCTAAAAATGATTTCTGTGATTAATTTTGTAGTGATGGTGGACACAGGAGTCTAACTGTCAGACAGAAAAAGGACAGAAGAGAAGAAGAAAGCCAAACAGGACAGTGATACAGCCTGAGCTAAAGGCTAATTAGCCTTGAAGAGTGAGGTTACATTAGCTCTGCTTGGTGGATGACTGGTAGGACATAGCTAACCAGGATTTACAAACTTAACACATTACAGGCTTCTGTTAGAGCACCGGCTGCCAGCTGCGCTAAATATAAATGTCTACTGAACTACTTACAAACTGACAGTGTTTTCTCGTTGTCATGTTAGCCTACAGATACCCCAGAGCACCAGGCTAAAGATGTTGCGAACATGTAGCAAGCTGCTACAACATTTGCTTATTGTCACATTTCAACTGTAGCGCTACGTAACTGTACTGATGAACACCTTACCTCTGCGGGTCGTATCCAGTAAAAAAATGTCTTGAACATAGGAAACTTGTTTTGATCCACTCCCCATTTAAATCCAAATCAAACACACACCTCGCTAAAAGTAATTTACGACAATGTGCGAAGACTCCGGGCCACAAAGTGGCAAGGGAGTGCAATTAAAACAGATCCTCCTCATAGCATCTTTAATTTGCAGCTGCAGTAAGATGACATGTACAAATTAGAGTTGACTATATGATGCTGAAGACTTGAAAAGAGAACCAGACCTTTGCATTTGTGCACCTATAACTTATTTGTGATTTCTTTTTTTCCACTGTGAGACAAAAAAAGATAAAAGCTTTGTGTCATTGTAACTCTTCCTCATTCTTTGGGTTACAGAGTGCAGCATGCCGACAGAATGTCACCTAGAGCTGGTTGTTTCCAAACTTTCAAGACTTGGTGAGAAGAGGGAAGCTTATTGGACCATAATTGCCTTCCAAAGTTGTGCACTACTTCAAGTCTGTAAGTGAGATTTAGGACCCTTCAGCCTCCTTTTATCTGCACATGCATCATTCTGCACAATGAAGGTCAAACAACCACGAGAGGTTACAATTAGCAAACCACATTTTTCAACGTAGAGGGAGAATTCGAGGGTCTACATCCCAGCAGAAGGAGGGAGACGGTTCTGGAGTATCGATATATTTGTTCATATAAAGTGAGCGGTGGTCGGGCAGCTCTTTGAGTGCTATCTAACTGTGTGTAGGCTTGTATGAATGATGAAAAAATAGAAAAGGCTTTGGATAAAAGCACTAACAAACGCAGCCTCTTGTTTCAAATACTTTGTGCTGCAGGTTCAGATCAGTTTTATCACGAAAGCACCATCATCCCATTTATTTGTGTCGACATCAAACCTCCCAGGCTGCCTCTTATATGGTATGTAGTGCTCTGTATGCACAGTAATTGCCCCCTACATGAGAAAATTATACATTACACAGTGTAACAGTGGAACTGACAAATGCAAAGTACAACCTTGCTGCGCCCTGCCTGATCCCAACCGTCTGCAGCGGCCATAACTAATTCTTCCCCTCGCACCCTAATCCCTATACATCTCTTTTTATTCTCTGGCCTGCGATCATTCATTTCTCCCCCACGCTACATCTTCCCATGTCGTCTCACTTTCCCCCCTTGTTCCCCTCTTTCCTCTCCCACTCCCCCTTCTTTTCATCTGTCTCCCGCCTCTCCATCTCCC
This sequence comes from Halichoeres trimaculatus, assembly GCF_033239565.1. Taxonomy (NCBI): domain Eukaryota; kingdom Metazoa; phylum Chordata; class Actinopteri; order Labriformes; family Labridae; genus Halichoeres; species Halichoeres trimaculatus. Next base: position 16,753,633 of record NW_027437186.1, on the reverse strand, counting down.
TCTCTACTCCCGTTTCTCTGCCATCTTCAGATCTATCTCTTTCTCTGTCAGGGGTAAGAGGAGGCAGAGTATCATTTAGAGAAGATAGCTTTCACTGACATACCGATGCACACACACACACACACACACACACACACACACACACACACACACACACACACACACACACACACACACACACACACACACACACACACACACTCACATTTGCCCAGCTTCCCTTTGTCTCCATGTGTGTTTTTGTCTTCTGGTGGGCAGCTGCTAAACTAGATGTTATAAAGTGCAACTGGTGCACAGTTTTTTTCGGGGGACAGCTCAAAAAAAAAAAAAAGAGAGAGTAATGGAAAAAGAGGGAAAGGAGGGAGAAAAAGGGAGAGATGGCAGGGGGGAGGAAGGAGGGAAGGCAGCGTATAGAGAAAAGGAGAGAAAGACGAGGCGGGGGAGATGGAAACAGGAATGAAACACAGGAAAAAGCGAGGCGGGGGGAAAAGCAATCCTGTTGGCGCTGATAGATTTCGAGGGGAACAATGTTATCTCTGTCTCTCTTTCTCCACTCACACATACACACACACTGTCAAAAACACACACAAACACACATACACACACCTTGTAATGGAGAGAGTGAACAAATCTTTGTGAAGAAGTACATGTATCTGTATTCTTTATTTTACAACCAAGAAACGTTGAAAAAGGCAGCACGGCAGACTTACAAAGAAGTCAAAACGTCCAGAAATAGAAACACAGTCAAACTCTTCGCTGCATACAAATCTGTGTGTGAGTGTGTGAGTGTGTGTGTGTTTGTGTGTGTGTGTTTGTGTGTGTACTGGCTGTGGCACCTCAATTGTTGGTTTATTTACATTCCACGCTGCATGGAGCCGTGTAGTGAGGAATAAGGTAAACCGAGGGAAGCCGGAAATAGCGGTGATGGAAAATCTGAGCCAGGTGATATTCAAGCTGTTGTGGTGAGCGCGGGACAAAGATGGCTGAAGAAAATACTCTGAAAGCAAGCAGTTGGTAAGGCCGACTACAAGGTATTTGACAGAGGAATCAACATAAAGTCAGCTCAGTGCCCAAAGAAATGATCTGCTGTGGACTTATCTGTTGAATAGTGAACCTTGTTTGAGCGCAGCTGCTCTCTCAGCTTGAGAACTCTTATCAACAGATAAAGAAATGAAGAGTTATGGCAATGAGGCTACAAAATATCTCCTACAGTGTCACAAACCAATTTTACAGCATAATCTGCAATGGCTTACTTGAAGGCAAACACTTTTCAAACAAATGACACATTGATACTAATGTGTTTTATTTGCTTGATTTGTTTCTTTACAAAGATGTTTTCGGAAAACTTGAACTTGCCCTTGGTAAGTGTCTCATCCTCTAGTTTCCTTGAAGAATCCTAAAGATTCAAACCACCTTTTTTCAGATCCTTCAAAGTAGTTTTAGGGCATCAAAGTGACCAAATCTCAGCACCAAGGTGGTAGATCATCCCATTTAAGGCTTTTTAAAGCAGTCGTAACAGAGCAGCAATGAACTGTTAAAATCAGAGAAAGGTATGATGACTTTAATCAACACCTTTTTATGGAAAGATAAACTGCCATTTTTAAGGTAGCAAGTGTTGCTATGTGTTAACATAAATCTTAAATGGAATCGTCCATTCTTTGGGCCTATACATGATTTATGTAAACATACATTTGAGGGCTTTGAAACTCACATGTAAATTTTTTCAGTTAAAATAACTGCTTAAAAAAAAACTAGAAAAGCACTCAGAAAGTGCAGACCTCCAAGCTTATTGTGATTGTCACCAACACTTTAGTCCTACTTTAATGTTATACTCCCTTTCAGCAGACTGTCTGCTACAATTTGGTAGCATAGTTTGTTACCTGACAGTGTTGAAAACTATGATGACCCAGAACATATTTCATATTCTGGATCTTAGTATCCAGAATCTTGCCAGGATCTGGATCATACTTTTACATCTGTCAGAAATTATGGTGACCATGTCTTGTATTGTTTTGTGAAGAAATCCAACCATTTATTGTGGAGTTATATTCACATGTGGTGAAAACAGCCCTATCTCACAATGATAAAGAATCCTTTAAAAAACAAAAAATCCTGGATCCAGACGGTGATCCAGATCACCTCCAAAATTTTATCACTTCTTCCTTATCCCATTTTGAACATTTCCTGGAAATTTCATCAAGATCTGTTTATTATTGTTTGAGTTATGTTGTTCACAATCTTCTTGGTGGAGGTAAAAATAGTTCACACCCTGACATCATATATCACCAATCATACATCCGACTGCAGCTGCTTTGAAAGATATGGTGTAAAACAAACTCTATAAATCTAAACAGCTTGACGTTATGTGTTACGTTGATCACTGCCACTTCTGTACCTCCTGTGACAAATATCTGAACACTTGCTCTATGGAGTAATCACACACACATATGAAACAAAAACCAAAACACATGCTTATGTCCAAACTTTACATGTTCTGAATAAGGCACTCTCCTATCACAGTTTTCAGTTTGTAAAATGTGTGGCTTTCTTTCAGAACCACATTAATTTTGATTAAATGTTTATGTGATATTATTTTTTTTGTATCGTCATGCTTCAACATATACAGTATTAATATTCAGAGCTTAACACATTTATTAGACCACCACCCAGCGTGAAGTGTTTGCCATCTCTGCCCTAAATTAACAGTATGTTGCTGATTAATACATTTTTTTTATTATTTCTGTAATGAACAATCCACCCATATGTGTAAGCTCTTTAATCAAAATGATACATATTTTACAGTAAACTAAAATGATTGTTTCTATCCATGAATTTTCCAATGCACCATTTTACAAAGCGCAGAAAAAAGAAAGCACATTATTTCTTTTGATTGACAAATCACAGTTATTTGCTGTCATTCCTGAACAGAAAAGTGTTTTTTGGTGGTTGGATGTTATTCTAGAAAAATTTGTGACTTCTCAGAGCATTTCAGTGTTCAGTTCCTTACTCCTGTTCAAAATGGTGAAGCATAGAAAACTCACTGAGGAAGACAAAGTCCGAGTCGAAGCACTTCATGATGCTGGATGGTTTCTCGTTTCTATGACAGGTGGTTTAATAAATGTGTTAAGCACTTTATATGACAGTATAGTAATCCTCAAGTCTGACAAGTCGACACTAAACACACAGATAATGTTTAGTCTTTTCTGCTCAAGCTGTGGTTTTGAGACGTTTCTCTCCTTTTTTTTTCTTTTGCTGTGGCTCTTGAATTGCAATCGAAATCCATCTTAACTGCCCTGAACTATAAACTTTTTGAAGCCACTTTCCAGGCCCACATACGGTGAGAAATTGATACTCAAGAGAAAGGATTTCAGAGGAGAGGTGCTTGACAGTTTTCACCTCTCAACAAGAAGGTCCAGGCTGGGTTCAAACTCAGCTCAGCCCTCTAAGACTCGAGCGCTTAGAGAATCAAAATACGCCCAGATTGATTCTAAACTGTGAATAAATGCATGGATGGGTTTGTTTGTCCCTGTGCAGACCTCTGGAAGAGGGTCCTAGAAAAAAAAGGGCTTACTCCCAAATGCATATGAATATATTTACACCTTCAATTCTTATTTTCCTCTATTTGCACCTCTCTCTGTCCATCTGCCAACTAAAGCAGCCTCCTTTAGCCATTCTATCTTTCATCGATTTTATACTTTGAAGTAAATCTCAAACATTGTGTCAAAGGCATTCAGATCCACATATTTCTATATTAGTGGTGGCCAACCAGTCAGAGACCAAGAGCCACAAAAATTGCTGTGGTACTACAAAGAGCCACATCACACACCTGGTCTTACAAACTATCTATCTATCTATCTATCTATCTATCTATCTATCTATCTATCTATCTATCTATCTATCTATCTATCTATCTATCTATCTATCTATCTATCTATCTATCTAGGTAGCTATGAGCACATGAGTGATTGAGAGGATCACATGTAGAGAAGAGAAAATGAAACTTAAGTATTAATCTCATCACCCGAATATTGATCAATACTGATCCCAGTGTTGGATGAATGGATCGAAGAGCCACACACTAAAAGGCAAAGAGCCACATGCGGCTCGCGAGCCATAGGTTGGTCACCCCTGACATTAGTCAACTTACAATCCAGAGCTGTACATAACAGTCATCATCTGTCAATCCTACTTCAACCCAATCAACTTAACTGATGCATTTTGCCTCAGATCCATTTACATTCATACCACATCTCTCCTTCCTCATCCATACCCATAAACCCTTTAGCTTTTCTCCCACCATGCATTTCTACTCAATCTAATGTATACCTCTACGAGACCTGCAAGGTGGAAAATTCTCGGGGCCTGTAATCAAGTGCTGACAAATATTCATACCCATTATTGTATAAAATGTGTTAAAGCTGCTGGTTTGAGGAGTTTCCTGATGATAGCGGTGATACAAAATGTGCCTCTGCTAATGTTTGCTTCTTTTAGAGTCCAAGGTCTTCTAGTTATCCAATTAACATTCATAATTCACACATTAAAGCACATTTTCCAGGGAAGTCATAACTGTAGAAGTCTTTTCTTTGCCAAAACATGCAGTAAAAAGCAGTTTTTTTCAAATGAAGCAAGGATGTCCATTGAGGAGCCTTCTCATTGCTGCTTTGGTCCATGTAAGGGACATCATGTTACAGATTCAGGCCATGCTGCCTCAGCTTTGAAGGACATCTTTTCAGTTCTTCTTTGGTCTCCTGTTCCTCTCTTTTTATATCTCTCTTGTACAGAAAATGTTCACTGTATTCTCCCTCAGCTCAAACAATGCCGTGCATTGTGGGCGTGTACTCCCACATGTACTTCATGTGGTACAACCTGCAGACTCACTGGCTATTGGCGCTTTTCTGCTGTGTTGTAGACTGTGTGATGTATTCATTGTGTAAAAATTACCAAAGCTGGCCTCTGTTATTGATATGATTTTTTGCAGTCTTTTTGAAACCAGCCTGTAATTACTTCCTTTACCCTCCTTCATCATCTTTTAGAATAACATGCCTCCATTATTACGCTTCTAAACAGAATGCTATGGCATGTTCCTTTAAATCTTTGAAATACAGGTCTGCAAAATCCACAGCTGTTATTTGGTTTATAAGTAACAAGGAGAGAGGTTTTAACCTTGATGTCCAGACACTTTTAGACCTGCAACCAAACGTCAGAAACCTGGAAATATCCGGGACGAATGGGTCGACAGGCTGCGGTGAATGAAGAAACAAAGACAGCAGAGGCAGTTTGAGGATTGAAGACGACATCTGAGCCGCAGAGTCAACCACGAGGCGATAAACCAGACGGGGAGGGAATGGAGATGCTTTTCCACTACGAAACACAACCAATCACGTGGCATTTTACACTCAGCACAGTCGGTCACAAAGTGGCGGCTGGTGTGTGAAACATTCGACCAGATCAGACCGTGAGTTCTTGTACACACTTAGTGGTGCAGAGCCAATGTGACGCCTCGTCATTGTATGATTATTTTTTTAATAAACGTGGCCTTTTGTCTGTGCGAACCTGTCAGAATTAGATTAGTTTTCCACAGCAAGCATGGCCTTTACACATAAGCAAAAACACTGCAAGTAACACACAGACAGCTGGGAGCACACATACACACACACACACACACTCGAGGATAGACTTCCTATGTCTGAGGCCAATTCATTTTGCCACAAGTGGTCCCAGATTGGATCTGGTCAGAGTCCCATTACGCCTCACCTTGTCTGACCTTAAAGTGCCCTACTCCAACCCTTAACATGCACACCAACACACAACTTACACATGCACACATACACTGACAAATGTCACTCTCAGAACTATATTACACACACACACACACACACGCACACACTCACACACACATGCAGGTAGCCTTACCAAGACACCAGTCAGGTCACGAGGACCAGGAGCAGACACACACACACACGCAGACAGAGAGTTATTGATTGTGTGTAACGTTATCTAGATGGGATCATTTCTATTGATTTAGAAAGAGGGGTCACTCTGATCAATGCTATCTGCTCCTCTGCTGTGTCATTAGAGCAGAGCCTGAGTGCCAAAATATCGGACCATCTTTCTTTCCTCTTAGAAAGGCCACCGAGCTGGAGAGGGAATTACTGGTTTGATCTCAGGTATCAACAGCAGGGCTGACACTGCCGACGTGCCCCAGAGCAAGGGCATCTCTATGTCATCTGTTGTTTACGCTGTAGGGTCTGCCTGGAAGACTTGTACAGACTGTTGGCGAACAACCGCTGAACAGAGATAAGAGAGGTAGAAGATCACAAGGAAGACAGATTGAAGAAATAAACATGCTGTTGTGTAACGTGGTCTGGCGTCGTAGTAAAAATAGAAGAATTACATCTTTGAATTAATCCTCTCTGATCTTTAATTGTATGAGCAGAAGTTGTGCTTTTGTAGCCTGTTAAAAGAACTTTTACAGAACAGCTAGTTTACAAGCCGCCTGCTCGAAAATGTAACCTCGATACAAGAGGGGACAACATAAGGATGAGAAAAAACTTGAATAATCTCTGAAAATGTATTAACATTTGTTAGGTTTGTGTTGTTTGATGAAGGACTTAACCAACATCAGCTTAACGGAAAAACTTTGGTCTTAGATTGAAATGAAAAAAAAAACATAAAAAATAGAAAAAAAGATTTCATGCTGCATAAGTGTCTTAAAAAAGAAAAATGACTGAGCATCACATTTTTATAAATAATAACATAAAACAGCTTGCAACTGCTAAATGGAGAAAACTAAGGTACTCATTCCTCTTGTTCATTTGCTCCATGAGAAACACTCATCATTAGCTAGCTGCAGTTGTTAGTAGCAACCATAAACAGTAAAGAAACTGGGCATCATCTTGCGCGGCTCGAAGTAAGGTCACCTCGAAAAACTGCTTCCCCTGGTGACTGGCTCCAGTAGGTCAACAAATCCATGTTCCCCACAAGCGGCAACCTCTGGTCTGAGAATATGAGACAATGCGGAAGTGCTAAAATCTGCTGCTTCTTGAGTGTTGCCTCAAGGCTGGCTATTGGAAGTCACACACACACCAAGCCAAAAAAAGCCATTTTCAAAGCAGATATGAACCTATTTACAGCCTGGTTCAAAAAATGTCTCCTGTCTGAGGTGAATTTTTTTCTAACTCGGCTGTTCAGAGGATATTAAGATCACAAGCTCCCCCAATAAGGGGCACAGCTCAGGATCACGCGACCGACAGGCGCCCTATGGCTGTACGAGAAGCCCTTGCCACTACCAATATGGCCGCCATAGCCGATATGCTTCATTTTCTGCTTCAGAAACAGACAGGTGACATCAGTGAGACTACGTCCATGTTTTATACAGTCTATGGTTCCCACTATTCCAGATGAGCTGTGGTCAGATTTAAAAAAAAATACATAAAGCTTGTAGATATGTTTCTCACAATCTGTATGCTGTGATGTGAAGTTTTTATTGGGCTGCATTCTGTTCAAGTCCTCTTTTTTTCTTAAAAGTTTTGTTTTCATTAGTTTTTAGAGAAAAATAAAAAACAGGGTTGTGCTTTACATTTAATGATGATGGATGGCTACCATTTTTGTATAGTTTTTTCAGGATTAGAAAAACATTGGGGGAGAGCCAAGCCAAGATTGAACTTTTAAAAGGAAAAAAGAATTCAGATTCAGATTCTCTCAGAGTCCCACACAGTCTCTGCTGCACAGACTCAAGCTGCACATTGGCGGTCTGTCTGATCGGGGTGCTTTGGCTTCAGAACTGTACAATGGTAAAAAGTAGAGCCATGCTGTCCACTCTGTTCACAGTCTATGGTAGCAACTAGCTAATAGCACAGAAAGGATTACTTTCTTCAAGTTGAATTTCTGCTATATTTATGTATTTGTAATGTTTATGTGTCTTTGTCGTCACCTAATGGTTTGAGGAGTGAAACTGCAGCTTAGAGGCTCCTAGCTTGCCGCTGAGCTACAGGTGGGTGTTTGTGTAATTCTCCATTCAACGTTCAGATATCAAATGATTTTAAATGATCTGCAAATGACCACAAACATGAATAGAACTTAAAGTGAGGGTTACAGACTCTGAGGCATCAAAATAGTAACCTTACACACGGGTTGCATTCTGCTAACATGACAAGCTAATACTAGCTAGCTTACCATGTGTTGTCTGCCCCACTCGCCGCTGTATTCTCTCGTGCACATGCAGCATAATAACTAATTTTGATTGTAGCAAATTTATGTTGTGAATGATAATAGTAAAAAGATTGCATGACAGTCAAGGAGGTTTTTCCTCTCTCGTTAAAAAGAATGTTAAAGCGGTCAAGGAGTCTAGGTTGCACTGCATGGGGTTCGCCCTCGCACAGGTGGCCCAAGTTTCGAATCCAGCCTATGGGGTTCCTACTCTATCCACTGTCCTGTATCTGATTAAAGGCATAAAAATTTTGTTTATCCTTTCGTTTAGGCCAAGATAAAAGTGTATACTATCAGAGTGTGTCAGTAGATGTTCTGGCTCTTGTTCCTGTGTGTGTGTGTGTGTGTATGTGTGTGTGTATGTGTGTGTGTGTGTGTGTGTGTGTGTGTGTGTGTGTGTGTGTGTGTGTGTGTGTGTGTGTGTGTGTGTGTGTGTGTGTGTGTGTGTGTGTGTGTGTATGTGTGTGTGTGTGGCACGTACATGTCCCTCAGGCTGTTATGACCAGATGTGTCCCTCTCTACCCATCACTTTTTGCACCACTGCTCCTAAAACTTCATCGAGCGTACATTTATTTGCATATACACACAAACATCAAGGTTTGTCTTATAAAGGTTTATCATTGCAACTTTAATTAAAAACTTTCCCAGCAGGTGACAGCAAGACAATCTTATGACACAAACACAGAGTATTAATGAGTCAACATGTTGTAAAAGCCTGTCAGTTAAATACTTTTTCAGCTTCAAGGGTCTAATCAGGAATTACTGCTGTCGTTCCAGCTTGATTACTGCTTTCTACTCATTTTATTTTACTACAACAGGAGGCGACACCGCTTCAACACCTCCAGGTGCCTTCAGATGAAAACATTCCCTCGAGTATCGACAAAAATGTTTAAGGATTTATCTCACTTTCCTTTAGCTGTGAGGACACAAGGTTCACACAATGACAGGAGTGAATACGCTCCCCGTTCACGTACACACAGTCCCTCTTTATCTCTCTCTATCTATCTCCCTTTCTCACACACACTCACACACACATAAATACGCAGTCGCCTCCAGTCAAGCGTGTCTTATTGGCCTTCTGTTTGACTTCCTATTCGGCTCAGTGTGTGTCTGTGTGCGTCTCACAGAGAGGGTGTGAGAGATCCAGATGGAGATGGGTTTATAATCACGGGACAGTTGTTGTTTTTATTATTATTTTATCGTTGTTTTTACTGCTCACTAAACTGAGAATGAAGAGTGGAGAGGAGGTAGGAAAACAGAGGAGGGAACTAGGTGAGGAGAGCAGAGGAAGAGGAGATGAGAGAGGAAACTATTAAGGAAAAAGGAGGAGGACAGAGAGGTAATCGAAAGCAGGGGGTAACAAGGGCAAAGGTTTATGTAGAAACAATTAGAGGAGGGACTTGAATAAACAGGAAATAAAGGACTGGTAATAAAAAGGTAGAGGAGGATAAAGGGAGAAGGAATGAAAGGTGGATTGAAAAAGACAAAGGAGATGAGGGGAGAGCATGAGATAAGATCAAAGGATGTATCCCAAGAGAGAGATAGAGGAAGAAAAGGAGTGTTTAAAAAAAAAAAGACAGAAGAAAGGTAACAGGTGACAAAAAGAGAGAAAGGAGGAAAACTGAATGTAAGACAACAGTGAAGAGAGATAAGATGGGCAGTAAACAGTAAGAGGAGGGTTTTGCGGAGGAGCCATGGAGCAAATAAAAGATAAGACAGAGACAATTTTGCCAGTAGGTCTGTTTCCATACAGAATTAGTGCAAAGTTTTAAAACTTGTTTTTATGAAAGAGCTTAAAAAAATGCAAATTCATGCATCTTCCCGCCCACTACAGTGTCAGTAAAAGGGGAAATTTGCCAAATTTCAGTTGCTGTGGTAAATGCAGTCATTTGAGAAGGAGAATAAATCTCTGTTTGCAATAATGATCAAGACAGATTTTCAGGGCTTTATCTTGTTCCTACACGGACCAGGGTGCACTGGGTGTTAGCAGCCTCAGGCATGAATTTCTTTATTTGAGTTGCCAGTTTGACACCGTTTCCTTTCAGCACAAAAGAGGGCAGAATTTCAAATGTGAGCCGACTTAGCTGTCAGAAAACTAGCAACAACTTGAGGCCTTTTAAATACTATTAATTCAATCAATGGGTTCAAAAATCTGCAACAGTCTGTTTACTTTCCAGTACAGGGCTATTGAACCGTTACAAGAAAAGATGGAGCTAGATTTGTTTTGTCTTTCTTTCTAGTTTATGATTCGACTTCTTATTGTCTTTTTTATTATTGTAGATCAAAAGGGTAAAAACAAATAGATGCAGCTAATGTCTGGTGAAAACAGGGGAGGGCAAGTACAGAACGTAGAGAATGAGAAAAAGGCTGAAGGAAAGAAAGAAGAGAAACAGTAAAGCAGAAATAGATAAAGCCAAGTGGAGAAGAGGAGAGGACAGGTGGAGTAAAAGTGGGAGGAGAAGAGAGATGTGATGAAAGGAGGAAAAAAGACTAGAAGAAGGAGAGGGAGGTGCAAAGATAACGCGAATAAAGGAAGGGTGGAGAAAAATGAAAGGACAAGTTCAAATAGTAAAGTTTCCTGGAAGAAGAAAGAAGAAAGGCGAACAGTAATAAAAGAGACGAATCAAGGAAAGAAGAAGGAGGGAAGAGAAGTATGTGGAAACTGAAGCCAAAGATATTTTAGGTTGGTGTCACAAGAAAGACCCAGTCTGCCTAAGTCTGAAGAGGCGGTCTTGAACCGATTCACGTGAATTCCAGCACATTCAGAGAAACATGGTAACCCAGCATGTGCAAACAAAGAAGGCTGCTGTACAATGTTTGAATTATCACTGAGCACTTCCTGTTTTATCCTCTGTGTGGTTAAAGGTCCCATATTCTTCTCCTTTTCTACAGTTTAATATGGATCATTGATGTCTTCATGAAATGGTAGTAACATGTTTTGGTCTAAAAAGTCAATAAATAAAGCACAGCAGCATTGTTTCCAGGCTCTCGGAGCCACTGTGTTCAGAACGGTCTGATTTAGTGGGCGTGACCTTCATATGTAAATGAGCCACCGTCTTCTTCTTGGCAGATTTGCTCACTAACTACATGCCTACTGCCACCTTCTGTATCTGACTGTGAACATAAGTCTGGTACAATGTTACTTACTGTGAAGTGGAGGAGAGAGGAGTGGGGAGCAACTGTGCTTACAAAACAATCGTGCCTAACATGAAAATGCCTCTTAGAAAGACACTTAACAGATAGAAAAAAAAAAAGGGAAGGACCACTGGAGGAGAGAGGAGCAGAGAAGTTGCAAATGTCTGGTTGAGAGGACAGAGAAAACCAAGAACAAGTGCAGAAGCAAAAGACCGTTCGGATAAAGATGGGAGGAAAAAAATAAGTTAAAACAATGGAAAGAAAGGCAAAAAACTGAAAGAACGGTAATGGTGGAATGGTAAAGTGTATCAGCGATTGAGTAGAAAAGTAAAGTAAAGAAGGAGCCGTGGTTGAGGATTGGAGTTAAAACTGAACAAAAGAAAAAGCACAAGAAAGACAAAGGTGGCAAACTAAAAGCAGTCACAGGTGGGTATAAAAAGTGAAATCATACTTTACTGGTACAGAAGATGAATCTTGACACTTCAGTTAAAAGCTACTTTTTTAAAGGTCTCATATTATGCTTCTTTCTTGCAGTTTAGTATGGATCATTGATGTCTTCATAAAATGGTAGTAACATTTTTTGGTCTAAAAAGTCAATAAATCAAACACAGCAGCATTGTTTCCAGGCTCTTATAGCCCCTCTGTTCAGAACGGTCTGATTTAGTGGGCGTGACCTTCATATGTAAATGAGCCGCCGCTGATACCGCCCCGCTCTTCCACGTCACTGAGAGTGGTACCAAATGAACTCTAACCACTTATTCTTTTCCTCTTCCGAGATGGGCAGCTTGTGCATGAAACTATGTGGCTGTTTACAGCCAAAAACAAAGCAGTGATGGCTTTTCAACTTTGGCATTCTCTTCTCTCCAGCAGCGGGGAGGAGAGTGGGCGGGGAGGGGGTTTGGGGGTATCTACTCCAGTGGACCAATCAGGTCAGACTTTCTACTGATTGGTCAAAAAAGGGAATCAATGACATCGGCAAATCTCCAAAATCCAAACAGCTCTTTTAGGTCAGGATTATACATTCACAAGCACTACTAAGTACAGGTTTGTCATTAAATATCACATTTTGTGAGCTGGGAGGAAAGCCAAAGACCTAGAAATTGCACTAAAAGACTTAATTAAGTGATTTTTGCAAAATATGGGACCTTTAAGACCAAAATAAAACACAAAAAACTCTCTCTGAGTTTACCATTTTATATGTATATAAGTATGACAAAAGTGCAAAATAAAACTAACAAATGTCTGAGTTAAAGTTTTTTTTTAAAAAACAAGTGCAAAATAAAACAGTTTAACTTTTAACTCTCCCTGATTTATTCGTGTTGTTTGACCGGGATCTGACGCATATTAGCCGTGGTGTTAAACTGCAGCATGTTGTGGCAACTAGTGGCGAGGGAGATTTGCTATTTTGCTTTGAGCATTGGCTGCTGGTATTGACAGCCTTCACAAGTATGATACATTGAAAAAGGTAGCCTGATACTCGATACCAATACAAGTACTCACCTATCCGTAGCTCTGAGAACTCCCTACCTTCCCATGTGCATATGTGAAGTGGCAAAGCTTTAGGAGCAGAAGCTCCTCTTCTTCCCTCTCCTCCATATGCAGCCTTTACTCAACAAAGAGCCAAAACATCACTGAGTATACATGTGATGCTGGTGAAATCAGTCACAGCACAAAAGGAGGAGCTGGGGTGATAGTAGGTTGTTGAGCAGCTGGTGAAGTGGTTTAAATAGAGCTTCCTTTTTGACATTTAACAATTTAAAGAGTAGAAGGTAATCAGTAAGGGGGTGGCTTCAAATATTTTGGCTTCTATTATTAGAAGTGCTCATGTTGCCCATCTTTTTATACAGTCTTGAATTCGAAAGACGGCGTCTGTGAGCTCCTTACTCTTTGAGCAGTGAACTCAACCACAACACAGGGATATTAAAAGACCATTATTGTTGTTGTTCTGTACGCCAGCCTCCTGCTGGGGACAAAACAGGACTGCACTTTTTGTGTCAGTTTATAAACAAAGCTGCTGCACTGACCACAGTTATTGCAGGATCCTTTTATAAAACGACTCGTGCGTCAGGGGAAGGCAAACATTCACATTTGTCATGTTTGATTACAGGACTCGTCGAGTAGTCCTGACATCGCCACTGACAGAGCGCTGATCAGAGTACAAGACCCTGGACACCTTTAAAACCATGTTTCACCTTCTTCCTCTCCTCTGGCAGCAGATACAAGCATTCATTTGGCAGGATAAAACAGGCTTCATGCCCCGAGCAGTGACTGCTTTAAATAGCCTGTAACTGTGAGGGACTTGTGTTGTTTACAATAACTTTTATGTGCGCAGACTTCGAAGAGATTTCCTCCTCTACAAGGAATCTAGGAACAGAGTGAGAGAGGTCAACAAGTAGGGAAAAGTCAGTGAGAAGCAAGATTTCAGGCATTGAGGGAGAAAGGAGGATGAGAGGAACAACAGATGTGCAAATGAAATGTATGCAACAGGAAGAGAAGATAGAAAGAGGAGGGGATGAGGTGAGAGAAGAAAGATGAAAAGAGAAAGAGAAGGAAGGTAAAAGCAAACTTTCATCACAGCAAACTTTCCTCCTGAACATTTAATCACTTCTTACTTTTCTCCATCTGCTTCCATTTCCTCTGTCACTTTCTCCCTTTCAGTTTCTCTCTTTCTCTCTGTGTCCCACCCACCACATTCGCAGGGTTCATCTAAGTCACGTTGACGCCCACTCACCTCCAACATGCTACCTCAGTTTCCATGGTAATCGAGTAGTGACTGTGCTACATAAATATATGCTTTAACATTCGGCACTCCACAACTCATTAAGAACGTCTTTGGATGAAAAATTCATCTCTCAGGGTGTTGTTCTTCTTAAAGGGGCCACCGTGGTGAATTTAGAGCACTTTTTGATTTACTGAGCAAGTGTTTGTGAGCACTGGAAAAAAGCGGCTGAGCTCTGAACCTGTGAGGTAGTGAGGATGTAAAAGAGGGAGCCGCTCCGCTGAGCGCAACATGATGGTAAATGTGACCCCAGGGGGATTTCATGAGCACCAGAGAACATTCTTTATTCACGACTCATGAGAGAGTCAGAACAAAGCTTATTTGGGTATAAACGCTCCAACGCTGTGTTCACAGAATCAGTCATTCGTTCAGCATATTTAACATGTGTTAATATCAACCCTTTGAGAATCAGCGTCTCATGTTTTTGGAGAGCGGAGGAAAGTTCTCCTGACAGCAGAGAGGTATCAAACATATTGTGCCTGACATCATGAATGACCGAAACCAACACACACACAGACGGAGTCCCGCCTCCTCTCCCCCTCTACATCTGTTCCACTGGCCTCTGAATCTCAATGAGGGGATGTTTTCATATTGATTTTTCTGTCGTCACAAGCATATTTCAAACAGATTATCAGATCAATTATCTGTTACACTAACAGGCTGGACTCAGATATAGGCCCTGACCAATTTTAGAAACATTTAACACCTGAACTGTTTGAAAGAAATCTGTGGTTATTTTGATTTTGGATCAACAGATGCTAGATTTTAAAGGAGTGGCTGGATAACAGTGGCGGCTGCTGGTCAGTCAAGGAGGGAAAGCTCATTTTTTCAGGCCTACATCATAAAATTGTTTATTTATTTTAACTTAAATTCTACCCTCCATTCCTTTTCAAGAAAATGATCTGTGACCCTGTCGTACCAACCAGGTGTTTTTTCCAGGGATTTTACCAGTGTTCTCTCAACGCTCGTCGTTTCTAAGAAAGGTTAAGTCGCTGGGGAGCGATAAAGCCTCCAGATCAGTCCAGAACAACTGAGAAGATGCTCCAGTGGAGGGTTATACTTCAATCGCTGACTGGCTCATTTCACTGTCAATCAAAAAGGGATTCAGCCTCAGACAGATCATCCAATCATCATGCAGAAGCCGAGCGTCCAGGCCAGCCCACTGCCTCATAGACCCCCAGAGACGCTGAGCGTTCGATGGGCGGGACAAAGCCCAGCGTTTATCCAATGACCACCCAGTTTCAACAACCCACACTTCCACGCTGAAGTCAGGAGACACTCAGCATCCGACTGTGTTAAAGCGCTGAGACGCTGCGGGGGTGAATGAGAAGGAGGTCGAGCCAGTTACCTGTGATAGGTAGCTGATTCTGAACAAAAGATGAAGGAATTCTAGTGCATATTTTGTCAATGAAATGTACACACAGCAGTCCATATCACCACTTTTTGAAGACATTTTAGGGAAAGCTGAGCTTCCCTTGCAGTTTTAGAGCAATCGCCACTGCTTGATAAGCACTGTACCCCTCAATCCCACCAGAGGAGGGAGTTCACTAAAGGCGGGTACACACTACAGGATAATTGGCTTGATTTTTGTCCCTATTTCCCACTTACGATCAAAGCCAGTGAAAGTCTGATTGTCTGATGACGTCATGTGAGAATTTCCTGTGGTGTGGGGTGTGTTAAGAGTGATTTCTTCTGGTAGGAGCCGCTCGGAAGGCCTCCGATTCAGAGATCGTAGATAATGAACATGTTTGATTTTTGAGACTAAAAATCCTGTCGTGTGTGGGGTGCTTCATGAGGAGCCGAGCAGGTACAGCATGTAATGTCACGTGTACCGGAGCAAAGCCAATCAAGACGCGAGCTGACTCAGCTGACTGACCGGAGAGGAAGTAAGAAATCAGCCATCACCACAACCTTTTCCATAAGCCCTTTTCCTTTGTGTGTTTTTTTTGAAATTCTAGAGTCCATAAAACAAACACCTTTGCTTTTTCCCGTCATGTTTGTTTGCACCGAAGTCACGTTTTACTACGCAAGATTTTGAATATTGAGCGTGAAGAAGCTGAAGCTCTGCTGAAGAATCTGTTAGAATGAAGAATCTGTTGTCTTCTGAGTGCAGACCACACACTGTAAGATCAGGAGAGAGAAATCTTGTGCTATCTGTCTTTTGATATCATCAAGTGTGTTGTATCTAAGTGTGTGAAGTTTTGGAGAATCCTGTTATGTGTACCAGCCTTAATATTTGCACCACAGTTTACCAGCATCAAAGTTTTTGTGTTATTCAGCGAGACGATTTGGAAAAAGATGATCCAGATATCACGGGTGGAGTAGAATTGTTTTGCAATAGACCACAAATATCAGGCGTCCACTCACACAGAGTTAAACGTAATAACTGTTGGGTTTTATTCATGAGTGTGTTTTTAATGTTAATTATTAAACACTTAGAGGAAAGGCTCCTGTTCCTTGGTGTGTGTAAATAGAGTGAATGTATTTATGTTTATGTTCCCAGACGTCTACGTTTTATTATTCGGTGAGCATTTAGTAACAGCATATGCTGTGAGTCTCAGCAGTTGGCTTCTTGTCAAAGCCTAATGGCAGTGATGTTTCAGTGGGTCTCTGATTTTAGACGAAGCGTGAGGGTTTTATGGAGACAAAATTAAAGACATGAAGATTTCAAGGAGCATGGGCTTGTTGGGGTTTGCAAAAAACATGTTTTTCCAAAGTTGAATCACCATCAAGCAACTCATTAAGTCTGGTTTTGGTGATTTGCAAGCTGAGAGATGCTATTTATACTTTTGGAAGACAAAAATGATCAGGTGGTTAACAAGTTTGACTTTTTTTCCATCCTAAATCTGTTGAATGTTTTTGGGGTCATTCCATATGAAGACTCTTATGTACAGAAACTGAAAATAGATCTATGTGAGTGATGTTTATGTATTTGGGTTAATGCATGTTCCTTCTCCCCAATGCCTTAGTGGTGGTTTTGTACTTTTGGTTGCAAAGACAGATTCAGTAGTTGTGCAGATCCCGTGTTGTGGCATAAAATATTTTTGTTGATGGTCAACTCAGGGTACTCCTGTATGCATAGGTCTGTTTGTCTTATTTTCAATGCTTCTCACTGATGATGGTTTCTCTTTTTGAATCAGACATAAAGAGCTCTTTAAAAAGTTTCAAGATAAAATTCCAACTTTAAAACTTCACACTGTCTCACATGCTTCAAAATAACAACTTGTTGGTTTGGCCAAGTTGTCAGACTGTGTCAGAAATTTACACACCCATGTGCACACTGCTTTGTCACGCAAACACTCATGCATGGAGAAGAAAATACATGCACACACACACACACACTCGACACACACATGCACGCTTGCACTCTATCTCTCCCTTTGGAGCAGATGGCTCCACAGTCATAGCTGATGTTTCACACATCAATGAAGCACATCATGTACCCACAACTATACACAAACATACACATACACACACATGCACACACACAAACACACATACTCGTGGCATGCAAGTCACATCTTCTGAACACACAGAAAGTAACATGCTTGCAGTCATACCAACAATGTTAGACATCACACACACACACACACACACACACACACACACACACACAGGCACTGATACATGCAGTGGCTTAGTCATGAGCACAAATACATACACACGTGTGCGCGGTGTGTCCTCATCAGTGTTAATTTATGGAGTGAGGAGCCATGTTGTTGGCATCTTAGCCCAAACACACAGCCTTCACACACACACACACACACACACACACACACACACACACACACACACACACTTAAAGCTCTGAAGGCTGAGAGGCACTGGGTTATAGAGCAGTATTGTCATGGGTGTTGTTAGGCCTGATGTCAAATAGTCGATCGCACAGAGTGAGAATATTGCACCATAACCCGGCGGCTCAAGGACATTATTACTTTTACAAGACAGTCAGCAGCACCTGGGCTTTTAATTGAAAACACACAACACTGAAATACCGACTTCTAATAAAGAAAAAAAAAAAAAGCTGTATACAATCACATCTTCCCTGAGTTTTTTCAAATTTTTCCCCAGTCATGAGCTTCTGAACACAAAGTGCTTCCTCGAGAGCAAAAGAGCACTTCACACACCCGGCTCAGGAAGCCTCCAAAACAAAATAAATTGCGAGAAAAAATATCTCTGCAGAGAATAAATTATGTGCTCAGAAGGAATTTGATGTCAAATTTTGTGCCAAGTGGGGTGTAGAAAATCAGCGTTATTTAACTTACTGGAATCAATGTTTCTATAGCAACACAACTGTGGCCTCACTGATATTGGGAAAGGTGTGAAAAATTTGCTGACAGCTGGTGGGCTATCATGAATTGATGCTGCAGTGAAGTGACAGTGTGAACTACCTGAGTTTTAGAAAAAAACATGCAAACACACACAGGATGCATGCATGTTCACTTCCTGAATGACTTTAAACGTTGTTATAATAGATGAAGGCTTTAGAGCACGCGGTGTGGTTTTTAAAGACGAGCAGTGTTGACAGCATGAATAGTAACACAGAGAGACACAGGCAACATGCCCAAATATCCCTGGCACAGTCAGGCAATTAAGGTAGAGGGAAAAATAAAAACATTTTATTCAGGGTGTTAGGATGATTTATTTTGCCTTTAAAGAGGAGAGAAGAGGGTGATATCAGCATGCAATGTGAGATGTGTTTGCTGTCTGCAGCCGCTAAACGCTCACCCGTCGAACAACAAAGTGTCCAAATTTTCAGGAAATGAGGATTAAGTCTAAGAGTACAGCTATGAAACAGGGAAAGATTATGCTGCAGTGGTTTGAATTTGATATTATCCTCTGAGATTAAAAAGCAGAGAAGATATAGACTGCTGAAAGAGTGATTTCTTAAAGGGTCATTACGTACTTTAAGGGAATAAATGGTGCCACTACCTGCAGCAACGAAGGTGAGAAAATAAGAACGTCTGATAAGTTGATTTCGTTTTTGTTTTGAAGAATTATTATAAAACCTTTCAAACAAACAATCTTCCAGAATATGTGTAGGGACAGCCGCACTGTTTAGGAGGCTATAGGAAGTAGGGATGCACGGGCCAATACTGATATCTGATATTGAAATTGCTGTTATGGCCAATAACCAATATTTACAGATATCAATTTTGGTTAAAAAAAAAAAAAAAAAAAAACTGAGATGATCAAATTGTGAAACTAAATATTTCAATATCTCTCTTTACTTTTAAACTTGTTTTCTTTGTTTTGGTGTTTACATAGTCATAGAAAACAATATCAATTGGGACTTCAGAGATCATTCAAGATGCTCTGAAAATGTCTACTATTTACTCACATTTAATGAGTCAATATCGGCTCACTTTTACACATTGGCTGATGCAGATATGTAAAAAAGATGACCAATATGGGCCGGTAATGATACTGATATATTGTGCATCCCTAACAGGCCATGCTCGACAGCCCCTTAGTTTATAGCCCCACTCTTCATGCAGCGATCTGAGTGGGCAGAGATGCTGATTGGCTGCCTGGGTGTATTAGAAAACCGCCCAACCAATCAGTTTGCTTGATCTTGTCACTCTGATCTCACCGTGGGAAAAAACAGACAAGAGATAGAGAGAGAGGACAGGACGTCTCGGCTGGTATAATTTAACCACTGGTTGTATAATATTTGGGCGTAGTGTTTGTAAAATCACCCATTCAGTTTTGAAGCTCCACGTTTGTGGGGGCCATATTAAAAAGGCCAAACTCAACCTAGCTCTGCTTTCAGTTTGGGTAAAGCAAAAAGGCAACTTTTTGTTTTTTTATGTTTTACTGCTGTGATACAAAGCACTAGAGTAATTTAGAGAAAAAATTAGTTTCAGGGGATAAAAGAGTCATTCACAGCAGATCAATCCCACACCCATGAAGGGAAATGGATATGTTTATTTCGCAAAATCAACTCTCTGAACTCCCATTTTTTCCTGATCTGACGGTTCTTTTTTCCAATTTATGATGCTGTCATGTTATTGTGATCATGGCCAAAAACAAAAAAAAAAAAAGCAACAACAAAAAAGTCTAAAAATATAATTGAAATATTTGTTGAAAACTCAGAAGGAAAAAATCAAATTTGATCAACCAAACAAGTCTACAACTTTACTGTTCATTTCTTCTTTGGTGAAATACTGGAAGTGAGGCGAAGAGAGTGTTTAACCAAAGCTGTACAGAAGAAAAAAAAGGAAGAAAGAAATTAAGCAGCAAGTACAAGAAGTTTTTAACAATATGCAAACTAAATCAAAACCACAAGCTGGTGCAGGGATAGAGAGCCTGAGTGGGAGACCACAACTAACCACGCTAATATCTTTGGTTCGATGCACATAGACCATGTTTTTTGGTTTTGGGGGGTTTGGAGGTTTTTGTAAAAAGTGTTTGTCAACAGCAGGTGAATGACCTGCAAGGCCTCTGGTTTTGCTTCCAACATGACTCAATAATAGGCAGACTCAACAACAAGTGACATCTTTAATGAGCTTTAGCATAAAACTAAACACACGTACATGATGTATATATTATCTGTGAAGTGTTTTATTTTTGTTTGTTAGTTTGTTTATTTTTTGGTTGAAAAGCTTTAGACTTCTCAACCAAACTGGTGGGTTTTGGGGAGTTTTAGGATGTCCTGTCTTCTCTTCTCACTCTGTGGTTTCCTTTTTCTGTACATAATTATCTTTCTTTCTATTTATACTCTTCCTTAAAACTTGCACTGCTGCCTGATATCTTAAAAAAATAAAAAGAAATAAAAAGAAAAAGATTCTTATGCAGATAGATTTTTTATACATATTTTATTTTTTTTTATATTTATCACTGTGACTTACATGGATGCTGCTTGAAATTTTGTTGTACACTGTGCAATGACAATAAAAAGGATTCTGATTCTGATTCTGATTCTGATTCTGATGTGCAGTGTCTCCACCTCATATACTTTTTCAGCCTAGCTAGCAAGTGGAACTCTTCTGGCACCTTTTTGTTTTAACTTCTTAAGACCTGAGCTTTTGTATCCTGTGCAGTTTCTAATTCACCTTGCTATTTGGGATAAGTAAGGCTTAATAAGTATAAAAACTAAACTTGGTCTTTGTATGGGAAGTTGACTATTTGTTTTCAGAATTCACTATTAGTTGTTTGTTATTGTACTTATACTTGTTTTGTTTTGTTTTTTTTCACTAAAATGGGTGTAATGTTGGGATTTCACCTAAAGATAATGTGGGCAGTGTCCCTAGATGTGGCTAAAAGGTCAAAGTTTAAAAAATGTATCATGGATTTGAGAGGCAGAAATGTAACGTCCATATATGTGGACACAGGGTCTTAAGAGTTCATGACACTACTGTAAAAAGTAAAAAAAAAAGAAAAAATAAATAAAAAAAAAAAAAAAGAAAAATTGATAATGTTTGAAAATGAAGAGTATGTCACTTCTACAACGTGTTGTGCAACAAGTGTGAGGCAATGTTGCCATATCAGTCTTTATTTAGACACAGTTACCATGCAATTAAAACTCAGGGCTAAGAAGTGTTTGTGCAGATCTGTAGTTCACTGTGATTTTATATATAGACTGGTATGAATTCACTTTTAAAACTTGCTTTTTCCACTTCATAGATCAAGCTGGTGGTTTTGCAAACTCTAATGTAAGTTTTAAAGTATATATTTAATAAGATTTTGTTCATTATGACTGGAGATGAAACATCTTTGCATAAACATGATGCTAAACTTAAGTTCAAAGCAAACTGCAGACACTCCTCCATCCCACTGATCTCTCACTTAACACTTTTCTGGCTTCAAACCGCTTCCTGTCTCTGCCCTCCTCTTTTGTGCTGGCACCAACATACGTTTCTCATTTCCCATGCACACAGCCTGTTATGTGAGTTTTAAAGATGTGATCATTTCATTAAATTTCATCAGACCTGCCTGCACTGGAGAAGTTGGAGATAAAATTAGCTCTGGTACACGAGAACCCAAGGTGACTGGTGATCGTCATGTGTGTGGTTGTTCGCCAATTAAATCTCTTGATATAGCTTTCTATTCTTGGACGAGGTGACGAACACTGTTGAATGCGTGCCTTCGTTTTCATGTGTGGGTAATTAGACAGGACTTATTTATGTTATCAGTAGAAGCTTTACCTTATGCTTTCAGAGTTTCATTTTATTCTGATAAGTCTGAAAACTCCCTCTTTCCTCTCTCTGTGTCTAAAGGTGCTAAAACAGTGTCATTAGTTTGTCATCTTTTTTGTTGAAGCACAATAATCCTTTTAAGTCTTTGAGTCAAACTCTTCTTTTATAGTCTGTGTGAAATTTGGTTATAAATCTAAACAAAGGCAGAAAAAAAGATCAAGAAAAAGAGTAAGATATCCTCAGAAAAAAAGAAGACATGAGATGGTTTTCCTGAGAAACATGAAAGTTGTTGCAGCCCAAAAGTGACATTTAGAAACATTAAGTGACAAAGACCTCTCCAAGCTGGAGTGATTACAACTCATATTGAAAATCTACCAGTTTCACAAAGTATGCAGGAGGAGGAGGAGGAGGAGGAGGAGGTGGGTGTGGGAACTTTTCTTTTGGGATCCTGACATCCCAAGAGTCCAATGTGTTCAGATCTGAACCAGCATCAGAGACAGACTGTGAGCACATATAAAAAAAACAACACAGGGATAAAAATCAGTAAGGTCTCTGCAGAGATACTGATGCCTGAAATCACCAAAATGGTGCGTGCACATTTTTTACAGCAGGTTTCATGAACATAATGACCCTTAGGGAAAAAATGATTATAAAAGAAAAACCTTGAAATGTAGAGGTTTCTTTTTCCTTTCTGTTTTTACTGGGGTAACCTGACATTTTCAACCCTCTCGCTATTCTAAAATCAGAGACATATGAATAAGATAAACCCAGTAAACAAGCAGACTGTGTCTGTTATTAACTGCTATTGTTATTATTTGATTTATACATTGCAAATGATATTATTATGGAATACTACTCATTTAAAAAAAGTGACTTTAACTTCCCTAAAAGATGGTATCCAAAGTTGGTTTCTTTAACAATAATCACCAGTCTGAACCAGCAGCAGCAAAGATCCGGCAGCATTTGAAATTAAAGCTTCACTATCTGTAGCCATATGGTTTGGGCCTGAAGACGACCCAGTGAGCATTTTTCCAGTGACAAAAACTCTATGGAAATGTGACGTTTTTTCACCAACTAGGGATCATAAAAAACAACCATGCTTGAGGCCAAATTTCACCAGAAAATCTGCTTCAGTCACATGATTCTTCTCACACACACGCGTACATATTAACAGTGATTTTTAAGTCATTTGAAACCATGACTTGAACGACTGTAGAACGGTGCATCACAGTTACCAGTGAAGAAGTTAAAGGAATGAGGAGGTCATGCAGCTGCTTTTCATATTACTGTCCATCAGCTATTTCAGCACCCAAGGGACTCTTCAGCATCGTAATCAGAGCTGTACAGCTTGAGTACAAGTGGATGCATGTTTTCTTTAGCCTTCTGTCTCTGAACCTTTCTAGTAAGATGAAATGGCCCATAAGGCCTTGAGTTTATGATTACTGGAGGAAAATAAAATTTGTTTACATCATGTTTTTGCAGCCTTTTTCAGCAAATGAAACTATCACAGATACAACCACAAAAAAAATTAATAATCAAACTCAAAATTATGAGATAAAATTATCTCACATATACTTCATCAACATAGAAAATCCTGAACCCTTATTCCCTGAAGAGAAAAATTAAGCAGTTTGTAAAAGCTTCAGTTTTGACCGACCAATAAAAGCAAATGTTTCCAGAAGACATAGACATCAAGTGACAATCCATCTCCTACCTTTGTCTTGATTTTTAAAAGATGACACATAGGTTGTGATAGGAGCGATTAGAAGACTCTTCCAAATGTGACCCTATTGAAGCTCAGTCCGTTCACCGTTACAGGAATAAAAAATCAAAGCGTGAGCAGAAGTGACCGCACACTCAGGCTCTAAAAATTGATCGATGTGTTTTTATTAACTCTGATTGGAGCCCCATTTTTTATGCAGCTCTTCATTATGTGCCAAAGACTAACAGACGCAGTTTTTCTGATTATCATCCTAAAGCTCCTGCGTTTGGCTTTGAAGTTACATTGTTAGATGTGATAACAAATCCTTATCTCTGCTGTTACCCATATTTGGGATTTGCCCCTTAAGAATTCATTTTGGTATTC
The DNA here is from genome assembly GCF_033239565.1 of Halichoeres trimaculatus. Taxonomy (NCBI): domain Eukaryota; kingdom Metazoa; phylum Chordata; class Actinopteri; order Labriformes; family Labridae; genus Halichoeres; species Halichoeres trimaculatus. Next base: position 16,729,287 of record NW_027437186.1, on the reverse strand, counting down.
ATTTGAAGCCATAAACACCAGCGTTATGCAAGTGTTACATTATGCATTCATGTGATAATGAAAAAGGTCCAACATCTGCATGCCAAGTTGTTGCAGCCAAACACTGTTTTAATAAGACGGCCAATAAAACAGCACAAACACTCGGCTGCAGCTGCAGGACACTCGAGCGCTGCCGCAGCCTCTGTTATGTTTCTACAGTTAATTACAGTCTGAGTCAGGTGCATTGTTGATTCACTGTAGGCCAGTCACTCACACAGACTGATGGCCCCATCAGCTCTCTGTGGCACCTCATCATAAGTTAAGATTTATGTTGCTTATTAAAAGTATTGACACAACTTAAAATGAAATATGATGACTGAGATACAAACAGGCACGGAGACAGAACAAAGACGAGAAACTGTGCGTTTAAGTCATCACTGTTCAACACAAAACGTAGTCAGTACATGACTCAATTTTTTTATCATTTCACTCTAAAACAAGCATGTTTTACACAGACTAAACCTGACACTGTGTTTAAAATGAGTCCTCCTGAGGCTTAAAGGAGCATCTTGAGCGTACTGTACGCTCACCTCCTCCATCTCCTCTCGTATGATGTCTCTCTTCAAAGCTTGTTGGAAATTTTTTTGTTGCTTCACTGCAAGTACTTGCTGTAATCATGTTTGCCTGTACCATCCAGTAAGAGTGACAGAGAGTGAAAGAACAAGGTTTAACTGGAGTTGAGATTAAGAGAAAAAAAAAAAAAGTAAAGAGATTCTGTGACTCATCTGGTCGCAATGATTCTTCCCACACAGCTTCAAGACTGCACACCGCAGCAAGTTTCCCTCAACTCCTGTTCATTCACAATTTAATAAAAGCACCCAGATTTTTTTTTATTAGCACAGTATTGTTTTTCAGATAAATTCATTTTTAAATTTTTGCTGCTTCTTTACTTCTTTACTTTAAAAGCCTTTTAAAAAAGGAGGCTGTGAATAAAGGACTGAAATCTTGTGTAAAAAATTGTGCACCAAACCTTGTAAACACTTTACTTCTGCATGTGTTTCTTGTAAAGGAGCATAAGTGCTGTGTCAGACTGAGGCTAAATGTAAGGAGAAAAACCTCTCTTGACTTCTCACTGACCTCAAACATCAAACATTTAAAATGTAGGACGCAAGATGCCAAACATGTTTAAGTGCAGTCGCGGAGCTCGAGGAGCTCTTAGTGTGAGAGAGGAGGGAAAACCCTCTCCAGCTTACCCACCCCCGTCTTTCTGCATCTTTCTGCCTCCAAGTCAATTAACCTAATGGAAGTGGCAATTAATTAACCCAGCAAACACGATGATTAAGGAGCTGACAATCAAGCGAGTGGGAGTGGTTTTACTGATGCTGATTTAGAGGTAATGGCTTTTCTTTGATGGAGCACATAAAAAAACAAAGAGGCACATGCACTCTGGATTAGACTGGATTTATGTCGATTAAAGGAGTTCAAAGCTGAAATGAGTCAGAAAGAAACTTTAAAGTTTGACTTTCTCACAGCAGTAAACCTGCTGTGAGGACTTCAAACTCTACAAAATAAAGCACCTCAGCTTTTCTCTTTTTTTCTGTCTCCCAGCAAACTAAGAAGTCAAAAATACTAAAGACAACAAGGCCTTACCGTGCTTCTTTGTCCGGTGGTTCCTATTGGTCCTCTGAACACCCCTTTGATGCTCCTCAGCTGTCCATCTCGCAGGTGGGTGGAACTGATCACAATGTAGTAGCACGCCATTGGATTTGACTAAGTTTGACAAACTTTGAGAACAATCAATCTGCAGAAAAAAGGTGTTCTCCTCCTCCTCAGTCTTCTGCTCCTGCTCTCCTTATTTCCTCCTCTGCTTTATGAAGAAGAGGGACCCCGTAACAAAAAAAAAAAGAGAGAAGGAGGAGTGCCCCCTCCTCCCCTGCTGCTGCTCTGATTTATTCTCTGTCTTCTGGAAGTTTTGAGCCGGTGACTCTCTGACTCTCCGCTCGTCTTCCCTCAGCTTCTGTCTCTTTTTAAATATTTCACCCTCTGCTCCTCCTTCCCCTCCGCTCTTATCTTTTTCTCTTCCTCTAAATGTTTTTATTCTCTTTCTAAATTCTCTTCAGGTCTCCCTTTAATTATTTCTAAGTCCTATTCCTCTCCAGATGTTTTGCTTCCATCTTTCATTCATCAATCTTTCCTTGTCATTGACTCTTACTCTCTCCTCCTCCTCCCTTATTCTTGCTGAGTCGAAATTTCTTCCCGAAATCTCAGCTCCCTCATTGATCAGCCTTGCAGTTCCTCTAACTATCTCCCGCCGGCTGCCTTTCCTCTCCCTCCACTTCAACCTCCCCTTTTGTTTTCCCTCCCTCTTTGTCTCCCTCTTAGTGGAAAGGAGGGATACTTTCCTCTCCCCCTCTTTCTCCTGTCTTTGTTTCTCTCTTTGCCTCCTTGTTAGTGAGGAGCTGAAGAACTCAGTCTTTTTCTGTCAGAGGCGGCGTGCGGCTTCCTCTCAGATGCTCCTCTCCTCTCCTCTGCTGCCTGCGCTGCATGTGCTCGCTCTGCTCCCTCCCTCCTCCTCCTCCCTCTCTCTGCTGATCTCTTGCTCTGTGGCCAGCAGAGTGGTTTGCTCCTCAGTTACCCGCGGTTACCATCTGCCCTTTTAACGCATGGAGTGCTGACGCTTGCTCTCTCCTCCCCTCCTCCCTCTCCAGCTCCATCTCCATCCCTCCCTCTCTCCTCCATCCCTCTCTTCCTCTCTGCCTCTCCTCTTGCTGTCTTTCTTCTCGCTTTAATCATCTCCTTCTCTCCCTTCTTCTCTCTTTCTCTCGAGCCAAAGGAGACAAGCTCCACCTACTGGCAAGCAGGAAACATACAGAGAGGGAAGAGGGAGAAACAGCAGGAGGTAATCTTCTACTCTTCCCAGGTTGTCTTTGAAAAACTATATTTTATCTATCTTAATGCAAACAAGTGTTAATGAATGAGCATGAGCTACAGCTGGCGGTGAGTTCGTGGTATTGTTGGGGCCACTGCTATGAAGGTCAGATCCCTGATTATGTTTTGGGGTTTTAAATATAGAAAACATTTAGAGCCACAAATACAGACGTGTAATCACGCTCAGTTGTGGGAAATTTCACACTTGTATTAAGAGGCATACAATATTGATGGAGAGCGTAAAACAGATAGAGGATGTACCATTAGTGCATCACCCTTTTAAAAATATTGAATTAAGGGGCAACAACAACCTACAGTGATGAAAAATGAAGGTGTTAATAAGGAAGTTCAAAAACTGCAGTTCCTCAAATGTCCACTTGATTTATTCTGTTTCAGTCCGTCTTGTTGCAGATAATGTGCAGCCATCCTATTTTTGATGGACGGGGAGCTGTGACACATAAATTCAACATAGGAAAGATCGAGCGGGACAATAAGTTGTGACCGGGAACCACCTAAAAACACCCAGTGACTTTCAAAATAAAACAGATCGAGTCAAAATTCAGTTCATATTTAGCTTGACCTCGATGATAAATGAACATAATGAGTGGAGCCAGACCAGAAGTCAACAGGTTTGAGGTTTTACAGCCCAACATGAATGAAGAGAAACCTATCAATAGAGAGGGAAGCGCAGGAACTCCTTGGTCTGTGACTCCGGCTGTCTGTCAGTCACGCTGCTGTTGGACTGAACACACAGCCAGTGTAAGTTGACAAACGGTCAAGACGCAGCACAACGGAGTCACAGTTTCAGGCATTAAAGCAAATCGTCAATAGGAGCCATACTGGAAATGGAGCAGGCTTTGAGCCTCCACACTAACAGCTATAGGGCGTCCGCCTGTCAATCAGTTGAGCTGTGGCTCTGATTGGCCAAGGTTGCATCCTTAATATTTTCACAACTGCCGCGTTGAAAAATAAAATTCAACCCCCTTCAGTGTGTGGCTTGGAGAAATTAGTGTTTCGGGGGGGGCATTTTTTGTACCAGGCTTAAACTTTTTGTTTCTGCTAAGAAAACTGTGCGTTTCTTTCTTTCATTCTTTTGTTGTTGTTTGTTTGTTTGTTTGGCTTGGTGTGTTTGTGGTTTATGGTACTTCTGGAGCCAGCCTCAGGCGGACACTCGGTGTACTGCAGATTTTAGCACTTCTGCATTGCCTCATATTTTTGGACCGTAGGTTGCTGCTTGCATCCAGTACATTAATACAACCCCCACAGGTGTTGATAGGTTAGCATAATTAGGTTTATGGCTGAGCTGAGTGATCTGTTTGCCAGAAGGCTTAAAGCTCACCTCAGCTCAGCTATTTGCCTGTCAAAAAATAGTTATGCTGAGTCATCGTTTTTAGTGAGGTAAGCTTCATAGTTGTGCTTCTCACAGAGACTTTTTAAAAATATAGTTTTACAAAAATTTTGGTTCTGTGATCTGAGTAACCTGAGATGATGGCACAGCATACGTTCAGCAGCCATCACTATTTCTACTGAAGAAAGGTGACTTATCAAAACTTCATCATAACAGTTGTATTTAGAGAGTCAGTGACAGGGACTGTACCATGTCATGAAAGTGTTTAATTTTGCTGTAAAACAGACATTTTTATTTGGGCCTTTATGGAGATTAGTTCACTTTAGAATTGCACTTTAGTGTTGGTCACATGGTCCCTGCCCACTGAGTGCTGTGTGTGGTAAAAATTTGCATTAGGAGGTGGTCAGGGTGGAATCATAAATCAAAACACAGCACTTTTACTGTAACACTTACAAACCATCAGCCAGTACTGACAGCTTTTGGCACTTTGGCATCATCTTCTTTCCTACAACAGTACGTCACAGCTCGGCGTGGCGTGCTCACATACAGAGTATGTGAGCACGCCACTGACACCTACAGTGGCTGTTAGGTGTCAGAAAAGTCCCAACTGAAGTTAACAGAGGTTAATTATCCCAACAGACACAGAAAAGTCATGAGAGTAAGTAAATGGTTGTTTTCTTTTTGACTTGAGTGAAGCTAGATATAGCTCTGAAGGGGTCTCACCTTGTGATAACCTTCATAGAGCCATAGACTGTATCATTAATGGATGTAGTCTCCCCTACATAGGGATGGGTACTGAATTAGGTACTTTTATAGGTACCGACTGAATTCTGTCAAAAGTACCAGGTACCGATTCAGATAAAATCAAAAGGTACCATGTTTAGGTACCTAAGTGCATCCTTGAGACTGTGAGGGAGTGGAAGAGTAGGTGATTTTCCATGCTGGACATGAACACAGCATTGCAAGGTTATATACTGAAGAATAAATATGTTAAATCCAAGTATTTTTATATTCTATTATTAAACAAATCAATATTTTTTACCACATTAACACAACAAAGTACCGAAAATTGGTACCGTTGAATACCGGTACCGATTGCTAGGCACCGGGTATCGGTACCATATCATTTCAAATGTGAAAGGTACCCATATACCCCTACATCACCTGAAACTGATTTTTTAAGCGATTTGGCTATCATGGCCATATTGAAAATAATAAGGGCTTTGAGTACAGCCATACGGTGCCCGTCAGTCACATGAGCTGAGCTGTGCCTCTGATTAGGGATGGGTACCTAATTAGGTACTTTTATAAGTATCGACTGAATTCTGTCAAAAGTACCGGGTACTGATTCATGTAAAATCAAAAGGTACCATGTTTAGGTACCTAAACACATCTTAGTGACTGTGAAGGAATGGCAGAGTAGGCGATTTTCCATACAGGACATAAATACAGGATTGCAAAGTTGTATATTGAAGAATAAAGATGTGAAATTGAAAAAAATATATATTATATTATTAAACAATTTGATCATTTTTACCACATAAACACAAAAAAGTACCTGGCAATTGGTACCGTTGAGTACGGGTACCAATTGCCAGGTACCGGGCATCAGTACCGTATGGTTTCAAATGTGAAAGGTGCCCACCTCTACCTCTGATTGGGCGAGCTTGCAATCTAATAATGAAAAATATCTTCTAACCTGCTGAGTAAGACAAAAATTTACCCCCCATACAGTGCGTGTCGATGGTGAAATTAACAATTCCAACGGGAGACGTTTTTTGAACCCAGCTGTAAATAGGTTAATTTCTGCTGTAAAAACTGCTTTCCTTGACTTGGTGAATATGTGACTTTCAGTACTTCTGGAGCCAGCCTCAAGTGAACACTAGAGAAAGAGCAGATTTTAGCGCTTCAGCAGTGTCTCGTTTTTTTTAGATGGGAGGTTGCCGCTTGCACAGAACCTTTATTTCAGTTTATAACAGTATTGGTATTGTATCATTTCATGTAAAGCTCTATGATATTGTATCTTTTTGTATATAGTTCTATGAATCAGTCACATCATAACATTAGAATTATAGCTATATTTATCATAGCTGAAGCTGAAAAAAAAAAAAAAATTGTGTTGCTGCTTCAGCAAATCCTCTGACACTTAATGGCCACCGTACTATGCTGCAAAACTCAGCGCCCAAGTTTGGCTGCCTTTGTCAAAAACAGTCTGGATCTGCAAATCTCAGAGTTTAATACGTGAAGTGATAAATGGATGATGGATCAGCTGATCTACAAGAAGTTTTTGTAAGATCTGATCTGATTGTTACGTGCATTAATATGCAGATATTTTAAGACATTAATTGTGTTTCTGGCATGACAAAGATCTGCTCTGATGTGATCAGCACTCAGTGACAGAAATCTCCAGACTTCTGGTACTAAATATCTTCCCCCATAAATCACTGAACTGAACAAAATATATGAATCAGCAAGGTGTAATTTTTCCTCTTTAAAAGCAGCTCAAGTGGTCAGACGGGTTGCAAAGAAATACTCAGCGGCACAATTACCTTTGCGAAATGATTTCAAGTGTATGTGAAAAGGAAAAATGAAAAGTCCATTAAAAACATGCATAGCATTAGAGAACTGTAGCAGGTCAAAGATGAACCTGGAGGTAAGTCTAATGGACATTTACAGCAGTGACAGCCGTTTTGTGGTAACTTGAGATTATTTTTTTTGATTGTACTTTAAGTGGTTCTCAGTTATGTAAAAGGGAAGTTAATACTTTGATGTGTTTCTGTGGCTTCTAACAACCAGAGCCAAAGCATTTTGTGGTTCTTTTTCTAAAAAACACATTTTACGAAAAACAAATTGTTTATTTGATACAAACACTGTCTTACACCTAATGCAGTGATAAAAAATTGGTGGTCAGTGTCAATTAAACTTTTGTTTAACTCTTCTGTGAGTATTATTATTTCATCAGCTTAAAAATCTGCCTGCAGGCTACAACATAAAGCATGCTCTGAACACTGAACATGATCCTGAATATAAGCAGGAAAACTGGGGTTTTGATGAGCTGTACTGTCTTTTACAACTGTCAATCCAAAAATGGAATATGAAGTTAGTCCAGATAAGAAATACATGAGGAACACTGTCTTTTGTCAATTGCTATCATGTTACAATGGTGGTGCTGTGATGTCCAACTCGATTTCTCAAAACATAATCATATCACAGTTATAAATAGGCTGAAATAACCAAGATGACGTCCTATATCTAACGTTTCAAAGGGACGACTTCACCCTGATGTCATAAAATTCTGCGAAATCCCTTTTCTGGCCAACATTCAGCACAATAACTCAGGAACAGATCGGGTGATTGTGGTCATATTTCACATCTGGTTGGACAGTGAATTGGTGACACTAATCTGGGATGCTGACCTTGAAAATAAAGCTGGCGGTGATGGTTGTGCATGAGTCCACACTCTTAAATTTTCAGCTTCTGTACAGCAGCAACTGTATTCAATGCATCATGAGTTGTGGATAAAATTTGTCTCCTGTCATGATTAGCTTGACATAGGTTGTGTATGTGATGAGGACTGTAACACTCACAGCTGTACAGGGTGGGCCAGAAAGATTTACCCATCGTACATCTCAATTTTGTTTGTTTAGCTTTTGTCCTAGAAACTTAAAATTTTAGATAGTTTCTCTTCAAAGGCATAGCTTTTGATGTACCTGAGTTCATTCGTTTACTCCTAATGATTGTTGAGTATGGCATCAAAGGGTAAGTGTGACCAGATTGTGGCCTTGAAGGAGGCTGGACTGACAACAATACAAATCATGAAAAAGGTGAATGTTTGTTGTAAGACTGTCTACAATGTCATGAAACGATACAATGAGACTGGCAATACCACCAGCAAGCCAATCCCTGGAAGAAAATGTTCAGTCCGGACCAAAAGGGTTGTTGAGATGGTGAGGAAGAGAATCCAAAGGAATCCTTACAGGAGCATGAGGGCAACAGCAAAGGAAGTGATCATCTTAAGAATTTCACTGAGAAGAATCGTCAAACAGGATCTCAGACTGAAAGCACTAAAAATGCAACACAGAAAACTGATTTCAGCCACTTCTAAGAAAAAACGGCTTGACAGGGGGGAAATGATGCGGCAGGAGCCAGCTGGAGTCATGGTGTGGGCTTGCTGTTGCATCTGATGGCTCAAAGTCTCCTTTGGTCTTCATTCAGGAGGGTGTGAAAGTGAACAGCCAGGTGTACCTTCAAATGCTTGAAGAAAAAGTGTTGCCTTGGTGTACCAATGCGTTTGGAAACCAGTATGTCTTCACACAAAATGGTGCACCAGCTCACACATCCAATGTCACACAGGCCTGGTGCAAGCAGCACTTTCCTGGCTTGTGGGACAAGAACATGTGGCCTCCGTCAAGTCCGGACATTAATCCAATGAACTTTGTGATCTGGTCTATCCTGAGGAGGGAGGTCTCAAGAGGATCTCACAGCAGTGTCACTGCTTTGCAGACAGCTCTGATGAAGTCATTGTCAAAACTTGATGCAGACAGTGTGGCGCTCATGCAAGGCAGTGCCAGGTCGTCTCCAGGCTATGATAAAGGCAAAGGGTGGCCATATTGAAATGTAAATCCTTTTGGTGACAGAGAATTAAGTATAGAAACTGTGTTCAATGTTTGTTATGTTTGTCTGAAAGCATTTTTGGATTGTGCAGAAAAAACAATGGGTAAATCTTTCTGGCCCACCCATAGAACAGGAACAACAGCATTAGAAAGTTCAGTCAGTCCATTTGAGTTTGCTCAAGCCTAGACCAAGCATTCAAAATGTTCTTTATTGAATAACCTTTGCTATCTGTACAGCTAGAGACTTTGTCTCTAAACCCTGAAATACAAAAAAAATAACATCCATTAAAAAGCAAAACAGAGGAACAATAGAAGAGATTTTTCTCTTGGTGGGCTGATGTTCAGATATTTGTTGGTTTGCAAAACAGAGAACCACTGAAATGGACAGTCAGAATAATTTAATTACAGATAGATTGTCCATAGTGGATACTTAAAAAAAGAGAGCCAACAGACATCAGTCACATGACCTTCAACAAAAACAGGTTTGAGTATAAAAGAGCAAGGCTGAAAAACTCAATAGCCAACCTGGCTCTTCCATTCAGATGATGGTTTTAATTTCACCAGCTGATGTAAATTTCGATCAGCCATCTGTAAACCTCCATCCGAAAAAAAAAAAAAAAAATAAAATAAGAATCCCAAAGTAAAGAAAGTGAATACCAGCTGTAGAAATATGTATATGAATCAGAGCTCATACTCCAATGGAAAAACTACATGACTCCAGAGTTTCAGAAGTGTTGGATTGAGATGGGCTGTTTTTGAAACAACCTTCTATACTAACAGCGTTTACTGACTTGACCACAACACTGTACGTGAACAGGAGCAAAATCTGCAGTATGCCAAAAATACCCAGATGTCCTGATTCAGGAGAAGAAAAGAAAAAAAAAACTCAGCGTACAGCAGACCAGGCTTCCTCTCATATGGTTTCCCACATTTCATAGCTCAAATGTTCTTCTCCTTGTTATCACTTGTTTATGGCAGGTGGCATTCAGTTTTAAAACCTGCAGTAACTTTGCATTCTGCATTTTGGCAAAATCAGTACATACTGCTGCTGTAGTGAGCAGTTTCAAGAACAGCCAGTGTCTGTGTCTGGTTGCTGCTGTCCCAGTCTGTGTTGCAGGGGGTGTGTCCTGGCTGCGGGTCATCAGCTGTGTGAGCTGCACCTGGGTATGTTGCACTGTGGCTACAAGAGATCTCCTGTCTCCCTCATTCTCTCTGTGACTCTCCAGCTGGCTCTGGCTCTGCTGCTAGCGCTCCCTGGCACAGCACACACATCTGATGACTGGTTTCTTCTGTTCGGTTCAGCAAATAGACTCTGACATGCATTCACATATACAATCAACACATCACAAGATGACATCTTCATGTACATTTGGTTGTTTTTGTGGATAATTTATTCTTTAGTTTATTACCTCCGCCAAGGAGGTTGTGTTTTTGGGAGAGTTTGTCTATTTGTTTGTTTGTTTGTTTGACTGTGAACAACATAACTCAAAAAGTTGCCCACGGATCTTGATGGCATTTTCAGGAAATGTCTAAAATGGGATAAGAAAGAAGTGATTAAATTTTGGATGTGATCTGGATCACCGTCTGGATCCAGGACATTTTTAAAGCATTCTTTATCATCGTGAGATAGGGCCGTTTTCACCATATGTGCATATAACGCCACGATAAATGGTCGGTTTGCTTTGCAAAACAATATAAGACAAGGTCACCATAATTTCTGACAGATGTCAAAGTATGATCCTGATTCTGGCAATATTCTGGATACTAAGATCCAGCATATGAAATGTGTCTGGGTCATCATAATTTTAAACACTGTCAGGTAACAAATTATCGTACAAACCCGCAACTAACATCAAATTGTAGCAGACAGTCTGCTGAAAGGGAGTATAACATTAAAGTAGGACTAAAGTGTTGGTGACAATCACAATATGCTTGGCAGAGGTCTGTGCTCTCTGAGTGCTTTTCTAGTCCATCTCTGTTTCTGCCACAATATTTAAACTGGGTCTTTACAGTATGGTCCTCAAAGTGGAGGGACCCATGAAATTGCTGGAAAGTGTGTGAGTATCTCTACAAAAAAAGGGATTAAGTGATGATTAGTGGCATCATGCAACCAAAGACTTGGAGAAGGCCAAAGAAGTTACAACTGTTTGTTATTCAACTGAAAACAGATGGCCTAATAAGTGATGAACCACCACTTTTTTAGGTACTACAAAAAATGATTAAATAGATAAATAAACAAATAAACTTCCATCAAATTATCTTAAAATGAAGGTGTCTCATTATTGTGTTTTCTGTATACTTTGACCTGCATTATATCAGATAAGTCCAGACTAATATACTTAAATAAGCTTCAACTTGAATGGTTGAAGGCATGTTGATAAGTGCAACTCCATTACCTTGGTTTACAACAAAGAGCCCCAATCATTTCAGAAAAGTAAAAGCACTTTCTCTCTTTATCCCTTGATGTGTTTTTGTGGAGGTGAAGACATTATTGAATCAAATTTATTTGTCACAAGCGATCACAGCAGAGAGTCAGTGAAATAAAAGAAGCACTGGTCGACAGTTAGAGAGTGGCTCAGAGTCAACTTCAGTTCAGGTAACTGAAAAAGTCAAGACTAGAACAGAGTTATTCAGCTGAAGATAAGTGAGCTGAGTGTGGAAAAGGGGGCAAAAGTATTCAAAGATTTCAAGCAAAATGCAGCACTTTAAAAACAAATAACAGAGGCAAACAAATAGCTCTCCATGGGAGGTCAGGACAGGAAGATACTACATCTCTGCTGGGTGCCGGTAAGAAACCGGGCAAGCAGGCGAGATGGAGCGGACTCACACAGAGAATCACAAAAAACAAGATGGTGAGAAATAAAGGCATGTGAAGCAGTCTGTGGGGAAACTTTAGGAGTAAGTTGTGTATGATTGTCTATTTTTCCTTTAAAATATGAGTTGATCACTCTTGTAACTCACAGTAAATCACATCTGCTGCCATCTTTGACTCATGTCTCTCAAATCGAGATCATCCAGTTATTCTGCTCTGAATGATACTTTTATGTGTTCACTTTAAGTTGATTTGTCAGTTCACAGATAAAACGGAAAACACAGACTGAGTTTTAAAATATCAGCTTATATAAAGCTTTTATTGTTGTTATCACTTCTGCCTCTGAACGTGATCCTGCTGATCTGATCTGATCTGATCTTAATTCAGCCCTGATGTTTCTGTTCTTGGTTTCTGAGCTTAAAATTAGCTTGAGCATTCACTAACAATGACAAAGTTTAAACTATGTCTTTCCAGCTTTTAATAGATGTTGAAACGCAAACTCTCCAATATGTTTACTTTAATTGCCCAGGGGGTGATGCAGTACTGATGCAGTTTATACAAATATCAGTGTTTGCTTTACAAAATTGGAGCTGACACTTCAAATAGGTATGAAAAGAAAAAAAGAAGGAAGATTTATGGATTTGTGCCTCAAATAAAGTTAAAATAAGTGGTAATTTCAGAGACTAAAATGAATTAATCTTTCTCTAACTGACTTATTAAAATTCAATCTTACTTCAAAATAAGAAATATATTGTTTGTGTTTCATTTAGTAGTTGGCAACAAGTAGAGTATTGTCATGTCCTCAACCTGAACATTTGACAGTTTAAAGAGGGGGTGTTGTGTTTTTTATTAAGGATTTGAACTGCCCTTCTTGTACCCCTATAGAAGCTTTACATGATTCACAGCTCAGACATAAATAGAAAAAAAACTCTCCACTATTTTGTGTTTTCGAAAACCCTTACTATATTTCAGCCCGTTTATGAAACATGTTGCATTTGCTGCTCTGTTTAAGGCTTCCCGCTCCACAAACCCACTTTCCACTGATTGGCCAGCCCTCCGGAGGTCTGTCACGGGGCGGGGCTATGGGCGGAGCTTGGTGTTTGAGGCCCATCCCTAAAATGTAATGAACCCAGTTAGGCGATCCTTAGTGACCTCATTTCAGCAAGTCTCATAAAGATCTTGTTTGTTTTCCAAACCGCCTACTACACTAGCAGTGCTTGCTATTTTGGCTTAGTTTCAGTATGTAGTAGTCAGCATGCGAAAACTTGCAAAATGTGCAGTATACTAAAAATTCTTGGATGTCCTACTGATCCAGGAAAATTTCTCAGTATGCAACGGACCAGTCTACCTGGCATACTGTGCACAGCGCTAACACTGTTCGTCAATGCGGGTGGCAGGTTTTGGTGAATTACTACCATCTACTGAATTGAGTCAGCACTATAACTACAACACAACACTACCGTTGGACGGTCCGTGAGATAGAAGAGAAGTTATGGGAAAGAAAAAACAGTATTTTTGTCACTTCCAGTCATAAAAGAGGTGTTTACTTTTACAAATTCAGTAGCCCATACAAACCATTAATTAACTTTTTAAACCATACGTGGATCATATAGAAGTGGTTTTCCCATCAGCTCCAAAAATAAAAAAAAAACCTTCCAGATTTATTTTCAGTCAGTGATATAACTTTTGGTGTAATATTAGAAATCAAGTATGATGATTCTGTGTGATATGATTAACAAAATAACTAGAATGCCGAGATCTGCCCAAAGATTGTTTTGTAGATTCATAACAGAAGAGAGAGTAGCATACTACAAAACAGACCCAACAGAACAGTTATACTACATACTACAAGTAAAAACAGTAGGTATTATGTAGTAGGTGGTTTAGAAAACCGCTCTTATCATTATTTTAGGACGAACCATTTTGAATGGACCACCAGCATTGTAACTGTAAAGGTCCCATATTGTGCAAAAATCACTTTATTAAGTCTTTTAGTGAAATTTGTGGGTCTTGGGCTTTCCTCCCAGCCCACAAAATGTGATATTTAATGACCAAACCTGTACTTGGTAGTGCTTGTGAATGTAAAATCCTGACCTAAACCGAGCTGTTTGGATTTTGGGGATTTGCCAACGTCAGCGATTCCCTTTTTTGACCAATCAGGAGCAAGTCTGACATGATTGGTCCACCAGAGCAGATACTCACGAACCCGCTCCCTGCCCACTCCCCTCCCCGCTGATGGATATTTTTCTCCAGCAGCGGGGAGGAGAATGCCAAAGTTGAAGAGCCATCACTGCTTTGTTTTTGGCTGTAAACAGCCACATTGTTCCATGCACAAGCTTCCCATCTCGGAATGGACAAGACTAAGTGGCTAGAGTTCATTTATCAAGGAAATGTGCCAGCTACACTCAGTAAAACTGTGCATGTGTGTGCTAGTCACTTCACGGCCAACTGCTTTTCCAACTTTGGACAGTACAACAGAGGGCTAGCGAATAGACTGGTCCTGAATCCAGGCGCATTACCAACCATCCACCAACAAACTTCGGACCCTGGAAATGTGAGTATTTTAAAAACTGTGTGCTGTGGAGCAGATGTGAGAGCTTTTCCTCAGTGCCCCCCCTGTCTCCGTGTTAGCTTCAGGATGCTAACTTTAGCTGCAGTTAGCCTGTTGTTTTATCCTGTAATGTTACGCTAAATGAGCTTCGCTGTATTCTGCAACATTGTAACATTGTGCACTCGGCGGCGCCGCTCTCAGTGACGTGGAAGAGCGGGGCGGTATCAGTGGTGGCTTATTTACATATGAAAGTCACTAAATCAGAGCGTTCTGAACAGAGGGGCTATGAGAGCCTGGAAACAATGCTGCTGTGCTTGATTTATTGGCTTTTTGGACCAAAACATGTTACTATTATTTCATGAAGACATCAATGATCTGCAGAAAAAGAGCATAATATGGGACCTTTAATATGGGAAGAATATGGGTATGCATACCCCTCTTTAAAGGAAACAGGATGAAAATTCTGCAGAAAACAAAACTTACCCATCTACAGGACAAGATCCCAAAAGAAACTTGAGGTACAACTTTGTCCACAGGGGGCGCCAAAGTAAACACAGACTAAAAGCTCCTTCTATAAGCTTCAAACACATAAAATCTGAACAGACTGGTTTGGTTTTACCAGCACCAATTTACTGACTTCATCCTTACTGTGAGCTATTTGTTGTCTGTGCTTTAATTAAACACTGATACGTTATTTTTACAGCTTTTGCGTGATCGTGTGATGGGACGTGTTGCTTTTAGAATTATGCTGAATACTTAATTAACAGATTATGTGTGATGATTGCTGGTGACTCATCTGCTGTTCGCATACACTCTGACAGTTCACAGCCTCCCTTCTACCTGATACATTTTTCTTTAGAAAAAGAAAGTAAGGTGTATGTGTCTTCTTCTTCTTCTTCTTCTTGTGGGTTAGTAATTGCAAGACTGCTTTTTAATGTGCATGTGCCTCCTGGTGTAGTCAGATTCCAGCTGGACCTTGTTAAGTAAATGCACCTAATGACCTTTTGAAAGAAGGACAACCTGCAACGCCTCGGTGCACAAATGGCTGCAGCTCCAGACAAATATTTGTTAAAGTACACAACCATTCACTCTATCTGTTTCATTCCAGTTTATGTCATTTTTTTATGATTTTATCAAGCATCTCTGACAGAAAAAGAAGGTGAAACCCCACATATATCTTTGTGTCCTCATCAAACCAAGCACAGGTCTGGTGTTTTGAATCTGAAGCATTTACTTCATGTTGAACTCAAGCTGCTCAGCTGTGGATGTTTGTGTCCCTGAGTTCCACTTTACTCATTAAAAAAATCGAGCAAATCCTCACTTTTCTTTCCCGCCGAATGACTCTGAGTTACTACATTTGCATCGGTGTTGGCTCGTGAAAGATTTTCCTCCACAGGAAATTGTCAAGACTCCCCAGAGTGTCTCTCTGGTTTAGTGACCTAATATTGTTGTTGAGCTTTGAGAAAATAAAGCACACAGTAAGAGGCTTATCTGATACATTTCCTTCTACTTTGGGTCCCATGATCCAATACTGCAGTAAGATTAAAACCTTCCCACCGGCCCTACGAGATTAGTTTTACACAAACACAAATCTAACTTTTTAGCCCCTGTTCACCCCGTCCTGTGCTTCAGACTGAATCTTTTTATTGCAGTCTGTTTCAATCGGTATTAATGTCTACAGTTATATTTTTCCCATGTATCCCATTTGTATGTTTTATATATGTGCTGTATATCTGTTTTCATGTTTTATTTTCCTATGCAGTGTTGGGATAAAAGGATGCTGGCGGATCGTGAATCCTGTTGGGTGTTTGGAGATAACAAGGAAATTATCAAAATATGTAATAATGTTGTGTTTTAAATGGATTTCTGGTTGTTTTGATAATTAATCACACACACACATACACACACACTTAGGGAAAACAATACTAATACTAATGGAGAGCAATTCATTTTCACAATCTGCACGCTGGGAGAGAAATGAAAAGCAAGGTGGATGTTTCTTTCGTCTTGCTAACAGATATTCTTGAGGTTTGATGGTGGATGACTTTTAAAGTGTTTTTGTTTCAGTGACGTGCTGTCCACCTGAAGAAGGCTCCACAATTTTCCTGATCTGGTGACCGTGAAGGCCAAAGCGTGACATAATTTTCATGCTCATCAAACCACTCAGCCAGTCCTTGTGACCTGAATGTAAAAAACCCACGTGCTTGTTTCGTCTGATCTTATTTGTTTATTGTGGCTCTTTAATAACAGCAGTGGAATCAAGCACCATGTCTTTAAGGTGTCCATCAGTCTGTCCACATTCTTTTCCACCAGATGACTAAAGGCCTCTATGGTTAGACTTTCATCTTGATCCTGCAGTGACATAATATTGGTGTCCAAGTGTGTGATCTCATGTTTTGCAGAGGCACAGGAGGTTCACTCACTGCAGGAGCTTGATATACTTATGCAAGCACACACTCACAGCTCTCCCTGCTCCACCAGTCCAGAGTGATTGCATCTTGCCCATGTCACAACCCTGTTACTTCCTCTGATGATAAATGACCTCTTTATCTGTCTTATTTACCCCGATAACACCCCTGATTTTTTTTTTACTGTTTCATGGTCTTTTAAAAGCACCGTGGGGAGTTTCTGTGGTATGTTGACCTCTTTGAAGGAAATCTGCAGTGTATTTCTGAGATGAAGACTGCATTTCCCATGAGCCTCATTCTGGGTGTGTTCTGGATTTATATTTAAAGGGCATATTGCAGGCTAATCTTTTTTTAACTAACACTTAACATGGTCTGATAATGACAGTAGAATAAGTCAATCACTGATTTTGTCTGATATTCCACCAAAAAGGCAAAAATTTAAAGGAATAAGTGGCTGTTTTCAGTATAGCTGTTGAAAACGCTCTTTTTTCAGCATCGCGTCATTTGACGTAACAAAAGGGACTCGCATTCCTTCACTCTGCTTTGAGCTAATGTGAATAACAGGTTGTCATGAGTGAGATTGGGCATTTCAGGTCATGTTTATTGTGTTTCTTCCAAAGTATTATTTAATTTGACCATCCACTAAGATGGTTAAAATGTGTTTGGATGGATGGATGCAGAAATACTAGATTAACAGGACATCGAGTCCACTTTTTCAGACTCTGTGGGTTAGCTTTCATGCTTGGCTGTGTTTTGTGCAGCTGACAAGACGGGACTTCATTTATATATGGAGTTTATTTTATAAAGTGGATGGAGTTCGGGATGGGAATTGAGATTTTCTTCCTCTTCGTGTCAGGAATGACGGTCTGATCCATGTTTATTAATGTTAAACAGAGCAGAAGCAGAGGGACTCCCGATTCTGACGTCACATTCAAATGCTGGTTTTTAACGCGGAAGTACAAAAACCCATACTAAAACGTCTCCAGGAGACCCTGTGGTTTGTTGATTTAAAAATTTCCTTCAAGATATTGTTTTAAGTTATTTTCCTATCACTTTAATAGCGGTTATCTTTAACCTGCAGTATGCCCTTTAACATTGAAAACCTACTGTAACCACAAAGAGACATCAGCTTGGGAGTTAGATGATATCAAAAACAGCTCAAAACTTGCCACAGTGCCCTGAGATATTTCCAGCAAGTAAATGTGTCTTCATAGGGACTGTGAGGACTATCCTGAAAAGTTTGTGTTTACCTTGGTTAATGACTATTTCCCATGAGGACCATCACCCACTCTTGTAAGGACCTGATTGTTACTTAGGGGTGTGTCTGTTTTGAAGCAAATGAATGGAGAGCAGATATCTTTGTTTGAGAAAACTTCTCACTTGATGCAAAATGATGAGGAATTATATTCATAAATAGTTACATAGCTCTTTTGGTTAAAACATAACAACAAACAAACTTGTGAACTCAGTTTGTACTGTAGTTTAAGCATAGACTGTTTAATAAATTGATACAGTCTCCGCGACTTTACCCTTTACCCATCTATTCCTGATGCAGAGTAAAGAGGCCAATCATTGGCTGAGGCCACATTGGAAATGCTGAATCATGAGGTTTTGAACCTCTTCACTGACAGCTACAGGGTGTCACACCTGACAGTCATGAAGTGTGTCTCTGATTGTGCAAACTTGTGATTTTAATATCTTCTTAAACACTGAGCTAGAAAAAATTTCACCCACCTGCACAGTGTGTTCTAATTGTGGATCTAGCGATTCAGACCCAAGATGTTTTTGAACTAGGCTGTAAATGTGTTTTTTTTTTATTTGTCATAAAAGTATGTTGTTGTTGGTGGTGTTTTTTTTTTTTTTTTTGGCTTGGTGTGATGTGGTTTACAGTCTGTCTGCAACCTCAGGCAAACACTCAATGATTGAATTTGAAGCATGAAGTGAATCCTTGTCATGTCCTGCCACTGCTCATCTACCTGCTCCAACCTCACCAAGCAGAGCAAACACAACCTGGCTCTTTATTTTATTAATAGACTCTCAAGTTTGTACACTAAGAGATTAACAGTAAAATAAACACTTCCCTTGCTGATTACATAATTGTGCAGCACATACATTAACATATGATTTACATGTGATGATTAAAAGTGATAATGTGAACTTTTCCAAACAAATGCAGTCAACATGAAGCTAATATGCATATGTGCTATTAATATACAAATGTACATGAGCAACTTTGTGCCACAACAGAAGCAATTCTTTCACTGCTCATTTGTTTGCTACTTAATTTGTTTTTTTTTTTGTGGTCTTGTGATTTGTGTGGGGGGATTTTTTTCCCCCTAAAAAGAGGAATGGAAAAAAAAGCCATCCATTATTCTCCACTGTTCGAGTCTGCACTTCATCAAGCCTAATGAAAGCTAACAGGCCAGATAACATTGTACTGCTTTAGGGGGAATTATTCACCATCCTGCATGTAACCTTCCTCTCTCTGTCTGTTAATATTCTCACACTGAGGTCTGCACAGACTGAAATGGTGCGGAGACCCCACGAGACCCTGCAGATGGGACAGCTTGTGCTGTACTGTGGGCCGACACATCCAGACGGTTAAATGTCACAAAAATGTCAGGGGAAACCCAGTTGGCTTCATAGCAGATACTCTTCAGTGATACACCATTGAACAGGACCAAAGAAAAGGCCAGACTCCCCTCTACTCAAGAGCTGCCACAGACTGCATATTGGCTTTGTCGCCATTAGTGAGACACCGGTTCAATATTTTATTTGTCTGTTTTTTAAATGAAGACTGTGAAGGGTAAAGTTGTGTATTTTTTGGACATTTATGGGGAAAAATGAAGCTGCGTGACCCAAATATTTATTTATTGACAGTGACTTAGACCTGCTTTTTGCTGTCGCTCCGTTGCTTTAAATTATCTATGACCTTTATTGGACTACCAGGAATTCAACCAATTTGGCAGAACTTATCTTCTCCACCAAGTCTTTGGCTCAGTACCAGCTTCCAGCTGACTCTGCTCCCCTGGAGCGATGGCAGCCTGCGACTGACACAAAGTATAAAGCTGCGTTTTCAAAAAGGGGACGAATGAGATCTCTAATTAGAGCCAAAAACAGCTCCAGTGTCTCTCCAAGAAGTAAACCACCAGGATGCAAAACACTTACATAAAAGCTTTACTTGTGTTGCAGCTTATTAAGCAGTTATCAAGAGTATCTGTGTCCAAAGTTCTGTCCCAAATACCAAATGTTCCAAAGGCTACTAAATTAACAGTATGCAAATTAGTTTGGGTTAAAAAAAATCCAGAAATAAATAAAAGATTCAATGTGTTAAGTGTATGAAGTTATAACAAACAGTGTACCACAAACTAGAATGATCAAGTAGTTGATTATATGAAACAGCTTTACCCTGAAATCTGTTGAGTTGTCTACCATAACAATTTCAGAATATTCTAGCATCTCATTCTCTGTTTAATTACAGGGACATATAATTTGCTCGCCTGTTTTTCAAGAAAATACGAAAAACACTTGAGGGGAGAAGGGAGGGAGATGGATTTCTTTTCAGGCAGGTGGAATAGAAACAGTTGTTGTGGGTAACCTGTTTTTTTATCACGTTATCTGTTTGTGTGGTCATAGTTTTTCACTGGCAATAGAACGGCTGTGAAACAAAAGTGGAGACGATGGCTAGCAAGATGTCAAGCTGAATCACACCATTAACAACCTGATCTCATCTTACTGTGGGTGTTTTGATTCAGACCATAACTTTATTGAACTACCTGCTGAGTGTTTTAGTTTAACACACCCAGCATGGTGACACACCTCCAAGTTAACGCCGACAGGTTGATGTTTAGAAAGTGTAATGCAGATGCAAATGAGCTTTATTGCTAACTCTGGCTCAGTTGTTGTGTTTCATGTGGTACAAAAATACAAAAACAGGTATCAATGACCCAAACAAAAACATCCCATACCATTTCTGGACGAGAATAAAACTGCATGCTGTATATCCTCTACAGAAAATGTCTGTACAAAAGTGGTAAATGGAAACAACTTAAAAACACTTGAGGTGGCACAGTCTATACTAAACTACTAATATGGCCATATGAAGCCACATCATCAGCTTGATTATGAGACTATTGATTTCTCATTAGGTCTCAAGTATTACCAACAGTCTCAGATGTTACACAGCTGAAGTTAAAAAGAAAAGACCACAAAATGAGGGTTAAACTGAATTAATTCACAACAGAGAACTGCTGAGCCAGAAATTTGGACAGTATTGCAGATTTAGCTGGGTGCAGTGTCAGTAGATTTAATTTGTAGGGACCAGTTTAAAGGTAATCTGATCAGATTTTAAAAATGAGTTGTACAAAAGGGAAAGAAGGATTTTGAAATTGGATTGGATCACGTAATCCATTCCTAGTTTACATCTGGATTAAACCTTCAGTTTGTGTTGTTCAAAGCTTTTCTGTAGGATTTGGATAACTTTGATCCAACAAAAACAAGATTATTCTGACATTGACAGGGAGTGGAATTTCAAGCTGGATTTCAGAAAGAAAACTGATCAAAACTGTAAAATTGGTCAAATTATACAACATTTGTATCATTTAGTGTTTAACTTTTGATCATATTTTTCACTTGACCTGTTCAACTGCTACAGTGACAAATTAGATAAAGTAGACATAGGCTACTAATGAAACCTGTCTACTTTATCTAATTTGTCACTGTAGCAGTTGAAACCTTTCAGTAAAGTAAGAATAAAATAAAATTGATCTTGTTAATGTAATAGTCGCCCAAATAGATTTCAATTACAAACAAAAATGATATATGATAGATGTATTAACACCTGTGGCTTGTTTCCTGTGTTGTGATTCAGGGTCAAAAATGATACAATTGTAGTGGTTGTCACTTGGTTTGTTTGTGTTCACAAGGCAAAAGTCTATTGCAAAATGCCACATGCGATTGATTTTTTCTCTCATTGGTCAGAAATCATACCCAGAAGGTGGGGATTATCTTCATGGAGCATCAACACCGTGTATGACTAGTTAGCGTTGTAGCGTTTATGGCTCATGTAACAGTGTGTGCTATATGATCAACATATGTAGTTTTTAAGAGTCCCGACTGCATTAAGGCACTTCCTTAAGGCACTTTTTTTCTTTACTGCTCCGCATAAGCCAATGACTCATTTTTCTCAGTTCTCTGGTCTACTCTTCTTCTGCTGCTGTGGTTGATTGTTCTTCTCCTTCTTCTTCTACTGTTTTGACTACTTCTGTTCGCATCTCTACAGTGTGAGTTGCAGTTATAAGTCAGTTGTGCCTTTGGCGATCTCGACCCACTTGTTTTGTCCCGCATCCGAGAGCGATTGCTGTGTTCACATATGCCCACACGAACCAGAGTTTTGGGGGCTGCTCACTGTTTCGGAACAACTGCCCCAAACGATCCAGGTGTGAACACACCCTTAGAGTGAGCCGTGGCTCTCCTACCTGTTGTTCTTTACATACATTGAGATATGCTGTCCCATTTAGAGGACACGTAATCTGGATTTGGTAATCTTGAAAACCGAAAACTGTGTATCCGGATAAGGATGATCCGATCCAATGTTGCTCTGAAATAAAAGGCATAAAACAAAGATGAGTTACCTGACCCTAGATAGAAGAAAATTGGATCTCTAAATCCAGATCATTTTGACCCAGATTAAATCCTTGAACAGCTGGCTCTAGATGATAAGCACAACATTTATAGCGATATGATTATTACCTTCTGTACTTTTCTTTTGGCTGTTTTTTTTAAATCATTCCTATACACATACTGTGGGTAATATCTTTCATACAAAGCCATATCAGATGATTCCTAGTTCAGAGAAATCAGGCTGTAGTGGTTTGAGGCAGGCAGTTAGATTACAGTTGGTTAATTGTTTTGCTACGGCTGCTGTCCATGGTTCTGATCATTGGCTTGTTTGGATGTGAGGAGCACTATGAGTCTCCACAGAGTGCAAAAAAATGTCTGCTTTAACAATTTTTGGAGTAGTTCTGTGAATTCATGCGTATGTTTACAAGCATGCTTGTCTGTTAAGTGTAGTGAGTGAGCCCATTATAAAAATGTTACGTTACTGCCAGCAACACTTATCGTTTGTACAAAGCGTGACCCAGTGTCCAGATTGTTTCATAATGACAACAGAGCAGGTTCAGAGCGCTGCACCAGTGACAGACTTTGTGGTGATTTATTTCAGCAGGGCTCCTCTGCATAATCAGTCATCATATTAAAGCTGCCCCATGTTAGATAAATGATTGTGTTGGCTGAAGGATGAGAGGTATCTCCAAGAGAAAATAAAAAAGACAAGCTGCCACTAGCATGGTAAATAAATGGTCCTTCAGTCAAACTAAAATGTTAGCTTGAAAAATGTCATTGTGTCATTAATAGTATATTTATGGTTATTTAGTTCCTCTTACTGCTGTATTTTACATTTATTTTATTTATATTTCACTTTGTATGACCCAAAAAATGATTTTCTGCAGGACTGTATAAAACATCTCCTCTCCTGTAGATATGATTGTGTGCTGCAACACAGTGGACTTCATTTCCATTTAAATTGTTGGCAGACTTGATAGGATATGAAACCTTGGTGCGCTGTGAGTTTGCAGCTTCAGGAGCATGTCCCAGTGGAGTTTGTTGATTAGCATGTGAGCCAACTAGATTTTCCCTCATTATCTGACGAGCTAATTACAAGCTAATTATTTCAAGGGAGTGAGGTTAGTGCATTAACTTTGCTAAGTTGTTAGATTGATAGAGGCTTTACAGCCCAGAGGACTTATCATTATGACTGAGAGGTGTATATGATTGTAGAGATCAGGTTGTACCACAAGAAAAAACTGGTAGGTCTGTAATGAGAAATTATAGAGCAAAAAAAAATATCCAACATTCACAAATCTAAACGCAAAGCAAGACAATAACTACAGTCAAATGAGGAAGAGACATACTTATTCACTGAAGTGCACTTTATTACAAAGACATGGGTGGTGGGAATTGAATCACAAGGCATGACAAAAAAAATGGCCAAAAGTGTGTGGCACAAATACAAGATCTACTTTTAAAAGTAGTAAAAAAAAAAACCACTCTCTAAGGCTGTCATGAAGTCCTGAAAGCTTTGATACTCAAATATGAGTTGAAGTTGTGTTGAGGTTTTTAGCAGGACATTAAAGGATGATCATCTGGAAAATGTTCACTGTCAAACTTAGCAAGTGATTCTCACAAAACCACACAGAATTACTGAAAACTTTGTGGCCTCCTCACTTACATATGCCTTACACTTTTTTTCCTTTTTAGGGGGAGATTTACCTTTTATTTTGGTGAAATCTCATCAGAATTATTTTCTGGAACAGCAAGAACCTGTTTCTGAACTTTCAAAGTCCATTGACAACTATTGAACACCTTGTAGAAATCCCTTCATATGGAATACGCAGTGATCTATATTTATATATTCAGGGTTTGTAGCTCTGTAGTTGCTGGTAGAAGCCAGGGTTTGGGCAAATTGACGGTCGTGCCAGCTTCACCTGGCTGTAGGCCTCATCAAACATCAGCCCCTCCTTTAACATCAGGTAACCAATGACAATGGAGGAGGAGCGTGAAACACCTGCATTACAGTGGACCAGCACCACACCATCCTGTAGAAACACAAAGAAAAACAGAAAAATAAAACAGTGCAGATTAAAAACATATGGAGCAGAGCTGAGTCAGAGGTCATGCGTATTAATCATCAATTTTCTTAAGTTAAAACTATATCTCCCTATTAAATTTGTCCTACATTCACTCATTTAACTTAAGTAACAGTATGTACTAGTTCAGGGGTGGCCAACCAGTCGGAGACCAAGAGCATGGTTCTACAAAGAGCCACATCACACACACACTTCCTCTCACACATAAACAAAAGGACATAAGATGAAAATCAAAAGATTACCAAATTTTGAAGTGACATTTATTGTGTTTGTAAGTGTGTTTCAATTCTTACTTGGAGCCGTGTCAAAGACAAATTTTTGTTTTTACTGCAGGAGAGACAACGTCTCATCTATCTATCTAGATAGCTTTGAGCACATGTGTGATGTAGAGAAAAGAAACTGAAACTTAAGTTTCTTTCTTTATTTATCTATTTATAATGAAATATGAGCCCCTATTCCAAAATGTCATGAAATTTCAGGCTAAAATTTATTTATTTATTTATTTTGGAAAAAAAAAAAAGTTGAAAAAAGTTAAAGCATATTCCTTTGATTTCCAGTAAATATATACATGTACAAGGTGGGCTGAAAAGTTCACACACACACTCTCACCTACAGACAGTTTGGAGTGAGCAGTCAACCTGATGAGCATGTTGTCTGGACAGTGGGAGGAAGCTGAAGAACCAGGAGAAAACCCATGCATGCACGTTCGGGGAAAACATGGAAACTCTGCACAACTGGGAACCGTGCAGCGCTAACTGTTGCTCCACCATGCAGCCTAAAGATACATTTTATTTATAAATATGCTGACATCCCGATATGGTTGAGATACGGCTGCAGCTGGCTCAGCCTAAAGCTGGGAAACAGCACAGCTAGCACAATGTGCCCTGAGGTAACAATTTTGACTGACTAACAAATCTGAAATCACTAATAATTTAAATATGGATATCAGTTCAAAAGAAATAAATAAAGCTGAGCTTACTGTTGTTAACTGAGAAACAGTGGAACAGTGGAAACTGTCAACAACAGTTTCCAAAGTCTTCTCAGTACATTAGGTGAAACTACAAATTCTGACTTTCTAACATCTTTGAGAATATCATTAGCCTGAGCATGTAGAGCAAGTTGAGAGGGAATAAATCTTTGCCTGTGGTTTGTGTGTGTGTATGTGTCAAAATTTGCGGAATGATTAATATTAATGTTGATGTAATTATTTTACTGCCTCGAGTGCCTGACTGGAAATGATTTTTTTAAATTCCAGCCACATCTTTAGACAATGCGTGCAGGCCCAGGGCTCAGTAGTGGAGCGCAGCATATTGACACATTTGTCTCTTTTATTCAACACAGAGCCTCACATCACGGGATAAAGTCGCTCTTCTCGCTGAAACCAAGCAGAAAAGAAACTGAAGCACATACTTTTGTTCCACATGTCAATCAGTATTCGCTGAAGGAGATGAGATTTAAATGAGCTTCTGACGCACACGTTCAGTTGCTGTAATTGACATGTCATCACTGTTCTCTGGAATTACGTTTGAAACTATAAACCAATCTGCTTGTTCCTCTGGGTAACACAATCAAATGAGGCACACACAGAACATACAGGAGGGTTATAAAAATAATATGAGTCTTTAATATAATTCTATCAGTCACAAAGGTTTCTGTGCTCCTGTATCTTTTGCTTGTGTCTGCATTTACTGTAGCTACATATCAGATCTTGTTTTTTTCTTCTTGTGGAAAGAAAGAAAAAAAAAAACAGAAAACTTCTGCAGAGTGAAAATTGCCTGAGCTAGATAATCCATCACAGCGAACATGGCGACTTAATTTGGTTTTGTCAGAGTTTCTTGTTTTGTTGTTATTTCATTGCGCTCCAGTTGCGTGTTTTCATATCAGCACTCACATCACCTCATGCTTTGCTTATGGTCAATCTTCTGGCTTACACACACACACACACACACACACACACACACAGAGAAGAATTTTAGACTCTGCGAGGAAACAGCCCTTTGAAAAGTATTGCATACAGCCCGTGAAATGACTGAGGGAGAGGGAGTAAGCAGAAAACATTTTGACCCCAGCATGGTCCTCTAATAGGTATTCTGACCACCCACCTCTCCTTTGTGCTGACTTACAGATAGCTGACTGCTGCTGATGTGTGTAAATGCATCACAGTTTGGTAGCAGAGTCTCTGTTGTGCACACTGACATGTTAAATTAGCCGGCAGATATAAAAGACGGCATTTTCAGCCCGCATGAGCCCCCTGAGGAGAAGTGGATACAGAAATATTTTAATAGATTTGATACATTTTTTATCTGGAAAAACCCTGGAATGCTGGTTCGTGTCCTGTGTGCATGTGTCTGCATCAGTCGGAGCTGGAAGATGACTGAATACATTTACACAAGTAGAATTTAAAGCACTTGTATTTTTCTCTGTCATTTAAATGTCATACAAATACAAATACATTGTGATGCCACACAAGAATATAGGAGGATAGATTATAAAGGCCGAACAACTCCAACATTGAAATGCGGCACAGGAACATCATGTTTTTATGAAAATTATGGAAATAAAATACTTGATGATATCCTCAGAGGATTTCATGCTTTTCCTCATAAAGTTATAGATACATTTTAATTATGTAGTTGCTAATATTTCTATATTTTTTTAAATTATACACATTTTGTACGGGATTATTTAGAATACTGGCCTTACTCATGATTTGTATATGGTTATCCCAATATTAAAAGCCAAAATGCTGTTGCCACTGGGATTTTTATTCATACCCCGCTTTTTCTTTAGTTCATCATTTTTACCCAGGTGAGGCCATAACCTGGATTTATGAGTGGGCCTCCAGGAACATTGACGCACTCTTTGTGCCAGCCTTAAGAGACTATTTAAGGAACTGCAGTATGTAAATGTATTTTAACAAAGTCGGAAAATCATTGAAAAAAATTTTAAAAAATGGTATAAAAATATTCAAGTAAAAATTCACATTGAGGTCATGCAAATGCACATTTTACCTTAAGTATAAGTACTTTGCTAAAGTTTCATTACTCCCCCCAACTTTGTCATCTTACAAAATGATGAAAATATGCATTTTTTTTCTCTCTTCAATGTTTTTATTTCATTTTCTTTCTTATCGTTTTGTCTGTTTTTCTGTGAACCACCTTGGACAGTGTTATTGGATGTATTAAGGTAATTTTTGAGTTAAGTTTAGCTAGCTTGGGTTCAGTTGATTCAGTTTGTGTGTGTGTGTGTGTGTGTGTGTGTGTGTGTGTGTGTGTGTGTGTGTGTGTGTGTGTGTGTGTGTGTGTGTGTGTGTGTGTGTGTGTGTTTGTTTTGTCAGTGTATATACCTGTTCCCTTGCTTGATCAATAAAGGAGCTGCATTCCTGAAAATACGACGTGATGTCCGTGTCTGGTAGGTCCAGGATCTGGGTTGTCTTATACACCAGCTGATCTGGGAACAGGTTATCGACTCCAAAAGCCACATTTAGCACATGAGTCACCTGACAGGGAGAAAAAGAGATAGACATGTAACTCCTTGAACACTTGACCCCTAAGCATTGACTTGTTTTAAGGCTGTTTTTTTTCACCTTGGTAAGAGAGATATTCTGTCAGCCATATTGATGACATGACACCACCTGAACGTGACTGAGTGAGAGGCCAGAGAGATGGAGCAGGGGGGGTTGAAAAGGAGGGGTAAGACAGATGAATGGGAAAGCAAAAGAGAGGAGACAAAGAGAGAATACAGATGGCTCCAATTCATTTAGCAGTATCTGTTCTGTTTCACTTAAATTTTACTTAACATAGTTTGGAAGTTTCCTGTTTCTGGACAGCATTAATTGTCTAACATCCTTTTCTTCCTGATGATGCTCATGTTTTTCAAATCGCATCTACTAGTTTGTGTTTATCAAAAGTCTGATCCACACAATAAGTTGTTCCTCCTTGCCATACACCACAAAACTCAGAGCAGAACAGAACAGAACAGAACAGAAGCTCGTTTCTTAATTCAGTTTGATTTTGAAAGTTCTTGCCTGTGGTGTCATTTCAGGGTCAAATCTAAACTACCCAAAGAGCATGGCAAAAAGATTCATCTGGGATTGTAAAACTTCTTTTGCTACAAACTACAAGCATCAAAATAGGTCTTTTTTTAACTTTTAGCTTTAGCTTATTATTGCAAAGGCCACTATAATGTGTAAATTTGCTGCGAATAAAAAAGGTAAGGCAAGTTTATTTGTAGAGCACAATTCATACACAAGGCAATTCAAAGTGCTTTACAGCTAAAACAAAATAAAATCACAATAGGCAAAATAAAATTATTGCATAAAACCATACCACAAAACATTAAAATGGTTAATTGAATTAAAAGAGAAGAATGCAAATAAAATACTTTCAGTTGTCATAAGCTAAGCTAAACAGAACTGTTTTCAGCCGTGATTTGAGCATTATCAGAGTTAAGGGCTGTCTCACATCTTCTGGAAGTTTGGTCCAGATTTTAGGGGCATAAAACTAGAATGTAGCCTCACTGAGTTTATTCCTGACTCTAGGCAAAAAAAAGAGAAGGAAAGAAGAGAAAAGAAAACAAAAAAAAATTGAAAGTATTTTGATCCTTTTGCAGCACTGTTTTAAAGGCTCTGTTTGAAAAGCTACCATAAAGCTCTATCGTGCTTTTAAAATACACACTGTCTTCCCAAAAAGTAAATCATCTGCAGCAGAGATATAGAGAAATCCATATGGTTGTATTATTGGGACAATGCAAATTGCATAGTAACTTCTGTCTGTTTCAAACAGGCATGTCTTAGTACACCTCTGCGTTCAGCGTGAGTAAATTTCACCTGGAAGAGGAACTAGTTGACCATGATAAATAGGGACGCTATACTCCAACACAACTAACAAACATTACGTTATGTAATTAACACGCATAGTATGTAAGAAACATAAAGAGCTACAGCTGCACCCATCTCGGCCATGGTTGTCAGAATGTTGCTTCCCTCCGAGTGAACCAAAACTAGTTTAATACGTACACAGCTTCGCTTTGCAAAAAGGACACAGTGCTGTCTATCAACGTGGAGTCAGATGTTCTTGGCTAGAAGTCCAATTTTCTTTTCTGTATGTATTTGCAAACAAGACTAGATCATCCAGCTGTGGCTTTATGATCGAGCATTGACCTTAGTCAGACCACTGTGCATGTTAACGTACTGTGTGTTTCTTACATCTTTGCTGATTTGTCCTTTACATGTCATGAAGTGTTTTCTTCCAAAAGTTTCACTTTTCACTTTTGTACTGACCCAGTTACAGGGATTAAAAATGTCAATATTGACATTTTTTTCCTGTTTTTGATTGTCTTGTTTTCCTCTGTAGATAACAGAGAAGCATCAGAGTTAAACTCAATCTGTTTCATAACCAGTCCTCACAGGAGCTTTAAGATATATTTAGTTGATAGTCTACTGACTTGGAGCCAAGAGCTACAGACAGAAAATAAGAGAAGTATGATACAAGGAGGACAATATTGTTGGTTTTGGTCTTCTTTTTGTTTGGCAATAATAAAAAAGGTTGTCCTCAGATATATAAAAAATTTAGCTATGGTCAGGCTTTTGTAAAAATGGAATGTATTATTTGTTATTGAGGTAATTTGGCTGATTTAACTTGTATTTTTGAAGACTATCCTCATCTAAATTTTTGAGTGTGGCAATAATAATATGCTAGAAAACATAATAAAAAGCAAAATAAAGAAAAATTGTTTTAGACAAAACTTGTGCTATTTCCAAGCTTTGAGAAACCCGCTTTGGAGCATGCTGCTGTAGCTGACACATCCTGTTATATGGGAGATGCTGTCACATATCTGCACCTTCATGTTCCTGATCATTCTCTGCCATGTTTTCACAGGTGCATTCTCAAATCGAGTTATGTAGCAATTAAGTCACTGACACAAAAAATATCATGATTGATGGTGCAATTTAGGTCCACCTGCTGGAAATAAAGTGAATGAACCCCTGACGTTACAATTTTGATAATACAATTTTACATCTCTTTTCAAACATTATTAATAATGAGTGGAGAAGCTGAAGGCAGAACTGTCAGCCAGAAAGCAAACTGGTTTCATCATTACCTGCTGAGCTCAATCAGTACATATTAGAAGGATTTGTTGGGATTTAGAAACAAACCTGCATCCACAGACACCTGTACAATTCTAAAATGACTGACACAGGGAGGCAAATAATCAGGTTTTTCAAGGTTCCAGGTTAGAATAAAAGGGTAAAAGGCACAAAGCAGGACTCTATGGTGCATGTGTTGTAAACATAACAGTTGTTTGTCACCTGCCTTAAAAATAGATTTGATTTCCCAGACTACACCCTCAGCACAATGCTGTGGTCTTTCTATTGTGATGCCAGTAAATGTTCATTTAACGTTGTGCCGGAAAGAACAGTTCTTTTATAAATTGTCCTCTGAGCCTGTTAAACCTCCTGAGCTTTAATAGCTGTCTGGGAAACCCTGCGTGGTTTGGTTATTAGGCGGTCAGGGCTTCATCGCAGTAACAGGAAGTGAAGGCACTTGTAATCTCTCCAATTCATCATCCAGAGACTGCACAGGCAGCAATATGCTCATGCCTGGGAGCAGCCACTGCAGAGAGGAGTAGTCACATTTCTCTGATGTGGAGGCGCAGTGGCGCTGAGACTTAGTGTAATCATTTACTCCCTCTACTGAGCTAAACTGTCACTGCATGAGTCATGAAGCTCCTTAGGCTATTGGCTGGTTGTCGCAGAGCCGCAGGAATGCACACCTACGTGGCCGCGTCTAATCTCATGTCACTGCACATACGATCACATCAAGGCAAAGGGCATGCCCGCTGTATTGATCCCCCTTTGTACTGACCTTACATCTCTGCAGGGTGTCAATGTCATGGGCTGCATCCTGAGAGGCTGAAAGGCAGAAGCAACTTTATCAGAAGACAGGCAAAGCATTTCTCTGCTTACCAAAATCTATCTACATGAAAAAAACCCTCTACTGGTGAGCAAAAGATGCTGTGTTATGGGGCCAGTAAATGCTGCTTTCTCTGTTTTTTTAAATTGACTTGAGAGAAATAGATGAGAAAGTCAATCGGTAGTGCAATTATAGTAGTGTTTTGGAAGTAATTGTGACTCTGCTGTTAAACATTTCTTTTCCTGATTAAAATACAAGTGAATATTACTATAATAGTACTGATAGCTGATCAATCTTAACATTATTTGGAAAACAGAGGAGCCTCATTCGAAGTGGAACATTTATGCTGATAGTTAAACACAAGGATTTTGAGGTAGTGGGCTCTGGAGCAAAAGTAAAAGGAATATTTTTCTCATATACTTGAAATTTCATGAACAACTAATTGCTTAATTAAATGAAACAATCCACAGCTTAATCTATTGCACATTTTCTATATGTCTGTTTTCTTAAATCTTTGTGTCTTTGAGGAAAGGCATTTTGATCCTTGATAGCTGTTTTCCAGTTGGAGTCTGAACCATGTTATTTATCCAGTTTGTCTTTTTATAAATCCATCTATTAGTTACAAAATGAATACAATAATATATTATATAAACAGAGATGCAAGAGGTCTCACTGGACCCTGCAGGAGCTCAGACATCATCTCCAGAAGTAGAACATTAATAAAACAGTAAGTAGTACAATAGTTCTCTGTTGTCAAATACAACAACAGACAGTAAACATGGAGTGTAAACACCAGCTGATGCACCATCCAAAGATAGTCTACAAGCAGAAATATTGCAGAGCTCCTTCAAGGACAGGTACACCACTTTATGAGGTTCTGGACTGAGTTTTTTTCAGTAGATTCTTTTCTAATTTTAAGTAAAAATGTGAGCCATAAGAGATGAAAACTTTTGCCAAAAGTTTGCCCTGAAATACACTATACACTCTGCAAGGTGCTGCCTTTTTTATTTTATTTTCTCAATTGTTACTTACACAATAGCTCTGTTTGTTAAAGATTCTGTAATTGTTCTGTTTTGTAATCTGTAATAACAGTGTATAGTAGCCAAATTGTCTATTTCAACATTTTGAGAAACAGTAGAAAACACACACACACACAACAAGAAACAATAAGAAAAAATGTGGACTGATAAATTGCCAATCCTCCTCTTTTATGTTGTTTCTTTCATCATATTTTCCTGTAGCACTTTAAAAAATGTTTTATTGATGTGCTTCTGATCTCAAACAAGGAAATGTGATGATCTGATAGACCTGATGTGGGGTACTGGTTATACGAGTGTCAAAGACATCAGAAACTAGAGCTCTGGAGCTGTTCTAGTTACTGGCCTGGTGCCACCGGCTCCATGAGGGGTCCCTCCACTTGTGGTTGAGAGACTTTCAGAACAAAAAACACATCAGTTGGTGTTCTGAATTTGTGTCAGTTCTTGGAGTCTTGTGCAAGAGGAACTCTGAGAAACCTCTGCTCTTTATATACCTAAATTACAGCAGATTACAGCAGATTGTGTGAATTTTATCAAAACAGGGACGATATCATTAGACCTAGAGTTTAATATGTCGATGTACTGGATTTAGCATTTTGGAACAGACATATTACTATCAAGCTAAAGTTGAAAAAAAAAAAAAAAGTACTGGCTGTGGCTCAGTGTCGCCTCTCAATGGGAAGGTTGGGGGTTCGATTCCAGCTTCTGCAGCTACAGTCCGAAGTGTCCTTAAGCAAACCACTGAATCCCTCTGCTCCCACTGTTGATCAGTGATGTAAAAATGGGCGTGAATGTGTAGATCAAAACTGATGGCTCCTCCTTAGAAATACCTTTACCATCAGTGTGTGAATGTGGTGTGATTGGGTGAATAAGACTAAAGCCGCATTTCCACCAAGCAGCCCGGTTCAGTTTAGTACAGTTTAGCACGGTTTGATACAATTAAGCCTGATCCCGTTTGCGTTTCCATAGCAAAACTGTGCCCTCTCGTGGTGGAAGCCAGATGCCGAAAGCCGCAGCTGTTAAACAATAGCGTGATGCGTAGCAGCATTACAGAAGAAAAACGTGACACAGTAAACAAAGAGCACAGATGGAAGACATGCAGCATTTCATCCTCTCTGTGATTGGCACGTAGCTCTTTGATACAAAGTGCAATCAAGCTTTGTTTCAGAGAAGTCTGTTTGCCACCAGGAGAAATGCAGCTGCTGTCACACGGTAAGTGAGGATTCTTTCGACCAATCAACGGTCTGCAGTGTTGTAGCTCCACCTTCCAAGAGCGGATCGGTTCAGTCTGGCACCCATACGAAAGGGTCCCAAAAAGTGGGACGGCTCATCTCCGTTATTTGGGGATCAGTCCCAGAATAAGTCAGTGGAAACGCCACAAAATGTGCGCTGTATCGAGAGGAACCAAACCGGTCTGCTTGATGGAAATGCAGCTTAGCAGTGTAAAGCGCTCTGAGTGGTCTGAGAGACTGGAAAAGTGCTAAAGAAGTACTGGTCCATTTGCCATTTACCATTACAGTGGTAAAATAAAATTACTCCTTACTCCTTAAAAAAAATGCAGAGATCAAAAATTTAAAAAACAGCGTCTTTTCAGTGCTAGGAATCAAAGACTACAGGATATCAGCACTCACATCCCCGAGTAGCAAAACATCTACACAGAAATACACTTTCTGAGCAGCTGCAGCACCAAACAGGGACGATATCAATCAGCTTACAGCTACAGATAAAAAGAACAAACTGTACAGAAGCACCAAACCTGGACTGTAAAAGCTGCTGAAATAAACACTCAATATTATCTCAAACTGCAGACAAGGTAGTTTGTCATTTTTTTGAAAAGACGGATTTGTTTACATGACCTGAGCCTTGGATCAGGAAAGCATTAAATGACTGATGTGATGGGTGATCGAGGTCAAACACTAAGTGAGGGAGCAAGATGAGATCAACAATACAATACCCTCAATACTAATGGGAGATGACGCTGTTGCTAAAAGAAGAGACAGTCTCTTCCACTTTGTCAAATGCAGTTGAAGTCTAAGTAGAAGATCAGTCTATGACAGAGTTATATATATGACAGGAAACTGAATATGATGGGAGGGATTCCTTCAGATTTCCTGTGTGGCTGCTCAGCAGCAGCTCACAGCCCTCAAAGTAGCGATATTTGCACTCTTTGCAGCAGCCAAAGCCACTTTCACATAATGCTAAATTCATGGTGTTCAGAAGTAAATCTAAATCCAAAGGCCGGAGAGTCTTTGGAAATAATCCAGCTCCAGCCCATATGCTTCATCAGTGTAAAAGGAAAAGATTTAAACTGACACATCTGTGAAAGGATGCAGGAATGCCAGGATTTCTAGACAGCTTTAAAGTACAAGTGTGACATGGGACCAATTCAATCTGCTAAGCTACAGAGGACAGATCTCAGTCATATTTATGAGCAAATGTTATAAAAAAAAGTCTTCAAATACTATTTTTAGAAATCACATTGTGTACAGTTTGTCCAACAACCCCTGAAACTGCCTTGCAGAGGTTTCTTGTGCATGAACCAATATTATTTGGGGATTTTGAGGTTTTAAGATCAAAGTGTTAATGTTCTTTTGTGCTTCAGAAAGTTGAAATTATCTTTGAAATGTCTTTGAAATATCTTTAAGAATTTATTGTTTCAAGATGAAAGAGCTTTCATGTCATGTTCACAGAGAACAACTTCTGAGGTATGATTAAATTCTTAGTTTGCTGTCCTCTTTGAGTGCCATAAAAATCCTAAGGGTACGGGGAAAAGAACTGTGTGAGAGTTTTGGAAATATGTTTGCTTACTTGTTGAGAGTTTTATCGGAAGTTTCAGATCTCTCTTTAATGCTTCTATTGTTAACAAGAGTGACAGTTTCCTTTTGCATAGCTTAAAGACTGGAAGCCTTCATAAAAAGAAGTTTGTTCTGTAAAGTTTCTTCATTTAAAACACAATGTTGTGTTAAGATGCCTCAGTTTGACTGTGGTTATTGTCTTATTATTATCCTAGAGCCAAGAGAGGTTTTATTTGGATGAAGGCAAAACAAGAGGATATAGTTGAGTTGGAGCAGGAGGTCAGCATCTGTGAAGTTTCTGAAACTAGCTCTAGCATTAGCTCAGTTGACATGTTTATGACCAATGATAACCAAAATATCAAGACTGCTTAGTCTATTTGTTGCACCTGAAAGAGCACTTTATATAAAACCAAAACAAAACCATGAAAAAATATTTTGGGTCACCATGGAATGGACCTAACATGACACATGGCCATGTCCTGCAGGCAACATTATTTGTAGTCATGCATTTTTTAGAACTGAACAAAAATTACCTTATTGATAAAAAAAAATATGCAGAAGAAACAGTATAAAAGTGTAGTATATAATTAATAGTTGCAATGTTAGAAGTCAGGTAATTTGCTCCACAAATTCTATACAACCTGACTGAATTATAAAACCAGTAAAGTTGCCCCCTGTTGGTTGTTAAAAAAATGGAGCTTAAAAGCACCGAACAATGAGTGACAGCAGGTTCAAAAATCATCCAATGTGCTGTTAACCTTGATGGTGCAGCACCAGAATGCTTCTACATTTTTTGTTTTATTGAAATTTTGACATAAATAGAGTAAAGAATAAACCAACAAAATCAAGTTTTTCTTTGTGTCTTTCATGTGTAAAGAAAGTATGTCTGTCTGCCAATTTATGATGACATAAAATCTCTCGCAAGACATCTGCTTATTTGCCTGTAACTTTGGAACACAACACAGTGACTGATTAGCTCTGGACTTGACATTTACAAAAGTCCAGCATCCGAAAAACATGACATTTCACATCAAACTCGCATCAAGGTACCTTTTTTAATTTTCTCATTTTGTCAAAAAAAGTCAATATATTCAGGATATAGTTTGTTTTAGGACCGTACATTTTCCTTTGATGCTGTCTCTTTTGGTAATGTCAGTGTCTGAATAGATTCTTTTTTCAGGCATATACTGTAAGCCAAACCTGCCAATATCTAAATGTGTAACAATACAAAATCTTAGCTATTGCTTTGTTGGTATTGTAAATACTGAAGATTGCACAGTGTCAAAGAAAGCCGAGGGTGCACAAATTGTGAGAGAAGCATCTGTGTCAATTTTGACAAGAACATCAGAGCGACAAGCTGAAGGCCAAAATAAATAATAGCCTGAAAATGGCTCAAACAAAGGAAGAAAAAACAAGCAAATCAACGTGTCTCCATCTTTCAGACAGAATTCCAAGAACAAAGAGGTTTCATTATTGAGGACAAGGTGGTTTTCTGCAAACCTGTCTGGTCTGTAACTGATCCTGTGAGGTGTCATAACAGAGTAGTGAACAGTTTATTGCTTTAGCGGCAAATTGCTATATAGAAAAAGAGTCACCTCTGTTGAGTGTGACAGATGTAATATTTTATTGATCCCTGCTGAGAAATTCTCACTTTGATTTTCTCCTGCAGTCAAGGTCAAAGCACAGAGTCAGCTACAGAAGTGAAGAGCACCCCAGAGCAGTGAGGGGCTTCAGTGTAAGGCTGAAGGACACTTCAGGTGCACTGACATGAGAGGGTATCAACCTCTGGCTGAAGGGTAACTCTCTGTGCTTCTTCCAGAGACTAATTCTGCTTTAATGACATTAATTTATTAGAGACTTGATATATTTATCACGAGAAACAAACACAACTGTGAGTCTCTGCAGATGGCACTGAAGTGAAATAATTTAAGTTGGAGGATAAAAATCTCACAAGCTCCAGTTAGGTTTCCCCACTGCACTGCAAAAAAGATGCCTTGACATATGTCTCTAGCTCCTGTTCAGATGTAGCACTTGTTGGGGTTGGGATACAGCAGCAATGTCAGTAGTCATAAAATAATGTCTGGAGCCGGAAAGCAACTGGTTTCAACACAATGTATTAGCCCATCCAAATTTTGACACTCTGCAAATTTAATTTGTCAGTTAAGTAGTCAGTTAATAAGGTAAAGGTATTTGATCATGGGCACTTCAGCTCTCAAACTACAGTCACATTTTTTGTTAGCATTTGATTTTTCAAACAATGTCCTTATTTTTCATTGTTTGGAAATTTGAGTATTTGCTCTGTTGTTGTGCACTTCAGTATTTCACAGTATTGTAAATCAAATTACATATAGATCTTTGTTCTGTACTTTTAGTTTGATAGGTTTTTGGAAAAAATGAAATTAAAGAAAACCAAACTAAAACTACAGTACCAAATATGAGGCTTCTCTGATGATAAGAAAACCCCACAGTTCAAATGTATCTTGAGTGGAAAAAAATACAATTAAACAAACAAACTAGGGATGCACGATACTATCGGCACAATATCAGTATCGGCTGATAAAAGCTTAAAAACACGTTTATCGGTATAGGCAGATATGAAAATTTCTGCCAATAGGCACAGCCGATAAGGTGCTATTCAGTTAGGATTATTATTATTTTCCATCTGAAAAATAAGCTCCTTAAATAAAATGTAGCACTTCATTTATTTGCACTGCAGAGCTCTGTGTCTGTCACCAGGTTGTTACAGTAGCTCTAAAATAATCAAATGCAACTTGGTTATGTTTAAAAATGCATTGTACATTTAAAGTTCATGTGATCTAAAGGAATTATTTTTCTGTATTTCAATACTGAATGTCTTGAGTTTGAAAAAATAATACATTTCTTATTTATGGTAAAATCAAATGTTTTTTGTCTTGTTTTATGTGTGTTTCTTAAATAAATAAGACCGTCACAATAAGAGTAACATATAAATTCCAGTACAGGATAGACTTAGCTTTCTTTACAGTGAAAAAAACAAACTAACTTGTGATTATCGGTATCGGTATCGGCCAAAAGGGGTTTCGATATATCGGCATATCGGATATCGGCAAAAATCCAATATCGTGCATCCCTAAAACAAAAAACAAAAAAAAGACGGGTCACTGCAGTTGTTGTCTCACTTAGTTTAAAA
This sequence comes from Halichoeres trimaculatus, assembly GCF_033239565.1. Lineage (NCBI taxonomy): Eukaryota > Metazoa > Chordata > Actinopteri > Labriformes > Labridae > Halichoeres > Halichoeres trimaculatus. The sequence goes on along the minus strand of NW_027437186.1, from coordinate 16,691,027 downwards.
AGTAGTAATAAGAGCTGTAATAGTAGTAAAGAAGTAAGTGTGGTTAAAGTATACGGTTAAAATATATCATTAATGGTTGTTTTTTTTCATCTCACTTGTCACAGGTTTACAACTGGAATCATGTCCACTTATAGCTATTTTTGTGACTCCAGCTGAGTCAAGTGACTTCACCTCATTACTAGCTGGATGCTGAATACTTTTACATTGGAAGTCTACCAATCCTCCTACTGTTGCACAATGGTTGAAGGACACAATCTCCTTCCTGAAACTTGAAAAATTCACATACACGCCCAGGGGTAATACAGACAAGTTTTTTCAAAAATGGAATCTCTTTTTATTCTATTTCAGAAACCTACAAGCTCTACCAGATTGAGAGGCGCCTAACCTCTTATTTATTTATTCATTTATTAATTTACTCATTTTTTCTCTGTCTTTCATTTTCATTGTGGTGCAGTTATGTACATTTTTTCATCATTGAGCTGGGTTGGGGAGGGAGAAGCTACCTGTATATTTACACTACACGATTGCGCTAAACATACAGGCACTCTCTTTTCTGTTTCTACAGTCCTATACCAGTTTGTTAATACAATATCACACATGTATGCATTTTTATAATCATTTTCTCACTGCTTCTCTGCCTAGTAATAGTAGTCTTAGTCTACCAATTTCATGTGTGTTTACATATGCTTTGTTTTTGCATACATTTTCACATTTACAGATAAAAAGGACACAATCTTAAAATGTAAACATGTTTGCCAAATGTAATTCTATTAAATTTTGTATAATACCATACCTGGAAAAAAAAGGTATCATTGAAGCATGCAGTTTGGTGAGAGACAAAAAGTTGAAAAGTAAACATTATGAACCTTAAGCAAGTATAAATAATTTAATTTTTTAATATGTATTACCAAGCAGTAGGAAGGGTCTAACAACTCCGACTTGAAGGTCCAGACTTTTGTCTTCTACAAATCCAAATCCACTCCCCTTTTCCAGTTCTTCAACCTGCTCCTCTCCCTCTCCATCATCACTCCTCCTCTCCAACAGCTTCCTGCCTGTCACAGTGGTAACACGTGTGCTCTGTTTCTTCAAACGGTTCTTGGAAAAGCCCTGGATCTCTTGTCCCAGTGAATGCATCTCTCAGGGATTCATAGGAATCTGCAAAAACAAATCAACAAATATGAAAAGCCTTAGCGGGAGTCTTTGGTTTATCACACTCTTCTGTTTGTACCAAGAGCTAGAGGAGAAACAACCAGCAGAGCATCTCGTATAAAAGAAACTGTCATCTTTCTGAATGAAGCAATCATTTAGGCTATGAGTGCACTGGCGTTTTTTCAACTAACGTTAACTTGCCATTGCATTGATAGGCTACATGCTAGCTAGATAATCTTACTGAAGGTTAACTACTTTGCGCAAGAACATCATTTAGTGCATTCACTCTCAGTAGCACAAAAAGCACAGTATGTTACACTAGAAGTTGAGCATTGAAAAAAACAGAAGCTGCAGACTGTGTGCTGCTGGATATATTCATGCTGTGATAGTTTCCCTGCTTCTTCCACCCACCTGCACTAAGACTTATAACTATCCAACAATAAAGTAGGAGTGTTGCTTTTTAAATCGTTCCTGTAACATAATTAGAACATTCAATATAGGATACCAAAATAACGTGAGATAAAAAGCTACACAGCTATACAGTCTACGGTTTTGACACTGAAGTGACAGCTTAGTCGGAAGCTGCGTCAACAATGTGATGCGTTCAAGTAGTCACAGTAAAACGTAACATCATTCACTTGAAACCCTGCACAGGGTGTGGCTGATTTTGCTGGGTCCTCATTTGAACATTTGTCGGTCGGTCAGTCCAAGGGGAAACTAATAGCATGCTCAAATAAATAAATAAATAAATAAATAAACAAACGGTGTAACGAAATATGAAAACAAACCAGTGAAAGGGTGGCCTCAGAAAAATGCTGGTCCATGAAAGATATGTCGAATCTTGAACTTTTGCTTCCAATTAAAAAATTAAATCACTATCAAAGACAAAAAGTGCTGGTGTTTAGGGGTTAATGCTGTAAAGTGTAAACTGGGAATATTACACTTTTTATTTTTATTTTTTTTACATCTTGTGAAATAGATTAACTGCAAAAATAAATAATCATCGCATAAATGAAATATGAAATCGGTAGTGGAATCCCAAAGGTTGTTCATTTTTTGCGCAGATTTATTACTATTTAAATTTCATCAAATTAAAATGACTTATGGTTTCGTATCTCAACAGTAGAATATTTGATGCTATTGTTTAAGGCACATGTGAAGTTGAATATGTTTTATGTCTTTAATGAAAATAACGCTAGAGAAAAGATAGGCATCATTGAGCGCCAGAAGTCGCCTGTATAAATTGGAATTGAGGGTTGAGCAAGTGGGGCACGACGGCCTCAGAGGTTTCATATTAACGAGGGTAACTTGAACGCAGCGGGAGCCAGCCTGGTTGTGAAAATCAGGACAGCTCCTCATCATCCCTGTGACCGAAAAAAAAAAACAGGCAGGGAGACGGTGGGGTGGAGTACAGGAAGCTGCTGTCTCCGAAAATCCGAACATGGGCGAAATCTAATAACGCCTCGAATCAAAACTTCTTTTTATCATATTTTCCCGGACGGGGGGCTGCGGAGATTTGTGATATTTTCCCGGATTTAATTGGAGATTTACACGAACAGCGAGAAGATGTCTCGGGGAGTGATCCAGCCCAGCCAGCAGAAACTGGCAGAAAAACTCACCATCCTCAACGACAGAGGCATCGGGATGTTGACCCGTGTTTACAATATCAAAAAGGTTCGCACACACACGCAGCTATATCCTCTTGAACAGATCCATATGTATTGTATCCCACCTGCATCCTAACGAATGACAGCATTACTGTGAGAGACAGGATGAATGCCTGATTAGCTAGCACTGACTAACCCTAACATCAACGTTTTTTAGATAAATGTATACATGGTAAACTACCCATAGATCACTGTGGCTATCTCTTTTTTCAGCAGGATAATATGCAGGAAAAAAACACTTACGTTACTCTAAATGTATCCCTTTGGCATCCCTTGATGCAGGCTTTGGGCACGGTTAGCCACTATCTGTCGCGTTAGCTTGCGGTAAAATAGTTCGGTTGTTTCACGGTGTTTACTAATTTTCGATCGATTTGATTACCATTGGAGTGAGCAGAGTTTAAATGTCTGTTTACCAGAAGCTAAAACTTCAGGGAAATTGTTAATATTTGGCTTGCGATATAATATGGCCAAACCTGAAGGCCTCCAGTCGCGTTAACAGCCGGCTGGTAATGGCGGCGCTTGCTTGCTAAGCTAACCACCGCTAAGCTAGCGTTAGCAGCCGGGCGTCGTCTCTGCTCCATCTAATGCCAAAACACGAAGCAAACTAAAGCAGGAATATTAGTGCATAATCCATTTAAAACTCTCTATGTGTATACGGTTTGCATGGTAATTGTTTTCTTTTCCCATCAAGCTTCGGGCAGCAACATTTTAGCTCGCTACACATTTTGTTTTAGAAAACGATAAAAGCCATAAACAGCCACTTATCGTATATTTCAGCAGATATAGCTGTTAGGGCTGGTGTTAGCTGCCTTTAAGCAGTGGAAACAAATACTTGTTTATTTAAAGATCTAACATTCTGCCAAGCAATGCATATTTTACTGTTAAAATGAAACACAACTATTTATGTTTTGGATAAATGCGTATAAGTATTATAAGGGGTAATTACGCCGAAGCTTTACCTTTAACCTTAATGTGATGAGTATAAAATGATGAAAATGATATTATTTGTTGTGTTGCTCAAGTGTTAAAGCAATTGTTTGTGTGTGGGAGGAAGAGAGTAGTGGGTCTGTTTGGACGTGTGGGACGACCCTTTGTGCCTGGGTATGTATGATGAATTAAAATCAGGCAGAGAAAGAAAGGGGTCAGTCATTTGTATCCAGAGTTTAAAAGAGTACAGACAGAATATAGGCTGAGCTATCTGAAAGACCATTCTGTTTTCCAGATATTGCTTTACTCTATAGGGTAGTGAATTTTAAAGTGGTAGGGTTATGTCAGGTAATGTCTTTCCCAGTATCTTCACATCACCAGATTGTGTCTAAAACATGCATACTAACTAGCAATATTGAAGGAAAATATTAACTCAGATAAGAAGTAACATAGCATATCAGTGTTTTTTGCTTTGTATAAGATAGAAGACTGTTTGAGCAGTTAAAAACAATTACTCTGATTTTGCTGCTGATTTTACTACTTAGTACGCCCTTCCTTTCTTCCTTCCTTCCTTCCTTCCTTCCTTCCTTTTTTCTGTCGGTCCCATCATCTTCATACCTATCCTGATCTGCCTCACCACAAGGCTTCTGATCATACCCATCTCCCCAAATTATCTTATTTACTTATTTTTTAATCATTACTATTATTTTTACTGTGGGATGTAATAAAACTTTACAGCAGCAGTTACAACTTTATCCCAAAGCTAGAAATGAGAGAATTGGGACAGTAATCTGTGATACGACCAGGGGGGTCATTTTACACTGATTTCTGCTATCCTTAGCAGCACCCTGAAGACCAGTTAAATGTGGGTTTTTTTCTGAGAAATCACCTTGTCATTATCAGTAGAATAACTTTGTTGTGTTTCTTAAGTAAAAGATTGTACAATTACTTTGGATCTCTTGTTTCTACCTTTGGGAAACATGAATTCATGCTTACTACTACTACTACTACTACTAAAAGTTACATCAGCTAAGATCACTGTATATTTCCATTGAAAGCATACTCACGCTCCACACAGAATATTTTACAATCTGTTCAATTCTCAGCAACAGTCACCTTAACTAATCTTTGCTGTGTGGCATTTAAGTTTTTCTTTGCTGTGTTTATCTTTTAGTCTGGGCATTTGCTAACACTATATTTAATCATACATGCAGCACACAGGATTTTTTTCCTCCTTATCCTTGCATGCGCCCAGATAACTCCTTTAGTCCCCTTAGCTATTGTGCAATAAGTTAAAAATACTGTATGCATTTATTTGTTTTACAACAAAAGGCAGTTCCTTGGTGTAAGAGCTAACATCAAGCTAACTCACACTCGTTGTCAGTGCTAAAAGTTGATACTCTGCACAGAATAGTATTCCGAAAGACTGGAGCAACATAAAAACCTGTAAATTATATTCCAGTTTGGTGTGAAGCCCCGGCTACATCGACTTCTCTTATTACTTGGATACTTATTTATTTAAACTGTGTGGGACAGGTTTTAAAATGACAACAAATCAGAGCATGTAAATCACCTGTTCAGATCACGTTTTCCAAACCAGGCAACACAGATAGAATTTGATAATGCAGATTTTAGTCAGATTTTGTAAATATTCCCGGGACCTGTTAACAGACCTCAAAGCAGACTGTTTTCATTAGCCATGAATACTTTCAAGATGATACACTGTGATGGCCGTCCGACTGGTAATGTAGTGACAACACTCTCTGTTGTATCTGATCTGCAGCTTTATTTTTCTGTTGAAAATGTTGTTGTTGCAGGGATTGAACTCAGAAGTGTTTCAGGTAAAAGGCTTACCCCTGTGGTGGCTCAAAGGACTGTGTAGCAGCTTGCAGGCAAAAATGAAAAATGACCTACTAGAGGAGAAAAAAAATGAAGTTGACATTTAATGAAGGGCACTCCTTGGGGCAGTTTTACATCTCATTTTTAATATTAATGATATTTAATGAGCTATCAAGGGCACTGGTGGCATATTAGGTACTTCTGTTTGATTTGAAGAGTCCATCCTTAGTCAGGGCTGCACACTGGTGCAGTGGTTAGGGCTTTTGCATCACAAGAAAGTCACCAGTTCGAATCTCGGTTCAGACAAAGTGGGCCTTTCTGTGTAGAGAATGCATGTGTGGGCTCTCTGGGTTCTCCACCGTCCTCCCCCAGTTCAAAAACATGCTCATCAGGTTAATTGGTGAGCCTAAATTGCCCATTGTGTGTGCCTGAAAGTAGGGATGGGTACCTTTCACATTTGAAATGATACATTACCCATACCCGGTACTTGGCAATTGATACAGGTGCTCAACGGTACCAGTTTTCTGTACTTTTTTGTGTTTCTGTGGTAAAAAATATCAATTTGTTTTGATGACAAAATATATATATATATATTTTCAACCTAACAATTATTTGTCTATTTTAATCTTGCAAAGCTTTGTTTATGTCCAGCATGGAAAATTGTCTACTCTACCGCTCCCTCCCAGTCACAAGGATGCATTTAGGTACCTAATCATGGTACCTTTTGATTTTAAATGAATCGGTACTTGGTACTTTTGACAGAATTCGGTCGGTACCTATAAAAGTACCTAATTCGGTATCCATCCCTACCCAAAAGGTTGTATGTCTCAGCCCTGTAATTGACTGGTGACCAGTCCAGGGTGTATCCAGCCTCTTGCCTTAAAACAGCAAGGATAGGCTTCAGCTACCTGTGACCCTGAATGAGAGAAGAGAGAGAAAGTGAATGAAAACTCAGTCAAAGTGACTCCTTATAATCAGAAGTTGTGCCATGGTGGGCTGAGAATTCGCGTGTTTTTAGACTTTACCAGATGCTTACATTTCCCGCCCTAGTTGTATTTTCTTCATCATTATAATCAACTTTTAGTTCAGATAAAAACCTACAGACACTCTCCCTCTCTGTGCCTTGACTCTACCTCTGAAGTTTGGTTGGGAGCAGAATGATAAATGTGTGCTGGGACCAACATGTTAGGAATTCCCTGGTCACAGCTGTACTCAGTCAGTGTGATGGTGCATAAATGCATACTCAATATGGGAGTTTTTCTTATGTAATACCAAAGTTAGTCTGAGACATGGAGAAACATAGTGAATTGAGTCATATTTAATGTTTGTTTTATGGCAGAAGTGTATCAGTTGCACTGATAGAAATAATGACGTGGCAATCTGTAACTGACAGGTTAAACACTCATCCTGTTTGTCTCTGTGGGTTTCCTGTGGCAGATCATTAAAATAAGCTAAACTAATCATGTATATTTACTTCATGCTGTGCTCAGAAAACCAAATTGAAATTCAAATGACTTTACATTTAGTACAATATTTCTGTTTGTCAATTTCTAATTGCTTATTTGAAGAGGCAGATGAGGCAAAACAATCCAGCAATAAGTCATTTACAGCCTGCCCAGTCAAGACAGTATAAATTTACACCTATCAAAATTCACTAACAAACACAAAGATAAAAACATGTTACAAATGAAAACTATGTTTGTTTACTCAAAATCAAACACAGTTTTTCACTGTGAATAAGAAGCTGCCAATTCATAAACAAACTAAAATGAAAAGCAGATGAACCCTGAAAAAACTATGAACAAATTGCATTTCCAGTCACTTCAATGGTAGTGCTCCTGGCCAGTGAGGGATGCTGTGTGAGCTTCTTGTTTTTTTAATGAAAAAGGAGGTGGACCAAACACAGAACAAAAACAAACACCACTGGCAAAGCCATCTTCTCCCCTTTGCATCACGGACCTGGTAATTACTTTCTGATAAATGTTGATTCATTGAACAACTTGTCAAACAGCTCACCCTGCTGGCCTGGAGCACTTCTTTTCTGATAACTGGATTTGTTTCATTACTAGCTCTATTTAGGATTCTGTCTTTTTTTTAGCCTGTCCTTTTTTAGCACCATTAATCTACTTTCTTTTATTTGCAGCTTGTTTTGTTGCTGTATTTGTTTTGGATTTTGCACAAACACAAATTGAGCGTGCATTTCTACTGAATAAGCTGCCAGCTACTTTGCCCGCTTTTTTGCCCCTGTATTTATTGGCCCAAGTATAATTAATATGCTGGTCAAATTTTGAAGTGCATTTTGGTCGTGCATTTAGTTGAGCCTGTTAACATTCAACCCATCAGATGGAACCTTGGATACACAGACATGTATTCATACTTTAGACCGGTATGCTCTGAAGAATCAGAATCGGTTTTTCAGAATCAGAGCTACAGATTACTGAGTACTTTAGACTAAAATTCAAATTCCTACTAATTCCTGACACTTTTATGTAACAAAGCTAAACACAGGATCACACAGTTTGCAGTTAGCTAATGTCAAAATGCTTGGCGGTGTGTAGCTTAGATTAGCAGAGCTAGCAGCCCCAGCCAGGGCCCTCACCAAGTACCGAATGAAGGTTGTTTTTTTAGTTTTCTGCTTTTCTTTTGCCACGGAAGTCAAGTTACAAAATGCTGGATTTTACTTTATTTCGATGTAGCTTCATTTTCTGTCTCATCCTCTGCTGTATGCATGTTGGAGGGCTGACACCTAAAATGTCATGTGAATGTCTCTGTACGTTGTTGTCCCCTCACTCAGCAAAGCGAGCAACCTGGTACAGCCTGTTATACTTTTTTGTTGCTCACAGAAGTCTTCATGCCGCTTTTTTTTTTTTGAGATGACTTGATGTGCACTCAATCAGTCAGTGCACTCCATGAGCTGTGACCCTCCCATTCCTGTTTATAGTATACACACACACACACACACACACACACACACACACAAACAATGTGCTGGACTGTACCCTTATCACATCCCACCAACAACATTTTGACCGTCGCTGAAACTCTCCTGTGTAACAAAACTTCTCTTGTTGTGTAATAAGAGCAGCTAGTTGTTCTGGCTGTGATTCGGTAACATTACAGCGTTGTTTTGATTGTTTTTGTGTCAAATGATAAACATTATGTTTCTTTCTCATGTGGTTTGATTATTTATTAATTTGGCCTGTTAAAAAAACAAATTATGATTGGTAGCTGGATTTTTTATGGGTGGATTGACTTATGGGTCAAAAAGATAGTTTAGTTGACTAAATGCTCCCGATCGTCATACATTTTTTGCCCTTTACTTTTTAAAAGCTGCCAGTTTCTTATAGCAATGGTTCGGTTTTCCTGGTTCTATGCTTTGAGTGTCAGCAGAAACATGCTCAAGCCACCTAGTCATACTCAAAAATCAGAGTGAACACCCACTTGAATTAAAATGACTGAGACTGCAGCCCAGCCAAAGTAAATTGTCATTTTGTACTTTTTTGTTATAAATAAAATTGAACTTAAATCAGATATTTATGTTACAAAATTTGTTTGGAACAGTTTGATTAAAGTGATACTCCGGGATGGAACAAGTTGGGTCCTATCACAAGGTTTAGGGCAGAAATTACCCCTACAGCAGTGATTTAGTGCAGCAGAAGCCGAGAGCGCTCGCACCAAACACCCCCTCCCTGCTCCTCTGCCGGTTTCCTCTGCACTCAGACGGGGCCATATTTTACTTGACCAAAAACACAAATAAACGGATTCCCACCGAAAAAATCTGATATGGGTCTGCATTCACGCATTATTTAGAGAATTTTCAGCACGTTACTTTCACACAAAAACACAGCTAAATAAGGCTCAAGTCTCATCGTGTCTCTTCGTCCTGGCAGACTACCTGCGTTTGTTAATATCTGGCACGCCGCGCGCGCGGACTGATACACTAAGCGGTGAGCGCCTCGTAGCCAGCTGTGGCTCTGCAGCGGAGGTAACGCCGTTTTACGACACGCTGAGAACTAGAGCCTTATTTAGTGGTGTTTTTGTGTGAAAGTAACGCGCTGAAAATTCTCTAAATAAAGCGCAGATGCAGACAGATATCAGATTTTTTCAGTGGGAGTCCGAGTATGTGTGTTTTTGGTCAAGTAAAATATGGCCCCGTCTGAGTGCAGAGGAAACCGGCAGAGGAGCAGGGAGGGGGTGTTTGGTGCGTGTGCCCTGGGCTTCTGCTGCACAAAATCACTGCTGTAGGGGTAATTTCTGCCCTAAACCTTGTGATAGGACCCAACTTGTTCCATCCCGGAGTATCACTTTAAGCCTCCAGCAAACAGCTGTAGCATGCCAACTTTTCAGGCAACTCAGTCTTTCTTTTTTCTTTTAAACCCCCCCCCCCAAAAAAAACCTCTTAGCCCTTATTTAATCTGCATTTTAAGTAAATTAACCAAGTTGAGAGGCATATTTATTTCTGCTTTAAACTTGGCTTTTGCCAGCCTCAAGTGGACACTCAGTTGTTTCCTTTTTTTTGCACTTATGTCGTAACAAAAGTTGTCACTTGGTTTTAGGGCACCAGTTGTACTAGACACCCCCTACTAACACCTTCTACTCTGTGCTTTAGTCAACAGAAACACTGCGATTCTGTTCCCAGACAACAGTGCCAAAGCAGAATAGTGAAGAAAGTGTTAAAGCCAGTAAAAACTAGAACTTTGTCTCAACACTGTATTGTATCACAAAGATAAAGTGTCAGTCGTGTTATTTCACTCTATTCAACACTAAAATAATGGATGTTGTTTTAAATGTGTGTGTAGGCAGCGATGCTACACCTTGTGCTTTTTATACAACCATCTTAAATACACGTGTTTTCTATTATTACATGTTGGCGCAGCACGTTTTGTTTTTTATGTGTTGTGATGTTAGAAATGCCAGAATGGCTGTCCCTGACTAATCTGAGGTATGCAGAAAACACCTGTTTAAAGACATGCATGTGTGCGTGTGTGTGTGTGCGAGTGTGTAGACCAGTGATCCAGCAGTTTGTTTGGGTGGGCTCTTTGTTTTGATTTCTTCTCTTCTTCTCTCCGTTCCAATGCTTCCCCCCTCTCCTATGCAGCAAGGACAAGTTTGGAAGGTTTGCAAAGTTTATCACCTTCCACTGATGAAAACCCACCCACCCCTTCACCCTTCCTCAACTCCCTCCTTGTCCTCTTTCCCTTCCTTCTCCCCTTCCCCCTGCTCCTCCTGGCTACCTGTTCTGATCTGTTGGTCCTCTCCTTTGTACCTCACTCCTCCTCATGTTTGAATCTAATGCTGAGAGTAAGCCTGGGCTCCATTTACTGTCAGTTTGACCAATCCTCCAGTGAAAATTCACTGTTATTCATTTGCTCACATCACATGCACATTGTCTGTCTGTGCTTTGTTTGGAAAAGGAAAACATTCTTTTCTTTGAACTAGTCAGCACACCAGACTAAATTTATACTAAAGTTATGATGCACAGGTTATTTAGTCTTGATTAAAAGACTCCAGACATTGTTAAACAGATAATGGATTATTAAGGATCACAATTTAGCTACTTAATAAAAGATACTAATGTAGGAAATGCACTGCAGTAATGACATTTTTGCTATAGATTGCTACAAATTAAACATCCTAAAGCAGAACTTGACTTTGGAATTATCCAGTGTTTCCTCTGTGAACTAACAGTTTAACGCACATAAGTAAATCTACAGGCTTTACATATGAGGTGAACACAGATATGCACATTGTTTGCATCGACCTGCCTGTGCAGAAAGAGAGAAAAAAAAACCAAACAACTGTATGGGCAACTGTTCAGAGTTCAGTGGGGCAAGCTCATCTGATTTTTAAACTGAAAGTTTTTCAGTTAATGCTTTTTTCTCTGGTTTTAATCAGTAATTTTATTTGTTTTTAAGTAGAGGAAACCTCTGCAGACACATTTTCTTCCAGTGTAAAGCCAATAAGTTTACCTTTGTACTGTAGGAAAATCAAATTATCTAAAGTTATTTTTGTTTCTACCACCATAAGGACACTTCTTAAACTGAGAGCATTGACAAAGAAATGATTGTATTAACATGTAGAGTGCTCAACACATTTATTAGACCACCACCCTTTTTAAAGTTTGACCACCACTGTAATAAATTAACCATATACAGATGACTACCAAAACACTTTTTGTTTCTATAATGGGTAATCCATCAGGATGTGTGAGCTCTTTAGTCAAATTTATATATTTTATGCTAAAACTTATATATTTTTTATTAATGAATTTTAAATGCACTGTTTAACAAAAACAGAAAAAACATCATTTTTTTAATTGACAAATTACAGTTGTATTCTTATGTTCCTAAACAGAAAATGTGTTTTAGTAGTTATTTTTTATTTTTGACATTTATGACTTCTCAGAAAATTCCAGGTTTATGGCTCAAATTTTTGGTGAAAAAAAATTAGAATCAGTTTGAAACCATTCAGTCCTGTTTAGAAAGGTGAAGCAAAGGAAAATCTCTGAAAATCTAAGTCAGAGTTTAAGCACTTAATGGTCATTTTTATGAGCAGCCGGTAAATTTGTTAAGCACCATACGCTGAAGAGCTTAGACAAATATGAGTGGATTGTATTTTTTCCAGTACCACCCAGCCCTGCTTTAGCACCAGTTCAACTGGTATATTTTTTTTAAACTCAAAACTTCAATCTTGAAAAAGTAGTAAAAACACATTCAGTAGTGTAGTGGGCTCAGAAGCATGAGTGAGGACAGTGCAGGCAGTCAGCCAGCTCTTTGCTCAGTTGTTGTGGCTCTTCACTGGAGCTGGTCCTAATCACATGAAACCGTCCTTTCTTTAAAGCGTTCTTATTTTGCTGTACTTAATCCTACTTAAGAAAAACAAGCGCTCACATGGTGAGGAATGAAGGACAAATACTAATTAATCTCAGTGTGTTTTCGCATGGTTTACTGGGACTGAAGGGTCACTGAAGTGGTACCATGGGGTGTTGGAATATTTCATCCAGTAATTAGCAGTCGTAATTAGCTTTCAGATGTAGCTCTCCCTGGCCCAGTGATATCCATTACAGGGTCCCCTGCCATATGTTGGTCAGAGTGGGGACCCTTTGGAGAGGCTCAGCGCTTAATTGCTACCCAGAGTCGAGGAGCGATGGTGGAGGCGGGACTAAGGTCTGTTCTGGTATCCAGGCAACAGCTCCTTCACTCCTCCCTGATCACTACTGATTCTCGGCTTATTCCCATGCCCTGTCCCTTCATTCACCTTGTCTCTCCTTCCATCCATCCCTCCATCAGCCCCCAACCCACCTGATCCCAGCCAGACAGCTTAATGCACTAGTTATTACCAGAGATGCCACACCAGAGCGCTTTGTGTGCTGTGATGCTAAGACTCTAGGTAGCTCTTTACCTCAAAAAAAAAGTCAGCGAGCTGGAGCTAGCTTAAATTGTGTGGCTGAACAAAACTTTACTTTGTTTTCTTATAGTTCTATGATTTAATGTTGTTCTGCACGTTTTAGCCCATTCATTATGAATCATCCCAAAGTACAAGTAAATGACGTGAAAGAACTTCTTGTTTTTTTTCCTCAATTCCAAAATAATCAGCAAACTGACATATGGGAGGAAAGGGCTTTGGAGCCTGCTTCCTTATACAAATAACTTTCACTCCTGTGTCTTATATATTTTCAAATCATGTTATCACATTTTAAGATACTTAATGCACTTTGATACATCTGCAAGGGACAAGTACAGTCTGTTTGTACAGCCAAACACAAAAATAGTAGGTCATCCATGATTGATTTAAAAGCTGGCCATCAAAAAAATGATACCTTTAATGATATTAGAAGAAGCTCTCTTTTTTAGATTCATGCCTCCACTACCTGCAAGAATACAAATCTAGACAAATGGATTTGTTGAGGTGGAAACTTCCTTGCTTTCCCCTCAAGACTTGTAAATTTCCTAGTGTTAATTTACATGTTTAATGCTGAGAGAAAACAGTGCTTCTAAAAAAAATAGAAAAAAACAGACAGTATGATTCTTAAAAAGTAGACCTTTATTTTTCAGAACTAGCTGGTGCCGAACAACAGGAGAAACCATCAACTTTCAGTTTTATGTTTGGGCTAAAACATGTAAAACATCGGTTAAGTCCTTTCAGTCAACATCCGATTGTCAAGAAGTAACCAGATGGTGTTTTCACTCTACAGTTCCCCGGCGTGAGTCAAAGGGTAACTACATATACCTAGCTGTGGTAGAGACTAGTCTCGGTGTGTAGGGTGAGGCTAGTGTCGTGTTGTCATCAGAAGAGAACTGTGTTGGCGAATCAAGGCTCGTGCTTCAGCAACTGCATGGATTTCACAGTCGCATCTTGATTCCTTGTTTCTCATTTAACATCGTTAAAATTCAGTCCGCCTCTCTCAAACCTCAACAGATACTTACAGCCAGACGCTGTTGAGTAAACAAAACATAACACTGACAGGAAGCAATGGGGACTGAGGGTGTTTGAAAATCTGGTCAGGTGTGAGAGAAGTGGGGGCAAGGAAACAAGCTGAGACTCAAAGTCCGAGTCTGATGGGTGCTGAAATCATGTTGGTGTTGTATGTTTTCTGTCAGATTCCCCCACCCCAGTGTCCAAGTGTTTAATGTGTGTGAGATCCTGCTGTAGCCAGTGTGTTTTGAGACCCAGCTCTTTAAGAGCTTGGCATGCCTGTTTGTGGTGTTTTTGATTTACGAACCGGCTGAAAGATTTTGGCCATAGTTACACTCAGTTTTAATTTTAAATGAAAAAACTCACACATTTACACCTTAGATGTGCTACACAGCAATTTTAAATGGCTCAAAAGCTTACCGCTTAAGTTTGCAGTCACAAGTTTGAATAGTGATAGAGCTGGATCATTCTTTGGATTTAGCCCAAACCAACAAACTTACCTTGTTTCTAGCCAGATAGCTGCTCTAAAAAGGAATTTTAGGTGTGCCCCATTTTTAGTGAGTGAAATAAAATTGATTTCTATTAAATCAGTGCTTCCTATTTAACTTGAAAGTCATCAAAGTGATAGACATTTTTTTAGCTCAAAGAGTAATTCACACATTGGCCATGTCCATGAGCTGTCATGGTCAGGTGGGTAGTTCAGGTAATGTCCAACAACTGTTCTGCTATTTGTTAACTGGAGGTAATCTGAAAATGTGTTATTTCACTGCTCAATGAACATTTGATAACCGATAAGACAGAAATAAAAATTGATAACCAGCTCAAATATTTGGCAACAGTTAATGCTAGCATGTATTAGCTTCTTTGAGGGATGCACGTTATTATCGGCACAATATCGGTATCGGCTGATAAAACCTTAAAAACACGTTTATCGTTATTCGCAGATATGAAAATTTCTGCCGATATGCACAGCCGAGAAGGTGCTATTCAGTTAGGATTAATATTATTTTCCATCTGAAAAATAAGCTCCTTAAATGAAATGTAGCACTTCATTTATTTGCTCTGCAGAGCTCTGTGTTTGTCACCAGGTTGTTACAGTAGCTCTAAAATAATCAAATGTAACTTGGTTATGTTTAAAAATGCATTGTACATTTAAAGTTCATGTGATCTAAAGAAATTATTTTTCTGTATTTCAATACTGAATGTCTTGAGTTTATAAAAATAATACATTTATTATTTATAGTAAAATCAAATGTTTTTTTTGTCTTTTTTCTGTTTTATGAGTGTTTCTTAAACAAATAAGACTGTAACAATAAGAGTAACATATAAATCCCAGTACAGGATAGACTTAGCTTTCGTTACAGTAAAAAAAAAAAAAACTTGTGATTATCGGTATCAGTATCGGCCAAAAGGGGTTTCGATATATCAACATATTGGATATCGGCAAAAATCCAATATCGTGCATCCCTACTTCTTTGCTTACATTTTGTGAGCTAACACCACATTAGCATGTACTATGCGTTTCCTTTCCTGAGCATGACATCTGGAAAAAGGGCCACTGTAAGATTAGGGTCAACAAAACTTAACTGTATAAAAATCACGTTTTCTGATCTGTTGTCAGTATGAGGGCGCTGACTTTTATTCACTTGAACACACCCGTTGTTGTGTAGTATAGACGACTGTATAATCCGTTTGGGAGTATAAGCATAGTGAAAATCTTTGACCACTGCAGGACTCTTTGCCAGTGTTTTCTTACCTCGTAGACCCCGGGTCGTCAGTTACTCTCTGTGCTTGTGTGAACTAGCATGTGTTGCAGTTTTGTGCTTTCATTTTGTACTGGCTGATGCTGGAAACGTTTCAGCGCCATGCAAACTGAAATCCAGGTTCATGGTTGTTTTTGCTGTCCCAAACCCGTTAGCTGTGCTGTGTTGTTACATTTATAGTGTAGTTTTGTGTTGTGTAGGCCTCACACAACTTTTAAGACTTTTCTGAACATGTGCTTCCACTTTTTGAACTCAAACCTTTACCATGAGGAACTGAATCCTCAGAACAGTCAAAGGCATTGACATCTTCTAGGATTGTTCCTCTGTGTCGACAGCCAGCAAACTTTGAAACATTCACTCTGTTTTATGGCACATGCATGGACCACATCTTCCTCACCATTCACGACTACACTACCCATAATGCATGAGGGCTGCTGCTTCCTTCTGAAGTCTTGGTGGTCAGGCTGATGCAAGAACACCTGTGGAGGAATAGATAAGAGTGTTATTGTAAAATAACTCAAATATTCTCTCTCTGTAAAAATTCAGGAACACGATGAGAGATTTTCTCTCTTCTTGCTGAAGCGTTTCTCCGTGTGCCCACTTATCTTAAGTTCTCCCTATTTCCCTTCCTCTTCACTTTTTCTGCTCTGTGCATCTCTCTCATCTGTTTTTTCAGTCCCTTCTTCATTCCTCCTGTCCATCAGCCTGTCCCGCAGTGCGACTAACTGTGATGGCTCAGACACTGTTAAGAACTGAATCCTTACTGGGGGGGGGCTCTCACTGGTTCTCATCTTGTTGTGGTAGAGATAACTTTTGTCAAAGAGTGACTTTTAATTGCTCCCAAAGTTGAAAGTTTTAAATAATCCAAATGAAAAAATCAAAATGATAAACATTTTGTACAAACAAGAGCTGCAACAATGAAACTATTAATTGTCAGTCATGTACATGAAGGAAAAACATCACAACCTGAGATAATGGTAATCTTTCAACAACTTTGGCTGTTTGTTCTTGATGTATTTTCATGTTTTTATTTCAATGTCATAAAAACACATTTTTATTTAGTCTGTTTTTTTTTTTTTACACAAAGGGTCATGGTTAAATAATAATTCATAACTTTTTAATTTTATTACTTGGATAACATTCATTTCACAAACTAAAATTATACGTGAAAACCAATGCATTGAATTAAATAATACTCAAAAAGTTTGATATATGGTCTGATTTTGAAAAAGCGCAACCTTTAAATCATGATTATTTTCATTTTCAAATAAATTAGTTGATTTTCACAAGACTTTAAAAGTGAATGTAACAGTAAAACAATGCTATTTGAAAATAGTGAAGAAAATAGACTTCTTTTGAAGAATCATGTATGACATTTGCATTAATGGAATGAGCACACCCATAAATCTCCAAAGGAGACAACACAATGTGTAATTGGAAAATTATTCTGTGTTAAGGTCTCATCTCTATTTTGAACTGAATTTTCACAGTCACCCTGTGCCACATTCACCCGACTAGTCCAAAAATGTCTCATTTTAAATTCTAAGAGATGATCAGTTTTACAACAATTCAACATTTTCATTTAGCAGATATTTTTGTCCAAAGTGACACACAAAAGTCAGTTACTGGAATAGTTCTTAGTGTGTTTCTTTAGATAGACAGATATATTAACCAGCTAATTGTTGCAGCTCTTAACTTCCTGCTCTTTCATTTCCACTCAGCAGATGAGAACCTCAGATCACTTCAGGCTCTTGCTCAGTCTTAGTGCTGCAGTTGAAGCTGGTTTATCCAAACATGAAAACCTCAGACTTGCAAACTTAATTCAGAACAGTAGAAAGTCTGGTCCACTGTTTTGTGAGGATGTTTCAGAATTTCTTTGCAGAAACGTGCATTTTACTTTCAAAATCAGAATGCACTTGCATTAAGTTTGTTTCTGTTTGTTTTCATGTCTTCAACGGGCCTCTGGTCTTCAGTAAGTGTCACTGGTTCCAGTATTTCATTCACATGAAACCCCTTCTCATACCCCAGGCTGGGATAAACCAGTTTTCACTGTAAGCACAAACTGTTCACTGGTGACAACCAAACATCTAACATGGCGAACCATGATAATGGAAAGTGTCAGAATTAGTCGAGTGCAGTCAGTCAGGAATGTCGAAGTAGTTTTAAAAAGCAGCAGTGTACTTATGCTTTGTTTTTCCTCACCGTTTCTTCTCCTCTCCTATTTTAGGCATGTGGGGATCCCAAGGCTAAGCCCTCCTATCTCGTTGATAAGAACTTGGAGTCGGCAGTTAAATTTATTGTCAGAAAGTTTCCTGCAGTGGAGACGCGGAATAATAACGTAAGTACATCTGCATGCATCTGTGTGCTGCTCAAGAAAACAAGCTTTTGTTTGTCGTGTGATCGATAATGATTCATTTGTGTAAACTTAACATCCTTCAGGTACCTGAGTAGATCTAGGTGATGTTCAGAAAAGGACTGAGAGATTGACTTGAGGTTGACTAGTTTCCATTTCCATGGATTCAAGACATTTTCTGAGACTAGGACATTACAATGAGTCAACCCAACACGTACATGATACCATTTCAAGAAAATGGTTATGAAGTTCCTTTTTGCTTCATGTCACATGTGAGGCAATTGTTGCAGGTCTAAAGTATATCACATTGTAAACTATTTAGAATAAATCGATCTTTAAAAATTAAGTTATATTGGGCTGATATGAGTACCATCCAATCAAATCGGCTTTAAAATATCAAGTGACGAAATAAGAGGTATTCTTTTTTGACTTCTGAGAACTAATGCGCTGAGACTGTTGGGAGCATAGTAGCTTACATTGCAGGTGGATTTATTTAGGACTTATTTATTTGTTGTGTGTGTGTGTGTATGTGTGTGAGAGAGATAGAGTGTGTGTATGCAGCGAGTGAACTAACTCATTTTGAGTCTTTGTTCATCAAATGTGTCTCCCAGCTTTACATGTTAGCTTAGCTCGTAGCTTCTGGCCTCTGTGTTTATGTGAACTGTCATTAAGCAGATGTGTGTGAAAGTGTGTGAGTGTTTGTGTGTCGAGCTAACTGCTTTATTCAGTATATCTGTGCAGAAATTGTCTCTTACGTTGTTTTCTGCTTTGTTTCTGTGTTTGTTTGTGTTCTGCATGCTAAACTTGGCTTATTCCGGACTTGTGCTTTTTGGTAAGTTTTTGTATCTAAGTTTTTGTATTTTGGTTTTGTAATAACGTCATTTTGCTTTACCTGTTTTTAAAGCTGTTTTGGAGTGTGTGTTGCTTTGCTGCGCTTTTCTCTTCTCTGCTGCCAGCTTTATTTTGACTTAATAACCTCCATCCACTGAATGACTGTGTGACTGCTTGTTTACTTCCTGGTTTATCAACTGGCTGCTTGCAAGTTGGTTAAATGGCCCGATGAGCGAGCAGCTGGCTGGCTGCACTAAGGAGTGGACATGCTAACAATAAGTCACTGTCAGCTTACTGTGTTCTGCAGTTGTAAGGGAAGCTAAAACGGACCACTGTCTGAACATGAGGTCTCAAGGTCTGCCGCTGTCAGTCAGCAGTGACAGAATCAGCCATGTAGATGAGATAGTCTGTCAAAATGAAGGTAGCACAACCCTCTAAATGCTTATTAGAATCTGTAAAGAATTACCCATAAACCTCTCTAAATTCTGTTCGGCTGACTTTGTATTGAGTGACTCCTTGGTGCAGCAGAATCACACTCCTTGAACTTGTCTTTTCTCAAACCTTTCCCTCTTATCCTAAACATCTTAAGTGGTTCCAGTTCTGGACCGCACACAGCTTGGGTGCAGGGTTGAATTTACATACAGTATGCTTCAGTCATTTCTGTACTGTAAATAGAAGCTGCTTTCTGCTAGCATTAGATAGAGCTTATTAAAAGATTGAAGTGACAATCTTTTTAAGCTGAGCTTCTTTTCAGTTTGGGTTTTGAAACATTGCATCCACAGTTGATCTTTTCCAGGCATCAGAAGGTACAGAAAAGGTTTTGTCTGTTATTGCTTTTTCTTACATTTTGCTTTCCTTTTTCCTCTATCCTTGGAATTCTTTACATTTCATTCCAGATGCTGTTTTTCTGGGATCAAAACTATTCTTCATCTGATGTAAAATATTTAAATTGAAAAATATGAAAAGCAAGTTTTGGAAACAGCGCGGATTTTCATCTGCTATATCATATATCAGAAAGCTTTAGGGAGTAAAGCTAATATATCTCTCATTTATAGTGTCATTTCTCTACATAGGGTATGTGTAAAGGGCCAAAACAACAGATGTTACCACATAAAACAAAATCTCTGTAATCAAGGTCAAACTTATCAAACTTAATGGGAAGAAATTGTTTTGATTGTTTTGTAACTTTATATTAATGTTGTACATTCTGGGATGTTTACAGCAACAGCTGGCTCAGCTGCAGAAAGAAAAGTCAGAGATTCTGAAGAACCTGGCTCTTTATTACTTCACCTTTGTGGATGTCATGGAATTTAAGGTGGGGAAAAACACACTCATACATTAACTTTATGCCAGTGAGTGGTTCTGTTGGAGTTAGATTAACGCTTTTATCCACAGGACCATGTGTGTGAGCTGCTGAATACCATCGACGCTTGCCAGGTCTTCTTTGACATTGTAAGTGCAGTTTTAAAGCTCATTATTCGACCATTGCACGGCTTTTTGTAGATTTTCTTTTGGTAAACAATGTTTAAGCTCCTAGTTAAAAGTGTTATCTGTTTCTTTTTTTCATGTTAGACGGTGAACTTTGATCTGACCAAGAACTACCTGGATCTGGTGGTGACTTACACTACTCTGATGACAATCCTCTCTCGCATTGAGGAGAGGAAGGCCATCATCGGGCTGTACAACTATGCCCATGAGATGACACATGGAGCCAGGTAACTGAATCTGAGACAAATAAAATGCAAGTTTGAATAGAAATTCTGATTAAGTAGTAAAATTCAAAACGATAAGTTGAGATAACATTTGATGGCACATATACATCAGCCATTAGCTAAAGCAGAATAAGAAGGTGCAACAGGACCATTTATTTCAACATTTTCCCATTATTTTGAAGGCAGAAATATTTGATAGAGGTCAAGTGAATACTTGTAGGAATTTTTCATGGCAAGTGACTAACAAAGATGTCCTACGGCAAAGAAAGAAAACCAATTAGTGTCACTTTGAAATAGTTTGGTAGATGTTTGGTTAAAAGTAATCATGACCCCAGGGAAATTGATACATTTTTCAACCATGCAACATACAGTTCAGAGTGGAAATTTTACTACAAAAATGGTTAAGACAAATTTCCCTCAGTGGACATTAACCTGTATGTGTGAATGTGTGGCAGTGACCGGGAATACCCCAGGCTGGGCCAGATGATCGTGGATTATGAGAATCCGATGAAAAAGATGATGGAGGAGTTTGTTCCCCATGGAAAGGTAAAAGAACTGTGGTACACACATTTTCTTCATTTGTATATCCATTTGTCATCATTTTTTGCCCTTGCTTGTTTACATACTGGCTGTGTCATTAGAATGAGCTTTGACGGTTGAGAGTCATATTTTTGATATTTACATAAGATCTGATCTTGCTTTTGCAGAGGCTCTGTTGCCATAGCATCTCCAGTGCCACTTTTAGATCAGTCAGTCAGTCACAGCAGAGCAACATCCCAGTCTTTGACTGGAAGTCGAAACATCAAATAAGAAATATGGAAAATCTTTGATCTTAAACCCAAGTACAGGAGAGCTAACAGATTCTGATCGTTACAATACTGCAGTCTCTACATCATTTTCATATTCTTGTATATGTGGAAAAATGTGGAGTCTAAAAGTCCATTTTCTTTAGTCCTCTCAGCTCATTTCTTTTCACCCACGTGTTTCTCTCCTCACGCTGCCTTTCTTCATTCCTCTCCCCTTTCTGTCCTCCAGTCCCTGTCAGATGCTTTGATCAGTCTTCAGATGGTTTATCCCAGGAGGAATCTGTCCGCTGACCAGTGGAGGAATGCCCAGCTGCTCTCTCTCATCTCTGCTCCCTCCACCATGCTCAATCCTGCACAGTCAGACACTGTTAGTATATGAGGATGAAATGTATACCTAGTGCCAATTTTTGATCATGTTGTGTAATATAATGGGGTTGTTAAGAAAGCTATAATTAACATTTCAGCATGAGGTAACACTTTCTTGTTTCCGTTTCTTTAAGATGCCGTGTGAATACCTTTCACTGGACACAATGGAGAAGTGGATTGTTTGTAAGTTCTGTGAAAAACGTGGATTCAAAGTCTGTGTTTGTTAAGCTTTTGACTGCTGATTAAGGATGGGTACTGAGTCAGGTGCTTTTGTAGGTGCCTACCAAATTCCATCTGTAGTACCGAGTACAGATCCACTTAAAATAGAAAGGTACCATGTTTAGGTACCCAAACACTTCCTTGTTACTGTGAGAGAGCGGAAGAGTAGGTGATTTTCCAAGCTGGACATAAACACAGCATTGCAAGTTTATATGTTGAAGAATAATTATGTTAAATTGTAAAGCTTTAGGATTTTGTTGTAAAATAAAATATATTTATTACCACATAAACACACAGATAAGTAAATTGGTAACGTTGAGTACCATTACTGATTGCCAGGTACCAGGTATCAATGCTGTATCATTTCAAATGTGAAAGGTACCCATCCCTACTGCTGATTGTGGTTGCATGATGTAATGTCGCCCTCTCTTTTCTTCTGTCCAGTTGGTTTCATCCTGTGCCACGCTGTGCTGAACAGCGACGCAGCAGCATTGTCTCTGTGGAAGTTAGCTCTACAGAGCTCCACCTGCCTCTGTCTGTTCAGGGATGAGGTTTTCCACATCCACAAGGCCGCAGAAGATCTCTTTGTGAACATTAGAGGGTAAGAGTGTCATACACACAGTCTTTGGCCTGTTTAGGGAGATAACAAAGCTGTATGTTTAAAAAAAGACTTTTGTAGTTGCTCTTTTAACACAACCTTTTTCTGCATTTTCCAGGTACAACAAACGAATTAATGACATCAGAGAGTGCAAGGAGCAGGCCTTGTCTCATGCGTACGTACATAATCTTGTCATTCTATCCCACACCTCAATCTTCATTCAATTTGTTCCCAACACACAAAGAAATTGGGTTTTTCTGATGTATTTCCCCGTCCTCATTTTTTGTATTATTCATTTATACTCCCGCTCACAGGCTTTGGTCTTCCCCTCAGGGAGTCTCACACAGAATCATCACCTTCTTCTTCCCTTTATCCCCTATTCAGTTTCTCCCCTGTTTTATCCTCCCCCTCTGTCTCATCTCAGCTCTTATCCTCTTACTGATTCTGTCTTCCCCTTTCATCTCCACACTCATTCTTCTACCGTCACTGCCATCTACTTACTTTTGTGCTTCTGGAGGATTGTCCTCAAAGTGTCAAAATACCATTTAACCATGATGCCTGTGTGTGCCGATGCCTTCCTCTGACTTCCTCCGTCTGCCTTCTTCTCTCTGCAGGGGATCCATGCACCGAGAAAGACGCAAGTTTCTCAGATCAGCTCTGAAGGAGTTGGCTACTGTTTTAGCTGACCAGCCTGGACTGTTGGGTCCAAAGGTAACAGAGTGTACCACTTCACACATGAAAACAAAACCTAAAATCACCTGTAATTCACAAAATTAAAAATCAGACATGTTTTGTGTGGTAAAATGATCCAAAAACAGTGCTAAATGTTATTACTCCAGAAGTTATTTCAGCTGAGAAATTTAGGGCATAGGTTGATGTTTTGCTTCTATCATTTTTCAGTACTTGTCAATGTTTTTATATCTCAGAGATTTTACAACCGTGGCATCTGAAAAAATGAAAGAAAAATGTCCTGGCTTTCAAAATTCAAACTTGACTGTTGCTACATGAAGACTAGCTTTTGGTCTCAGGGTGTGTCTTGGACGACACATACAATATTATCTTTGCATTGCCACCTTCAACAATGCCGTAGAAGTCCCTCACCCAAAAACCTAAAAAATTCCTCTGAACTGATGCAGACACCCACTAATGTGCAAATTTGTGTGAACATATTTCCCTAATATTTCCCATCTGACTCTGTGAACACTTGTGGTTAAGAGAATTTATGGTCACCATCAACACCTCTTTGAAATTTGTGTTGGGGTTATTTATCTCTGGGATTTTCTGACATTTGGCATTTTCTGTTTTCAAATCTGTCTCCCTTTCTCGCTCTGTGTCTTCTTCCCTTTGTCCCACCAGGCGTTATTTGTATTCATGGCCTTGTCATTTGCCCGTGATGAGATCATCTGGCTGCTCCGACATGCAGACAACATCCAGAAGAAAAGCACAGATGACTTCATAGACAAGTAGGTGAACATACACAACCAGATGGACAAACAAATAAACAGGTGAATGCTCTGTTATAACCTGATATGTTTGTGTGTATTTTTCAGACACATAGCTGAGTTGATTTTCTACATGGAGGAGCTCAGAGCTCACGTCAGGAAGTACGGCCCTGTGATGCAGCGATACTACGTCCAGTACCTGTCTGGATTTGATGCTGTGGTGCTTAATGAACTGGTGCAGGTATGAACATATGCACAGCTCTAATACTGTCTACTCACAGAAACTGTTTTTTTTTTTGCTTCAAATAAACAGGGACAGCAGGGAACCAATTCTAATGTGTTGATATATGTTCACCAACACTTTGGCCTCCATTCAAAGCAGAACCCAGAACAGCCTTTAAAGGATAAATGTTTCCACCCTGCATTTTTCTGACCAGTTTTCTTTCTTTCTTAAATTATCTACCAGAACCTGTCGGTGTGTCCGGAGGATGAGTCTATTATCATGTCTTCATTTGTCAACACCATGACCTCTCTCAGCGTCAAACAAGGTAAACCAGCACTTGTTTTTTTCTTTACTTTGGGGGAAAAGCGGTAGAAGAGTTGCAGAAGTAATGATTACAAGAAGCTTTTGTGTTCATCTGTGCTCCATCAGGATGTTTCAGTGATAGACTGAATTTTTTGTGTGCTTCTGTGTAACAGTGGAAGATGGAGAGGTGTTCGACTTCAGGGGCATGAGACTGGACTGGTTCAGGCTGCAGGTGTGGTCTCAAATACAGAGCTGAAATTTTCAAAACACAGTGTGTGTTTTCCATTAAAACTGTTGGTTATTACTACTTTGTGAAGTGTAAAAAGAGGGATCTGAATATGCTGTTGTTCCTCCTGTAGGCCTACACCAGCGTGTCTAAAGCCAGTCTTGGTATAGCAGATCACAAGGAGCTCGGTAAAATGATGAACACCATCATCTTTCACACCAAGATGGTGGACTCTCTGGTGGAGATGCTGGTGGAGACGTCAGATCTGTCCATTTTCTGGTGGGACAAACTTACACTAACTCGTGCTTGTAAACACAAACTCAGATGATACTTATATGTATGAAGTGCTTTCTTTATTTTAATTGTTGCTTTTGCATGTGTGTATGTGTGTGTAGCTTTTACAGCCGTGCATTTGAGAAGATGTTCCAGCAGTGTTTGGAGCTTCCCTCTCAGAGTCGACACTCTATCTGCTTCCCCCTGCTCTGCACACACTTTATGTCCTGCACACACGAGCTCTGTCCTGAGGAGGTAAAAACACCTGCATCTCAAAAAAATGTGTCACACCTGAGCTTTAAAACACTTATATTACTGCAGAATATACTATATTGATAACAAAAGCATCAGCTTTATGTGTCTTGATTTGTCTTCCTTTGTATCTGCACAGCGTCACCACATAGGGGACCGGAGCCTGTCGCTGTGTAACATGTTCTTGGATGAGATGGCTAAACAGGCCAGAAATCTGATCACAGACATCTGCACTGAGCAGTGTACACTCAGCGACCAGGTAGGAACACACACACAAACGCACACACACACATACAAAAGCTGTAGACCAGATTGTATTGAGATGTTGTGCAAACAATGAATCACTTCTAGGTGGGAGGACATATGCATAAATACGACTTGAGTTTAAAGATATAAAGTTAATTTGGTGGATTTAAGCTGTCTGACATAACCACTGTGTCTATTTTGTTAACTGTGTTTTGCTAACATCTCATAAAACAAATCTGCCCACATCCTTCCATCACAATCTCCTCGCATTACAAATTAGGAATACAAACTCAATCAACAACATTTCATAACCTGCTAAATATATCAGAACAAAGAAGCTGATAATGACATTTTCTAGTTTATGTACATTCATCAGTGTGATATTAGGACTGGCTTCAGTTAATTTAGCTTGGCACTAAGACAGATAATAAAGAAATTGTGAGTCCACTTGGCACCAAAGAAAACAATAACAAGAAACCTCCAAAATTCACAAATTAACACTTTGATGTGTTTGTTTGGCCTGTATGAAGCTAGAGAAGTGAAAATTTAAACTCTCCTTTAGTTTGCTGATGTAAAATTTGCTCTCATTAATTACTTCTAAGAAGTTTCCAGGCAGCTGGCAAAAACACTGGTAACTGGTCCCAGTAGAGGAAGTCAGGGAGAGTGGTATTTATCAAAAGCAAGTGCGCTATATGCATTTCAAGTCAGCCAGAGGCCATTAAATCTTGCTGCTGGTTTCACATTTACAGTTATCAGACTATCAGCCATGAATGATCAAGTGATTTCTCTGTTTGTTCCTTTCCACCTGCTTCCTTTTGTTCCTTTTCCTTTACTTCTACTTCTACTTCAACTTGTCCTTATTTGTTTGTAGCTGCTCCCAAAGCACTGTGCAAAAACCATCAGCCAGGCTGTGAACAAGAAGAGCAAGAAGGCCACGGGAAAGAAGGGAGAGCCTGAGAGAGAGAAGCCAGGAGTGGAGAGCATGAGGAAGAACAGACTACTGGTCACCAAGTGAGTCTGCAGGAAAACATTAAACTGTTTCCATCCTGTGCCTGTGTTAATAAGTTGTTACTGTTGTTTATTTTAGAAAACTGGATTCCTATTTACATATTTAATTATTTGCCTTACAGGGAACAGTCATTAACACAATTAAATTAAGCTTTTTATCCTCTTACTAACAGGTGACTGTCAGTTTGTGTAACTTTTTACTATTTAAATCACACTGGGTGATGTTAAAATGTAATGATTAGTTTTAACCATCAGTGTTTGGGTTTTTTATGTGATGTGGATGTTTGTTTTGCAAAACTCAGCGTCAAATGATTTATCTTAGGAGTTAATTTATTCTTTTTTTATGTTTCCTTCCCCAGTCTGGATAAACTCCACACAGCATTATCTGAACTCTGCTTCTCCATCAACTATGTTCCCAACCTGGTGGTGTGGGAGCATACATTCACGCCGAGAGAGTACCTCACCTCACACCTCGAGATCCGATTCACCAAGTAAACAAACATCACATAGACTCAACAAAGATTCTTGTGTTCATAGCCCTTTTTGTTCCTTCATGATGGAAGAGTTAGAGATCGTAAATCTTTGTATCATCCTTGATCTATATTAACTTCATTTGTAGCCTTCTACAGACAAAAAAACACTTTGAAATACACTCAGAGACACTTTTTAAATACTACCTCTTAATGCAGATTATTAGACATGTATGGATAAAGGTGGTTAAAAAAAGACATGCATTGAAAAATGATGCACAATCAAGAAAGCGAGAAGAGAAAGAGTTGCATTTTGGTTTAGTCTCTATATTTGAACTAAAAGACCCATTTTAAATGTGATGTTTCTGAATCGACCCACACGCTTGTGGGTTTGTTTTTTAAATCCCTGATGGTCTCTCTGCTTCTGTCTCTAGGTCTATAGTGGGTATGACCATGTATAACCAGGCTACTCAGGAGATAGCCAAGCCCAGTGAGCTGCTGACGAGTGTCAGGGCCTACATGACGGTGCTTCAGTCCATAGAAAACTACGTCACCATTGACATAACCCGCGTCTTCAACAACGTCCTCCTGCAGCAGACACAGCACCTGGACAGCCATGGGGAGCCCACCATCACCAGTCTGTACACAAACTGGTAGGTTTACAATGAGCCCTGACACTTAAAGTGTTCAGAGTCCAAATCAGAAATATATATTCAAGTATTAAAGGTTGTCATTAAATGGTTTTAGATCTTGTCTTACGGAAGTGTTCTGTGTATGTTTAGGTACCTTGAGACGTTGCTCCGCCAGGTGAGCAACGGACACATTGCCTACTTTCCTGCCATGAAGGCCTTTGTCAACCTGCCCACAGAGAATGAGCTGACCTTCAACGCTGAGGAGTACTCTGACATCTCAGGCAAAGAGACACAGACATTCTCATTTTTATGCTGAAAAATGGCAGACTATTGTTGAAGAGTAATTGTATAGATTTTAATGGTTTTCGATGTTTGTGTGTTTTCACAGAGATGCGATCCCTGTCAGAGCTTTTGGGTCCGTATGGCATGAAGTTCCTTAGTGAGAGTCTGATGTGGCACATCTCATCACAGGTTGCTGAATTGAAGGTATGAATGTGCAGAAACAGAAATATATTGTCAAATACAATGTGGACCTGTATCAGAACGACCTTGCTGTAGCTGTGCAGAAAAAGAACTTGGGATTGTACGATTTTTTGTCATTGGTAAGACATGTATTGGTAAAATTTCATGTACTATTACTCTGTACCCCAAAATCACAACTATGTCTTTGGAGCTCTATAAAAAATATTTTTGAAAAGAAGAAACAAAAACACATTTAGTCTGTGGAATCAAGTCACATCCGATTCACTGCTAACTCTGAGTGTGTGTTGTTTCCATATAGAAACTGGTTGTCGAAAACATGGAGGTGTTGACCCAGATGAGGACGAGCTTCGACAAACCAGATCACATGGCTGCCCTCTTCAAGAAACTCACCTGTAATTATCACACACACACACACACACACACACACACACACACACACACACACCAATACACTCACACACCTGCAGCATTCACGCTATCACCAAAACTGACAGAGGATACTTGACTGAAAGAAACTGCTTGATCATTGTAATCCATGCTGTGGTGATGGAGACACATATCTATAACAAGTTTCTTAGATGTGCTGCTGCAGTTTGACTGACTTTTGTTTCCTTGTGTTTGCAGCCGTGGACAGTGTGTTGAAGAGGATGACCATCATTGGAGTCATCCTGTCATTCCGCTCCCTGGCTCAGGAAGCGCTGAGAGACGTAAGATATGCACACACACAAACTTTTTGTCTGTTCAGGAATATCATGGGAAGTTGTATTTTGGCATTCTACTTTAACATTCATCAGACAAACTGAGTAAAGCTGCTAGCTTGAACAGAAAAACTTCAGATTACAGTTCAAACTTCTTATGACTGTCACAATGTAGAATAAACATGCTCAGCTTACACAAACAGTTCACAGAAACGGATCCCACACATTTGTCCAAGTTAATGAATAGACCTGTATTGAATCTGAACTTAATACAGTTTTGCTTGAACCTAAAGCTTCCAGGTTTTAACAGTAAACATCCTAGGGTTTGGTTGAAACTGCACATTAAAACTCCTATTTTTTTCTTTTACATCTCCTTGAATCCTCCCTTTCGAATAATCAACGCTTTATTACTGATTAATTATCCTAACTAGACTCTCCCTGCTTCACCTTCTCCAGGTGTTATCCTGTCACATCCCTTTCCTGGTCAGTTCAGTGGAGGATTTCAAAGACCACATTCCCAGAGAGACAGACATGAAGGTAAAACACAGTCTCAGACGAAGATTAACACCAAATGAGATGTCTGTTGACTTGATTCTTAATGCACGAATCTGAATTTTCCAGGTGGCCATGAATGTCTATGAGCTGTCATCAGCTGCAGGTTTACCCTGTGAGATCGACCCGGCTCTTGTGGTGGCTTTGTCCTCGCAGAAAAGTGGTGAGAGACACACAGTCACAAAACTGAGATTCAGCTCCACAGCATCCTATCTTTTAATAACCCTCAGAAATGCAGCTTAATGAGTCACTTTATACCCACTAAAACTTAAAAGTAGGGTCTGCAGGAATTTTCCTTACTTGTTAGTAAACACAAGTTCGAACTGGGCTCCTCCTCCTTGGCTCAGTGCCAGCAGCAGCACACATCCACTGCCTCCAACCATGACTACGTGAACACACTCAGTAGCCCAGCAACCACCTGTAGCATTGCGTTTCACCACAGGAGAGAGACTCGAGAGCCGTGCACCTGACTTGACATGTCAGCACAAGCTAATCACGGCACATACCTGGTTAGCATAATCCCAACTCCCATCATCCTTCGTCCCGTGCGGCTCTCCAAGTGCCCGAAAGCAAATGAAAGTCTAGCCAAGCTTCACCCTCAATTAGGAAAAAATTTCATCTGTTTGGCGTTTCGTTTCACTTTGGTTGTGTTTTTTCTTTCTCTGTGCTACGTCTACTATCGTAGCTACTCTACATAGCGTCTTCCATCAACACGTTAAGTCACTTGTTCACCAGGCACGCTGTGATTGGCTGAGGTAACCATACTTACTCTCCGCCCAGAAACATCCTGACACAATCAAAACGTCAACATACAGGCTGAGGAAAGGGTTGAGGTAGACAATGACACTGACAGATGGGTATAGAGATCCAAAAGTGACGACTGAGCAAGATGATTATTGTTAAGTCAAAACTATTTTCTACGAAAATCCTGCTGACCCTACCTCTAAGTATTGTTTCCTTGAGAATGGCTCAATTTGAAGCATGCATTTTCTTTTAGTTTCCAAACAAAAACCAGTGTTCATAAGACAACATTTTAAAAACAACTGCCAAACATACAGATTCATTTGGATGGAATAACCAACAAAAACAAAACAAATCAAATCAGCTGAGACACAAGACACACTCTATCACATCTACCTACTAAGTCTAAAAATCCAGAGTAAGGTTAAGTAAGTTAAAAAAAAATAAAAAAAAGCTCCTTGCTGTCACTAAGATGAAAACTTTAGGTTTTGCTCCCTCAGATGGAGTTATCTTTAAGTATCACATTTAAGTGCCTGGCTCGAGACTGCAACCAAAATGGTCACATGTGCGACCATTTTTTCGGCGTGTGCGAGTAAAAATTTCACATGGTCGCGCTCGTGCAACTTCATCTTAATGCTTCCTCTTTCACAGTCACTGTACAAGACATTGTGGTTTAAATTCACCCTCTTTTTCACTGGCTCAGTCAGTCTCCTCCACCTGTACTCTCTTCTTTTCTGAAGACAGAGCGCTGTCGCGTACACACGCAGCGCGTATGCGCACCACACACCGAAGACGGACAGAACTTCACTACGACACAAGTTTTACTATTTCAGAGTCAGCCTTCTTCTTAAAGTGATAAGATTCACACTGCTCTGAACTTTCTTTATTGAAGAGGATGCTACGTTAGAGCGTGTTGAAGCTTATGTTAGATAGATAAGGGCAACCACAGGATGAATCAACTTTTTAACCAGTAGCCTACAAGAGTGACTCGTGACATGTTGTACCAACATGAAAAAAAAAAAAGGAAAAAAAAACGCAAAAAAGAAAAAAGCTGAGGCTCTGATAGACTCTTTCTTAACAAGTGCTGCACAGTTACCTGTCTCTGTCTCTGTCATGGATGGTTTTTGAGTTTCCATATAATGCCCAAGTACAGGACTTGCTCTGACTTAGAAAAATATTAGCAATCACAGGAGCAAACTTAAAGTTGGGGTATAATCAAGAGAAGTCACAAGCCAGGAGAACAGCGGGGGAAAGAGTTAAAAAAAATTGGAGACTCCCTCCATATTCAGGAGTGTTGGCAGCCTGCCAGCACTCCCGATTGGTAAAAGTGAGTTCATGTATGACAAAGATTGACAAAGACAAAAACTAAAGACATTTTATCCATCATTTTAGGTTATTTTAGTAAATTCACTGAAGAATTTTAGTTATTGTTTTATGAAAAGCCTCGTTTTTATTTTTCATTTCAACAAAAAATGTTTTGTTAACCAATATAACCCTGCATGTTTTATTGTCTTCCTTTAGAGATACATGAAGCAAATAACCTGTTTTGTCAACTAGTGCTTGTTGCAAACTTCATAAATCAACTTCAATAAAATATTTAGCAAAATCATTGCTAGAGTTACTCCCCCCCGTAAATGGTGCAACCAAATCATGTGCTGGTGTGACCAACTGAGAAAGTTGGTCGCACCAGTGCTACTAGTGAAAAAGTTAGTGTAGAGCCCTGTGAGATTAAAATAAAATAAAAATCAGTGTCATATTCCTAACAAGGCCTTGTGTGTGTGTGTGCAGAGAACATCAGTCCAGAGGAGGAGTACAAGATCGCCTGTCTGTTGATGGTGTTTGTGGCCGTGTCCTTGCCCACACTAGCAAGCAACGTGATGTCACAGTACAGCCCTGCCATAGAAGGTAAGACAGCATATGTTTTGAGCAATGAGTGACCTGGTGAACGTTATATTTAACTGTTTACTAGTACTCTCAAACAAAAAGTTTGATAGTGTTTCTAATAAAGATTATCCAATGCATGTATAAAAAGCTGTTTTGGCTTAGAAGCGTGCGAGTAGTGCAGAGAATGTACTTCACATTAAACATCATGAGTCACTGCATCAGTGGCACGAAGAGGCTCTGCATGCAAATGAGACAAACCTTGTGCCCTCTGATCCATTCATTTGTATGGACATGAGCCACATCATCAGTTTCATTATAGATATCACAGAATATCAAAAGTTTGACACCTCTTTGAACACTGTTTGTCGTCTTAAAGATCCGTTAAGCAAAACACAGCTAACATTAAGCACGTGAGAGACGTCATTCCGGTTTGGATTGGCTTTTTTATAAGATATCAAAGGTGTTTGTCACTCAGAGATGAATTACTAAGACTTTGCCTTCTAACAACCTTGAAATGAAAGGCGCCATTGTTAATAAGGGACATTTGAAAAGGATAATGAGTTGTAATGGGCTCTACCATTGTTAGTATGCAGACTGCATAATGGTGAGCAATTGGTTTTCCGACAGCACATTTTAATGCACGGTGCCAGTGCATGCACACCACTCACCATTTTGTGAATTCCAATTATGCAAACACTTTATAGCTCCATACTTTTTATGCATCTCACATTTACACATAATAGCAGCACAAAATACCAAGAAATGTAATCCATAAAAATAGCCACAGTTGTCAGAAATTAGACCAGAGTCGCATGCTATTCAAGTACAGATGATGTCTTCATGCTCTTTTTAACTGTGCATTTGCTGCCCCCCACAGGCCACTGCAACAACATCCACTGCCTGGCCAAAGCCATCAACCAGATAGCTGCTGCTCTCTTCACCATCCATAAGGGGAGCATAGAGGACCGTCTCAAAGAATTCCTGGCTGTAAGAAAATTTCTGTTTTTAATGTATTGATATCAACTTTTTCTCTTAAATCTCTGCAGCAAAGCTCTGCTACTTTACCTTCTAATCCTGTAAAAATTATTCAGACTGGCTGAGATGGATCATGACTGCGTCCTCATGTAACCTCAGGTTTACAACACATAGTCTTAGATATCAGAGCTACATAAATGTAGTTATCACCTCACATCACCATCATCAGTACATTATTGTTAAAGCAGTAGACCCTGGTTACCTTTTTGGTTGCTAACATATTCAGAAATTAAATAGTGCTTGTATAGAAAAAAATAATTTTCTCTTTCTGTGCCTGTTTGTGTAGCTCGCCTCTTCCAGCCTGCTGAAGATCGGTCAGGAGACGGACAAGATGACGACACGCAACAGGGAATCTGTTTACCTTCTGCTGGACATGGTGAGAGAGAAATGCTTTCAAACCAGTGATTCAGATCATCAAACCAGATTCAGGGATTATAGAACCCTAGAGGAACAAAATAAATTAAATTAAATAATGCATCTTATTATGTTGAAACAGCAGCATAATGCTCCTCTGATGTGTGATTGTGCTCAGCACATCTTTCTCCAGGAGCCTAACAAGCGCCTTAAAGCAAATAGTGTGTACACAATGTGACTGCCAGACAGATCTGTTCTTTAAACATTCCAATTTTTTTGTTGACCTTTCTTTTTTGCTTTTAAAACCTAAAAAATTAAAGAGAGAAAACTCTCATCAGTGTCAGTAAAGGGCTATTTTGCAAAAACTTTTAAGAGCTGTTGACATGAGAACACAGCTGAGTAATTTCAGAAAACTCTCCTCCAGTTCTCAGACTTTGGATTGCAGCTTGCATCTGAAACATTT
This sequence comes from Halichoeres trimaculatus, assembly GCF_033239565.1. Lineage (NCBI taxonomy): Eukaryota > Metazoa > Chordata > Actinopteri > Labriformes > Labridae > Halichoeres > Halichoeres trimaculatus. Next base: position 16,657,097 of record NW_027437186.1, on the reverse strand, counting down.
TCACAGTTAGCAGCTGGGAGCAAATATTTTGGAGTAACCCTGAATTCACACATAAAGCGGTATTTGGGCGTGCGCCAGTTCACATTGGATGCATCTCTGCAGCACCCATAGCAGCTGGATACCCAAGATCGCAAAACAGCAGCGCATAGCCATAGGTGATCGCGGCGCCAGCGGACCGCAGCACGTGCTGCTGCTGATTTAGGGACAATTGTTGGGCCTTACTCACTCATCATGCTCCTACATTATATCCTGGTTTGCAATAATCTGTCTTGGGACTAATCCATGTAAAATTCAGGCTATGTAGAACCCTACACATTACATTATTTAGTTAAAAATATCTCAAAACCCTAGAAGAAAAACTCAGAATGAAAAAATCTTGACGTTATTATGACCGTCTGTTATGTGGTTTGTGTTGCAGATTGTGCAGGAGTCTCCCTTCCTGACCATGGACCTGCTGGAGTCCTGCTTCCCCTACGTCCTGCTGCGAAACGCCTACCATGCTGTCTACAAACAGAGCATCAGTGCTAACGCATAGATACACACCACACTACAAAGGTTCATCATACTGTTTACCATCAGAGCGTGTAGATGTGTACACTACAACAAACACAGACGAGTAACACATACTGACAACAAACCTAACACACTAAACTATGCCTAAAATGCCTCGACTTAACATTCTGATAAAAAAACAAACATCAGCGTGTGACATGTACATAAAATTGTTGACGCACAAAATGCGTGATATTTAAAGAGGATCACAACAGATACACTGAACACCAAAAGAAATACAGAACAACAATAATTCAGTGCACAAAAGTTGACAAAAATCAAACAACATAAACAAACAAAGCTGGAAGAAGTTGAGGGATCAGTGTCTTTATTTTAATCATTGTACTTTTTCATGATGTTGCAAGGGACCATAACCACTGCAACACATAATATACCATATGTTTGGTTGGTATAAAAGAACAAAAATATAAATATATAGTATATATATAGTTGACACTAAAATATTTTCTTTTTGTTCCATTTTTTCGATAAAGATTTGAGATTTTAGTGACCAGCTGACGACTTTTATGTGGTGATGGATTTGGATGCTTATTTTGGGAATGCAAATGATGTGATGTGGGTTATTATTATTATTATTATTATTATTTGTTTTGCTTTTATCCATGAGGGTGGGTGAGGATTCCTGGTGTTAACGAAAGACATGTTGCTTGTTAATGTAAGTTTACACTAAAATACACACTGACAGACATCCTGAGCAGAAATAAAACTACATTCACACACAAATCTTTCAACATTTATTACAAACACAAACATTTGTATAACATGGTGATATTTTCTTTCTTTTTTCCAAGCTAGTCGTAACATGAGATTTTTGTGGGTAAAGATATAAAATCTGTATTCTACTTTGATGTGAACTGAACTCGTCTGTTTTTAATGTTTATGTTTTGTTATTTTTATGATGACGACAATGATGATGACGATTTGCCAAATGTGTTGACACTAAAAAAAAATTGTGTATCAGGGCTTGAAAGTGGTGGAGTGTTTGGGTATTAATGGGTGAAATGCCATTTTAAGTGTTGAGTTTAACTATAGACAACAGAAACAATCTGACTGACTGCGGCAGCTCGCTTCAAATAAAAGGTTACACAATTTTTTCAGAGGGAACAAATAAACTTCAGTAACACTGCTAAAAACCTTCAGTACACCTGCAGATATTCTTTACAGCTGTTTTAGGTCAAACTCTCTGGATTTAAGATCAAGATCCAGCAAGTTCTGCTTTTCTTTTCCTCAGCGGTGAAAAAAAAAATATCCAGTGATAAATCTAATTTATATGATCATCCACAGAACCCTCTCTCTGCCTCTGTCCTCTGAGAAAAAAAGAGGATGTTTTGCTTCCTGTGTCTAATTTTACAAATACAGCCTTATATTGTGGGCAGGCAGCACATCCTAACGAAACAGCTAGAGTGATAGTGCCTTGCTCAAAGGTACCTCTTACAGCAGCTGTAGGGGTTTCACCACACTTTGTCCCAAACCTTCAATATGGACAAAGAGAAAGGTTTGGTGCACATATTTAAATAATTCCTCCTTGCATAAAGCTTAATCATTTAATTGATTTCAGACCTGTGAACAAAAACCTGGAGCTGCAATAACACTTAAAATAAATGTACATACACTCTGGGTGATGTTTTAACTGCATTTATAAAGTGTGGTTGATCTCACATCCTCCAGTGAACTTTGCATATGAGCAGTTAGATTTTTGCGATGGTCAGGGTTTTTGTCTTATTTCAAACATACGGATGAAAAACTTTTACAAAGTGCAGACTGATTTATTTTACTCTCTATCAAGGCATGGCAAAGGGCTACATATGGAGACAAACCATTCTCCCTGTATGCCAGCCCTCTGCTGATGCATTACTAACACCAAGGATCTGTCTGAGCGCCACTAGTGCATACTATTATTACTTAGATCTATCTAAAGTTTAACAGAAGCAGTTGGAAAGTGAAGTTAAATTAACATGATGTAGCAGGAAAACACAAAAAACTGGACTGCAGTGATTAGACATTCAACATGTATTATAAGTCGGTAGTATGCATTAAAAGCATGTGCAGACAAATCCATGGACTCATTCTGCCATTTGATGTAGGATGGTTGCTGTTTCTTTTTTCTAACCTCTTTTTTTGTGTCTCTGATTCCACCGTGTAACTTCAATGACATGAACAAAATAAACTTTAGGGCTGTGTCAGACCTGAGCTGTGAGTGTGTGGCACTTGGTTGTGCACATGGCCGGGGTGAGGTGAGGTGAGGTGAGGTGATGCATGGTGTGTGTGTGTGGGAACACTTTAGTTGTGCAGAACAGTTTGCATTATTAATGCCGTGAAGTGACTGCAGTCTTACCCTGATTACAGCGGAGATGACGCAGATCTTGACGACAAGCTGCTTTGAAGTGTCATGTATTGCCAATTAAAAGTCAAGTGAACCGATCCAAAGGAAATAAACTACACATGATAGGGCTAATTTGTCTAATAACAATCCATTAACACGAAGCTTATGAATGCCATAAACCCTACTAGTTACCCCCAAGTACTACCCAGATAACATTTTACAAAGCTAATGTTTCCATCATTTATATCTTTTTGTTTGCTGAGAAATTACAGACCATATTCAAAACAGAGGAAGGAGGTGGTTTGAAAATTAACTTTGAATTATTTATTTTATCCAAGGTCTGACACAAAGTGACTCTCTCTTATAAGAGCTGTGATACATTTGATAAATGGATAGCAAAAATGAAGTCTTTTAAAAAAAAAGATCTGGCCATTTCTGTCTGAGTAGTTTTGTAGTTACTTGCAGCAGCCACTAGGTGGCACCCCAATCAAAGTTATACCGTTGCATTAACGCGCATTAAAGGTTTTATATCACCTTGCTGTGTCATATATTGAATGTTGCTTTTAAATTTATTCTGACTCTTATTACTTTCATAAAAAGTCCCGTTTATACAAACTGTACATGGAGATAAACAGAAGAGCAAAAGTAGAAAAGTTAAATACACCTTTCACTTTATCCAGTTTATGTCAAGGAGTCAAACCCAGTGCTGGTTAATTGTAAACCGATATTTATTTTAGAAGAATCTTTCAGATTATCAAAACAAAGTGTGATAAAAATTCAAGCCGTTGTTTTGTCCTAAAGCATTACAAAAAAGTGAGGTGCATTCTGAGATCAAACAAGCACCTTTTTTAAAAGCAGACATTTTTACCTTTAGGTTAGTGAAAGCGAGATAACACCCATGCATATGATTACAGCTGTCAGTGTTAGTAGTAAATGCATTAGAGAATTTCCTGTTTTTTTTTTTCTTCATATGACATTACATTGCTTCTGAATTAGCTTTACATTTGTGTTAGGAAGTAAACAGTTTCATGAAAATTGCCACAGCCCTCTTGTTCAATTGCAGATGTACTTTGAGATGATAATTCAAAACAGAGAAAAAATCATCTTAGGTATACTTGCATAACTTCTAGGAAGGTAAATTATTTGATACTTGTCATGCTCTTGTGATTACATGATTTAACAATTGAATGGGACTGATTCTTTAACTGGTTAAAAATGGTAGAAATGGCAGGAAAAAAACATGAAACTCACAGTTATGTAAACCACACATTTCGACAAAAATCTTATGTCTTTTAACAAGTTTAAAGCAGTTTTCAAACCAACCCTTATTTGTCACTGCCATAGTAAAATCATGTAAAAAGTAAACCCAAACATTTTTTTTATGTTTAACTCACTATTGCATATCTGTGGAAGCCTATTTCTGCTAGTAAAAAAGAAAAAGTTTTAAAAACATGTTTAAGTCAGGGTTCTACCTCATTTTTATGACTAACCTTTTTTTCTTCAATTTTTTGTATTTTTCCTTTTTATTTCACTGCCAGAAATGGGCTTTCATACTTTACAGGATTACATGCGTAAACAGTAGAGACAGTTTTGTTGTAAACAGAAGTAATGGAAAAGGAACTGTTAAAAGTTTAAAAGATGTTTTTGAGTAATGAAATCAAGTTGCAGCTGGAGGACCAGTCGGGCAAGTCAACGGACAGGAAGCTAGCACCCCTCAGCTACATGGGTAAGTCAGATGGTTTAAGTTTTAGGCTGTAAATAATTTGTCTGTCGTTTCTTTGTATTTTTTCTTTCAATATATTGACATTAAACGCACTGTTTCAATAAAGAAATAGCTAACACTTTACATTTATTTATTAATTTAGGCAACTGAAATAGGTCCACTGTTGCTAACTAGCTAGCTAGCAGATAGCTAATAGCTTCAGAGGTATAGCTACCTATGCTACACCTCAGGAGCTAACAGAAAGTGGACCAGAATTAAAACTGAAATTTCCCAAATTTAACCATTAGGTGAGAAAATTTCGAGGAGAAAATAATTAAGATAGTGATAACTATGTTTGAGTAAAGTTTTCTCTAGGAGTCTGGCTGCAGGTGGTTAACTGTTTTAAAGAGGCAGAGATTGTTTTCAAGTTGCTTCTTGGCTAATGAGAATTTATCCCACTACTGTATTGAGCACCGCAACAGGAGAAATAACGGTCCACTTTCACTGTATTAACCTATAACTTTGAGTTTAGATATTAGTCTAGTCTGTTTTGCATAAGTCATATAAAATTAAACGTACCAAGTGAGGTCTGTCCGGTTTTTGGCGCCAGGCTATTTCAAAGTTAGTGAACTGCAGCTGTTAGTTTCTCAACCTATTTAACTAGGGGAAATCGGTCTCTTGATAAAAAACCCTTTCACTGAATGAATATAAATCTTTTCATAGAGGTGCTGTGCCTGAGATGAAGGCCAGAGTCTCTTGGTTTGTCCAGATGGCTGAGGTTTCTGTATCACCCGTCCTGAGTGCTGGTTTCCTCCTCGTCTTCTTCAGGTACAGAACTTTTCAGCTTTCCTAAAACAAAGACATGAACTTAAACTCTTTATCAGTTTGGTCTTTGAAGGTATAAATACACTGCATAGAACACATAACAGGACATTAATCAGTGTTTACAGTAAAATAACGCAAAAATACTTTACAAAATTCAAAACACTTCCATTTTTCAATAAATCATGTGGATCTGTTTGAGATGTAAGTTTTAATGCAGAGACATTAATTGACAAACTACTATCATCTGTTGAATCATGGTACCTCAGGCAGGGGATGATGTAAAGTAAGTGGGTGGATATGTACAGGATGAGAGGATTGTGCCCACATTTTTTATTCACTTTAAAGTCGTAAATAATGACAGTGACCGACTTTGCTGTAACTAATTCCACCAAATTTTTACATTTACTCTCGGTAAAGTCTAAACATTCACCCTTTTCCTGGTGATATGCACCGTAAAGATGCAGAAAACAACAGCAGCACTTGTCTGAGGTCCCCCGTGTCTTTAATGTTGACATTTTCTTTTCAACCAGCAAGTTTTGTGACACAGCAACTTCTTCAGGAAACACTTATATTGAAGACTTGGGAAACAATGACTCAGACTTTTTCATGTTAATTTGCAAGAAAAAGAGTCTCATTCAAATACAACACTTCACACTAGGAGTAAGAACAATACTTCAAAAGTCTGAAGATGAGCTACTTGCATCACAGTGGATCCTATCGGTTTCTTGACGTTTTCTTCATCCTGCAGCACATCTCTTGATATATATAGGTGCTAGAGGCCCATATGATAAAACTTGTGGATGCACACACTCATTCACAAACAGACCTTCTTGCTGTTTATGCAGCGACAAGGAATGCTGATCTCCAAACACAAGGGTCACACAGATGTATTGCACAGCTGGACATTCAGCGTATATTTTGCTAAAGTGATGGTGCACATAAACAAAACTTCATCTCTCAGTACTTCTACTTAACATCTAAACAATAATCTTGTTGCTCTCTGTAGTCTTTTTTTGTGTCACATCTTAGGATTCTTTGAAACAATGTGGAGGTTGCCATAAATTCAAAGCATCTTTGCTCTCTTTCAAAATGTTTTTAGTGAACTACAGACCAAGTACCAAGTGACTTTTACCAACAGATAAAAGCTCACACAACCACTAAATGTTGGAATATATTACATCTTTATTCACAAGCAGAACCTCAGCAACATGACCAACAGTATTTTAAATGTAACATATTAAGCACATTTAACTTAAATCTCCAGGAACATGTGTTTGTATGAGCACATGAATGTGAGGAAGGGATAAATCAAAGCGTACAGTGTTAATGTGGAGCACAGCAGTAAAGCATTAATGAAGACTGAACTATGTTGACTCAGAGAGGAGGCTAGTTACTGGGAGACAAAGAGATGACAGTGAGGGAGAGTGGCTATCGAGAGACGGAGTCTGGACTGGTTGCTTCCTTGCTGTTGTCACATGAAAAATCTGAGAAGAAGGTAGAAAGATGGGAGGAGAGGTAAAAAGATTCATGAAAAGACAGAGGGGGAGAGACGGAGCTGTTAGTGCTGTTAGTGTTTGTTATGGAAATGTAAACAGAATGAGTAAGTCATAGACCGTGTGAACAATTTGTGTAAGGCAGTGTTAAATAAAAAGTGTGAGTTATTAATCTTCCTATTATCTGTGATCTAAAACCAGTGAAAGTGTGCAGAAATGTTACAAGCAGTGGACACTCTGCTGCCATAACTATCTCATAATAAAAAATAGGACGGGCAACGAATCAGTAATTTGCAGCTGTCATCTGACTGCTCTCTATATCTGCAGCAACAAGTCTTTGTACCTACGTGTCCAGCATTTGTGACTTTACTGGTTTTAGTTGGTTTTAACCAAAGCTATGCTGGAAGTTTTAACGTAAGACTAAGATTGTTTTTAGGGTATAAATAATTACAAGCCTGACAAATGTCATGTCACAAGTGTTTTCAATGAACTGACGCATGATTCTTCAAAGAAGTTATCACTGACTCTGTCAGGGATGCACTGATCTGATCCTGGTACTGGGTATCGATCGGAATCTAAAACTTCGATTCACTATCTCTGACGAAGAGCCAGTCCATAGAACAGATCTATTCTTCTGTGTTTAAGACAACCATGTGCATATACTACATTATCAACATGTAGTTCATGATGTAGATTTTTAAATTGATACAAGTAATTCATACCTCATTTTTGTCTTTGAATAACCTGAGAAAAGACATTTTTCTGGACTGGTCAGGTGAACAAGGCTCACATCAAGTAAAATAAGACATGTTTTACTTAGAATAAGACATAAACACTTCAGGTTTCAGTTTTTGCAGTGCAAGTTTAATTCCTCACTTAACCAATGAGGTTTAAAGTAAAAATGTAATTCCTGTTTGTGTTGCAGACCTACTCACCACATATACACATTTGCCATCCAGATAATAATAATAATAATAATAATAATAATAATAATAATAATAATAATAATAATAATAATTTTAATACAGTCAGGTCAAATTTATTCAGAGCTGAAACGATTCCTCAAATGATTTGAGGTACTCGATTACAAAAAAATACTCAAGTAATTTTCTCCGCCTCGTTTAATTTTAAAAAAGATCAAAGTGGTATTTCAAATAGAGCTGAGGCCATATTAAGAGAGATTTCAGACCCCTCAAGCTACCTCTTATACAAAATAGCAACTAGCAACAAATCTAGCTTCTTTTCTGGAGTTTGGAGACTAATGGGTCATTCTACGAAACGGGTGCCATTTGGGTCCGCAACATTTGATGAGATGTACAAGGCACAAAAAATGTGTCAAAGTATGTTTACAAATTTTGGAGCTACCAAAGCAAGTGCTCTTATTGACATGCTGTATCAGAAAATTCTTTATCTTAAAGAGAAAAATTTTCATTTGAAAAATAACTGCTCTTTAACTAAACAAAAATGTATTTTATCCGATTCCTCGATTAGTCCATGGGATTTTCAGTAGAAAACTCGAATACTAAAATATTAGATAGCTGCAGCCCTAAATTTATTTTTATTTTATTTTGATTTAAGGAATTATGATTTAAACTAAGGCATAGAGAATGTTAAATCAGGACTTGTATTGGAGCAGATCAGTATCAGTATTGGCATACAAAGCCCAGGTTTTATAAAGTTGAATTGGTGCATCCCTTTTTTTTTTTTTTTTACAGCTGGCCTCCTGGGTGAAACATTGTTTGTTGGCACCATTCCAAACAGAAACGTCTGCGTGCTCACGCAACATTTAGTGCTTTAACTGTACTATAGCTTTTTGAGCTTTTAGCCTTACATGTAACATTAAGTGGGTTGTAGTAAGCATAGTCATCCATCATCTTTATATAAATCTGAATTGTGTTCCCAGGAAATTTTCAGAAATTAATTCGGGCAGGTCTAGCATTAAGTCCAGTCAGCGGACAGTAGAAATTGAATTTGAGAACTTTATTAGATATGAAAAACCTTCCAGAAGCTCTGAACCCAATTATTCAATAATGTACAACAATGGCCTGATCATATCTGATGATCTGATATTCTGCTTTTTAAAGATTTAGAAGTTATGTTGTCGTCCTTAAAGTTATCCTTACGTTGTGCTTTAAGGTGTTTTTTTGAGCACATGACATGAACAGTTGATGGTGGTTGTTGTCGCACATGTGTGTGTGTAACTGGCATATGTGAAGCCACGACACAATGGTATTTAATTTGAAATGTACTGCTGGAAAAGTGTTAAGTTATTTCTCTCAAAGCAGTTTACCCCCTGCACTGTTGCTCTCTGCCATCCCCCTCTCCTGATTGGCTAAAAGCAGACCCGCCTCATTCCCGTTGGCCTCTTCTTGCCCATTGTGGTTGGCCCACAGAGAAACACTTGCATAAAGCTGTGCTGTGATTGGGCTCAGCTGGCCATCTGCCTCACAGAGCCCCGCCCCAAGAAGGTCCTGATCCGAACCCAGCTGAAGCTCTGGGAAGACAAGAGCACCTCTAGTGGACAGATGCTAAACTTCAGACAAGTTGAAGTAGCACAGGATAAATTACAAAAAAAGAAATAATAATTTAGGAAAACTGAAACTTACATTTAAAAAAAGGGAATAAAACAAAAACAGCAAAAAGCCTGAGATGAGGTTTGAGGTTGATTTTCTTTTCATATCTTTTATAATTATGTAAAACATTTTATGACGTCTGGTCATTAATTTAATTTGAAATCTCATTGGATAATTGAATTAAATTCTGTTCCTGCTTCTGCTGTCGTTTGATGAAGAGGCAGTAATTCATGAAGCTGTTAGCTAACAGGCCCACAAGTCACAACACCCCCCCCCCCCCATACTCTCACTGTCTCTCTCAGACTGGATCAATAAAAGAAAAGCTTTTACCGTCTCCGCTTCTCGGAACCAGCTCAGTACATCAGCTCTGAACTCACACTTGTATTGTTTATGTTTATTAAAATTACTTCCTTCTCCGTGAAACATGTAAGATTTCCTCTTTTTTTCCTGCAGAGTCCTTATAGAAGATCTGTGTTTTTAAACTGTATTTAATGAGGGATTGAGATAAAAAAAATGTGCTGCTAGGTCAGTCTCTGTAAACTGTGGAGCTCAACAGAAAGGCTGCAGCAGCAGCTTCCTCTGGCTCTGGAGCAGTTTTTATGAATTATTCAGCGCACATGATGATTATGAAATAATAACAACTCCTTTAAAGATAAAAGCAGCTATTAGGTAGAGAAAGCATTTCTACCCTCCAGTATCTGTGCAGTATTTACTATTTCAGAGACACTACAGTAAACCTCATGTAAACATGTTGCCTTACGGTAAACAACATCCCTAGTCTTCCAGTATAATAATATTGATTAGCCATACTTGAAATTAGGTTTCATTCGTTAAAATGATTAACTCTGAGCATTATATCAGAGAAAATGTTCATTGTTTTGTTTCTTTAGATCAGCTTTCTTTGTAACCACAAATTAGCATGAGGGCTACAACGTCAAGAATGGATTTAAGTTTAAGCTTGAGACTTTCAGTGGTGATAAAAACTCATTGTATTTGTGCTTGCGCATACACTCACATCTTGTCTTTTCACTGTATAAATTGTAAATCAAAAAAACCCTAGTATTGATCAAACATGCCACAAAACCCTTTAACTGTGTGGTCAGTTTTGTTGGTCAGTATGGTCATATGAGAGAAAGTCAGAAAGTCGAGGTTACGACACTTAACACAGCGTGCTTGTGGTAACTTTCAGTCTCTCTGCAACGTAAACACGTCTAAATTTTATTGTGCTCCTTTTTTTTTTTTTCAAATCCTGGATACAAAGTGAAAAAGTGCTGAATGGCAATAGAAAAAAAACAACAGATAATAATAGCTAAAAAGATAACCCATATGTTTTATTAGGTGTTCTATAGTTAGGAGAAACCTAAGTCCTTAATACTTTGTTATAAATGTAAAATAAAAAATCTGCAAAATGTTAACTCTCATAAATAGGAAGCCAGTAATCTAACTGGAGACCTAACCTCAACTGGCTTTCCCAATCACAAGCACCCCCCATGACCCTCCCAGCTAAACCTACTGACCCACGCTGAACAAATATAGGAAAAACACAAAGTGGGAGTAAAACCAGAAATATCCACAGATAACAGAGAGAAAGACAAACATTGTGAAATAAACCAAAACAAGCACAGCGCCTTTGAAGAAACAAACATATAGACATATAGACAGAAGAACTAAAGACAAGAAGACAGAGCCAGGTGTGTATCCAGCTGCAACAATCACATAATCACATTACATCACAAACTTCAGGAAGAGGCTCAGAAACAAGTCACATGTTCACTTATAAATAATCTGAATGTCTGTACTGATGTTTCTTAAACTCAAAAAGCTTCTTGGACTGGTCACACCTGCGACAGACTGTATTATCAGATAATCTCTGAAGCAGACAGAAGCCAGACTTGTTGCTAATAATCAGAAATTAAGAGGTCTTTTCCACACAGGATATGCAGTGTGTTTGAAATGATGTGTACAGTGGACAGCCTCTTTTCTGAAGCTGTTACCTCTGGGACCTTTTCCCAGATGTTAATAGGCACTTATACAACTGATATGTTTACTGCCTTATGTTTTAGTTTGCACTTTAATATGCTTTCAGTAGCATATTTTTTATAATTGGCATTACTTCCTGCACACATCTCTGCTCTACCATTAAAGGGTGACATTTTAATGAGAATTGACTGCAGAGAGATGCACCAAATAAATCCTCCCCATAATCCTCTCCTCTAGGGGGGAATCGATTTTGCTGCTTTGCTATTGCAAAACAGTTTTCATGTATTTTAGCTGTACATTGTGCTCATTTTGAGGCTTTTGTTTACCTTTCATGGAGGGTGGGGCGTAGGTGCTCTGCTTCCTCTGAGACGCTTCTGAGGCCTGACAAGGAAAAACACGAAACCTGACTTTAAACAGTCACAAAGTAAGAGAAAGATACATGATTTGAGACATTCAAAATAAGTCAGAATGTTGGCTGAAAGTCTAATGTTCAATAGAAATATATAGTAATATATATCTTTCAATCCTTTTACATATTGAAAAGTGTAAATAACTAAATTTTTCAACCAATCAGTTACAAGAATTTATCTGTCATTATACAAACCAATAAACTTGCAGGAGGGTAAAATATTCACAGTTTTTAAAGAAATGTGTCTTAATTTAATATTTTGTTGATTCTCAAAAGACTTCATTGCTAAACATATTAGGCTTTGAGGTCCTGTGTGGCTGTGGTCCTGAAACTGGGAGCTCATGCCCTGAGACTCCCTGTGTGTGCTTGAGCAATGAGAAAAACATATAAACAAACCTGCAACTCCCCACTAGCGTTGTGTTGATCTGCGACATCTACAGGAGAAAAGAAACAGCAGTATTTAGATCTACCCTTTGAAAGATTTCTTGTATTTTATCTGATCAGTTTCCTCACTTTGTTCTATATCTATCAGCATTTCTTTTTAATCTGCACAAGAAACCTGTCTCCTAAAATTCACATCTTCAAGCTCAACACAACATACTGTGGTGACAATTCACTCGATGCTTGATCAATTTCACAAATGGACTCTCTGTTAAAAGAAGACTTTATTTGTGTTTGACCGTGGTTTGGCGGAGATGGTGGTTTGAGTAAAAAGCTGGTGTACAAAGTGCTGGGTTGTCTTTCCACAGCGTCACAACGTTGACTGTTTTCTTTCAACATCCTAGTTATGTTCATTGAAACTAACGCGTTGTGATATATTTCTGATATCAGCCAGCCAGTACAAAAAGAACTGCACATACAATCTGTATGCTTAGTTGTGACAATACACCTTGGTAACAATGCAGAAATTAACCTTAAGCTCACTGCCCCATACCCACAATTCAATGTCCTAGCACGTCTAGTCGCCCACTTGCCATGACCATAACTGTGTAAAACATGGACGTAATCTCCCTGACGTCACCCGTCTGTTCCTGGAACGAAAAATGAAGCTAATCGAGAATCATGGCCATATTGGTAGTGGAAAGGGCTTTGCGTACAGCTATAGGGTGCCTGCCAGTCACGTGACCTGAGCTGTGCCTTTGATTGCGTGCGAGCTTGTGATCTTAATAACCTCTAAACAGTGTGTGCTGATAGTAAACCCAGCAATTCAGACAGGAGACATTTTTGTGAACTAGGCTGTAAATAGGTTAATTCCTGCTTTGAAAACAGTTTTTTTTTGGCTTGGTGTGTATGTGACTTCTGGTACTTCCAGAGCCAGCCTCAAGCTAACACTCAAAAACACTAGATTTTAGCACCTCCATATTGTCTCATATTCTTAGACCCGAGGTTGCCGCTTGGCTGTGACCCTACAATTTTTGCTCTAAAATTGAAAAAGTAATTTGATCTCAGGTATATTTCTCTCAAAATGTATTCAATGCTGCAAATTAATTGGAAACAGGGATGTTCCAGGATCTATCTCTGCCCCTCAGTTAGTCTGCTGTTAATGACTAATGTAGCACGTTTGGGTTTTAGGTTTTGTTGAAGTTAATAAAGTATAGATAAAGTGAGCCAGTACCCAGTGCAGAAATTTTGACAAAGAGGAAAACCTACAATAACAACTTCCACAGCGCCTTTGTGGCTCTCGGCCCCATTCCACTGAAGATGTCTATCACTCCCAAAAAGCTCACAAATAAATCATGAAAGGAAAAAAGAGAACGTTTTCGGAGGTTTTCTTTTTTTTTTTAGTTTTTTTTCTGTATCAAAAACCGTGTCACTCTGCAGGATGACTTGTATTTGTTTCAGAGGAAGTGGTTCTGCTCCTCATCAGACAGTGTCTCGTGCTACTTAATAGATTATTGTTGGACAGGGTCACATATAGATTTTGAATCCATAGGTCAGTGATGTGATTAATCTTATTAAGTGTTCTGATTTGTAGCCTGAGGAACTTGCTTTATGTGGGGAAACAGTCCAAGCAGTCAAACACAAAACCTCTGTAGAGCAGTATAACAGCAGTAACATGAAACTAAATGGTCAAGTCTGTTCACAGTCTTTGATTATCACCTTTTTCTATCATGTTGGTGTAAAAGAACTGACGGCGGGTCAAACTACATGTATGGTGAGATAACTTTGTGGATAGTATGTAATGGTATGAAGGTGCATGGGGCCAATGTTTCTTGCTTCACTACTATGTATTTAACCCTGAATGAAAGTAGATAGCCAGTGCAGCAGCATGAATTGTGAAATGCCCAGTGACTCATCCGGTTAAGTTTGTAGTAGGTATTAAAGTTATGATGTTTCTTTTAGTGAAATGTGGAGCTGGCTTTCTGCTTGGCTTCTGAACATCTAAACTTAGCACAAAAGTTAATGTTTTTGGGAGAGTTTGTCTGTGGATATCATAACTCAAAATCCAACAAACAAAGCTTGATGACATTTTCAGGAAATGTTCAAAATGGGATAAGGGGGAAGTGATTAAATTTTGGAGGTGATCCAGATCAACGTCTCAATCCAGGATTTTTTATAAAGGATTCTTTATCATTGTGAGATAGGGCTGTTTTCACCATATGTGTATATAACTACGATAAATGGTCGAAATTGCTTTGCAAAACAATAGAAGACAAGGTCACCATAATATTTGACAGATGTCAGAGATCTTGATACTAAGATCCTGAATATGAAATATGCACTGGGTCATCTTATTTATCAACATTGTCAGGTAACAAATTATCCTGCAACTAACACCAAATTGTAGCAGACAGTCTGCTGAAAGGCAGTATAACATTAAAGTCGCACTTAAGTGTTGCATGACAATCACAATATGTTGGGCGGAGGTCTGCGCTTTTCTAGTTAGTGTTTTATTTGTGAGGATCTGATATACACAGAGAAAAACTGAGAACAGCCAAGCATCATAGTGTCATCTGTCTCTAGAAGGGCATCAAACAGCACTAGCCCGTAGGAGGATTAAACTCTAAGACTGATCTTAAAACCAAAATGGTCTGAGTCAGCCATTACCTCATACTTTGCTCAATATCTTTTGAAGCAGGGAGCGTAAACAAATTATAAAACGTTTATCAAAGTACAGATAATAACCAAAGTACCTGTAATTCACTGAAAACAACCTCAGACATAAGATTGGCTCTATTAATACATTTGTTCCAGGTAAGAAGAGCACACTTAGTTCTTGTTTTCACAGCTGCCAGCTGTTTCCACTATAGCGAGGGACTGTCCAAAATTAAGAGTGAAAACTAACACTTTGAGTTCATTCTAAATATTGATGATGTCAGACTTGTGTCTTGGTCTGTGCTGTTTGTGTTTCCAGTTCTCCTGCTGCTTTCGAAAACCAACAATCTCATCCTCTGATTTCCTTTAGGAAGAAGAAAAAATAGTCAGCTAGAAAACGCTTCAGGCGCCTGCAGAGCTTTGTACAACTGCACCGTGAAAAAAGTGGAATCAGGCCGATTATTCAATCAGTAAGTTCCTGTGTACAGGGATTTATAAGAGCTTGGAGCACTCACACACACACACACACACACACGCACACATGCACACACACACACACACACACACACACACACACACACACACACACACACACACACACACACACACACACACACACACACACACACACACACACACTTCAGGCATCCATCAGTGCAGCCGGCACAGTGAGATCACTTACCAAAAGCTGCAGCACAAATCTAATAAAGGTTCCATTATAGCTGCTGCTTTTCAGCTCTCTCAACATCCCCCTGCTCCCTCTTTTACCCCCCCCCTTCTTTTCTCTCATTCTTTCACTCTCTCTTCTTTCCTTCTCTTCTTTCCTTCTCTCCTTCTCTCCTTCTACTTCCTTCTTTCTCCCTCTCACCTGTGCCAGGTTGTCTGTAGATCTGCAGGGTGGCAGGAGTTGGTCTTCTGCGACGGATCTGTGGTAAAGAAACAAACACAAAAGCGTGATGTTTTGATATTCAGCCCTTAGAAACCCAAACGTTTTTTTTACTATCCCCCTCCAGCTCTCTAATGTGAAAATGTTGGCGTTTATTAACTTTTTCCTCTGTGATAGAAATTACCCTTTGCCTCAACATCATGCCTGCTGTTTTTTTTCCACTATATCTTTAAATTTAACCCCTTAATGCCTGTTGTCTTGATGCAGCTGAAACGACCTTTGTATCTCATTATTACCTATTGATTCATATTTTAGACATACCAGAGATCATATCAGATCCACTTTGTCACAATATATTGGTAAGAGGATTAACTTCCCATGTCTATATATATAATATAAATTAGTTATAACTATTTGGTATACAAAACTTAAATTTACAATCTTCACTCAATTTAACAGCTGTAAGAATGCAAAAACACATAAAAACAATCTATTTTTATAATTGTTAATTAATTCAGGCAGTAAGGGGTTCAATATTTAAACAGTTCCCCCCGACAACAAGGCTCTTAAAACACAGCAAACTGTAAGTTGTGATTTTATCGAAACAAAAATGAAGAGCTATATTTTTGTAATAATCCAAAAACTTTTGTTAATGAAAATAATCCCCTACAGTTGTATTTCCTAAAAAAAAGCTCCCAAACTGAGCACAATCTGCAAGAAAAGCACAGTAAACTTTGTTTTACTGACTGCTGTTCAATGGTTTCCTCCTCCTTATTTTTGTGAAATGCAGCTTGTGAAGGGATATTCTGAATATCTTCTTTTTAGGATATCGTAGTGAACCTGCAAACACCCTTGGATCCCTGTTCCCTAAACTCATTCCAAGATCACGTGTTTGATTCATCATAACATCTCTGACAACTACAGGAAAACTGTTTACTCTGCACGGCTCGGTTCTCACACAGTGGGAATGTAAATGTTGGACGTCATTTTAAGGAGGGGGGGTTAGTTTGAAAGATTGTATCTTGTAAAACTGCTGAATTTATCTCTGACTTCTGTAAATGCTGACGGTTGTCAGCACGGGGGCTCCCCAAACAGGCACAGAGGGGCCCTCATCTATCACTGTTGATTACCAGCTTCCCTAGAAACAAACAACATCCGCTTTGCATTGACTAAACACCTCATAAAGACGTCAGCAATGCAATGAGCAGCCAACCTTACATAGAGGGGACTGTTTTCACTCCCTGGAGCGGTGTTTAAGCTCCTGTTTTTTATAACTGTAGGAGCCAGTCAAAGGAAAATTGCACTGCTTATATCTGTGGTTAACTGAACTTTCTTATTTTGTTGTAAGAAAGATCAGCCTGTTAGTTATATTCAATGTTTTCCATTATGCCTTTTTTAGTCCCCCAGAGATTGGGCGTAACTTGCAATCAGCTACAGATTGTCTGTGACTGGAGGGCACTGAGCTCAAATTATGTCCCTTGACCTTGCTGGGTAATTACGTCTCTAACACTTTGTACTTGTAAAGCAAACAAGAACAAGCTAAAAATTAAATTTCTATAACAATATGAGTTTCTAAAACATTCAAATTAATGGTAACTCAAAAAAGAAGCCTCAGAAATACAGACTGAACCATCGCTCCATGTTTTCATTGTTGTGTATTTTCCAGGGTTTTCCCTCAGCACTACCCTCTTACAAACACATAAAATAACCATTAAAACTTTATACAAATAGACATGAACACATACCAGCTTACAAAACACGCAAACATGTCACATGCCCGGCCGCTCAAACATGACAGACCCATTAAATACACATGCTGTCACACAGTGACACACACAGCAGTTTTCATAGCACAGACTTATGCACACATGCTGGTCTGCACCCACACACAGAAAATTCCTGACAAGACTCACAAGATCACAGATAGAAGCCCCATTCAGCCCCCTTAAGCTTGAACCCACAACATCCACCCCAACTCAGTGACACACACATACACATGCTCAGATACTGGGACACACACACACACTTACATGCTCGGCAGCCTGTGGGTCCAACTGTCCCTGCAGCGGAGGCACATCAAACTGGATCTTCTTCGGACTGCTAGGCTCCATTATTACTGACTGAGAGATAGAAAGAAAGACAGACAGAAAGAGAGAGAGAGCGCATGGAGGGAGGGCGTAGTGAGGGAGGGAGTGGTCTCCCCTCGGCCGATGGAATCCATTATCACTAATTGACAGACCTGCTCTGAGAGAAAGGAAGAATAGTGGCCTAGTCACTCAGCACTTTCCTAAACGCATGCTCTTACGCAGGGTAAGGTAATGAAAATGTAAAAACAAGTTATTCCTCTGTGGCTTTAGATTTCACTTCACACCGCAGTAATCACAGAAAGTGTAAACACCTTCTCTTTTTGATTCCATTTACATCTTTGACTGCATTACTAGCAGCACTGTTTAGTTTGAAGAGTATGAAGACCTGTGGAGCTATTCAGGACTAACTAATGCTCTATACTACAAATTATTTCATACACAATCTTTAGCTAAGTTGACTTATTAATCAGAGGCAACCAAAAACATTTGCTGAAACACATTTATCTATAAATATAGAATCATTAAGGATAGATGTAACACTTTATATTAGGGAACACATATTGACTATTAATAAGATACTTACTAATATGCATATAAGAAGCATACTAGCCTTTCATTAGTATTTATTAAACAACTTAATGACTGTTAATATTTTTTTGTGAATTTCAGGGTTCACATATTTTAAGATTTCAGAGTGTTAAAGGAAGAATTACCATTCTTGTGGAACTAGCCCTTTACAAAGCTCTAATAACCCACACTATTATTATTTACATCATTATTCAGAAACAACAATGCTTGTATTCTCAGCCAATAAGTGACATGGAACAAGGAGTTAGAGAGCTCTCTGTAAGCTTCACAAAAAAAGGAAAGTTTAAAGCCTTCTCTTTAAAGTATAGAGGGTCTCTGCGTCATGGACCATGACTGGTAAATAAAAAGCACATTGAGCAAAGGTGTTAGACAACATTTGACATTTACAGTGGGGAAAATAAGTATTGAACATGTCAACTTTTTTGTCATTACATTAATTTCCAAACCTGCAGTTCAAACAAAAATTTCTATCAAACATTGGTATTAACTCAAATAATCCACACAAGAAAAAAAATCATGACATTCAGGTCCACAGATACTGATTATGTGAAATTAAGTAAAATAACACAGGAAAAAAGTATTGAACACACCATGGAAAGGCTGTATACTTTGGCAAGGAAATGCACTATACCACCTGAAATCTGTCAGTTAATATTACTTAAACTTCTAATTAGTGCAAACCAACATCAGCTGATTGATGGTCCTATAAAAAAGGTCTTTTTTCACCAAGCAGTTAAATACGAAACATCTTATGATGGGTCAAGGCAAAGAGCGCTCTGAAGACATTTGCAACCCGATTGTTGCTCAGCATCAGAATAAAACTGGTTACAGACTTAAATCAAAGCACCTGAATATTCCAGTCAGCACCATTTGAGCCATTATTCACAAGTGGAAGAAGCACCACCTTACCATCAACAGACCACACACAGGAGCTCCTTGCAAGTGCTCCAGAAAGACTTGGAGGCAGCAGGTACAATCGTTACAGAGAAAACAATAGAATATGCACTCCACTGCCATGGCCTCTATGGACGCTCAGCCCACAAGACTCCATTCCTCAAGAAAAAGCATGTTGAAGCTTGTTTAAAGTTTGCTAAACAGCATCTTGACAAGCCTGTAGAGTACTGGGAGAATGTTGTTCAGATGAGACCAAAGATGAACTTTGGATGATGACAGACTACGGTAACATCTGCTACAAATAAAAGTAGGGCTCAAACTCTGCTGCTTTATCTGGATACATAGGCATACGTCCAGGAACAACATGGTTAATGTGCTGTATATGTAGAAACAGGTGAGGTTTGGGATTAGGACAACTTTGATTTTTTGTTTTGTTTTGTTTTGTTTTATATTAAATATCATTTGGTGACTATTCAATTTCCTCCTAATTTTACCTCCCAACATGTCATTTTAAAGTCCCGTCCACACTGCCAGCATTGAGGCTCTTAAAGCCTTTACAGCCCATGAAGCCTACACTTCTGTGTTTTTATTGGCCAAAAAGGAGTTTAGTGAATGTATGGAATCTGTAAATGCTCAGACCAGCGTATGAAATGTGTTTTTTTAATGAAAAGACCCATTCCCTGAGGGCTGGTAAAAACCAACTTCCCAGAAAAAATAAGGAAAAGCTGATGTTAGTGTTCACAGTGTCCATGAGCTAACCTGTGTTTCGACACACTGATCAAACGGTTCTCAGTGTTTGCCGTGAGATTTAGAAGCCTGTTAGGGTCATATGAGAGGAATGGTGCACATAATGACGTAAGGGTCCAGGAGCATGGATTAGTAAAGTGGATCAAGGATAAAATGTGCTAACAGTGAACAAACCATGTGAGGGTAATTACACTTAAGGTGTAGACACAGAAAGGTGGATTGGTTAGATCAGCTAAGCATACGATTTTTATTCATAGAGTTAAAGATGAATCAAAGTGACTGAATTTGCATTACTTGAATAACTCCTGTAAGAAAAATAATGACATTATTACGGTAGTAGTAATTGTGTCTTACACTGTCAGAGAGTTATTCTGACACAAGTAATCTGTAGGCTTTGTAAACCACAGAAGAAACTAGGCTGCATCTTTTTTTAATTCCCTCTACACAGCATGTATATGACGTGATTTTTTTTTAATTATCATTTGTCCAATCATCTTTTAAGTTATATTTTTCAAAGATTATTTATTCATCATAGCAAACTTTTATGCATTCTTACTTGTGCATTTGAAGAAGGAGATGTTTGAAACCTGGACACAATGATCGTGTTTTATTTATGTTGTATCCAGTGTGTGAACTTACACTGACCCAGCAACTGAAGAGAAAGGTCATTAAATGCTTTTCAGTGACAAACTTATCTTGACACTTAAGGTCCCTGGATGAAAATGAAAACGAAGGTAAATTCACTGATGAAGTGAACTGAAAGCTTTTGTCAACACGTTGTATGATGGGAAATTAAAAGTAGGTAAAGAGTAGAAAGGTAGAAAGGACATTTTTCACTACTCCTCTCAGTATTTCTGTCTCCAGAGTCCATTTGCTTTTTAACCTCCACCTCAGAAACCTGCATCCTCTGCCACCACTTACCTCAGAATTTCTGTGTGTGTGTGTGTGTGTGTGTGTGTGTGTGTGTGTGTGTGTGTGTGTGTGTGTGTGTGTGTGTGTGTGTGTGTGTGTGTGTGTGTGTGTGTGTGTGTGTGTGTGTGTGTTGTTGGCAGTTGTAGTGGAAACACTTTGTCCCTGTGGGGACATCTGGAGAGACTTAGTAACTGCTATAGGTAGAACAAACCACACACACACACACACACACACACACACACACACACACACACACACACACACACACACACACACACACACACCATACAAAGAGCCCCTTGTGATGTTTTTCATGAACTTGGAGACCGTCCATCTCTGCCCTGTGAAGTTGAAACGGAAAATACTGCCCTGTTGTCCTCAGCAAACAAACACCTGCATTTCCATATCAGAGGCTGACAGTTAGAGGTGACGTTCTCTGTTTGGAAACCTGACCTGAGGTTGTTCAAGCTTCAGGTCTGAGCAACAAAAATGAACAGTTTAGTTGTAGAATACAGCTGATAAATAAAGTTGGCAATTATTTTCCTATCCTTTTTGAACTGTCCAATACATGGAAAACACTGTGCGTTAAGAAAAATGGGGAAGAGTCATGTCAAACACACAGGATTATGCAAGGAAGGCAAATATGTACCATATGGTTCACAGAAATTAGACATGTAGATGTATATAATCACAAGTTTGTGTAAAGTAACCACACAAAAAAACAACAAAAAAACTGATGGTAGTCACTGGAAGGGGTATAAAGAAAACCAACATGTATTTCTTGAACTGTGTCGTTTTTTTGCATTGAGGTGTTCAATTCCACTGGGACTAAAGAAATTAATGTGTGAAGAGTTTTGCCACGTTTTGTCAAAATTAGCAAGTGCAACCAACGGTTGCAAGCTGGCTTATTACATTTTATATTGATAAGATTGTATTGATACCAATACCCTTATTGATTCTGCTTATCAATCCATTTCTTTACCAATTCACTCATTGATTCCTCTTGAGATTTTTCTCTGCACAAAAAGTAGCTTTACAGGTTTTCTGGGTCAGCAACATCAAATTGAGTTTATAAATGAATAAATATGTAATTGGTCACTGTATCTGGATACCTGTGGCTGTAAATAAGTAAAAATTACATATCATGTGAACTGTTCTGCACTGATATGTTATATATTATTGACTCAAGTAGGCCATCTAGTGTCTCAAAGTGGTTATAGCACTATTTTAAGTTGTTTGGAACCTTTGCGACGCCAGCCATGGGCCTGCACGTAACTTTTCTGTCATTTACCTGTTAGTATTTCCACATTTGGAGTTCTTAGTATTTTTTACAAAGACTCAAGCTGCGTTTCCACCAGTCCGGTTCGGTTCGTCTCGGTATGGCATGCATTTTGTGGCAATTCCACTGACTTATCCCGGGACAAATCCTCCAAAAACCGAGACAAGCCGTCCCACTTTTTGGGACCCTTTTGTATGGGTGCCAGACTGAAACAATCCACGCTTGGAAGGTGGAGCTACAACACTGCAGACCGTTGATTGGTCAGTAAAATCGTCACTCACCATGCTACAGCGGCTGCAGTTCTCCTGGCGGCACACAGTCTTCTCTGAAACGAAGTTTGATTGCACTTTGTATCAAAGAGCTTAATGCCAGTCACAGAGGACAAAATGCTGGATCTCTCCCATTGTTGCTCTTTGTTTACTGTTCTTCTCCGTTGGATTTATTAGCAGGGTACACTGTGTCGTGCTGCTATGCTGTCACACTACATGCGGCCGTCAGCATCTAGCTTACATGGGCCTTCCACAAGGGCGCACGGTTGGCTGTGAAAACGCAAACAAGACCGACTCCAACCATGCCAACCCGTTCCAAACCGTACTTATCTAAACCGGACTGCTTGGTGGAAACGGGGCTTAACTGTGGTATGTTTCTGTGATAAAAGTTGAAATTCTATTATGAAGTCGAAGTTATGCCTTTGTATGCTGACTGCTAGCTTATCAATGCAATTTCCTGTATACGTTAACAACAAGCTAGTACTATTTTGTTTATATCATTTTTGGTAAGTCAGGAGATTTATACCATGATGAATGTATTGAATAGGAATCTCCTGTGAGAGAGTAATGCACATTTCTTTGTGTGTTCAGTTCTTCAGTGAAACTTTGAGCTGAAAATTCTGATTCAGAGTTTTCTTGGGAAACTGTTACCTGCTAAACGGCAGGCTAGTCGACGTAGGGTCCAGCAACTCAGGCGTAGTGTAAAGAACTGACAAGGGAATTGCTAAGCACCAAGTCTAACGAAATATTTATAATTGATTCTCAGCAGGAACTGGTTATTGATTCTCATCCCTAACATTTTTTAACTTTACTGAAAGAAACATTGAGCAACTTGTGAAGTTTTAGTTGTACTTATGGATTTCATACAGAACTGGATACTTTCATCAGATGTCTTTCATCAGATCAGCATGACGTCACACATGTCAGAAATCTGACTCTAAACAGACCCCAAAGCACAGCAAACTCAGTTCATTCAAGGTCTGCAAGAAATCACACCTGTCAGCTTTATGTTTTAATTCTACCACGTGTTTTTCACATACATGCTATAAATGACAGAAAACACACACATGCTGTCTGTAATGTCTCTTCTATGTGTAAGGAAACTGCATGTGGGAGCAGTGCCAGCAGGACTGTGGAAAGAGAGCGTGCACATGAGTGTGTGGAGCTGGGTGCAGCGGTTGTGGTCGTAACACAGGGAGTGTGAGTGGAGGAGGTGGTACCATTTGACCCTGAGCTGACAGAGGATCAAAGAGCTGAGCTTGTTGTTGCTGGTGTTGATATGACAGCTGGAGTGTTGGTTGTTGTGGGACCTGAGGCAGACGCAGCTGAGGTTTCTGTAAAGATGGAAGTGATCTCTGTGACCATGTTAACCTGTCCTGGTGCATCAGAGAAACCTGTGGGTACGGTGGGTTCCTGATTCTTGGGCCTTCACCATAAATTTCCTCCGTTGTTGCTGGCGCATGCAGGCGCTGCTTCTTGACGTATAAAGGGTTTTCATCTTGTCTCTTGGATAAAACCTGCAGGTGGAGGGTGGAGATGATTGTAGGAGGACGTGGCAGGAGGGAGAAAGGGACGAGGTGAGGACGAAAGGAGGAGGGTAGAGAGTAAGATTTGATAAGTGGTGCTCTTCGAGCGCCGCACTTTCTTTCACTTTTTTCTCCCTGGCTCTCCAACGTCTCTGCTGTCGGCTCTTGTACATCCTCATCTTTCACCTCAGATTCAGGTTCAACTGTTTCCTCTGGCTCAGGAAGCTCAAGTGTTTCAGATGGATCTTTCCTGGAGCTGCTGCTGCTGCTGCTGCTCAGACTAGACTCTGCCTCTGACTCAGAGTCCACATCGGGGCCAGAGTCTTCAGCTGATGAGCTGGATTCACCGCCCAAATCTCTCCTGGCCTTGTGGTTGTAGCAGGAAGCACAGCGAGGTAGATGGAGGAACACAGGGCCTGATCTGGGCTGGACAGGAAGGGAAAATTAAAACCTAGTTGGTTTGCATAACAGTGTTATTATCCCACATTGTCTTTGTTGGGTTAAAAAGAACTGATTGAGAAATATTCCCACAAACATGTAGCAAGAAAATTAGGAGTTTGACAGCATTTTATGGTTTTATTTTTTTTTTTTTTCCAAACATGGTAAACCTTTTGGTATTAAACAATCTGTTGTCAAAATTAAGTGTCACTGACATCAGTACATTTGGTTAGGTTCCCGTGAGAGCCAGTAACTGGAGAGGGTAGCTAGCTACACAGTAACATCAGGCCGAGCACCCTGCAAAGTTAAGGTGTGATGGATCAGTTCCTCTGTATACTGGGTTACTAAAACCTGAAACTAGTTAAATTTCTGAGAATCGTCGCTTTTGGCATTTGAATATCTTTGTGGCTACAAAATAACCTCCAAAAACTTTATATTTCATCACCTGAACTCTTAAAGGGCCATTTACATGACAACGGTTTTAGGGTGAAACGCAAACGTTTTGTTGCGTTTCAGCCTCGCGTATACACGGAAATGGCGTTTCAGCCGACCTAAAACGCAAACTTTTGAAAACGGCCTCCTGAGTGGGATTTTTCTGAAACACTCCCGACACTGTTGCCGCGTAAACAGTAAGCCGGCGTTTTCAGTGGAAATGCTGACGTCACACTCCACCTCGCGCGCATACGACAGGATAACAGTACCGTTGTTATGATCGTCGCAAACCACCATGTTGTGCTTGTGCTGCTGAATCTGCTGAATCTACCGACTGTCTATCAACAAAATGTGCATCTGTTGCTCCACTTTTTCACTTAGTATTCCCCAATACACCAGATGATCGGCTCAACTCTACTTCAGTGGAGATCTCCTAAAAATGGCTTCTGGACAAGACAGTTATTGCACCACCTACAGGCCTGTTATGCTTACTACAGAGTTTTCAGTCCATCAGCGTTTCCGTGTAAACGCAGATTTTTTTCCCACTGCGTTTTCACAGCGTTTTAGCGTTTTCAGATTAAACGCTGTGAAAACAGGGCCTAAGATTCCAACAGTGTGGAGCCTGGAAGCACACACAAATGTCTTTTTCCTGAAACTTGGTTTAAGTTTGTGCTTTCTTCTCCTGGAAAAAATACTGTCATGACAAGAACATCTTAAGTGAAAAGTGATTCATCTTTTACAGACGTTCTGACTTTTTACTCCCTGCCGCCCTGACGTTAACATTTTAAATGTGCAGAGCTCCTTAAATAAAACACTGCGGGTCATTTGTCAGAACCTAATTACATGGGCATTTTACCATCAGTCGTCAAAGGGAATCTAGTAATGATCAAAACGACCAGATACAAATAAAGTTTTAAATGTTAAAAGTTAGCTAAACAGGCTTATTTCTATGCCTTTAACCATGTTCTGCTGAGAGCAGAGTAAATAGTTTGAAGCTATTATAAAGCCAAATGTCTACAGAGGCACGAGGTTAGAAGGAGGATGAGTCAACAAAACAACAAAACAGTCAGCTTTAAAGAGAGCGAAAAAACACCCTTACAGGACGCCTGTCTCAAAATGAGACTGACCTGGGCACAAAAGGGATGGACCAGTGAGCAGGGGTGAAAAACTACTTACTAAAGTAAAGAAGATTTTACAAAATGCGTGCACCTTCCTCACCACGGCTGCTAGATATCAATTATCTGGTAGTAACACTGTTGATGAAAACCTTTATTAATTATAAGTTTTTATTTTTGTATTTCTTTTCCTCTAGATCCACTTGTTTTTCCACCTAGTCTTACATCTCATGTAATGTTTTTTAAAATTTTTGTCCACAGACTCCCAAATCTGCCAGTAATAAGATAACTGCTTCAAACCCTCTACATCATACATGTGATGGAAAAGTCCACACTCCTGTTTTCCTGCTGTCATCTTTTTCTATCTAACCAGGAAACATTTGGATCCTGGTTAGATAGCATCTCAAACGCTCCCTCATACGCCTCCTCCTCTGACTCCTCCCATGGCGCTGTCAGCTTTACGTAATATTTCGTGCCTGTTTAAAAGTGTGGTTCTACTTTTATTACATTTCTCTCTGAGCACCACAGGCCCCTCCAGCTACGCTGAAATGTTCAAACACTTACCTTTATTTGTTTTGGACTCTCAGGATTCTGGTCCTCCAAGGAGTCTCCAGCGTGTGACTGAGGTCCTCGAGGCTGATCATCTTCTGTATTCATCGTTCCAGCTGTCTCACGTCTTTAGGTGTATTCATCTCAAACCCTGTCAAAATCCTTCAGGAAAGAAAATAAAAATATTGTTGCAGTCCTTTATTACAAAAGACAGGGACTATTTACGAGGAGGAAAGTATCTGTGTTTTTACCAATAACGCCTCCAGTAATCTTACTGGGCAGCTGTGTCTTTGCTTTCTTGCAGGTCTTTGAAGTTTTATAGTGACTACACTGGATAGACATCAGCTGGTGTTCTTTATAATGGATGCAAAAACTAGTGCTGCACGATTTGGGGAAAAGGTGCGATTTGCGATTAGGTGGACAATATTGCGATTGCGATTGTGCTTGCGATTTAATAAAAAAAAGTTGTGTCATGATGAGTCTATGAGTCTACAGACTTGCTTGGTTATCATGGAGGAAAATCTGAATTGCGTGTGCTGACATTGCGATTGCGATTGCGATTGCGATTGCGATTGCGATAATCGTGCAGCCCTAGCAAAAACTCAGAAATATTGAATCCTCATGCTGAATGTAAGAAAAGCTGAATGATCATTTGCCATACTTTCATGGAAAAAAAATATTACAGGTATTCACCCTGTGACACAGAGCAATATCCTCGTACAGTACCATGCAGAGTCTGTCAGAGTCAGATCAAACATGTAGCGGCAGTTTTCAGGCTTCTGGAAAAAAATTACCATTGAACTGCACCGACACGCTTAGGTACCATAAAGCAAGACTACAAACTCACCAGTTAACATCTGCTCTCTATAAAATCATTTCATATTTGAGCCTTTTTGCTTGTAGTGGTTTGATTTTTGATCGCTCTTCTTATTGATTTCTAAAAACCACCCGCTGCCCTTTTGGTTGATGTTTTTACAACTTTGTAAAGCAATTTAAATTGTTTCGTCACAGAAATTTGCCGTGTAAATAAACTTTTATTGCCTAAGGTATGGCATTCAGGTCAGGTCTTGTGCTAGCAAAGTTGTTCTAAGACTGCATCATAAAACACATTACATAAGCCCTGTGTTTAAAATGTTACATAATGCTACAACTATTGTTTAAGTATACTTACAGTTATGATCAGATCAGAGTAGAAAAGAAGCGACCTCTGACTGATGATAGTACAGTGAAGTTTATAAGGTCACCATCACTTGAGTTTGACTCTAACATAAGCATTCTTCCTTTATAGTTTTGTGTTTTTAACAATTTTGAATAATTTTAGAAATGTTTTGGTAAAATTTGGAAAACCTGGAACCAGAAACTGTTGATCTTGTAAGATCAGGGAAGTAATCATTGATTTTAATTAAATGTAATTAAAGCTAAATATTATCTTTTTGATTCATCTGTATAAAAATCATGATTTAGTTAGGTATTTTTGTCTAGGCCTACTAATTTGGTACCAAATAAATAAGTAATCTTGTTTATCAGTAAGCATGAAATATCACCTCAAATTACAACTAAAGAAAAATTTGTCAAGGACATGCACTTACTCATTTCCCCTCTCTGTCCTCTTCAGCTCCAGGACGCAGCTCGACTGTCAGGTCGACTTCCCGCTCTCACCTTCTCTCACCTGCATTTGTTCATTTAAATGAGTGTTCCAACCCATGAGTGCGTACGTGTGTTTTACACCGTTTCTAGAGTACACAGAGGGTCACACTGATCCCGGCATTGACGAAGACGGAAAGAAAAAGACACAGATAAGACACACACACCCCCTCTGTAAACACACTGCGGGATCATCCTCCAGGCTGCTCCACAAACTCCCACCAACTGACATAACTCTCTCTAGTGTTAGAGCTGCTGGATTTATTCAGCTGTCAATCAGATACACTGTACAGACAAAGTTGCTCAGTGTCACACACACTAAAACACACACACAGACCTTTAGGTTCACCTCAGTTTAAAATATTCTTTTATTCAGACATTAAAAAGTCAGATACAACCACATCACTCTGTGCAGAGAAACTTAAGGCATGAAAAATCTCTGCGCTGGTTTGTCCAAAACTCAACTGGCTGTCAATCAAAAAAACTTCATAAAAGAAAATATGAGTCAGTCATAAATCAGCAGCTTCAGCTGTCGCCTTCAACACCATGTGACGCAGATTTTACACTTTGAGTTTGGCTTTCCACTCTGACATGCAAACTTAAAATAGCAAGAGTCAGCTTAGCATACACTTCAGAAACAGGATAACAGCTCACCCAGTACAGATCGATTCTAAAATGATAGACTGGTTCCAGTTTTTCATTGGATTATCTGCAACGGATTGAATATTTAACAAAATCATTGATAAAAGCTTTGTACATTCATAAAATTGAACATTTGCAGCTCATCTTCAAAAGATGAAAACCTGTGAAACATTTGGGGGCGTCATTTTGCAGGAAATGCTCGAAGCCCACTGACGTAAGATTGTAATGCACGTCACTGTAGTCCACACTGACTTGAATGAAAAAGTCTGAACATGGTAAATGGAATCTATTTTTAAAGATTAATCAAAGCTCTGCTGTGCTGTTTCATGTGATTAAACTCAAATGATTCGATACCATAAACTGAACACTGAGCTGTCTGATCATAAACTGAACTCTTGACAGCGACCAGCCGCCTCTGGAGAAACATTTTGTCACAGTATTCACCAAATGTGAAGGGGAACTGAGAACACTTTCATTTTATTTTCAATAAATACTGAACAAACATTTTGGTAAAAGTGAGAAAAGGTATTTTGTGCGTTTATGAACTCTTACTGTTACACAGTAACAGGCTGCTGCAGAACATCCTTTCAAAATAAGACACTTGACATAAAGTTTCTTTTTCTCTCAGCATCAGTTTTACAATCATCACCACAGTTACTGGCCACAGGACCTTCATCACTGTATCCTTTTATTCAGAGTACCGACAAAAATGACAACTAAACATCTCTCTAAAGTGCATATCAACCACACAGATGCTCTGTAAGGGGAAGTTTCTGAATGTGTTTGGTGCAGTTTGTCGTAGAGAAATTTCATTTGGCTTAATTCCCTACTTTGATCACACCAGTTAAAATAGAAGATCTTTCAGATGAATGTGGCTGATATTTGAGGAGCAGTGAACTGTCCCGTCGATTGTTGGTTTTACAGGCGGAGGTTTTCCTTCTGAAGTGCCTCTCGTACATCAACGCTTTTTAAAAACAGAGAAATCTGTGTTGTGTTGTTACTTCCTCATCCTCAGCTCATCTGTTTCCAAGCATGAGACGCATGTTGACTCCATGTTCAGATGACGTCTCTCATAAATTCTCAGGATTATTGACTTTGTGTTCATGACGTCTTTGGCGCTTGCCCAAGTGGCAAAGCATGTCACAAAACTACAGTGTGACTAGTTACATTTGCTTTGTTGAGTTAGTGGTGACATGGTGCAACACTGTCTATTGTCAACAGTAGACAGACACATGAGTTCATCCAAAAACAAAACTCATCATTGAGTTAAACTGCTTTGGACAAGCAACTAACATTTGGTGAATCACGGCCTGATTCTTTTGACTTTAGTGGCTCAACCCTTACATACTGTTTACCAAAAATGGATTTTAGATCAACCAGCGTGGGTCAAGGGAAACGGTTGCTCCACCACTCTCCCATTTATAATACACACAGGATTCAAAGGGAGCCTCAACACTGTCACAGGGAACCATGCTGTTCAGGTAACAGTATGTAAAGGCTAAGATAGCTACTTATTAGCTTGACAAGCAAGCGATCTAGCTAATGGAGCAAAACAACTTCATAATGTTGGCTCATTCATCCAGAGTCACCAAGTTGACCTGCTCATTGACCAGCTTTGAAATTAAACCTCTACTTTACTGACTTTCAATGAGATTTAACTGATCAACACCCCATACAGCAAACTAAGTCACAGCTAGCAGGCTAACCTTGGCTTTTTTTGGCAAATGATAAATTGAGTAAAATACTTTAACTGGAAAAAGTTGATGTGTAGATATGATCATGGTAATAACCTAAAATTGTGTCTACACAACAGGAAAGGCAGTTTAAGAAATGGCGCTAAAATGGGTTGTTAGCTTTGGCAGCATAGAGAAACAAACAAACAAACACTGTTAACCCTAACCCCAACTGAAAAAAACAAACTAATATAACAAATTCACTCACAGCCATGTGCACAAAAAGCTTAATCTGAACTGACTTCATTTGTCTGAACGCTTTCGTCACGTGGCCCTGAGATCTCCACACACTGAAACTCCACAGAGCATGTGCTAACTGAGGAGATCATCAACTAAAAAAAACGTGCATGTTAAATAAACACAGATGCAGCGTTTATGAACAAATTCATGGAAGTGTTTTTATGCGTTTTGGCTATTCGTGTTTGCTGTGTGTTGAGCCCTCTAGGCCACCGTACTTCAGTCTTTTCAGCTTCCTGTGTGGCTGGGATTAATACAAAACGAATGGCTCAATAAACATTAAAAAGCAGTAACTCAAAAGCATTCACACCTGTCTGAGAGTGGCTTAAATGGAGTGCAGGCACATCTGATTTCTCTGTCGGATCCGTTCTCAAACTGTTTGCTCTTTTAACTTTAACTTGCTGTAGTCGTGCTGTCAGTATAAGTCATTATCAAGTCATGGTTTGCTGTGGATTGGCAACTTTGACGTGTTGCATGTTGTGAGACTGAAGACCAAGATGCATCTAAAGAAATCAAGTTGCATCATAACCAATAAGGCTTGACCTGCTCAAATCGCATTTCACGCTTTGTTTTACTTGTAGAACCTCAAGAGTCAATCCATAAAAATCTTGCTTGGTCAAAGATTGGATTGGCTGTTTGGAGCGAACTGGTCTTTGGGACTGAGCAGATCTGAGTCTTGTCTTTTGAAGTGCAAGAAGATAAACAAGCAGAAGAAGGTGGAAACTCCTCGAGTAAAGAGCTGCGGGTTAAACTGCCATTCTGACGCCAGTTTTTAATGCCCAGACACCATCAAGGATGAGAACGACCAGCTTGACCGTCAAAACTTTGCTGTAACAAGACAGATGGCACATGTAATGCAGAGAATTACATTTGTGCAATCTTTGGCATCTGAAAACCTATACTCCTCAGTGTGTGAGGGAGAAAAGTGGCCTCAGCTGATCAGTACAAGTCCAGTCTCATCTTGAGCTACACTCTGCACTCTATCAAAAATCACCTCTGAAAGGAAGAGAAGATGTCAGAGGATTTTTTTACGCCTTTGCTTTCAGAGTCCTGACCAAAGAACGTGGATGATTCTTGTGAGATTTAAAGAACAGAAACAAAAAAAGATGCTGACTGAGTGGAAAAGGCAGAAAATGCTGTGTGAGGAGATACTTCCTCCTTCAAAACATCCACAATTAAAACTTTCTCATCTCCAGGTCCAGTAAGAACAGTGAAGGATCAAGTCTAACATCCAAACAGTCCAAAGGATTCACGGTTATTCAAACACACACTGCACCATAGAGCTGCCTATACCACAAACGCACTCCTGCCACTGAGGAAGTCATTAAGTCTCCAGGATTGTGTCCACCCTTGATGACACAAATGCATCTTGTCCTCTCGGTCCGTTGAAGTGTCATAAATTTTACTCTCTGTTCCCGAGCAGACGGGTCTGTCTTCACTCTCTCTGTCTCTCTCCAGTGTGTTGAGACTAAAGAAAATCACAGATATGACTCCAAAGTGCATATTTGGCAATCAGATGACTTGAGGGGAAAAGCACACGATTGGACGGACCTGAGGAGGTCAAACGTGGAACTCATCCCCAGATTAATGAAGTTACCCAACGCAGTCACTATCTGTGGGATCCATCTTTGAGATGTTGTGTGTTTCTCACAGAGTCCAGCAGGTTTGGATGAATGCAGGTTCTTCAGATGGACAGGTCAGTGTCTGTGTCTGTGGGTGTGGTCTTTGGGCTCACACTGCCCCCTCCTCTTTCTTCAGGAATGGAGGATGAGTCCCCATTAAGCCCAGGGAGCACACCTAGAACAAACACACACACACACACACACACACACACACACACACACACACACAAACCTGTATCATAACTTCCTTGAGTCAGTTTATGTTAACTGAAGACAGATGATGCGGAGGAGAAGCTGGGTGTGACATCTCAGAGTTAAAATTGATACCGCCCTCATGGAGTGTCGGTGAACCAAAGTTCACTCCATCCTCGTCTTACTGGTATACAGTTCCTCTTTTTTACCTTAAATATTAAAACAGGAAAAAACAAGAATGTCTTACGTTCAGAATCATACACTGAGCTGTCAGAGCATGTCCGGTTCCTGCGCTGAGTCGACCTCTGACTTCCACTCAAGTACTCCTTGAGCACACCTGACCTGTGGAGGGTGAATACAATTGTTGACAAATTAATTAGTGTTTCTGTTTGGTTCCTCAAATATGTATCCCATTGAAATATACACTTTTACTTTTTTAAACAGCAGATAGTTTCTAAATCATTTTTTTAGATATCACATTTTATTAAATCTTCCTATTTTGAAAGAGCCCAAACCCACAAGCAAATATGTGACCCCAGACAAATTCAGTCTTTTTGATTTTCAGCAGAAATACACATTGTCACTCCGCATATTTTGATTCCAAGAAGCGAGTACCTCTCTTTCGTTCTGCCCATTAATGCTAAACTTCATAACTTTACCTGGAGCCAAAAAAGAAAGAAAGAAAAAAGAACAAAAGCACCATCACCTTTCCCCTCAAATATTATATATTCTAATATTCAACAAATTATCCCTAAAGACTATGAAAACAAAATCATGTCAACATGCTTGAGAAGGGGGTATGTGACAATATGAAATTAAAGGTATAAAATTCTGAATACAAATTCCTCCAGTTTGATTTCTCTGTTAAGTGTAACTGATGAGTTGTTTTTTAAATTCTTTGCTATGTAATCCCTTATCTCTAACGCTGAAGCTGTATTAAAGTATTAAAGGACAGTTTCACCTGGTTATACTGCCAAACGTAATGAAGTATGAGGTGTTTGAGACATTGCAATGCCGCCTCCTGGTGTTCATGACTGATACTACAGTTAATTAGGCAAAGCAAGTTTATGTAGCACATATGGACTTAACTCTAATTGTCGGTGGCAGCTGCTGGTCAGTAAAGGAGGGGAAGCTAATTTTTTTCCAGCCTACATCATAAATTTGTTTATTTATTTAAACATAGATTCTACCCTCTGTTCCTTTTCAAGAAAATGATCTGTGACCCTGTCGTACCAACCAGGTAATTTTCCTGGGATTTTACCAGTTTTCTCTCAGGACGCGGTCACACTGGCCAATCGTGCCGTGCCTAACCACGCTTCAGCCGTAAAGCACGTTTGGAATGGCCAGTGTGACCGCAACTGTACCGTGCTCAAGCACGATTCCCTTCTGTGCTTCGGCACGCTTCGAAGAGGTGGGCTTCAGCACGGTTTACTTCATGCACGAGCACAAGCACGCGGACAGCGCGTGCGATCCATCACGTATAATCACCGCGAGCGCATCTCTCGACCATTTTAAACAAAGAGGGGGTGTTAGAGGGCTGTGTTGGTCAAAAACGACTCAATATAAGTCCAAAAGTCTCTAAAGTTGTAGCAGTGCTCTCTTTGTCTCATTGTGCTGACTCTGATGAGATCGCGCTTCATGTAAACAAATGCGTCACGATGACGTAGGCGGGCTGTGCGCGTGTCTGATACCCTAAAGTCTGGTTCATATTGGGGTAGTGTGACCTCCGGCTGTACTCTCCAGCTGGGGATCGGCGCTACAGGGGGGCAATTGTGCTTAAGCACGTTTTGGATGGCCAGTGTGACCGCGTCCTCAATGGCCAGCAGAGCTAGACTGCTTAAACGGCCTTGGCCCATTGTGTTGTGGGTTTAAGACTTGAGCCGCTTTAAACAGGAGAAGCTCCTCTCTACACCTGCAGGCTGTAAGTGTGAGTGACAGGGGGAGAAGCTCCACAGCTGTAGCTGTAGCTGCTTACTGGTGAAAAGAGAGAATCTTTAAACACAATGCCCATCGTTTTTAAGAAAGGTAAACTCGCTGGGGATCGATAAAGCCACCAGATCAGTCCAGAACAACTGAATGTACAAGTCAGAAGATGCTCTGGTGGAGGGTTATACTTCCAAGATGGCTGACTGGCTTATTTCATTGTCAATCAAAAAGGGATTCGGCCTCATACAGATCATCCAATCATCATGCAGAAGCCCAGCGTCCAGGCCAGCCCACTGCCTCATTGACCCCCAGAGTCTTAGAGCACTTGCCACAGCTAATTCTATATGGTTAGCATGATAGTTTGAAGTTGAACTGAAGTCAGAATGAATCAGATTTCAAAGAAAGTTAAGCTTATCAGAATCAAATATAAACCGTTGTGTTCATGCTCTTACTTTATAGTGCTGCTTCTACTGTTTTATTTAAATTATGGTTGGTTACTGTTATTCTGCTTGTGTCTTCTTGATTAGATTCTCACAGGCAGCTTGGATTATTTGTTCCGGTTTTGTTAACCACTATTGGCGACTTCTTTCCCAGACAAATAAAGTTATTACTGTTAATAAGCAGCGGCAGGACTCTGTAATGAGGCAGGCTGGTGCTTATTTACATAGCACATTTCAAACACAACAGCAGCTCAAAGCGCTGTACAATGGCGTAGAAACACATCATAGAGACTCACAGGAAGGCTCACCTGTCAAAGCTGTACGTTCCAGGGTGGCTGATTGACCTCTTCATCTGTGTGTGTGAAAACAACAAAAGGTCAGAATCAAGGATATGAAATGTTTCAATGTCAGACGTTTTGCAGCTTCCTGACTGTATTTCATTATGACTTTTTGAAAAATATCCTTCTACGGCTTCAAGGAGAGTACAATGTCACCCCCACTCAAAATCAATTCACAGACATCTCATGTATTTCCGAGGATCATTGTGCAATTCACATCTGCTTAATTAGATTTGGTATCGGTATTGTTGGGATTGTTTTCATGCTGAGTTCTTCATCTCAGCCAGCAGGCGTCAGGTGATTGATGGTAAGCAGAGCGTAACATAATGTGCAGTGTAGGATAAAAAATCTCTAATGTAAAGTACTGACAATAAAACTCTAATGTAGCTGGAGCCATATCAAAGCTCTGCGTTTACTGTGACTGAAAAAAGGAGATAGTTTTAGATCAATGAGGAGTTCATAGCAGGAACAAAAAACTAAATGAAGTCGCAGCAGTCAATAAAAAATCATTCTATACACTGATTATTCTTGAATTTACAAGATGACGTGGTATTACCCTTTCAGGAGGGCGAAGGTCAGGGGTCAAACTCTGGTTAGCCAGGCTCATACACTCCTCGAGAGTCCTGATGAAAGTGGCACATGTTGCACTGAGCAGAGAGGCCTGGAGAAAGAGAGCATAACCATCTGTCACTGCTTCACAAACACACAACAGGTCAGCTCATCAAAAGTGTTTCACTGTTATTATGTTCCATTTCCAGCTGTTTAAACAAAGGAAATTACTCATCAGAGCGATTTGTTTCTCTACTTGTTTGCCAAAAAAATAGTGGCCCAATTTTCCTGACACAGTAGCATTTTTAAGCATGAAACCATAAAGCGGATTTTAGATTTTCTGCCTGATGTGCCAAACTAATGCACGGTTTTGAACCGGTTTTAGACCAAACTAAGCATTTAGTGGTGTTGCTTACAAGGCTGTGAATGCTGCAGACCCAACTATGACAAACATTTACCATAAAAAAAAAAAAAAAAAGGTTCTGTGTGACAAGAGAAAGAAAATGTAAACCTCTGAAGTGGGCGGAGCCTCTGTGTCTGCTGTGTGCTGTGATTGGATTGTTTGGACCTGCTGGACGAGGAGGTCACAGTACAGCCGAAGTTCAGACATCTTTGTCTTTAAACAGTCAGGTCCTGGTGACACACACACAGAAACATGTCATTTAAAGCCTACAGAATGTTGAAAATAAAAGTAGCCCTGAATCATTGGTGAATGAATAAACTTAAATAAAAACTGTGTCTACCTTTGTGTTTGTGGCTGTCAAGTGTTCCTGCTTTTGATGAGCCTAAAGCCACCAGCCACCTCTGTCTCTCTGCAGCGTTCACTGCTCGGACATAGAAATGCTGTTCCCCAGGGATTATTAACTCCAGACGAGTGGGGTCTGTCGGATGAACTGGAACATATGATTGTAAAAACATGTTTTTATTTATTGTGTGACAAACA
This sequence comes from Halichoeres trimaculatus, assembly GCF_033239565.1. Taxonomy (NCBI): domain Eukaryota; kingdom Metazoa; phylum Chordata; class Actinopteri; order Labriformes; family Labridae; genus Halichoeres; species Halichoeres trimaculatus. The sequence continues at coordinate 16,620,195 of NW_027437186.1, read as the reverse complement.
CATACAACACGTGAGGCACCTGAAGAAGAGATCTAACCTTTAATATCACACACGGACATCTTAATGGATCCTTTGCTTCCTTTACCAACGTCATCCTCGCTGTCGTAGTATGAGATGACCCCATTCTCCAGGACGAACCAGCGCGGCTGCCAACCTGAGGACAGAAGACAAAGCCAGAACTCATGTAACATATATGTGTCTTTAGTTGGAGATTTAGAGTTGAATAGAGCAGTACAGATACATTTTACATCATCAGAGAACTAGTCAAACGCATTAACCACCTAACCACTTTTTTTTACCTTCCAGAACTGGGATGAGCTCATAAAAAACTCACAAATACTTGGCACTGCCATAAAATGACATCGAAATGTATCAAAGATGTCCCAAAAAAGAAAGAGTATTTAGGCTCTGCATTCCCTTTTTATCCAGATTCTCCCTCAAAAGTGTCTCCATACAGTGAGAAAAAAAGTATAATGTTGATACATTTTATACAGGGATAGACCGATTATCGGGGCCGATATTTGGCATTTTGGGGCATATTAGCATCTGCCTTTTTTTTAATCAGACGGCCGATATGAAACCCATTCAAAACTCTGTTTTAGCTCTGATGCTTCTCTGCACAGAATTTCTCCCTGCCTTCACTATGGAAGCCCTAGATCAGGGGTGGCCAACTAGTCAGAGACCAAGAGCCACAAAAATTCCAGAGGTACTATGGGGAGTCACATCACACACGGGGTCTTACAAACCACTTCCTCTTACACATATTCAAAATGACATAAAATGAAAATCAATACATTTCCAATTTTCAAAGCGAGATTTACTGTGTTTGTTGAAATTCGTACTAGAGAAGAGAAACTGAAACTTAAGTATCAATCCCAACTGATCCCAATGGTGGCATATATATATATATATATATATATATATATATATATATATATATATATATATATATATATATATATATATATATATATATGTATATATATATATATATATATATATATAGTTTAGATTGATCGACACACCATTACTTATAACTTTTTTTTTTTCGTGAATGGATCGAAGAGCCGCACACTGTAAGGCATAGAGCCACATGCGGCTCGTGAGCCACAGGTTGGCCACCCCTGCTCTAGATGGTCGTTTAAAATCAGTCGTGTAAAACCAAACAGAAAATTAATTCAACTGCATCACATGCCTGTAAAAGGCAGCACAAACTCAATTCTGTCCAGATTTGTTGCATTTACAAATCAAATTTTGAAAAACTTTATTTACTGTAGAAAACTTCAGCTATTTTTTTTAAGTTTTCATTTAACTTTATAAAACATGCTGCTTAGCCTGGGAGCTGTTAAATAAACATATACTTGAAGGCATTTGATTGCAGTTAAGTGTTGGAATTTGTATGGTTTTTTACACCAATACTTTCACTTTGACGGCAAATGAATATACGTTTCAAATATCTGTTATCAGCCTCCTTGCCTACTAATAATCAGTATCGGTATTGGCCCCAAAAAATCCATATTGTTCTATCTCTAATTCTATTGCTGCATGTATCTCAAATAAACCTAAGAAAAGAAAATCTGTGAAATAAAGAATGTTAAGGATATGTAAATAATGGAAATAATATGTTATAGTCTAAATTTTTGTATCTCATTTTTTTAAGAGAGAAACAAACTGTAAATAATGAAAACGTGACATTTGTTGAAGTCTGCACTTTAAAAATGTATTTTTTGGTGTGATTAAAACTTATTGAAAGACCAGCGCATATCTAGGGAACTACAGTATGACTTCATAATAATACTATTTATTTACATATTTTTACCTGTCATTTTTTTCTTTTGCTTTTTCTATGCTTTCATTCCCATTTTTTAGATCATTTTACAACATTTTAATCTGTTACAGGAACTCAACTGTGATTAAGACTGTGTCTTCCGTTGTGGTTTGTCTTTATGCTTCCTCAAATGTTTATTGTTTTTCACTTTGTTATTCAAGTTCAGCTGCTGTATGCCTCCAATAAACCATGCACATCTATCACAGCTTTTTAACTTCCAATGAAAATGTTCAGTCCTCTGCTGAACTTCCTCAAGCAATAAGAAGGAGGAGAGTTTTCACCTGATCAGAGCAGCCTGTTCACATGACTCTCATCACATTCACAGCTGACAGGCTCAGTTATGCTCGGAGTTATAAGCATGTCTGAGTGTTTTGTCCTCCACTGCTATTATTTATAGAGCTGCCATCATTAAAATCAAACGTCACGAGTCTCTTTTTGTTTCACACAATATGTAATGTGGCTCTTTATCTGTGTCTTGCTGTCAGTGACACCTTGAAGAGCATATGATGTTATCAAAAGCACTGTTTGTGAAAGGATGTCGTACCTTTCTTATATTGATGACATCTTTGAGCTCTTGGTGATGTTTGATGAGGAGTATTGTGACAAAGTAAACAGCCAGAATAAACACCATAACTAGTTTATTACACCATCCGTAGCCGTCACGTCTCATCCCTGTTTCACAGATGTTAGCTCATAGCTGCGGGGGTAACGTTCATATTTAGCAGTTAGTGGAGAATTTCGTACAATCCCCACTGTTGGCTAAATAAAAGAGTACAGTTCATAAATAAGTGAGAGTCCTCGGCTGGTCAATTAGGTATATTAGCTGTTATTCGGTCAACCAAATGAACTTGGGACTCACCTGTCATGTAATTGGTCCATTTATAGAGAATCCCCTCCATGATTTCACCTCACATCAGTTTACTGAGCTGTTAGCTCACTGTTAGCTGGAGTTAGCTCGGCAGGCTAGGAACTGGCTAACCCACAGTCGCCGTGACGTCAGTGTAACTCTGTCTCTCTCCGTGGACGGCTGGTTAAAATATAAACTTTATCAAGAGCTGCAGAGGATCTAAAAATAGGTCGACTGTTTGTGGTCTGCAAGCGCTTGAGGGCAGTGCAGACAGAACAATGTCAAGACAAGGTTTGTTTGTGTTGAGTTGCCCGTAAACCGGTCGGCTAACTTATGGCAGTCAGCTGATGGAGAAAAATGTCAACAAAACAGGCTCTGCTACGGAGTCCCACTAGGGCCATTTCACAGCAACGTATGGCGACAACTGGAATGTGGCTTCTCTGTATCATGAAATTAAGATTTTTTTTTCCCTGTTGAGATGTGTTTGATGAGGGGTTTGTGGTTTTTTAATAATTTAAATAATAGTTAAAATGTCCTCCACACTAAGTTTTCATTCTTATAAATCATTGTGGGTAATGGTGCTGAATATTCTGAATGACTAAAACTTAAAACAGGAAATAAACAACCTATTTTATTTTGATTTATGCTGCACATGCTCTCACAGAACAAATAAAAATTGACCTAAATAACCTCAATTGGAAACTTTTTGCATGCATTTTCAGGCTGCCCTAGGAGATTTGAGGTTTTTGATGGTTATAGGTATGTCCTGTTACTTTCAGGAAGAAAAAAAAAAACAAAACAAAACAAAGCAGGAGTTACAGCCTAATCATAACTCATTCATCAAACTATTTTCTCCCAGTATCCTGTTCAGGGCTGTGGGTAGCTGGAGTCTCTTCCAGCTGTCTTAGGACAAGAGGTGGTGTACACCCTGGGCTAGTCGCCAGTCAATCACAGGCCCCCACATAGAGACAGACAACCTTTCACACACACACCCACACACACATACAGACACATACCGGAAATTTAGAATCACCAATTAACCTGATGAGCGTGCTCTTTTGGACTGTGGGAGCCAGTCAGTCAAATCATTTTTATACTGTAAAAATAAACTTTTTTCCCTTTGTTAAATTTAGCGACAAAGAAAATAATACAAAAGGAACAAAAATCAGTCAATCAACATAAATGATTTCACTTATAGATTAACGATTGTTCGTGGCTTTAAAGTTGAAATCAAAGTTGCGTGGTTGGATCTGGACAAACCAACACTCAAACAATTTCACAGAAAAGAATAATAAAAATCAGATGGGACCCTCTTTCATAATTCTTAATCTCTCTTTATTGCATTAGAACATACATTTCTCATATATATCTATATATATATATTTTATAAATGTGAATTTGTACACTACAATCTTTTATTGTAACATGTTAGAAAATACTCGTAACGCTCCAAAAACATAGCACTAAAAACAGTTACCAAACAATGATTATTACATTTCCTCGTTTTGTTTTGGCCACCAAGAACATAAAAAAACAAGATGGCAGAGATGAAGCTCTCGATTAGGAGGAGAGGAGGGGAACACTGTCGGACATAGGCGGTTGGACCGTTGCAGTTTTGAGTGGCGGTATTCAGTAACCAAACAGACAGGGGTGACGAGAGGAAATGGGTCTGATCATTAACATGTACAGAGAGGAAGAGAAGATGTAAGGGGAGGAAGAGAGGTGAATGACGAGCAGCGCGTATATGGGAGGGCTGGGTCTCTTGTTACTTTCTTAAAAACTAAACAGAGAAATGAGTGGCTGGATTAAATAAATTCAGACAGAGCTAACAAAATGATATGAAGTCTGTGATTAGAATATGTCACTTCTCCAGACAGCACCAACAAACTTTCTGCTGCCAATCTACCTTCAATTGTTTTAATTACCAACGAGGTTGGACCAGCCCTTTGTGAGTTGAGACAAACCTACTTTTTTTTAGAGAAGTAGTTCATAAAAACCAAGCAGAAACTGCGGGTATTAAAATACAAAGCCAATGTGGAAGTGCAAAAAACTGCAGTTCAAAGAGTGAACAATAGAGGCTGGCTTCAAAAGCGAATAAAACCCTGTTAGAGTTAATATCAGAATGGATAATGTTAGGCTTTAAAACTTCTAAACCACATTCCCTTTGCAGGTCAGATTGGAACTTCAGATGAAAATATTTTTTTTTTATTTTCTCCACCAATAATCAACAAAGAGCTGGTGCTGTTCCATCCAGATCTAGATCATGGATGGTTTTTACTGAACTAGTGAGCAGCAGCAGGAGAGGATTAGCAGTTAATAACGGTGTGAAGCAGGGCAAGTAATATGAACTTTTATCGGGGGGGGGATGTTGAAAATAAAAAAAATAAAAAGCAAGCAAGTGGAAGAAGAGGCAAGATTAGAACCAGACACAAGAAAAGCAGGGACTGGAGTGATGATCTGGTAAAGCCAGTGGGAGGGGGAGTGGAGGCACAAGTTTAACCATCTAGCACATAAACACACACCCACACCCACACAGGTGCGCACAGACACAGACAGAGCAAGGCTTTAGTTTAAAAACTGTTTGCGGCAGACACAATGAGTGGCACTGCAGGATTTGCATATGGTGGCCAGAGGGGGAGGCAGAGAAAGAGGAGATGTGAGGCATCAAGGAAAAAATTATGAATGGTTCAATCCCCCTCTTCGACAAGTCCACAGCAAAACAATCGTCTGTTCTTGAACAGATGAGGGGGAATAAGGTCATCCAAAACTGCATATCATCACAGAATGATTGTCCTCTTGAACATACCTCCCCTCCTCCTGTGCACGATTCCTGTCTGTTCTTTTATCCTCCTCCTCTCACATGCGCACACATACACACAAAACCCTGTGACCATAAAGGACAGTTATATACATACAAATGTACACACACCCTCTCACACACAACACACACAGACACAAACACAGAGACATATTTTTGACCCAATAACACAGCGGACTGGTTTGTTAGCAGGAAGCAGAGGATTGGAAAGTGCACATGTTGATCATAGCGGAGCATAAAGCTGGTTGGCCAAGCACACAGACACAGCCGTCTGTTATTGATATAACAATCAGTGCTACAGTGGCAAAATACACTTACACCAGTACAAAAATCCACTCTGCAACTTCAAAATGAGACGGCTATTTTCCCCTGTTAGCCCAAGAGGTGTTTCCACATGACTCTCAAGTTTCTGTTCTACAAAAGGTGCCGGACAAAGTGAGAAAAATAATTTAAAAAGCTGATAAATAGAAGTTGACAGACAAAACTTTGATTAGCTGTCTAAATTGATTTAGGTTTGCTGGATCCAAACTAGAAAACATTGTTTGTTGCATGTTTGACTGTTAGATCCTCAAACAGGAAAAAAGCAATTTAAGGGAAGCAGGGATGGTAAAATTATCTTTTTTTCTTTGATTTATAGAGTAATTAAATCAAACGTGGACTTGGAATGTAAAATATTTCATAGTTCGTAACATAGAAGTAGAACATAAGGAATCTTATTCCTTCCACGTCGGCACACTGTGGAGCAATATTTTGCAGTGAGAAAGTACATACACATTTAAGACGTCACGTTTCCTTCCACCCCTCCTCTCCCTCAGTGAGCGCTGTTATGGTGTTAAAATGTGAGGTCCTAAGGCAGTATCACAGTACAGTCCATAGAGAAACAACAGCAGTACAGAATTACACTGGCCTGCCCAGAACCTTCCATCCAGATCAGCTGTGACACTGAAACAACCTGGATTAAAATTATTTTTAAGCCTCCAAGTATTCAGTTTGGATCCTCCAAATCTTTGTTTTGTGAAGTTTTATGACATCTTATTTGTCAAACATCTGTAAGAAAGAGATCATGGTGTCAATATCTTTCTGTAGTTTATTTTATTAATACTGATAGCTCTACGGGCTAAGGCACATGCCATGTAGACCAGCTCATGACCAGCTACCTTTTGTCTTCACACTCCACTGTGGACACCTGAACACTCAGATGCCTCACAACATAACCTTAGTCTCATGGTGACTGGAATTCTTACTGACATAACCGGAGAAGCCAGAAATCTTAGATCAATTAACTAGCACGTTTCGTTAACTGGTTGGGTAGCCTGTAGTGAAACTTTTTGCATACATGAATGGGGAAATTATTAAAGGTGGACTGATCAATTATCACATCATTGTGCAAAACCTAACCTTTCATGGTAACATTTTCTTCAATTTGTGGATTTGACCCTTTCTATTATTGCTATTTGAATTTCTATAGACGTGGCTTTTTAACGACTTATCATAGAAAACATATTCATAATGAGCTCTGGGAATTAGAGGGTAGCACTCTGACAAACTATTTCTAAAATAAAAATTCTAAATTAGCTCACTCGTTTCTTGCTCTGCTAATAGGGCAAACATCTTTTACAAAAAATGTTTCAGTCCATCCACTTGAGATCTCTTATCCTGTAATCTTTTTTTCTGGCTTCCTTTTACAATCTTTACTTGTGATTTCAGAGGAGTGTGAAGTGAATCAAAAAGTCATTCTTATGATAAAATGTTCACAGAGCTGCTACTGGACGTGGGAGAATTGGGAGAGTCTCTAATGACCTCTTGAGGCTTCCAGTAAATCCAGTGGCACATCTCTCTGATACAGGGTTCTGGGCCAGAGCTTGGCCGGGAACCGTCCGGCATGATGTGGGCTGGTTCTGGCACTCAGGCAGCCAATTTTTCTGGTTGGTCAAGTAGAAGTTAAATCTACCATGGCAGCTCAGACAGCTCAGGTTGCTAAGTTATCTTTATTTTGGGATGATTAAGATTCAACTATATACTATGACTATTAAACATTGATCTAATACTAGTAAAGTGACACAGACTGGAGCTAGCCGAGCCTCCAGGAGTGCCAGAAGCAGCCCAGAAGTCTCTGTTTTAAGTGATATTGTAGTGCGTGTGGTCTATAGTACAGTAGCATCAACACAATGATCCAACAGACAGATCCGATAGAAGATATCATACAGATGGTCCAATACAGTTATAGTACAACATCTATACATCAACTATACATTGTGCGTTTTTTTTCCTTTGTTTTATTTTCAGGGGGTCTCAGGGTTTGACTTGGTCACCATTACATCACTGCTGTAAGACAGGGAGGGGGTTGAAAAACTGGGACAGAGCCATGGATAAGCAGTGCTAGTCTTAAACTTGGCTCACACTACAGGATTTTAAAAATCTTAGATTCTGAAATCGCGTTGTATCACACACATGAAGAGAATCATCACAGATTATCTTTTCTTAAATCTTAAACACACACACACCACACAATTGGAAAACAATGGCCAGCAGACGCTACAGGATTTTATCAAGATTGATCTACACACACGTGATCCTCCGTCGTCTCATGAGGAAAGGAAAAGGAAGAATAAACGCACCTGGACGAAGAAGTGGTCTCTAAAACATGGGAGGTGAGAAATTCAATGTATTGTTTCTAACCCCTAGTCAGTTTTAATATCCATCGACAGGTTCAACGGCCAATCATCTCTGATAACTGATCATTTCCAGTCCCTCGTGGACAGCTCTCTTTAATATTGTGAAAATTAGTGACATAATCATCCCGATAAATATAAGAAACATTTAAAAATGATTGGGGCAGCTCTAACGAGTCTGTGAGATGATCATGGGGCTTAAGATTGATCTGCCGACCTCGGTCCCAGACCAGATTCCTCCACTGATTGTAGGGATGGACGAATTGGGGTACAGAATCATGTAGTGTCAGCCAGGCTTTCCAGTACCAGCAGTCACAGTGCTGCAATCATGCTACTGAGCAAATGATGTGGAGGGCGTCATAAAGAGAGCAACTGTCAAAGTATAAAAGCCGTTTGTTACTTAAAAGACAATAAAGCCAAGTAGAGCCAGTTTTATGGCTCTGATTTGTGAGCATAGCTCTGATAAGTCATGTTACCATATTTATCTTCCATCCTGCATTAAAAAAAAAACTAAAGCCTCTGATTTACCAGAGGTATGTTGTGGTGTGTGTCGCTACTTACAGAGAGTGAAAGCACAGCTATTTCCCCTTTAAACCCAATCCTACTGATATCCGTCTTGTTACCCTTATTTTTTTATATCATATGCGGCTGAACTTTGAAGTTAAAATTATAAAAATCTTTAAAACTTTTCTTACAAATCTCTTGTCAGACAAGAGGAAACTATGGCCCTGCCACAGTCAAACCTGACTACATATTCTGTCTATCCATGGCTCTGGTTCGGGTGGGAGGAGTTACAGGTAAAGGGGTTTACAGGGTCAGGACACTGTGGACTTAAAGAGGTAAAGGGTGACGGGACTAAAGGGGGTTACAATACTAAAGGAGTTTGAGGAGTCTTGATGATGAGGTGTTGAAGTTTGGAGATGACGGTCAAGGTTTACACTGATGAGAGATTTACCGAGATACAGGATTTGAGAGATTTATGGGTTAGTATGAGTCTTATGGCTTTGTTATGTTAGGATATGACAGTGGCCTCCGTGACTATAGCAGGGTCTTCAATGTCCGCTTTACTTTGAACCATCCTCAGCTCCAGCTGGGGTGGACTGGGCCTCCGACCAGGACCTGCCAACTCTGAGAAAAAGACAGAAAAAAGACAGACAGAGGGCAGGGAGTGAGAGGTGGGTGGAAAAACAGCACAAATACAGATAAAGATGTTTTAAGACATTACAGGCTCTCACTCATGGCAACTTCAGATTGGAAGAAATAACTGGAGTAATTTTTGTTGGTTTTTTAAGTTACTTTATCTATAAGCAACACGCTATCTTAACGATGTTCTGAAATTTAAACCCCCCCTCCCACACTTTTGATCTAGCTGATTATTCTTTTGTCTGACGACCGCTCTAACCTGATACATGGAGGCAAAATCTGAGCTTTAGGCATAAAAATAATCCTGCTTTTCCTACCATGAGCATATGAAATGGTCCTCTGGATGACATGGTGCATCACTGAAAAAGTCTTCTCACAGGCCATCTGTAAAAAAAAAAAGGGGGTTAACCAATCGTTATGTTTCATTAATCTAGATACGTGTTCCTTGTCTTTAGACCACATGGCAGCAGAGCCTGAGCTCCTGTAAGCAATACAAGCAGGAAGTTGGGGTCACAAACAATAGTAAACTGATTTAAGCATTTTAATATTCAAGTGTTTCATAGAAGAAATAATGTTAAAGAAATCAAAAAGGAAAACTTGAAACTGGAAAAATTACCAAATTTCGACATCTTTTTCAGGTTTGTACTCTGTGTTTTGAGCACAGCCCTGAGCACCCTTAGCATGCTCTGAATGCTCCAGGTTCGTAAAAGTACAAACTGTGCTCAGATGTTTATTTTTTGTGGCAAAAGTTGTCTGAAATCTGTCATTGACAAATGATTCATTTTTTCTGTTTCTATTTGTAATTCAGGCAGCAGTATCCTGAGAAAGTGTCTCTCTTTCCTGAAGTTTCTAAAGGTATTGTGAGAAATCTACCGTACTTGAGTCATCTGGGCTCACATGTCTTAATCATCTTGAGAGGGAAAAGGGAGCCACAGGAGCCAAAGTGTAGCACAAACAGTTGTGTGTTTTCACCTTTAGATCATTTGGGTAGTGGTGTGTCCACGCTAGCAGCATAGCAGCAAATAAATCTCCAGTTCCTACAAAGACGGCATCCACTTTGGGCACTTCTATTCGGACTCTCTCTGTTGTCCTGCTGCCATCGGGGCGAACTGAACAGAAAAGCAAAGAAACAAAAGGACCTACTTTTGTTTTCTGGTCTTTGAAAACATTTTCAAAAATATCTATGCACAGTACGTCAATTAAGCTGCTTACCATGGCGCTGGCTGCCTAATGACACCAGGAAGCGGTCTCCAAGTCTGGAGGGCAGATCAGAGGAGGTGATGACCACTGTGTCTGGGCCCATAGCATGAAGAAGGTCCATAACCTGTGAACAGTCAGTGAGTGGGATACTGAGGCTACAGTGATTCACAATTCTGTTCCCTTTCCTATTCAGTTCACTTTTAGCAAAACTCCCAAGAATATTCAGACTAAAGTGACTGGAATCTCAATAACCTAAAAACAGTTTATCCATAGTTGGTGCTTTCCTGGAAGCTAAAGAAGAAAGCTCATGAAAAATTATGGAAGGAAAAAGGGATTAAAGAGGTGTTGATCTGTTACCTCTACAGCGTCTTTCTCTGTGCTGATATTTTTCCCCGTCAACAATCTAAAAAAAACAGAAACACTTAAAATGATATGAACAGAACAACAGATTCACATTTTAGAGTCCAAACAACATCCAGATAAAGGCTTGATGTGGAAATATTGAAAATGTTTTGTTTGAAGAACCCAGGAGCTCAACAAAGTCAGTCTGTGTTTCACTAGTAAAGAAGTTTATGCTCTCGTTTTGCAGTTATATAAATTGACCACTAGGTGGGGCAACTTGACAGTGAGCTGATGAGAAAACCAGCTTACAGTTATCTCCCTCTCTCTGTTGCTAAATATTGCTGTTTTTCACAAATGCAGCCATCGAGTCTATTCAAACAAAAACAAAGACAGAAAATACTTCGTAATCTGAATGTTTTTCAAAGAGTATAATTTGAATTAATCGTCAACTAAACAATAGATGTTGATATCTTCAAAAACTCACACCAGACATTTAAATCAAGCCTTTCACCCTGCTGCAAACACTTGTAGGACCATCATAACAAACACATGTTGGTGCTTTTGAGAGATCCTCATAAGTTTAGTTAAAATGTTTTGGACATGATCCTAGTTTCCAAATTATATGCCATCATTGTCATAATGTAAATCAAAGCATTCAGTGTTTTTTAATTTAACATAAATCTCAGATGAAAACAAATTTCAGCTTCATTTTGAACATAAGCTTTCAACAAGATCATGTTTAAAACATTTCTGCACAGTGTTGAAAAAAGTCTACATTTCACGCTGTGCAAGAATCTGTTAAAGGTGTCGTGTCGACAGGTAAGAGCAGAGCTGTCATCTATTTTCAGTTTATTCTTTTTAACATTTCTGACAGAATGATGTTAGGTAACAGCATGAGTGGCATTACATAAAGATTATGCTTTGCTTCTCTAACAGGTACACACTCAGAGGGATGAGTAAATCCAACTATCAAGGTAAGCCTTGTCTCAATGTACTTCAAAACACATTTATAGGTACAAAGGAATATGTCGATGCAAATGTGAAAGTATAGTATGATAAATATGATAAATAAAGACATTTAGTACTCACTCAGCCTCAAACTGGTTAGGAGTGATGATATCAGCAACTGGAACCACCTTGTTTTTATAGACTGGGTAAAGGTTCTGAGGAACGTACTGTGGAAGGAGACACGAGTTAGACCCTAATAACCCAAACAAACACATACACAAACACACCAAACAGAGTTTAAAACAATGTTTCCACATGTAATATTGCATATATACATAGTTTTTAATATCATAATGAAAACAGAAAAAATGAACATCACAAACACTACGTAGATTATAAAACCGTCATTAATCTCACCATAGATCCATGATCACCAAGAACAGGGTCACAAACTGAAAAAAACAAAAACACATTTAGTTTCAGGTTTGAAACTCAGATTTAAAGCTCAGAAATGAAGCTTTGACAACCTTTGAATTACAGAGAAAACTTAATGTATGAAAGACATGAAAGTAGACATGCAGAAACACTGACTGGAGAGGAGACATCCTAAAAGTCTTCATTGTCTTGAAAAATTTGAAACTGTCACAGAAGAGGTGGTGTAATTAATCCACATTTTAAAGTGGTGTGCTTTGTTGTGTTATTAGAACTGGAGATATGAAGGTAACAAAAAAAGACCTGTGGCCCTTTCACACCTGCACTGACATTGCCTGGACAGGCTGCGTATGTGGGTCAAACAACCTAACCCTCCCCTCAACTTTATCTAAGCTCTTCCAGTCCAGTCCCCTGGTAAAAAGTCTCTGAGAAGTCTGGGCAAGCTGACGAGTAAATGTAGTAACCTGGTACATTTAAAACACAAAGTAAGGATGGAGGATGATGTAAACTTTGAGCAGGTTTTGATTCTTCATTCCACTTGCCCCAGTTTTCTTTATTTTGTTGTCTTCTGTTGTATATCTGCCGTTGATTTACAACCTCATTGTAAATGTTTTAGTAACACTGACCCAGAAACAGTCACCACTATGGAAGACTATTCTTCCGACTGCAGAGGCCACCACTCTCACCTAAACCAATAAGAGTATATACAGGGTGGGCCAGAAAGATTTAGCCATTGTATATCTCTATTTTGTTTGCTTAGCTTTTGTCCTAGAAAATTTAAATTTTGGATAGTTTCTCTTCGAAGGTATAGCTTTTGATGTACCTGAGTTTATGATTGTTGAGTATGGCATCAAAGGGTAAGTGTGACAAGATTGTGGCCTTGAAGGAGGCTGGACTGACAACAATACAAATCATGAAAAAGGTGAACGTTAAGTGTAAGACTGTCAACAATGTCATGAAACGATACAATGAGACTGGCAATACCACCAGCAAGCCAATCCCTGGAAGAAAACGTTCAGTCTGGACCAAAAGGGTTGTTGAGATGGTGAGGAAGAGAATCCAAAAGAATCCTCACAGGAGCATGAGGGCAACAGCAAAGGAAGTGAACATCTCAAGAATTTCACTGAGAAGAATTGTCAAACAAGATCTCTGACTGAAAGCACTAAAAATGCAACACAGACAACTGATTTCAGCCGCTTCTAAGAAAAAACAGCTTGACAGGGCAAAATGATGATGTAGGAGATCCTGAGTGCCGCAGACAAAGTCTTGGTTTGGTCTAATGAGAAGATCTTCACCGTTCAGGCAGTGGTCAAATCCCAGAATGACAGGGTTTATGCTCGTAGTGCACCTACCTGAAGGCTGCAGAAGTCATTTTTGTCATCAGGAGCCAGCTGGAGTCATGGTGTGGGCTGCTGTTGCATCTGATGGCTCAAAGTCTCCTTTGGTCTTCATTCAGGAGGTGTGAAAGTGAACAGCCAGGTGTACCTTCAAATGCTTGAAGAAAAAGTGTTGCCTTGGTGTACCAATGCGTTTGGAAACCAGTATGTCTTCACACAAAATGGTGCACCAGCTCACACATCCAATGTCACACAGGCCTGGAACAAGCAGCACTTTCCTGGCTTCTGGGACAAGAACATGTGGCCTCCGTCAAGTCCGGACATCAACCCAATGGACTTTGTGATCTGGTCTATCCTGAGGAGGGAGGTCTCAAGAGGATCTCACAGCAGTGTCACTGCTTTGCAGACAGCTCTGATGAAGTCATGGTCAAAACTTGATGCAGAGACAGTGCATAGCTCATGTCAGGCAGTGCCAGGTCGTCTCCAGGCTATGATAAAGGCAAAGGGTGGCCATATTGAGATGTAAATCTCTTTGGTGACAGAGAATAAAGTCTAGAAACTGTGTTCAATGTTTGTTATGTTTGTCTGCAAGCATTTTTGGATAGTGCGGAAAAAACGATGGGTAAATCTTTTTGGCCCACCCTGTGTAGTGCACATCTGGCACATATTATCTCCTACTGTGAAGTGTTTCTGTGAAAGGCAAGTTCCTGAAAACATCAAGGCCTGAATGTCCTGAAGGCATCAAGAAAAGGTGAAAAGTTTATCTGCAGGGTTTAAAGGTCATCACATGCTTCTGGTACAACTCAAAGAGTACGCTCAACGCTCATACTGTGCAGACAAAAAAGTGAGTGATCAGGAATGTCATCTTGACTGGTTGGTTCCTGAGTTACTGGTCAGTTCAACAATAAATAATTCTATTGATACAGACATAAAGTTTGTCACCTGTTGTGTCTGAGTCAAGCTGGCTAGAATTAGTCATTTAGATCATCCCCATTAGTGATCACTGGACATAATGGAGCATGAAGCCGTTAAAGAGACAGATTAATGAAAGGAGCTAAAAAGCTGTGGGGGGCACTGGTTACAGTTCACACCCAAAGTACACAAAACTCTGAGTAATACAACAAGCAGGCCAATAAAATCAACAAAGGGGTCATGGTGTGTTCAGAAAAAGCACTCTCACTGCTGCGTGTCAGTCAAGAGAGATTTAAATTGATTAAAGGGGATTAGCTTGTTTAATTTGAAAAGCTTGTGCAGATGGTTTCATTTATGTGGAGCGAAGTACTTCATAGCTAGCTCCACAATCTCAGAGCTGGAACAAAGATTGGAGAAGAATAAACTGAGCCGGTTCAGTTATAATATTCACTAATGGTCTGTTTGTTAGAAACTCAAGAGGCTGATGGGTAATTAAAGGTAAATTGAAAATTGATGCAACGACAGGTTGGTTGCTTAAAACAACACATGATTTTGAATCCTTTATTACTTAGGGCTATAAATTAATCTAAGTATAATAGCAGTTTTGTTTTCTGGTTGTGTTTCTTGTTATGTCAGTGTTGTCATGGCCCAGCCTGTCTTAGAAATGTTCATTTTTGGATAAAAAACATGTAACTGAGTGATTACTTACCATAGACCAGGTTAGGGTTGGCTCTCTTAAGCTCCTGAACGATGTCCACAACCATCTCCAAGAAAGATGTATCTCTGGTATACCCTGAACAAAACACACACACACGCATTCACACACACCAATCCCCAAATATGTTTTATATTTTTAAAACTTTATCAGTAATCATTGTGTATTCTGAGGGTTCTCTGCCTCTGCTTGTTATGTGGCCAAAGTAATGTGGATAATGGACTCTAAGGTGTGCTCAGAATCATGAAAAGATAGCGACAAATGAGAGGGTAAATATCCAGTGGCTTATTCCCAGGAAATGGAGAGTGCAGGGGGAAATTAACGTATGATACCAATGAACAATTACTTTGATTAAAATGTCTTAATGCTAAAACATCACCCTAAGCTAAAGCTTCATCAGCAGCTTGTGCTCTTGTGTATTCACCTGTTAAAACGTAGTCATACTGATGAACATTGTTCAGTTTGATTCCTTCATAGAGCACGTGGAGCTCGTCTGCTGTCAACACCTGGCCTTTCCAGTGAGAGTAACCTGCAGCAAGGAGATGAAGAGTTACAGAAACATCTGACCAAAACATTTGGCAACACTCTGTCCAACATAAATAGACCAAACACTCACCAAGTACATATCCCCATTCAACCCAGAGTGCAAACACACACATAGATTTATCATTAATTCTATTTAACTATCATAGGTTAATATTTGTATTGGCAGCTGGGGATACCGCTATTTCAGTTTGTGCATTCAATTAGAAATATCAGCATCCAGTGCAAAATCCCATCAATGGTATACAGCTGAACAATTTTGGAAAAAATACTAATTGCCATTTTTTAGGACAAATATTGCAATTGCAGTTTAGCATGTAATTTTTTATTTTTCTTTTTTTTCTTCTGCATTATTCACTAACCACAAGCCATAAATCATTCTGTATTATGGCCAACACGACACAACAAAGGAAAATGTCAACATAAACAATTATTTCCTGTAGGCCAGGTCAACATGTTATGATGAAATGAGATGAACTGATGCATGAATTGGTACAAATAACGTATCTTTAATCAACTATTGCAATCACAGCAGAGCATTGACTGATTGATTTAACTTCAAGCCTTGTTTTTGTCAGAAAAAAACAGTATATTGACTTTTGCTGGTTTTAAGGAAGTCCAAGTACAAGTCACTATATTCCCTCCAGGTCAGTGTACATAAAACTTTTGTTTGTTTGTTTAACTGCAGCCCTTGGGATTTGAAAATTGCAATTTATTTCATTCTGATGTTGTTTTTAATTGGATTAATTGTTCAGCCCTACACTGGTATCACATCTTTTATATGATCCACAGGTGGTGATAATATCACATGAAAAGCAGATGGTGAGAAGGAAGGGCTCAAACACATTGTTACTGATCATTATTAATGAATTGTGCTGATAAATCTAAATTATTCTGGCATGATGGTCATATTATTATATATTATTATATATCATTACTACCATTCTAAACTGGGATGAGCATGTGGGTTTGCCCATAAAAAATTTGCCAGATCTTTTCTGCCAGTTCCAAACATCTTATTCCATCGTGACTCTTTTTTAGGTGTATTGGATGATTGCAGTCTTAATGAAAAAGACATAATGGCAATTTACAATTTAGAGTGCTTGACAAATGTATGAGACCACAACCCCATGTAATGTGTCTGCCATTATAACCCTAAATTAATAGAGTATTTCTGATTACCAAATTTTAATTTTCTAACCTCTCTTTAATGGTTAATACATCAGTACGTGCAAGCTCTTCAAATAATTTGATATCTTAAATGTTAGAATAAAAATAATGTTGTGCTCCATTCATTTTATAATGTTCTGCTTTACAAAAAGCAAAAAATAATAAAGCCCATCATGATTTTCAATTTTAAATGACGTTTATTACTTAAAGTCTTGAACAGGAATAATACGGTATTCTTGAATAATTTCTGACCACTCCGAGCATTCCAGTGTGCTGGCTCTAACTGGGGTTTGAAAATGTGAATTTAGTTTGAAAATCCTCACTCCTGTTCATAATGGTGAAGTGTAGAGGAGGAAGAGAGAGTCTGAACTACTGCACTTCATTCTCAACTTTTTAAAAGGTGGTTGTGCACATTTTTTAAGCACTGGACGTGTTGAAGAAACAGGAGCCTCAGTGGTGTGTGGAAGAACCATACATAGCCACAACAGTCTGACACCTCCTCCGCATGCTGCTCACCAGCCTGGTCACACACTGCCATGGAATGGCTCCCCATTCTTCAAGTAGCATTTGACCCAAGTCAGCACGAGGGGTTTTGCTGGCTGTTCTGGCACCCTAAGGCTGACCCCACAAGTGTTAAGGGCAGTGACCAACACAACCGTGTTGGCTAACTTGGGTCAAATGTGGGTTGAAGTACAGGATAACCTCCCACAGTAGTGTGTGACCAGGCTGGTGAGCTCTCAGTAATGGAATGAAAGCCCCAGACTAAGATGGACAAATAGATAAATACACACAAAAATCTAGGGGTGGGAGGAAAATATGAAAATTGATATATCAGGGTTTTTGTTTGACAAAATCAAAACTGGGATTCTTTGTCAAAAAGGTTTTTTTTGCCAAGTTAGTTCAAATTATTCAATTCTGTTTTTGTTTATAAACTGGATTGGAAACAAGTTAACACTTTTTTTTTCTCCAGCAGAGGGTGAAATACTTCTCTCTGACTCACGTGATGTGCATTTTATTTGAAAACATGGCTCCTAATATAATCTGTAGACGTTATCATCATTTAACTTTCTCCCATTGTCTGAAAAAAGCAAACTACAAATTGTGAAAATCATAAATATCGAAGAATCACAATTTGAAGTGAATCAGCACCCCAAAAATTGTAATAGAATTAAATTGCGTGATAGCATATCGTCCCAGGCTTCCAAAAAAACCAAAAACATCAAGGCAAACTCTTGTTGTTTCTCTTGCTGTTTTTCAATGTTACTAACTTTGACTCATTTCTGCCGACTAACACCAGCAACTCAAGAGTCTGTGTGACCTTTTTGTTTGTAACTTTTTATAGATGAGTCTTTTGAACAAACTGAGAACAGAGGAGTGAAGGTGCTGCACTCTGACTCCAACTAAAGACCAAAGACTGGAGACATCCTTAAGATATGCTTCAAGATTCTCAGAGAAATTAATGTATACACACACACACACACACACACACACACACACACACACACACACACACACACACACACACACACAGGTCTTAGAGCAGCAGGTAGCCACAGTGGCTGGTCGGTCATTAACAGAGAGGAGGGGGAACAATGAGGACACAGACCTCTATTAGATGACACCTTCATGGCGAGATGAGGTGTGCTGAGTGTGTCTGTGTGTATTTTGTGTCCGTGTAAAGTACGTTGTGTTCCTGTATGGATGTGCCAGGAATGTAAATGTAAAGCATGCGTTGGTGCACGTGTGTCTGCG
Organism: Halichoeres trimaculatus; assembly: GCF_033239565.1. Classification (NCBI taxonomy): domain Eukaryota; kingdom Metazoa; phylum Chordata; class Actinopteri; order Labriformes; family Labridae; genus Halichoeres; species Halichoeres trimaculatus. The sequence continues at coordinate 16,601,536 of NW_027437186.1, read as the reverse complement.
TATGTCATGTTTGCTGCAGGCTGATGATGTCGCAGCTCCAGGTGAGTCACAGCCAGGTCACGTGGCGGGGGGCTCTGGTTGCTAAGCAACAAGCTGAGAGAAAGCCAAAGGGGCTAAGAAAGAGAGATGAGCAGTCAGAATGCTGTGTGCGTGTGTGTGTGTGTGTGTGTGTGTGAGGGAAGATGAAGGCAGGCCTACAGATTAGAGCTGCTCTTGTCGTCATCAGTTGCTGCTGTCGCAATCCACAGCGCCTGCCACTGTGTCCCGTGGCGCTCCCTCTCCCTCTGCGTCTTTCTTTCAATCATCCTCTGTCCGTCTCTCTCATTCAGTAATGTCATGTCTTCCTTCCCTTCCATTCACCTTGTCTCTCCCTCTCCCCAGCCGTGCTCTCCTTCCCTCAGATGCAAACATCGTCTTCAATATGTCACACCAAATTACATTTCTGCCCCCAAGAAATCACAAATGCTGTTTTTCAAAGATCTCACCAAACAAGTGCTGCTTCTATTTCAGGGTTCTCATGTTAATGTCACTGAAAAAACAAAGATCTGAGACATCTCCTCAATTTTCAGATCCTCCTGAGCTGAATCTCTGCCCTGTGAGGCTCTGATGACAGTGGACCCACAATCAGTCTATCATCAGGACAGTCTAATGGCCTTATTCTGATCCAGGTAACTGGTCCCTGGTGATACCACGTCTGCATGGAAGGTCTTGGGAATCCTGTTTTAGCCTCAGTCAAAACAAATACACATCCCTCATACCAAAAGCCATACTGCAAGTTCAAGATATCAATTTTGCAATTTATAGAAAAATAACTTAAAAATAAAACTTTGAAAGAAATTCTGAAACTAATAAGCCACAGGGTCTCCTGGAGACATTTTAGTGTGTTTGTTTTTACTTCCGCAATAAAACTGTCATATGGATGTGAAGTCGCATGGGGGAGCTTCGCTGATTTTGCCTCTGTTTAATATTAATAAACATGGATCCAAGTGTCATTCCTGTCAATATTGTATGTATTTGTGTGAGACCTCCTTACTCCCTATGAGCCTGGCTGCTGCCTGAGATCCTCCAGCAGGGCCCTACTCAGGGTATATGCTGATATCCTGAGGTTTATTTCAATACCATTTTAAGACTTTTTAAAAAACTTTTCAAAAAGTCCTAAGACCATATCGTGACTTTAAGCTGTTGTTAGCAACCGTTCTTTGACAGTTGTAGTTTTCATTTTAACATAAATTAGATAAGCTGAGAAGGAGTAAAGCTTGAAAGAATAAATGAAACTAAAGCCAGGTTAATTGACATTCCCATTACCACAACAAGTAACAGCTGTTATTCAAGGCCAACTTGCAGACAAAAAAAACAAGAATTTATTTCATCATTGTCAAAATTTAGGACATGTGCTTGAGATGGTGTCATTTGTGTTATTTACTTTCTATCAGCGTTACATATGGACGGCTACTAAACTACTCTACAAACTGAGTTTGTTGTCACATTAGCCTACGGATATGTTGGGCTGCTAGCGCTACGCATAGCCCGTGCCTCACAAAATTACAACTTTGCTTGTTGTCGCGTCTCAAAAAACGGAGCTAGTAACTGCATTGATAAATACCATATCTCATCACGTTATATCCAGTAAAAAGGTGCTATAAACATAGAAAATTTGTTCCAAAACTGAGATCAGGGGAAGCTTTCTCCAAATCATAAGAATCCAAGATCCCAGAAAGTCCGAAAAAATTTCGCAAGAGGCTTGAGAAACTCTTATGATCTAGAGTGAAACATTTTGAGACGCTAAAGCTTTTCCTAGATCCTTACACTGGTCTGTGATGAGTGTGACGAGCAAAATGATCGTCATATCAAAATGATTGTCATGTGGTTATTTTTTAAGTTTCAGACCCTAAAAACATTTTCAAACCAGATGGACTATTTCCGTAGCGGATATATGGAACTGTCTGTCTGGCGTGTCAGGTGAGTTTGTAACAGTCACAAGGAGTAAAATAAATATTCATGGATTCTTTGGAGTCAAAGCTTGAATACCAGTAAAATTTAATACCTCAGAACACTACGATTAAGACTTTTTAATACTTTTTAAGGGCCTTAATTTTCCTACAACTGATTTATCAACTTTCAATACTTTTTAAAACCCCGTGGACACCCTGCTACTACTGGTACCAAAATCTAGACTGGTAACAAAAGGGGACGGATCCTTTGCTGTTTGGGCTCTGGAACTCCCTACCTGAGGATCTCAGGCAGGCAAACTCATTATCATCTTTTAAATGTCTTATTTTTATTGACCTTTTATTTCTTTTATATTGTTTTATTGTTAAATGATTTGTTTTACTGTATTGTGTTTGATTGTGAAGCACCTTGTAACTTTGTTTTAAAGGTGCTGTATTAATAAAGCTGGATTGGATCATTGGATCAGCACCTCCAAATCCAAGTCCATGATCCTCAGCCGGAAAAGGGTGGAGTGCCCTCTCAGGGTCGAGGCCAAAGTGGAGGAGTTTAAGTATCTCGGGGTCTTGTTCACGAGTGAGGGAAGGATGGAGCGAGAGATCGGCAGGCGAATCGGTGCAGCGTCTGCAGTAATGCGGACTCTGCACAGGTCTGTCGTGGTGAAGAGGGAGCTGAGCAGGAAGGCAAAGCTCTCTGTTTACCTTCGTTTATCTTCGTTCCCACCCTCACCTATGGTCATGAGATTTGGGTAGTGACCAAAAGAACAAGATCGCGGGTACAAGCGGCCAAAATGAGCTTCCTACGTAGGGTGGCTGGGCTCTCCCTTAGATAGAGATAGGGTGAGAAGCTCGGCTATCCGGGAGGAGCTCGGAGTTGAGCCGCTGCTCCTCGGCGTTGAGAGGAGCCAGATGAGGTGGCTCGGGCATTTGATGAGGATGCCTCCCGGATGCCTCCCTGGTGAGGTGTTCAGGGCACGTCCCACCGGGGCGGGAGGAGACCCCGGGGCAGACCCAGGACACGTTGGAGAGACTACATCTCTCGCCTGGCCTGGGAACGTCTTGGGATCCCCCCGGAAGAGCTCGACGAAGTGGCCGGGGAGAAGGAAGTCTGGGCTTCCCTGCTTAGGCTGCTGCCCCCGCGACCCGACCCCAGATAAGCGGAAGAAAATGGATGGATGGATGGATGGATCATTGGATTAGATGAAGGTCCTGGGGCTTATAATTACAAGCCTGTTAGGCAAGATGGAGACCAAGAACGGAGCAGAATTAAGAGGAACAACGGCAATAGGAGAGCAGTTGAGATGTGGTGTGAGCAGAACCAGAGGAGAACCGAGTAGGTGTGTCCTGGTGAGTGGCTGCTGTTAGCTAATATGTAGCCTAATGATGTGTGCTCATCAGCATCTTTAAAGTTTGACATCACTGACTTGGTAGTAGGTGTAAGTGCTGATAAAGCAAAGCAATGGGCTTTGAGCTGTTATAATAGAGAGAAACACAAAGAAGTCTATAGGAGGTCTCACAAATCTAGAGTCAGAAAACAGAAATCGAGACTTAACTACAGTGCTCAGCGCACAATTCTGTTGGGCTAAATCTTTGACAAATCCTTGTTCACATCTGCCACCAGGAGCCGGGCTCGGGGCTGCTGCTGGCAAACCTGCAGTTGCTCATATTGGCTGGATCACACCTGTTCTTGTATCCCATCCTGAACTCATCATATCACCAGGCACATAATCTTCTGCTGAAAATGTGCACCACAGACGTCCACGTTGACTGCTGCGAATGATGAAAAACTAAAGTCCTGTCTCTTCACCTGCACAAAATGAACCCAAGCATGAAAGCGAACTGCATTTGTTTTCCTATTGTGGAAAAAGTGGACTCAATGTCCTGCTAAGCTAGATCTACATCCAGCACAAACGCAGCATTTACAAAACAAATTTTAAAAAAATATGTCATGATAAACTCATTCATTTATGATCCTGAATAAAAAGTAAAAATCAGACAATGAGTTTGTTAATTTCTCAGTGACGTCTACAGAGAAAGTTGATTATCATTCATGTTCAGCTGAATCCAAACCTCCATCATCAGACAGGATGTTATTGACTGCATTTTTTTTCTGCTGAGGATCAGAAGCTGCGACTGACGAGCTCCAAACTCGCCCACACAGCAACACTTACCCTACAGTACACCAACAATTAGTCCTAACCTCAGCCTGACTCTGCAACATCACGACACATTCCTTTCACTATTTCTAAGATTAACAGCATCCATCTCAGCACCAACAGACAGAATGTCTGCTCTAACAGCCTGCTCGTGATTGTTTGGAGCAAACAGCATCATAAATAAAATGGTCCATTACTCTTTTAATGGCTGGAAACAGAGTGCAACTGAGGCAGGGGGAATAATGTGGACTGGTAGATTATAACTAGTTAACAATGACATGAGGGGGGCAGGTCTTTTTAAAACTTTATCTTTTTTATTTTTACCAATAATTTGCTGAGTAATTTATCATTTGATACTTCTACTTTGAGCACTACAACTATCATTCTATTTTCAAAGGCAGTGATGCTTGGCAGCTTGGGCTGAAAAAATCCTATCATGGTAATTTTTTCAAATCAGTCAATATCAATATTTATCACAATATCAATCAAATAACTATTTTGTCAACCTTAAATGCTCCATTACTCATAAGTCAGTTTTTTTGAAGTTGTTTTTTTCAGAGGTTGAACGTGACAGATGTACTGAAGAACATTCTACAACTATTTTAAATATATAAAACTAGTACATCTACTTTACTTTAGTTATTAGTGGGCGTGTTGCAGGTGATCTACTTTAGCCCTGTTTTCACCAAGCAGTCCGGTTTAGATCAGTACAGTTTGGTACGGGTTGGCTTGGTTAAGCTTGGTCCTGTTTGCGTTTCCACAGCCAACCGTGCCCCCTCATGGTAGGCGGTGTGTAAGCTGGATGCTGACAGCTGCATCAGTAACATGACAGCGTGATGCCATAGCAGTGTGCACACAGTGTACCCCGCTAATAAGTCCAGCAAAGAAGAAAAACGCAACCCAGTACACAAAGAGCCAGGATGGAAGACATCCAGCATTTCGTCCTCTTTGTGATTGACATGTGGCTCTTTGTTTGAAAGAACAATCAAGCTCTGTTTCAGAGACGAATGTGTGCCGCCAGTAGAAATGGAATCGCTGCCACGTGGTAAGTGTCAATTTTTTCGACCAATCAACGGTCTGCAGTGTTGTAGCTCCACCTTCCGAGATCGGATCAGTTTAGTGTGGCACCCCTATGAAAGGGTCTCAAAACGTGGGACGGCTTGTCTCGGTTATTTGGGGTTCTGTCCCGGGATAAGTCAGTGGAAATGCTGTATGCACACCGTACAGAGGTGCCGCTGAACCGCTTAGTGGAAACGGGGCTTTAGACTGCGTGCTCAGTTGTTGGCAGGAGCAAACTGCCATCTTTAAATGTTGATTTAGCGCATGCTACCTGCTGACACCATGGAGAGTTTGGGAGAGCACACTGGCTGTAAACAAAAAATGAAGTTTGAAGCCAAGGAGTTAGAGAATTCAGACGAATGGGTCACAGTCAACTGCACACGAGGTAAGAGCTGTGTCCAATGTGGTCCACACCCTCTGTCGTGACACTCGGGTCATCATTGCACAGATGAAGGAGCTGGTCGGTGCTGTGTCTGGGCTGTCATTGATCAAAAATGCCCTGGCAACAGTCCGGAGGTCATTCAGTGGTAGTGGTCCTAAATAGGGAGGTTCATCTCCTGCGCTCTCGGGAGATTATGTACAGGTTGAGACCAGCGCAGCCGGTGAAAACACAAAGCCCCAGTTAAAAAAATCAAAGCTCAGAAATGGCGTTGTTGGATAGATGGTATATCTCAGTGTTTTTATTTCTGACAGTCCAACTAAGTTGATACACACGCAGAAGATTCTCTTTCTCCCTTGTCATTCATTGCACCTGCGCGACACAACGACCACAGCCGTTTGTGTGTAACACTATGCAAGTTTGCAAATGCCTTTCAAACGTGCTACACAAAGATGCAAAAACAGTGACTGCTAAAAACTCAATATTAAATAATCGGAATTGGGGGCAAAAAATGCTGATTGGGACATCCCTAATTGTGATGTCAGTTTCAATTTGATTAAGTGTCCAGCCCCAGTAAAAACTGTCTACAGCTCCTTTGACCAACCAGATAAAACACTTTTTAAATAATTAGACAAGGAAACAAACCAGCAACCAGCACAAATCAAGCTAGACTTTGTCATACTGACCAGAGAGAGAATTTCTGAGTTTGGATTTCTCTCTTTTTTTTCCACTGTGAAGCAACAAGTAACAGCTGGGCTTTGTTTTTGCTTCCACAGCACTCAGCTGAGTCATTCCTGAAGTTCAGTTTACATGAATAACATCAGCCACCTGAGAACGCGAATCAAAGAAGAGACAGAAGAAAGAGCCGGGCAGATTACTCCGACATGGGAGTATTAAAAGGACTGTGACAGCTTGTGTGAAACAAAGTCAGAGTCCGTCCTCTATCACATACTCCATACATAAATGTCCACCTTCATTTTTAGTTGTTTTTGGCCAAACCCCTGACTTCAGTTGTTCCTCTGGAGCCACAGAAATCTTTACACAACTGTCTCTACGGGCCACTCCTATTCATGAAGAAATTGATCTTGATGTACTTTTCAAAGTCAGTGAAGTTTCCTCCAAGCTGTTATCATGTATAACACTACAAATGATAACTTTCCTCCAATTGTAATCAAAGTGCTGGCAGCAGAATGAAGCTAAACTGTCCCAAGATTAATAGAGGAGGCCAGTAATGTTGTGAATGGACTTTTCCCCTACAGCTGCTTCTGTGTTTGATGCTCTGGTGTCAGCCAGTGAAGTCAATGACCTCCAAAAACTTGGCACACTCAACTGTCGACTCGTCAGGCTCAGTGCTGCCACTGCCTCGACAACAAGCATTCCTCTGAGACTCACCAACACCTCATCACGACACTGGAGGCACTGACTGACTCATACCCACCCACTCTCACACACATATACACATATACACACACACACACACACACACACACACATCCGCTTTCAAACAAATGTGCAGTTTTGTCAGTTTTTACCTGTGTGGTTGGAGAACTGGACAGAGTTGATGGAGTCCACCTCAAACCCTAAAACCTGGACACAGAGGGAAGAGAGGAAACATGAGATGAGTGATCATCATTATCCTACCACGTGTGTAGCTACAAAAACTGGACAAAATTATTTACTGACTACTGAATCTATGAGAAATAACTCTGTATAGACTTCAACAATCATGCTCCTATTTATTTAACTGTCGATTTTGGGAAATGTCAAAGAAATTCTCCCTGGAGGTTTAACTTGAGCCTGCTTTAATGACCCTGTATTACCTCCGCCAAGGAGGTCATGTTTTTGGGAGTTTGTTAAAGGAAAACTCAAAAAGTAACAAACGGATCTCGATAAAATTTTCAGGAAATTTTCCAAATGGGATAAGAAAGAAGTGATTAAATTTTGGAGGTGAAAAAGTGCAAAGTGCAATCAAGCTTCGTTTCAGAGAAGTCTCTGTGCCGCCAGGAGAAATGCAGCCGCTGTCGGGGTAAGTGACGATTCTTTTGACCAATCAACTGTCTGCAATGTGTTGCTCCACCTCCCGAGAGCGGATCAGTTCAGTCTGGCACCCATACAAAAGGGTCCCAAAAAAGTGGGACAGCTCGTCTCGGTTTTTAGGGATCTGTCCCGGGATGAGTCAGTGGAAACGCCGCTAAAAGCGCACCGTACCAAGACGAACCGGACCGGACTGCTTGGTGGAAACGCGGCTTTAATCGTCAACACTGTCAGGTAACAAATTATTGTACAAACCTGCAACTAACACCCAATTGTAGCAGACAGTCTGCTGAAAGGGAGTATAACATTAAAGTAGGACTTAAGTGTTGCCTGAAATTCACAAAAAAAAAAAAAAAAAAAAAAAAACTAAATACAAATATACATAAAAAGAGAATGATAATGGAGAAATATCTCTTCCAGTGCTGTGGGATGCAGCAAAAGCTGTATTACGGCGCAAATCAATAGCTTTTGCTCCCTATGTAACAAAAAACGTCAAAAAAGTTGGTTGATTTGCAAAATCAATTAAAATCACTTGAGGTTAGTCATGCACAGGATCGAGACTTAAAAGTATTTCAACAAATACTGAAGATTAGAAATGAAATAAACATGATTTATACCCAAGAAGTTGAGAAGAAAATGCTTGTTACAAAGCAGAGATACTACAAGAATGGCTCTAAATCTACAAAAGTACTTGCAAAAAAAGTTGAAAAATAAGATAGTACAATATATGAAATATAAGATTCCCACCAAATACAATAAAACGCAAACAAGAAAAGATGCAGGGGGTCTTTGAAACATTCCCTAAACTTCTTGATTCTGGTGCATAATAAATGTCTTTGTGTTGTCAATATTCCTGAATGATGTGTGGGGGCTTGAGGCTGAGTGACACAGAAACAAGCTGCTATGCTAGATGTAATATACCGATAACAATAAACTAATTCAGCAACTGTAGGAAGCTGTGAAATACGCAACTTCAGCCTAAATCAGTGAGGGAGGCATATTTCATCCATTTTTGTAAAAATATAAACAAAACAGAGGTTCAATAGTGGATGAAAGTACATCAACAGAAAACATTATATCTGTTTTTATACATTTCTTCGATCTACAACACCTCCAAAAAGACTGGACAGGTATAAAAAGGATATTTTTGTTATTTTTTGTTTGCTTTTGGATTAGCCTGGTCGGTGCATTTTGTGCTTATTTTAGGGGTCGCAGGCTGAAAAGTTTAGGAACCCCTGGTCTAAATCACCCATAGAATGATTCACCTTGAGAAGAATATTCTATCCCTTTCTAGGCCTGTCATGATTATCAATAAATCGATTAACCGAATGATAAATAAAAACGTCCTCGGTAAGTTTGCCAGCCGCGATAAACCTACACGTGCATGAATGTTTGTTTTCCTCCTCTCTTTCAACCAAAGAGGCTGAATGAGAAGATGGATGTCTATCTTTCCTAACATCTGGGTGCATAGGTTCTATAGCAGATGTAGCTGATTCATAGCGGAGTGAGCATCTGTCAAAAATGCGATCCTTGGCATCTTTTGCGACGGGGCTGCTCGCGCGTACACACAGAGAGAGCTAGCAAGCGTCCTGAGGGGTAAGGAGGAAACACACGCTAATATGAGTGATGGCACAAAAGATACGGTTCTTAAGCCGCCTGCCACAGTCCCAGTGTGGGAACATTTTGTTTTTTTATCAGAATGAACAAAGTGTGTGCTCATGAGCACAAACACCAATGAGCTGATATGTCGCATCTGTTTGAAAATAGTGGCGACGAAGAAGGAGAAAGGGAGGTGCAGCGGCGCCTTGTTCTTTGACAATCAGCTCTTACTGAGGCTTTTGGTTGGCAAAGTAAATAGAAATAAAAGCGCCAAATGGTGGGCGCTCAAAGACAGGTACATTGCCAAAGAAACAAAGCCCTTCAATACGGTTGAAAGCTATAAATGTTAAAATGTTTGACAGACAGTATGGATTGACTTGGAAAAAGTACATGTTACAAACAATTCAGGAACTGTATAAACTCCCTTTTATTTAGGCTATAGTTATTATTGTTTTGTTTTTTTTTAATTTAGTTTTTTCTTTAGATACAGGGTCCATGTTTTATTGTTATTGATCAGTATTAATTATTTTCATTGACATGTATTTTTTTCCAAAAGAGAGTCCATTTCATTTTCATTGTATTTTTTTTCTCTTTCTTGTTTGTTAAATTTATTATATTTTTTTGTTTAATTTGTTTTATTTAAAAGATCCTGACCTTTTAATTACAGTTCAATACTCTTAAGAAATTAAAGTTTCTTGCTTTTGATATGGTGTACTCACTTTATTATGTATTCCCATTTATCATAATTACATCAATGAAAAAATGGAAAAAAAATCAACATAATATTGACAATAATATTGTTTATCTGCAATAATATTTTGGAAAATTATCGTCTAGCAAAATTTGTTATTGTGACAGGCCTAACCCTTTTAAAAAAAAATTCTGCTTTGATCTGACCAGCTAAAAAGGCTTTGAATTTAATTATTCAACCCTGACAGTTTTCTTCTTCCATATTCTGAGCAGTCAGTAGAGCATCCAACAACACATCAACTTTAAGTTTTTAGCTTTCATGCATTAACTGATGGACTTATAAGAGAGGAAAACACAAAGAAGGGATGATTTATGAAATATGGTGAAAGGTCACCCAGTTCAAGGACTATAGTCTTTATACATGAGGCTCACGGTTTAACTGCTAAGCCAAACCAGTGCTCCCACACATTTTTTTTCCCTCATCTCTAAGATCCAGTTTCAGTTTCATAAGTTTCACCATGTCACAAACGTGTGTTGGTAGAAGGCAGTGAAGTCATTAACTACAAATGGTGGTAAACTGTGATGAAATGATGTTCTGAATTTCTCTATTTGTTCCTTGTTGTCATTTCTGATTGTAAATAAAAAACCTCACGCCAGCTTTGAGCTGAAACCTGCACAGATCTGAAACAACTGTCAGGATAAAACAAATCCTCCCCCTCACCCTGTCCATCTTAACATGGTTATTTATTTTTTAGAGTGGGAGACATGTGAGCATCCACGTGCGCAGTCGGTCGTTATCTGAATGACTTGATTTAATTGGGCTGAAGAAAGAAGCGGGCAGAGTGAATGGCTTCTTTGTTCTTTTCAATTGACTGTAACTTGGAGATACAAGTCTGCCTTCAAAGGAGTGAAGCGATGTAGACATTAGCTTTGACCTTGGAAATACTTGTCAACGCTACAGCTATTGCTGTCTGACTAATGAAATCTCTCTCAAGTGCAGCATATGTTTCCTGAAACACTGTATTTGTAGCATCAGCATGAGGCATCCTGATAACATGCTGAGCTCTCAGTGGTGTCAGGAATGCAGTTTATGACACTGTTTCTACATATAACACTTCTTTAGAGATGAAATTGCGGTGATGATATATTAGAGACAGAAAAGTTGGAAAAAAGAAGCAATAATCAGATGGTTGAGATTGAAACAGGGCTGTAATCCACAAGAAATCAGAGTTAGAGAAGAAAAGGATGAGAAGATGTTTTGGCTTATCAACCCATCATTTTTTATGACAGCTGGTATTAGCCACGACTGAACCTGCCCAAAAGTAATGATTGCTGAAATGATAAAACCAATGCATGAGGATCAGCTGATCAGTTATCTTGGTGAATTGTTTTCTTAATCTGAACTTCCTCAGGGAAGCCAGTTCAAACTCCCTACTAGAAAAGCACTCAGAGCAACAGAGTAACACTTAAGTCCTACTTTAATGTTATACTCCCTTTCAGCACTGTCTGCTACAATTTGGTTTTAGTTGCAGGTTTGTACGACAACTTGTTACCTGACAGTGTTGACAATTATGATGACCCAGTACATATTTCATATTCCAGATCTTAGTATCCAGAATATTGCCAAGACCTGGATCGTACTTTTACATCTGTCAGATATTATGGTGACCTTGTCTTGCATTGTTCTGCAAAGCAATCCGACCATTTATTGTGGAGTTATATAGACATATGGTAAAAACGGCCCTATCTCACAATGATAAAGAATTCTTAAAAATCACCTCCATAAGTTAACCACTTCTTTCTTATCCCATTTTGGCCATTTCCTAAAAAATTTCACCAGAGATCCGTTTGTTACTTTTTGAGTTATGTTTTTCACAGACGAACAGATTAACTCTCCCAAAAACTAGGGGTTTAACAGAATAATCGAATATTTGCATATTCGACAACTAAAACCACTATTCGACGCTTGGCGTGATAGTCGAGTATTCGTCTTTCTTTATTTTCTTTCTTTTAAAAGTCCGATGCTGTAATGAAGCAGTGAAACAGCATCTACAGTAATGATCCACCACAGATATGCAGCTGGGGGCGCTGTGTTAACATGTAAGGCGCGCCCAGCAGCAGACAGGAGACGAAAACAAAGAGAAGAAGACTGAAAGTAACATGCTTACACAGTCTATGGTAACATGGCAGAGGCAGCTGTCACGACTTGACTGCAAGTATCCAAGGTTTGGAAAGACTTCACCAAAACAGAGAAGACCGTTAGCTGCAATATATGCAAGGCTTCCCTAAAGTACCATGGCAGTACAACTTCAATGCATAACCATTTGAAGCTACACCCAGTCATGGCTAGCAGCTCCAGCAGCAGCGACGTGGACATGGATGCCCTTGTTTTCTTGAACACAAATCAGGAGCGCAAGAATAGGATTATTAAAGAGGAGAACTTTGACGAGAGCGAATTGTTAAGCAGGCACAGACTGATGGCCCGCTGGATTAAAGTAGCCTATGTTTTTTTTTGTTTTGCACTTTTTGTTATGACGTACTGTGGTGACTAGACTAAGTTTTGCATTTAAAGCCTATATTTTCTGTTCAGTTCTGCCTAAACAACATTGTGGGTAAAATGTGTTATTACAATAAACAGCATCTCTAAACTTTACACACCTGTGGCCATTTGTGTTTAGTAGCGAGACTGCTTTATGGTCATTAACAGAAGCAATACCATGTTCAACTATTGGTCGACTTTTGGGAAGTATTCGCTGAATACTAAAATGCAGTATTCGTCAATGCCCTACCAAAAACATAACCTCCTGGGCGAGGGTAATAAGGCATCAACTGTTTCAACACAGGATACAACACAGGCTCACCAACTCTTAAAACATCTACAATGACATTACATTCAGTTTAAAATCTTTTTTGAGTTTTAGTGTATCAACATAAATAGCTTTTAGGAATAGGATTAATCCAGGTATAAAAAAAGATTGATGAAAAATGTGTAAATCACAGTGTAAAATAATTGTAGAACCAATAAACCCATGTGCATAGCCTCAGTGAAAAGAGAGTTTACATTGTTTGTGAAAGGAAAGCTACCACAGTCTGTTTACGTTGTCTTTTGTCTTTTTATACCTTTTAAACACACTTTTACATGGACAAGGATCACAAAATGTTTCGTACCGTTGTGGATGACTACTACTACTACTACTACTACTACTTTGCATCAAAAAGCTTTGACTTGTCTTGTTTTAGTTTTTGTTTAGCTGGGGACAACTGGTGGCTATGTAACAACGCAACGACCAGTTGATGAATGTTAGTAACATCATCACTCACCCTGCTGTAGTCTGGAGCAAGAAACTTTACTTTAAACTACACACACTCTGTAACAACAGAGCACCAAGTTTGATCAAAGCACTGAACATATAGACTTCACACATTTGCAACATGTTTGCTCTGTTGTGTATAAAACACAGAGCAGCAGCTGCAGGAGCAGCCAGGGCAGATACACACATCTATGTAGCTTAATGAACAGTATGACGGTATGTCATGTGTTCAACAAACAAGATAAAAACTGGTTTTAGTAGATTACAGCAAACTTGAATTTTAAATTAAGACAAAAAACACTGGCACTTGAATGTAGCTTTATATATTAAAAAGCGTCTTTTTTCTAATCACTTTACGAATGAAGAGCTCATCTGACAGCTTTTATTTATAACTAGAGTTATGGCAGTACACAGGGAAGAAGATGATGTGTTTCATAAATGAAATGCATGGAGATGCACTGAGAACTGTTATGAACGGTTTCAGAACTAGCTGTGGTTTTATCAGAATGAGAATAGTAAAAACCTATCAAGTTAACTTCAATCCAAAAACAATAATCTGATCTGTGAGACATCCTGAGATGTGTGTTTGACGCACTTCTAACATGCAGCCAATCGTCAGCGATCCATTTCTGAGTTTCCATTACAAACATGTTTGAATAAAACATTTTAGCAAACAGCCTGGTCCCATGACTGGGCAGGACTCATCCACTGTTAGTGTAAAATGGACTTTCTGTGGCCTGCTGATGTACAGGAGGCTGAGAATGTGTAATTTGGGTCACATCCTTCCTCGCTCTATTCATAAGCCTGAAGTCAGTGACACAGATAGCGTCGTCAGGCGCTGAGGCGAGGAAATTAAAGACACTATACGAAGCAAACAGTTTTCTGTCTCAGGGGAAACACTTTTGGTAAATTCCTGAATGTGGAAGCCCTTACACGACTGACAAATGATGATTTTCTTTAATTAGCATGTGTCACAGTCGTACACGCTGATCCCATCTGAGCCAAACAAATGTCGTGTTTACTGCACCATGACTAAGCTGGCAGAGTCCCTGAGCTTTGGGGAAGCCTCTGTATAATCACTTACATTTCACATTAATAACATGTCTACAGACTTCAGGGGCTGAGCTCACTAATATTTACCAAGCACAAAGGGCAGGTGATGTTTTCAACTGAGTTTCATTTGTTTTCAAAGCATGTGGTATGAAGAAAGATACATCCTACAAAGCTGAAATAAAGTATCTGTACCTTAATGTCTTTTTTTGTGCAGATCCTTTAGCCACCTGTAAGTGTCAGCTGTCGAATAACTGAGTTGTCAGAACAGAGGCATCTTTTGTGACTAAGTGCTACGAAAGGTAGATATTGAAACTACCAGGTACTAGGTAGTTGGGTTACCTTTTTATTGTATATAATATTCTTTCCTGTAGGAAAGAAGTTGGTTTTTTCTTTTTTTCTTTCTTTTTTTTTTTTGAATAATTCCTTGATTAAACTCAATGTCTCCCTTCTCACTTAGCTAAGAGTAGAAATGTTCCCAAAGTTCCTTTTTTTGGTTCCTGAATAAATGAGTGAATGATCTTCCCCCTTTCTTATCTCCTGTGCCTGTGCTGTGTTGAGAGTGGCGTGTGACATGCCCTGCATTTGATTTAACGCTACTCTCAGTATTAGACTGTTGCCAGGTATTACATTTAAGAAGCCTCCAGTACACACAACTTAACTGTTACAATAATGGAAAGAGTGTAATTCATGAGCATCAAAAGCACCATATGATGCCAAATGTCAGCTACCTTAAGTGTACTTAAGCACAATGCTGTAACCCTGCAAAAAGACTTCTTTCCTCTAAGATGAAACAACTCTCAGGTTTTTTAATGATCCTTTTTACTTTGAAAACTGATTCTGGTTCTTTTTTTTTCTGAGTGAGAAATGTTAGTTTCCCACTGCTGAGGCAATACCACTGATTGCTAATGCATGGCTTCAATTTAAAGTGGAGGGCAGGAAGGTCAGAAGTCAAGGAGCCCAACTTCATCTTCAGTTTTGTCATCAGGGGGAATCCTCCAACGGTCAGTCAGAGCCCAGCTTCCTAATATGATGGTCAGTCTCCTGCTGCTGACAAGCCTTAGATTCTTTGTCCAGTCAGCACTCAGTGAGGAGTGCCTGCACGCTTACTGACATCATCATCATTATCATCATCATATCTCTTATCTAATACGGTGACTGAAAATGCTCATGACATAGAAAAGGTTCTGTCCTGAGGACTATATGCTTATAGATATCAATGGGGTGCAGCTATCGAATATTTTAGTATTCGAGTATTCTACTGAAAATCCCATCGATTAATCGAGTAATCGGATAAAATACATTTTTGTTTAGTTAAAGAGCAGTTATTTTTCAAATGAAATTTTTTTTCTCTTTAAAAAGAATTTTCTCAGAACTTGTAAACACACTTTGACACATTTTTTGTTCCTTGTACATCTTATCAAATGTTGCAGACCCAAATGGCACCCGTTTCGTAGAATGACTTATTAGTCTCCAAACTCCAGAAAAGAAGCTAGATTTGTTGCTAGTTGCTATTTTGTATAAGAGGTAGCTTGAGGGGTCTAAAAAAACTCTCTGAATATGGCCTCGGCTCTATTTGAAATACCACTATTTGATCTTTTTTAAAATTAAACGATTCCTCGAGGCGGAGAAAATTACTTGAGAATTTTTTGTAATCGAGTACCTCGAATCATACGAGGAATTGTTTCAGCTCTAGATATCAATAAACACTACTGAGATAGTTTTCACTAGCATCAGTAGAGAAGCACTCACAAGCAACTTTTTTTGTCCAAATTAGGGTTGTGAGTGTTTGGTCAACTAAATGACCAAACACTGTTACCCCTGCTAGTCAGCCCCAGGATTACCTACTGATTAACTAGAAAGAACATTTTAACCATTTTCTTGTGTGAATAAGTCCCCACGTTAAGGGGCAACTGGCTGGGGCTGTAGCAACAGTTCAAAGCTACTGCCATAATTTTTTACCTTGTAGATGTACTCGAGCAGAGGCGACTCAGGATGTCTTGTATCTAAGGTTTTGACAGTATCAGGATTAGTAATGAAGATGAGGATTTATGTTCTAGGGGTTAAGAAGCACAGGCATGCAAACGTTTATCACCAAAAGGTGGTGGTGCTAGCTCTGCCAATGTTTGCCACACTGTGCAAATGGATTCAACGGGGTTTACCAGCAGACTCTGTGATCCTGTGTTTTGTAATGTTGAATTAGGCTCAATTTCAGCTTTTTTTAGTGCATTATCCTTGTCAGCCAGTCAAAATCTACATTCTGTATAAACTACAACAAAATCAGTCTTTCTGGAACATTCCAGCCCAAATTAAATAAAATATAATGCTTTTTTCCTGGATCCCAGGCAGCCAAAGGCCATGTGACTACTTTTTTTAAAGCACTTGATCTATGGATCTGTGGATTTCAAAAGATAATAATTAAAGTAAAATAACAACCCTACCCTTAAAATGTATTTATAGTATTTGCGACCCTCAAGATCAGTGGAGTTGAAACTTTCTGTCAAAACACTGTCACAGAAATATTCATCACGACACATACCAGCTGTGAAATCAAGGATACTATTGTTTAAAAAACGTGCATGAATCAATCAGTAGCACTTTGTAATGATAATGGTAGTAAACTCCACAATGCCCTGCTTTCTTTCTTTAAGCTGTAGCTTTCATTGCCAAGTCTAATCTCCATTGTAAACACTCTAACACTGGCCTGGTACAAGCGAGCCTTAATCAGCTGTACAAGTTGGACTTTAATGGCTGCACTGAATCCTGGTGACATGCATCGAAGCCCAGCAGCCACTAGGATAACCGCAAAATACATCCAGGGGCCCAGCAGGCTAAAAATAGACTCAGCACTTCTCACAACAAGTGACTGTCTTTCAGGATGAGGGGATGTGTTCTGTGGGCTTTTTCAGCTCCTTCATGATTACTGACTGCTACACTGCTGCTGGAAATATTAAAGTATCACCAGTACCATCATTATGTGGCAATTACAGACCTACAGCAATCACTGTTTTCATCCTATAGTAACATTAGGGAACATAAAAGGAAATTACGATCATTTTCAAGGCTGGGAGGGGTTTATGACCCCTCGTCCTCCTACATAATGTCAAATCATTGGCTTGTTTTGAACACATCTGCTGTTTTAGGCTCCCTGTTCTGGCAGCTATGCCTTCTCATAAAGCACTTAGTATACTAAGCCTTAGGGTAAGTGCTCTATCACCCTTAATACTGTCATTGACCCCGACTGTCATATTACTGCTAATGGAGAGAGTGAGTCAACACAAATACCTTTCACCTCCTATTTTAGGCTGAAGAACAAGACACATGTGGAGCCACTTAACAGCTGTGCTTAACAGTTCTTCAGATTTAAGTATCTATTAAGGTTACTGGAGTGTTGCCTCCACCCTCTTTTTTTCCCTAAAGATGACCCCTTGATTCACAATTCAAAAACAAGACCAGCATGAAACAATCTGGGAAATTTTAAATGACCATTCTAGAGCTGAAACGATTCCTCGAATGATTCGAGGTACTCGATTAAAAAAGATACTCAAGTAATTTTCTCCGCCTCGAGGAATCGTTTAATTTTTAAAAAAAGATCAAAGAGTGGTATTTCAAATAGAGCTGAGGCCATATTAAGAGTTTTCAGACCCCTCAAGCTACCTCTTATACAAAATAGCAACTAGCAACAAATCTAGCTTCTTTTCTGGAGTTTGGAGACTAATGGGTCATTCTACAAAGCAGGTGTCATTTTGGTCTGCAACATTTGATAAGATGTACAAGGCACAAAAAATGTGTCAAAGTGTGTTTACAAATTTTGGAGCTACCAAAGCAAGTGCTCTTATTGACATGCTGTATCAGAAAATTCTATTTCTCGAAAAGAAAAAATTTCATTTAAAAAATAACTGGTCTTTAACTAAACAAAAATGTATTTTATCCGATTACTCGATTAATCAATGGGATTTTCAGTAGAATACTCGAATACTAAAATATTTGATAGCTGCAGCCCTAGACCATTCTCCATGAAAATGAAAGGCTTTGGTGTGATTTGTGATTCCACAGATGCAAACAGCAGGAAAGCCGTGATCCACAATTAATCAAAGGAACGTGGCGTGAAAATGTCCTTTAAAAAAAAAAACTTTAGCTTCCAAGATCAGTTCTCTACACCCTGTTTTTTATCACAACACTATCTGTTTGGGCTTAGACTGACTTTCTCCAGAGCTGAGTTGTATCTAACATCTTTTGGCAATAATTACCTTAAACAAAATGCACATGTTGAAATATTTTTCTTTGGCTCACGCAATCTAAGCATGCTTGTGGTAAAATATGAATTCACATATGATCACCTGTACTAGTTTAACAGATAACTTAGAGCAGCAAAGGCTGTATTGATCCCTTGTTCTACTCCACGAATGACTCAACGGTTGTCACTGCAGGACACCAGACCAGTGTTGCTAGATTGGGCAGTTTCCCGCCCAATTGGGCTACTTTTGATTACATCTGGCGGGGAAAAAATGCATTGGGCGGGTATATGATATTTGGGCTGCTTTTGCCAACATCTGGCGGTTTTTTATATTGTGGAAACAGCACAACAAACTGTTATTTTATGGTTTGAAAACAGTACAAATACAAAATTCAGTATACTTAATTCACTCGTATTATATTGAATTAAAAACACATTTATTTGCCGTAGTGCGCCGACGCAGAAGCCTGAGGCAGAAGCCCGCGCGCTCTCTCGTCTCTAAGGTGGAAGGTGGCTGTAGGAGTATAATGTCCGTAGTATTCGTTCTACTGGAGTTCTGGTATGGTAAATAGTAGGTGGTTGATGTTACTGCTGCTGTGTTAACTTGGGCCTGGCACTGGGATACAGGAGGTGCATTTTTTCCACATTTTCTGTGACAAGCACTGTCTGTAATAATACAACTTGCCATTTGGGCTTAAATGTTTGATACTATAAATGCATTTAAATCCATGTTTATTAAAATATTAAATGTTTTCGTGTGTAAAACACTGTTGGGCGTTTTTTTGTGTGGAAGTGGGCGGGTTCTGGAACGTGATTGGGGGGAAATAGCTCAACCAAATCTGGCAACCATGCACCAGACATGTGTCCATCTAGATGTTCCCATGGATATTATGACCTGCCTGCCTGTGGGAAAGCTGTGAAGAGATGAAGGCAATCTGAGGCACCAACTGTGAGGTGGTGACTGTTTAAACAGGCTGAGCTCTGGGACCACATTTCCCTGTGACCCTTGAGATTATCATTAGCCAAATTTTGCAACCCAACTGTGCGATGTAGCTATACCTTCAATGACCTACCACCTTGGCACGTGCAGGATCTCTGGCTGACAGGCTCATGTGTGTCGGATAACAAACACTGTCACTACTCATCAGGGGTCATTTGATTAACATCTGGAGGTCCTTTATCAGACAAGGCACAGATCTTAATGTTGTTTCGACGGCAAATGTAGGTTTTTTCGAGATGGACGACAAACCTTTGAAATGACAGGTGTCGTGCCACAATTTTCCAATCAGATTAAGCTGTAAATCGTCATGTAAAGCATACATTTGATTCCGACGGTTCAATAAAATTGACAACAGAAAGCATACAGTGTTATCTATAGTCTGGGGTGAATGGTTTGTGGGTTGGGTTTTTTTTCGCCACCTTTACAGCGACTATTGGATACTTTTTGAAATTCTGGTCAACCGATTAATACGGTCCTCGTACAGCAGTACAATCAACTGCAGATTTAAATAGTACAATTTGTGAAAAATACAACTAACCACGGTCAAACATTAACTCTTTCAGCGACGGTTGGTGTGTATAGCCGGTTTTCGTTAGCAATGATTCAGTGAACTTTGTACGACAAATGTGGCTTACATCGTTACAAAAATCGGTATTTATATCAGATTTTTGAGTGGTAATGTACATATGTTGTCAGATATTGCGGGCTAAGTGGAACTAAGCATGACAGCCAGAGTCGTGTCCGATATAGGGTGTCGCGGCGCTCGTTGTCCGATAATGGGTGCATGCAGGTTGTATTTACCTGTAATGGGAAAGAGGCGCTCTTGTTCCCCACATATCCCCGGACTACATGGCTCTGTATGGACAGAACACGACATTCCATGGCGGCTCCCGGTCAGCCGAGGAGGGATGCAGATAATCCGTTACTTCACCGACAGGCACGGTCACGCATAACAATGTGGAAAAACACCGTTTCACAAAACGAAGGCGACAAACAGTTTGGAGCAACGTTAGCCAGCTAGCTAACCTGCGGGATGGCGGTGTGTGTGAGCGCGTGTTGTGGTTGTAGCGGTTGATGATGAGCTGCGCGCGTGTGTGATGAGGGAGAGAGAGCGCGTGCGGTCAGACACACCAAACACCAGTGGGAATTGGCAGCGACCGTTAACGATGTCGCTCGTGTGGTCATTTATGTTAAACCAAATAAGACAGCAAACAAACACTGTCACAAACTGGACAGACAACAGGGGGGTCGTGTGCAGCTACACTCACACACTCCCGCTGAAGGACAAACACGCACACACAAACACGCGCGCGCGCCGGTATTCTACGCAGGCAATCTGAGTGACCGACTACACTAAATGACGTCATCAAAGGGCCATTTAGCGCATCTTTATCAGCACAGCTGGAACTGAATATATATGAATGACAGCTTTCTTGTTTTGACATTTGTTCCCTCTTACACCCTCCAAATTACGAAACCAGATTATAAAGGAATCATTTCACACATCTATTTTACCATATAGATGCTCTCCTATAATAACAGTCATACGGTATACCAGTGTACGACTTCCTCACTGTTTTCAGTGTTAATGTGCCCCCCTTTTTTGTTCCTCTGGTGTACTGGTTATGACTCACACCATCTGTATCACAGAGTCGTGACTTGAAGGGGATTTGACTTGGCACAGCCTGCTTCTGTCGGAACACGACACATGCAATAGTTTATTTAGGGTGGTATTTTTGGCACACATTGCCTTATGCAGGTATGATAACACCCATAAAGAGAGGGTTCAGCACAGACTGAAAGCGGACAGAGACAAATGCAGATGTTAAAATGACAGCTCCACCTGCTGTTCAAGCAGGCTTCCAAGGCTCAGTGCAATATTGGATTTTTTTATTACACACAGCTAAACACAGATCACAAACCACAAGTCTTTATTTTTTGAAAGAGCTATTTTAATAAAAATAAATGTTTGACTGTTAATACTGCATAGTAAAAATAACCAGCTAGTTTTCCAATTTCCCTTTATTGCCATGGAAGATCACCCAAACTTCTCTTGCCTTGTCCCTTTTCTGTCTCATGTAGTAACATGAGAGGGTAATGTAGGAGGAAGTCAAAGAGGAGAGGCAAACGGAGAGGAGATTACAGACAGGCAGAAATTGTAGATGATGGGCATCGTGGATTATTTGGAGTCCTGGTCCATTTCAGGCTCTAAGAATAAAATAGCAAAAACAGATTACTCAACATTTGAGAATGTATACAATTTTTCTCACTATACATATTCTAATAAATTAATTCCAGAATATGAATCTGTTGTAGTGCTGCAGAGCTGAAACATCGTGTTCCAGTGGTAAAAATACAATAAAAATCTCCATGAGTAATTGGATTACCATTCATAATGTGACACACATACAAGATTACTGAAGCACTGCATCACAGGGATGACTTCAGACATTGTTTTTTTCACACTGATGATGAAAAACTGCAAATTGCACTAATCTTTATGCAAAATTATCAGCTAGAGTTACCAATCTTAAACTTATGAGAGAGTCAATTTCCTTACCTTTACTTTCGTTAATAAATTAACCAATCTGATTTTAAGGGTATAAAGATAAGTATATTTATTCATAAACTAAAAGAATGCACTTAAAAAAAAAAAACACGTTTGTTGATTAATTATGTATTAACCTATCCTACTTTGCACAGCATTTGGTTGACAAAGTCATGTTTATCTTTTAACCCCTAAGCACTTGATGATAATAATTGCTATTAAGAGTTTATCTTGTCAGTTTGCTGTTGACATTTTAATTCTTTTAAAAGTGCTGTTCATTTTCTCTATTTTAAAAAAAAATATTACATGCTTGTTTTCTATTTATTTTTTCATTACATCCCAAATGAATGCAATGTGTTTGGTTCAGTTCAAAGTGGTATACAGTTAAATGCAATGTGGGCTCTCTCTGTCTCACCAGTGAAGCTAAACTCAGGGAACTTGCTCAGGTCTCCTCCTCCATAAAGTCTCTGGAGCTTTGCAGCCTCCTCTGACAGGTTTTTTTTGTAATCAGGTTCGTCCTCGAGCAGTCCGTCATTTAGCCTTAGAGATGGGGACAAAGGGAGAAGAAACATGGGGGGAAGTTAAATTATTATTATTATTATTATTATTGTTACTATCATTATTATTATCATTATTATAGTGGTGAACACTCACTTCCCAGTTTTGTAACAATCACTGTGTTTCTGAAACTTATGCCATATTAAACTGAACTTTCAGTTCTCTGGTTATTTGGGAACAGTCAAACTGCATGTCTTTTTTTTTTTTTTTTGAACATTTTTCATGTCTACCTACTTGCGCATCTTGCTGTATTCTCGGATCTTCTCCAGGAAGAGTCTCTGTACTGGATCTAGTTCTGACAAACACATAAATACAAGTCTGTTAAAACTCATCCTTGAACTATTACCTGTTTTTCATCAGATCTGGTTATCCTTTTTTTTTCTTAAGGACAATGGCTGGACTGGGACAGAAAAACCAAAACTGTCTTGGTTGAAGGTGAGGTTGAGTTGGTTGTGATTCATGTGCTGTTCATAACAATGTGTGTACCTGTTTGTGTCTCTGTTTCAAAAATGTTCTCTAAGTCATCGGTCTGTGCCTCCGTCACCTCCTCCATTTCTTGTTCCTGCAGCATTTCACTTGGAGCTGGAGCAGCTGAGAAGTCATCCGCCACCTCTGCCAATGTTTGGACATTTGCTGACCCCAGAAAATAACACATAAGAGGATGTAGGGTAAGAGCTGATAAGATGATTACACTTTCTAGAGCATCTGGCACTTCATCAACAAAAAGTTAACACTATTTTTTTTTTAAAAAAGCAAACATGTTCTTTAAATCAGTGTGGCTATAAGTATCTTGCGTCACTCAGCGTTTCCTTGGTGACCGGACTCAAACTTACCATCTGATACCTTTGCACCTGCATCCATCTGATCAGTCAGGCCTTCAGTTACACCTTTTAAGGGTCCTGGAACAGAAAACAGCAGCTCCTCCATCAGTTCATCCACCTGCAGGTCTCCAGACAGAGCTTCATCTTCAGGCAGAGACAGAGACTGGATGTTCAGTGCATCAGTCACCTCTTCAGAAACCATCTCATCTTTAACCACCATCTTTTTCTCTTCAGCAAGAACTGCTGCTTCTTTCTCCAGATAATCTGAGGTTTCACCCAGAAGGTCACTCTCCAGATTTCCGAATGATGCCTCAACTTCAGCCAAAGTCACCGACTCAAGAGTCATGGCCTCCAAGTTTGTCCTTTCCCGCTCTTCAGAGTCTTTTTCTGATTCCTGACCAATTACTTCATCCTGTTGCGCCAGTTTTGGGTCAGCAAGTTTAGTTTCAGGTGGCTGCCCTGATCCTTGTTCAGAACCAAACATGGCTTCAAGGATAATAGATGTCTCAGCTTCTATTGCTTCAGTTGCTTCTTCAATAGATTCTAGAGACAGCAGCTCAGCCTCAGTCGTGCTATCAAAAACAGCATCCTCCTCTTCCTCTTCCTTGGTTGTTGCTTCCATCTTCTCCTCCTTTGCAAGTATGTCAGCCTTTTTCTCGAGTTCATTCCTTGTTTCTAGCAGAACATCTGTTTCAAGTACTCTTACTTCAGCTTTCACATTAGCTAGAGTTATTGATTCCATCGTCATGGCCTCTGCTTCAGCTTCCTTCTCCTCTGTGTCCCTGTGAGCAGATGGACCAGAGACCAAATCAGGAGTTTTGGATATAATTGCAGGAACATGAAAGAGAAGCTCTTTCACTAAGGCACCACTTTCTCCTTCCAACTCTTGAAGATCCTCAGAGAGTGAGTCCCATTCTGAGAGAACTTCACCTAAAGGTTTACTCTCATCATCCTTTAAGTTTTCCGCTTCAGCTGCAGCTCCGCTTACAGCTCCACTCCCATCCTGCATCAACAACTCATGAAATTCTTCTTCTGCTTTTTCATTGAGGAAACTGTTTGTTTGGATAAGCTCTTCACTTTCTAAAGACTGTACCTGAACCTGAACTCCATGAAGTGTTACTGACTCCAGTGTCATTTGTTCAGGCTTGACTTCTTCCCCCACAAATCCTGACAATGAATCTTGGGTGGGCTCCAAAGGGAAGGAAGCAAGATCTTGAGCCTTATGGAGTAAAACGTTGTCAGCAGCTTTAGTTTCTAACGTAGGCTCAACTTCACTTTCAGAAAGAGTAGCTCTACTCTCTGTAAAAGATGTGCTGGCCTCTACCATGGGTTGTATTGTAATCTCTGCTGAAGGTTCCTCTGTGGCGCTGACCACTTCTAAATCTTTACCGTTCACTTGAACAGCTTGAGCTGCTTCATCTGCTACAATTTCTACCACGATTTCTACTGGTTCTTCAGGGACATCCAACGTATTCTCTGTTGTTTCCAGAGCAGAGGTACTGGCTTCTACATTTGGTTCCACTATTGTTTCTCCTTCAGCAGTTTCTGAGATGTTAAAATGACCTGAGTCTGCAGTATTATTTTGTACTAACTGAGCTGGAGAATCTCCTGCTGCATCTATTTTTGGCTCTAATGGAAAGTCAAATGCAGCAGCACCAATCTCTATTGTTTCCTGAGGAGTTGTTTCTAATGCTGGTTCTAATACTGGTCCCTTTAAGGGTTCTTCAGCAGTGTCCAAGAGGTTTAAAGATCCAGCCTCTGTGCTGCTGCTTTCTAAAGTGTGATCTGCTGTATCCACTACAGCAGATACAACAACAGTAGCTTTATTCTCTAATGCTTCTTGAGATGCATGGACCTCATCTGATGGCTCCACAACATCCACAACAGAAGAGTTTGAGAGGTCTAAAGGACCTGTGCTTTCATTTGGTATTTCTTGAGCTACATAATCTACTTCTACTGCCAATGCTGGCTCGACTGAAGTTTCCAAAAAGTTTTCTAATGTTTCAGACTGTGAAATGTCAACCGCTGTGTCTGTGCTTTTGGCTTCAGCGATCAAATCTGGTGTGGTTTCTATTGTAGGCTCTACTGGGCCATCAACAGCTACTCTTGTATCAAGTGTTTCAACAGTAAAATGGCTGGTTTCTACTGGAGACTCTACTTGAGTCTCTACTATAGGCACTTCTTTGGCAGTATGTAAGGCATCAGTCACTCCTGAGTCTGTGTTTTTGGTTTGCGCCTCTTCTACTAGATCTGCAATGGCAGCAACTTCAGGTGGTCCCACAGGAGCAGCAGTAAAGAATGATGGAGGTGTTGAAGAGGTTCTGACATGTTGAGCTGAGGAAGATGAAGACAGGAGGTGTAAAAACAAGGAGAAGGGAAAGAAAAAAAAGGCACAAGAAAAGCCAAAAAAATTGTTTAAAATTATACAAAAATGACCATCCCTTCTTTAAATTATGGAGCATGTAAATAGTCACTTGCAACTGGATTTTCCTTCCAGTTTATTGTTTTGCATGTCAGTCCAAATAACCAACATGACCTCATCTAACATTGGAATTATTTCTGAATTTCTGCAAGTGCTTATATCTTATTTTAGTTAAATGTGTGGAATTATATTTTATATAAGCCACATACATCTGATGAGTACAGAATAATGTCTAATTTCAAGATATTTAATTACAAAAATCATGCATATAAGGAGTAAAAACACGCAAATGTGGTAAGACAAATTTGCCATTGAAATTTCTTGAAAAAAGATCTTTTTACTACTGACAAGCAGTCAAGGTGTCATTTTTGTCTTTTGATATCTTGAAATACACATTTTTCTCAGACTTTTTGGGTGAATTTGGCTCATATTTAGTCTAATAAGACATTTTTTGTAATAATAAAGACATAAAAACTTGGTTGGATTTCAGTTTTTAAAGTGTAGCTTTACTCTGACTCCCTGAACGTGTCGCTGACCTTTATCGACAGGGGACCCTGTACCCGGCCTGCGCTGGGAGTAAAGTTGCTCCAGGAGTTTTGCAACGTCTACACGTGGCTGTGGTTTAGCTTTCTCTGTTGGTAGCAAACAAAATAAAGAGGGAATGAGATGACTTTAGCAGAAATCTATATGGACATACTTTGCTACACGGTGTGAGTAGATTAAATACATTCACCCGCTGAACATGAAAATGTGCCTTTTCTCACCTGTACTTACTAACCTCAATTGGAAGAATAATCATGACAGAAAATTCGGGCAGTTATGACATCATGAGATGAAACATGAGGCATCAAAGTGTGTTTGTCTTACTGATGTGTGTTCTGCGTGGTTCTTTTCTGTCTGATGCTTTGGTGCTGAACAGAGCAGTCTGCGGCCTCCACACAAGTCTGCACAGCTCTCTGTGAATATACTGCACACACACACACAAAAAAAAGTTATGACATGCACAATAAAATTTCAAAAACTTAGCGGTTTATATGACAAACTTTACCTGAACATGTCATTTTAAAATAAATTACTGTTCATATGTGAAAGACACATAACAAATATATCTATAGTCCTATGGGGCAACTCAATCAAGGAAGGGGTATTTGTACCTTTTACTTGAGTATAAGCAGCGATACCTCAGTGTACACAATGGGCTGAGCATTGACCCATAACAGGTCAATACAGCTTAGTCACATCACTGAGTTTACTGACCATGCAGTGTTAATGGGTATGTTTCAGTCTCATGGGTTTTATATTATCCAGAGCCGTGGATGAAATAAAATAGAAACGAGTAGAATAGAAAGTCTTGACTGTAATTACAAGGAATAAGACAAAATATATTCAGACTAGAACATGACGTTTCTTTGGACAGTGTGTTCATAGACACTATTCATTTTGGGACCGATAATGAAAAGTAGTCTTTTTTGTCACTTGTACGACTGAAATTGTAAAAACCACAAACAAGTTTGATAATTAAAGTGAGTTAATCATACAAAATCCAATGAGTGGCCTGAGTCATGTTGCATGTTGGGGTCATTCATGGTTTATTGGAATAAAGGGTCACATGCCCCTGGGGGAGGAAGGGGATAAAGTCATTGAATTGGGTGGCCCAAGCACCCGATAAAGGGTTGTTTTGATCCAGAAAAATAGCAATATAAGGGGGAAAAAACTATTTGTCCTGGCCCATGTCAATAGTGCTGTTTTGTCCCACTGAATAAACGTAACCCTGTAACTTTGTGTGCCTAGAAACTCTAGATATAAAAGAAAAGCTATAATCTTTTCAGTTTTTATATGGATACCACTCAGCTGTCACAGCTGGCCCCTAAGCATGCCTTCCTTATGTCATGATTGCCAGTCTAAGTGTTTAACCTGTAAAGCTTAAAAATAACTCAAACTTTTCAAAGACATCCAGTAAATTGAAACCGTTTGTTAAAGTAACAATTAGACATAAATTAAAGATAATGTGCTTAAACACTGCACGATAAGATTACTTTCCACCTCCATATTGTTAATCTTTCACTGTCCTAGGTTAAATACATGGGTAATTCAGCCTTAACATAGTCAAACAACAAGTTGACTTACCCTTACGCATGCTCCTGTTTCTCTCCTCATCAAAGCAGCAGCCATGAGTTTTTAAATAAATAATATATGTCAGAAAATAAGAAACTGGTCTAGCTAGCAGGTCTTTGGTAGCGCTGAAGAGGAATGACGGGTCATCGCTGGAAAGTACTGAATGTCCTGAGTCCCCCTGTCTTCCACCATTGCAGTATTACTCTCTTCTTATAGTTCTGGACACACAGAGAGATGTTTGATAAGCCAACAGAAATGCACAAATTGCAAAATAAGTATTTGGCTAAACACAGTGAGTACAGCGATCATACATCCTCCTATGTCCACCTGCATCAGATAAATAAATACCTTACCATTTAATGTTTTGTTGATGTTTTCTTGCAAGGTAATACTTATTATTCAATTTTAAAACACGTGTACAGATTGTGTTAAAAGCTTTATTTAGCTTACGTAAAGCTACCTCACTCAAAGCCTCCAAATGCAATTACAAACAATATCAAGAGAAGATGAACACTCATCCGGCGAGGTTTTCCAAAATAAAAGCATGGGCAATGATTACGAAGTTTCACTGAAGGGTAACAATAATACAGCTGCATCTACAGATGCAAGGGGAGCCCAGGGGAAACATACATTTAAAGTACCTGCTCTTTTCCTCCGAAAACACGAAATTTCATGTTCAAGAGATTTCAACTTGTTATTGTTCTTTGGACCAATATCCTAACTTGTTAAAGCCTGACAAATCGTTTTTGTTTGTTTGTTTGTTCGATTTTTTGTTTTTAATTTGATTGTTGTTGTAGGTATTTTTTTCGTCAAACCAGGATCATTTTCTTGTTATCTAGAAAAAAAAACAGAAGTTACAAAGATAGGTCAGACCATTGACACCATTAATGCTTTAGGTCTCAGGTCAGACTTAAACTGGAGTTATAATTACCTGATGCTCAGTTGAGATCATCAGTGCATTACATATATGGCCTCATATCTGGAGATTAGTCTAGTATTAATAATTTTACTTGGGACTGTACACGGTTCAAGTTGGCCTAGTTGATATTTTTTGGTTACACTTTTAACCGTGTTTTTCCTGACACCCTATCAAATGGGTGTTTTTAATAATTCAACCGACATGGTTTTGATAGGTATATTTTGCATTTAATTATTTAAATAAATGGTATATGAAAGGTTAAGGTCAAATCTATAAGTCACTCAATGCATTATGGTTGCAACCCTTATTTTATTAGCTACAGATTTGCGATTCAAATCATGCAGTGCTGCGTACAACCATCAATATGTCAACTAACCCTGCCCCCTGACAGAGATTTTACTTTACACATTTGCTCTATTTGAACTAGTAGACCTTTTTTTAAAAAAATCAAGGAGGTGAATCCAAACGTCCCAACGGACAACTCAGGAGACCTTTATTCTGAAAGTAACACTGCCAATAGTTCAAATAATTATTGGCTAAATTTATCTCTCTTGACGCATGATCTTTGTGGACACCGCCCCCTTTCTGTGCATATGACAACACAACACAGAGCTGTAGCTGTAGTCACACCCCCTCATGCTTTAGTTAAAATGTAGATTTTACTGAATTGAGACAGTGAGGAGAAAATGTGATATACAAGTACGAAGACTGCTGTGATCATTTCTCAGTGAAACTCAAGCTGCTAAGGCTCAGTGCAGCCTGAGTGAGTCTCTTTTTAGCTGTGTGCTGTAGGGTCACATACCTTGTCACAGAATGTGACATTGGCTGGTTATGTCTTTGGCAGACTCGGAAATAAGAGAAACCTTATTGTTTGTCTTCTGCTGGATAAAAACATTGAGTTGTTCGTGCAGCACCAAGCTGCAACCATCTAAAAGCATGCAAATAATGTTAGAAATACTGCAATCTTGAATGACCACTTGGGGCTGGCTCCAATCAGAAGTTTGACCCTTGCACAACCAGCAACCTCCAGTTTAAAAATAAAAAAGCTTATGCAGAAATGCTAAAAACTCCAGTTCTCTAACAGACTACCAGAGGCTGACTCCTATGAAAATAAATAAATAAATAAATAATTTTTTTTTAAAAATTGGTCTGACTACCTATATTCTCTTTCAGCATACACTGTACAGGGCTGAATTTTTTCACAACTCAATATTTTCCGAGTTACTAAACTTACAAGTTTTGCCCACTTAAGGGCATGACTAACTTGACTAACGGTGGGTGTAGCTGTCGGTAAATAAGCTAAACCCCTGCTTCTAAAGGCCTGCTTCTTTGTCTCAAACAAACTAAAAAGAAAACAGGGTGAGTTTAGCAGTTCTAATA
Organism: Halichoeres trimaculatus; assembly: GCF_033239565.1. Taxonomy (NCBI): domain Eukaryota; kingdom Metazoa; phylum Chordata; class Actinopteri; order Labriformes; family Labridae; genus Halichoeres; species Halichoeres trimaculatus. The sequence goes on along the minus strand of NW_027437186.1, from coordinate 16,571,312 downwards.
TGGCATCTGTCGAGGATGGGCTTCAAAACTCTGTACCAGAAACAAATGGGTGATGTCACAAACATATATCACGTCTATGGTCCGACATTTATATTTAATTGCTGAGTCAGACTGAAAGGACAGGTGGGTGCCAGTAGCTGTCCTCTGATTTTCTTGTTAACCAGTTTATGCCACCAAACTTGACCTCTTCACAATTAACTCTCTGGTCCAAATTTGGTCTCCTCTGTGCAAAATGAGTAAAAACCAGAAGTGATGCACTTTTTATACGTGATCCATGCCTTAAACTTTTTGAATCACCAAAGAAGCAGAAACAGCCGCAGTCTTGGTCCAACAGAAATTTATTCTGAACATTGAAAGACAACAACGTACATCATCTTCTACAGTGATAATTAACAGCAGGCTGTCTCTAACGCCCCCCTGTAGCGCTCATATATTAACTCTCAGAAAGCAGTAGTATTATACACAACCTGGAACAGTGAGAACGGGTTTAAACTGGATCAGGTTAGTTTCAGTGTGTGGAGGCGGAGCTGGAAAAACATCCAGGGGGATCTAAGACAAATTCATCAATATTATTCATTGTTATCATCTTCATCACCAGCTTCAGTCTTGAGAGACACAAACATTCATTCACACCTTCCTCCACAGTCAAGCTGCTGCACCTGGCTGAGCCTATCTGACGTCTACCTTTCACTAACTTTTTAAATTGCCAATTTCTTATTCGCAAACATACCTACAATTCTGCTGCACGAACTGGCAGCATTATTTCTCTGACTGATGAATACAGCGGCCATTTTGAATACTCCGATTTGGAAAGAAGATATGCTGCCTTCAAAGAAACTCCTGAGTTTGTACAAAGACAAGAAGAAGAAAGAAACGCAATGATATGCTGGACAATTAGTTGAAAATAAAACAAAGAGCAGTGCTAGAAAATAAACACATACAAAAAAACAGTTTTTAGCACAACTTTACCTAGCTAGCCTTAATTTGAAGGCACCAGAAGTAAGCGGCAGCTATGAAAGGTAGAACAAAACATGAAATGATTCTCTTCCTTAACAAAGCCAAATCTCAAAAACTGGAATTTGAAAATATTTTGACCAATAAGAAGCTGCTGTAGTGAAGATCTCAGATGGTTATGGCTAACATGCTAGCTAAATCTTTGCTGTCTTCATTCTGCCTTTTAGCTTTTGTTCTCAACGTTTTTTCAGGAAATACACTTCTTATGAATAATTTTACACTCCTGTAATTTTGTGAAGCAAATTCTCACATCAAAAGATATAAGTTGTGATATTCTTTATGTCCCCTATTTTACACAAAACAGTAACAACAAACTAACAAGTATATCCCCATTTGGTACCTCTGCACCTCGAGAGCCCACGTGAGCATATTTATTGTGATTTAATCCATAGACATTAGAAAAACACTTTAATCCTTAGTTGCCAAGTCAATAGATAACCCTAGGTAGAAAAAAAGTCTGAAAATTAGTGACATATTCTGTGTAGGTAAGACCTCCTTGAAATTAAAGTGCCAGGGTTCAGTTTAAAACGGATAAAATAAGAGGAAATACTTAAACATTCTGTACATACATATAAATTCAGCTTCAAACTTAAAATGTTTTGAATATTGATCAATTCCTGCCTCAACTATTCAAAATGGCCGCCATTAAAACATCTGACGAGTTGTGCCTTGCTCACTTCTAACATCACTGACAGCTTGGTTTTGAAAAGCGCTTTCAACATTGAGCTCTTTCAGGGTTATTGTGTGGAAATGTACTAAAGTAGGTCTCTGCTGGATACACATATGCAGTACTCAGAATGTTGGAGGATCTCTATCTAGCTTTTGGCCCTCTGATTTTTTTCAGGGTTGTTGTTCCCTGCATAGTGACAAACACTCTGACAACTCTGCCCAGCAGCAACATGACAACAGAGGTTAGATGTGTGGCTAAAATTAACTCAAACTACAACCGGAAGTGTGCCCAGTATCCCCATAAAATAGTATAAAATAAGACATTCCTCTCACAGTACTGTGGTAAAATTAGCTGTGACACCTGTTCCTGCACCTGTACCCTGGTGATCTCAGTTTCAGCCATGTCATTATCAGCATTTTTATTATTATTGATACATCTGATAGGGACACCCTGACAGGCCTGCCATTTATCTACTCTGGAAACTTGTCATATATTGGAGTAAAAACTTTCTGTATCTTCAGCATATTAGCATCATTAGCATTTCTCATCTGTACATATTTAGCACTCTGAGATATTTTGACAAGTGTGCAGTGGAGGCCCAAACAGAGCAAAATTCAAAAGTTCCTCAATGCTTGACTTTAAGACTCTGACAGAGACTTTTGTAAGACTTGACATAAAAAATAAAGAAAATGTACAATGAACCGTACCTTTAATTAGCCTGTCCACCTTAACACATACACACACAGTCACTCACATCAGCTTTCTGTCTTGCCCCCTCACACACTCACACACTTTTCTAAACACACCCAGGGGTTTGGGTTTGCTGGGATGAACAAGGAGGGCTGGGATTGTCACTGGAGTGTCTGTGAGACTGTCTGATGAAGAAGAGGAAGAGGAAACACTAAAGACCTGGCTCTGACCTCCAAGGGACTAATGATGATTGAACTGGATCAGAGTGGACTGAAATACTGATGTGGACCTGAATGCAGGAGGTGGGATGTAGACTGGACTCGACTGGAGACTGGACTGGGATTCAAATTTCTGGTAGCACAAGATTATGAACCATGAGCTAACTGTTAAGAACACCTGTTAAAGTATGGTTTCATTGTCTGTATTTTCTATTGTAACATCATAGATTGCTACATAGTTTGAGATATGACAAAAAACTGAGACAGGTTTTGCCTTGAATGTAGCGTACTTTTGCTTCATCAGGATCTGTGGAAACCAGGATTAACGTAGCATAAGAATTTAAAAAATGATATGTACGTAAAACAGCTACGATAAATTCCTTATTTCTACTGCAATAATGTAGTTTAAAATAACTGATTTAAAGGAGGGGACCACACCGCCCCCTGCTGTCTGTGTTGACGCTACACCTCTTTAGAATTACTACAGGCATAAACCAAGTTTATAGATTAATAGCTGCACCTGGATTTCTTGTTTGTCAGCAGTAGAAATCTTCAAATAACAAGAATTCACCAAAAAGTAACTTACACATAGGGGATTTCAAGAGTTTGTTGCCTGGGCAGTCACTCACGTTGTAAAAAAAAAAAGCCCTAATATGCTTGATAATTCCTCATAATGTTCATTTTTTTCTCTTGAATTCAACAAGAAAACCGACCAAACAATGCCTCACCCATTTTAAGTCGAAAGCTTGAAGGAAATAAAATTGCCTAAACTAAGTGAATCCAGTCCAGTCCAGTCCTACCCAGCTGTCATGTCCAAATCATATCCTTTGGGTCCCTTGGGAAAACCCAGTCCAGTATAGCCTCGTCCAGGTTTTTTATGGTTCTTCAAACAGCTGGAGGTCCAGTCTGACCACAATCTCTCCTGTGGGGACCTCATGGAGCAGCAACCGCTTTGTGATTGGTCCTTTAGAGCCTTGGTCCTTCTTTATTTCAGCCAACCGGATCTCTGTCCTGCCCAGGAAATCTGACAGGGAAAATAGGACGTTAAGAGCATGTGTGTGTGTGTGAAAGTGTCAAGATGAAGCTTTTCCCTTTTGGAGGTGTGTGTTACTGACCGTCAGGCGAGAACTGGTCTCGTTCAAACACAGTGACACAGAGGACGTCCTGTTCCAGGTCCTTTATAAAAAACTGACAATTGGAGTTCCACTTTGGATTCAAAGTGTCCTACACAGAGACAACACAGAGGAAAAAGATGTAAATAAGCAATTTAGTGAAAACACTGAAGTCAATCACTGATACCCATGTCTTAGTTACAATGCTAATAGGTTTTACTCATTAAACAAGAGCCTTCATTAATCTATCACCAAACTGAACGTTGAGTCATCAATGAATTTATGCTGGCTCAGCCTCAACATTGTCATTGTTATTACTCCCAGAGGTATGGTGGCCCTGAAGGGCAATGGGAAAAAATATTTCAGAAGCACTACTACATTTCACAAACCACAAATATATTTCAAAACACATATATTTCACGGAACAAAAATAAATTTCATAAGACACAAATACAGAATGCAAATAAAAATCACGGATCACAAAATAAATTTCACCAATCACAAAATAAATCTCACCAATCACAAAATAAAGCTCATCGATATCAAAAAAAGTTTCAACCATCACAAACGATGGGTGAAATTTATTTTGTGATTGGTGAAATTTATTTTGTGATCAGTGAAATTTAATTTAGGATGGGTGAAATTTATTCTGTGATCCTAAAATGTATTTTGTGATCAGTTACTTTAACTTGTGATCTGTGATTTTTATTTGCATTCTTAAAATTGTTTTTGTGTTTTTTAAAATATATTTGTGGTTTGTTAAATGTATTAGTGCTTTTGAAATTTATTTTGCGCTTTTTGAAACATTTATTCCCATTGCCCCTCAGGGCCACCATAAAGAGGTCCTTAAAACACTTTTGAAAATGTTTCTTTTCACAAAAAAAAAAAAAAAAAAATCTTGCCTGTAATGTTTTTGTGATATGGCACTGTGAACCCATGGTCACCTCACAGTATGGGTTACTTTTTCCTGCAATCAGAAAAACAAACAGCCACTTTTTCAGACAAAGAACAATGTCAAAGACTTAAGAAAAAAACAAGAAGATCACTCTATCACATTGGTTTTTGTCTCAAGCAAGCTCGTGGATTATGGATCCGACACCCTGCATCGGGGCCTGATTTCAGGCTGGACACTTTTTGTTTGCTGATTTTCTATTTTCCAACACCAGGAGTGTGTACGTACCATGTGAGCGACAAGGTTTGAGCTCGATCCCCTCCACAATGTTGACCATCAGTCTGCCAATACCTGTCGCCCTCTGAGATCGTACTGAGACAAAGAGATGGTTTGTTGCTGAGCAGGCCTTAGATGAACTTTTTAACGTTGCACATGACAGGTAGATAACAATCAGGATTAAAAAAGAAACATAGGGGTACCTAGATATGCCTTCTCCCTCTTCTTCTTCTCTGTCTCAATGAAGAGTTCTGAAGCTGCCTTAATTTTCTGAACCCAGGCTGTCCTGCATGAAAACACGCACAAGGACAGAAAGAAAGCACACTTTTTAATGGAGAGTTCTTTTCATAAGGAATAACAGCAGAAAAGACTTTCACAGTGTGGAGTCTCTTCTTTTTCTTGATTCAACAACCTTGGGCACTCAGTACAGCCCTTACATAATGTAATACACATTACCTTTCATTGATGCTCTCAGCTCTGAGGGTGTAAACTCTGTCTATGTGAGATATATGGAAGAGAGGTTCATCTCCTGACGGGTCTGTCGGAAGCTTCACTAACACTTCATTCAGGAAAATAGGCTGAAAGAGACAAGACAGCTCAGTTATAGAGCAAACACAGAGCAAATATTTGCAGTTCTTTCAAAGAAATAATATGAGTCTGAGTGAAGTTGGATCATCATGAGCTATCTTACCGTTTTGTACATGCGGTACTGCAGGTGTGTTTTTGATGAGAAGACTTTGTCTGAACCTGAAGAGCCCAGAGGTTTGGTGACCTGTGAGATGGATACAGATATAACCTTTGAATATAACTACTGTATTATTGTTGTTGAGTAATAATGCAGTATTTGTCTTTGAAATGCAGCCATGTAGAAGTAAGGAGTAGCCTGAGTTAGTAATACACATAGTATTATAGTATAGTATTACTACTTATAAAACCTCTCGAGTTATGTGTTTTTGCACGTTTACTTCCAGATGAAGGGTCGTCAGGCTCACCTGTGTCAGCAGCAAGAAATCATTGAAGAGGAAGCCGTATAGCTCCTTGCTGCTCTTTGCTTTGAATAACTTTCCACTGTGGAGAAACTTTCTGGGACCCAGACAGTTTGTGACTGAGTTAAACACAAGTTGCTGGAGGACAGAGAGGAAAATATATTATCTCCACGGACAGATAAACAATTTGAGCCACAACATGTCAAATACAACACACAGGATCCAAAAACTAAACGACAGTTAGATGGCACATGATTATTGTCATCTTACTTTAATATCTCTGTTCTCGTCATTTTTACGCTGTATTTTATTCTTTATTGAAGGTATTTGACTTTTATTCCATTATTCAATCAAGTACAGGACCAGGAGAGAGCAGGAAACAGGATGGGAGTGTGGAATGACGCGCCAGCAAAGGGCCACAGGGTCCATTCAAATCTGGGCAACCCACTTGAGGGCTAGGCCACACAGCCCCTTATTTCTGCTGTTTATAAATAAATTAGACATTAAGAGCATGCATAGGAGGCAGGAGACTCATACAAATAAACTAATAATTACTTAACTTATTAACTTAAATTGGGTTTAGCTTAGGAGCTCCAGACACAGCTTGTTATCTGGATTTTATAAAAGCATGACTCCAAAGTGTCCTTTTTTTCCTATAGTATCTTATTTAAAGTATTAATTGAAAATGTTTTCATTTAAACAGTTGTCTGTTAGCCTCATGTGTAATATTTCTTTTCAAATATATTCATTCAGTGGAATAGCTAATAAAAAACAAAGGTATGATTGGTTGTTAGTAAGTGCATATAAGTGTTTGTTTTGCTGTGTGTGTGTGTGTGTGTGTGTGTGTGTGTGTGTGTGTGTGTGTGTGTGTGTGTGTGCGTGTATGTGTGTGTGTGTGTGTCCGTAGGACTGCTTCAGTTACCTCAGACAGGCCTTCACACTGGACGTGAGCCTGGATCCACTCCAGACGATCTGAGTTCTCCTTTTCTCTGACGCCCTCATTCACCTTAAAAACAACAGGAAGTCAGTGTGCTGCTCGCTCAGTGTGAGTGTGTGTGTGTGTGTGTGTGTGTGTGTGTGTGTGTGTGTGTGTGTGTGTGTGTGTGTGTGTGTTTGAAGCGTGCATATTCAGGAGTTACTCTCCTGAACCTGTAACAACAGTAATCATTAGAAAAGCACAAGCCACATGCAATGTTTACCTGTGAGCACAGCTCTTCAGCTTTCTCCAGAGCAGCTTTCAGGTGGCTGTGGTCTGGATGAGACTCTGGAGTGTTTTCTAATATCTGTGGGTCAAAAGAAGAAATGAGAAAAAAACACAGAATTAAGTGTGCATCTTCACTGTTGAGGGCAGGGAGGGTGTGTGGCACATACATTCTTGATGATGAGTGGGTAGCGTGTGACTCTCTGCATGGGTTTGAGCAGGAAGCTGGACAGAGGCATCCCCTTACACCTGGGATCCATGGCTAATCTCTGAAACAGAGAGAAACCAAGACACAATTTGAATGATAGATCAAGATTTTCATTTTTTAAATTTACACATTTTACTGGCGATTCTATAGAGACCATCCAACCCAGTTGACCCGGTAAGGCACCAATCCTATTACAGCAGTGATAGATCTCCAAAGTGACAGTTTTGAAAAAATCAACCTGCTGATGGTTTCGTTTGCATTTGTAGGTCACATAGAGAGAGAAAAGGTTAAAGATAAAAATGCTGCAAGGTAACACAGACAGTGTGTGTGTGTGTGTGTGTGTGTGTGTGTGTGTGTGTGTGTGTGTGTGTGTGTGTGTGTGTGTGTGTGTGTGTGTGGGTGGGTGTGTGTGTATTTTATACCTTCAGAAAGTCTTTGATCTCAGGGTTGTCATCTGTTTTCTGCTGAATCAGCGTGGCTCCGTTCAGCTGACAGGAACAGAATCTAAACATAAAAATAAAGAGAAAACACAGACATGACACCCAGCTACAGGACTGCTGTTTGACTTCTGCTGAAATTACACTGGGGAAATATTTGAAAAAAAAAAGTGTTGAGTTTGATTTTTATGCTGATTAAAACTAAAATTGACATGCTGATTTCAAAACTGAAGCCTGTTCCTTTTCTAGCACATCAAGTTTACCCTTCAGATAAGCGAACTTCCACTTATTAGCTGTAGTAAGACTTGCCAGCTGATTACGATTGGACTCATCTACAGCTATGTGGCAACTTGTTTGAGTAGTCACAATTGAGACAGTGCAATGAGAGGTGTGTGCAGCTCCCAATAGGTCAGTACTAACAATATCTGCAAACAGAAAGCTAGCATAGTAGGAATGAAGAGGATTTGTGCTGGTTTTTCTCTTAACCTTGTAACCATGGGCATAGTGTTGTGAGTTCTATTTCGTTTTATGCTGGGTTTTTTTTTTCTTTAAAGCTTGTAAATTTTTCATCTTAGTGTTTTATTTACATATGTATGTACTGTATTTCCTTTATTCCAGATCATGTCTGCTCCTGTAGCTCCTCCAGTAGCCATATCCTTTGTAAAAACACAATAGTGTTAAATAAAAATTGCTGTCATGGCTGTTTCTTCCATATTTCATTGTATGTTAATTGAAAATTTTTGTAAAACAAGCACATATCTGTTAAGTTAAGTATTTTTCATATTTTGCAAGAAATGGGAATCCTATGGTTCAAAAACTTGATGTGATAGAGAAAAACTGAGATCAGTTTTGGATTCTGCACCCCAAAATTAGCAGCTGTCAGACCTAACTCAATAAAAATTCCCTAGTGTTAAAGACACTGGACAGCACCTGATGTATGGCTGCATGTGAGGCAGCTGGTTGGTCAGGATGTCGCCAATCATCTTCACAGGCATCCGATCACCTGACATCTTCTTCCTCACCCGTAGAGCCCTGGGCGGGGGAAGCAGATGATTTAGTACATGTGGGTTTTTAAACAAGATATCAGGAAAACACTAATTTCGATATCTAAAAGAAAAGTGTTTCCACTCTTGTGGTACTGTTGTGTGTTTTTAGTGTTTGTCTTTACTTGAGTAGTTTGATGTTGCACATGATGAGCTCCTTCCAGTTGACAAATATCATGGCAACCTCCTTCTCCGTCAGCAGCTCACACTCCAGAAGAGGTTTGTGAAAGATCTAAACACACACAACAGAAGAGTCGTCACATTTTTTTAAATACGAAAAAAACTGATAATAAAACATTTACATTTGAAATATTTAGTCAAAGTTGAAGGCTCTTTTTCCTTTTTGCTTAACTTGTTCTTAAAAATGATTGTATCTTCTTCTGGCCATTGGGTCTTTAGGTGCCTCACAGTAGATTCAAAGCAAATTTTTGCCCCACATGACTCACAAAACAACTGCAGGGAGTGTTGATAGTGTAGCTACTACTTGTGAGTATTCACCCTTAAGAGCCGAAAGTTTCCAGCAAAGCCTTTCTGGTGCCATTACTTGACTGAAACCTATCCTTCAATCAAGGTTTTTTCACTGATTTGTAAGGAGATGCCACATAAAATTCAATTTTGCTTTCCTATAATTTAAACATGGATACAAAGTAACAATGCTGGATGTTGATACTAAATGTGTGGAAATTTTTACGAACCACCATGTATTCATATGTTGCAGAAATCCCTGAATCTAACTGTGAACTGATCAAAACGGTCTGTACTACAAGTAGTTTATCAGATCTTAAAAACTTGCTAAAATGTCACCGTTATTGCATAAGGACATGATTTGTAAGAAACTGGTTAATGACACCTTAAAGGGGCGGGCCTCAAACACCAAGGTCTGCCCCCCCTCAACAGGCGTTCATAGGGCTGGCTAATCAGAGGGAGGGGGGTTTACAAAGCGGGGAGCTTTAAAGAGACAGCAGCTAAAACGGAGTGTTTTAAACAAAAGCTGTGATAAGAGTTTTCTAAAACACACAGTCACTCACGCCAGCGAGTGAGAAAAAATATGGATTTTTCTGTACCCCCCTCTAAAAGAATTAATGAAACTGGATGGCAAAAATGTTGAGGTTCTTCTTTTTTGTGCAAGTGACAGCTTGAGCTCAAAAAAGGCCACAAACAACATTCCTTTTACGAGCTTCTATGATTGATAACTGATAAGGTGGCATATAATGGAGTTTATTAGACTGAATTTAACAAATGTCAGCTTGAGAAAGACACTTCAAGAAGGATTAAGGAGCAAGGTTATATTAGTTAACTACATACATTGCAGTTAACTCAAACTAATAAAAACTAGAAAAGAAAACAAAAACGATAACTAAACTAAAACTGTATCTGTTCACAAAACTAACTGAAACTAACTAAAATTATAGACAAAATGTCCTTAGTTATAGTTTTTGACAATATTAATAGCCTTTAGGATTTAAATTAATCTGACACATTTTCCTAACCAATTTTACGACAGTTTTCGGCAGTTGTCAGCGCTGTACGGCACCATCACAGCAACGTACTGGGACGTGCTTGTTTACTGCACTGACTGGCTGTGCACTGTGCTGCAACGAAACGTAGTGGAGCAATGAATCAGAGCATCTGTAATAGTTTAATTGCATGTGAGACTGACTTTATTGTTACAGAGCCCAAGTTTCTAATTATTAAAGCTCATATTATATTGTTTTATATAATTTATGTTTTTTATTATTTTTATTTAATTCATGTTAACATTATTTTATATAATTTATGTTTATATTTTTATATTAAGTTTATATTATTTTCATGTGTTTAAGGCAGCAGCCAACATTTAAGTATCAGCATTGACTGAGCAGTGAGCACTATGTTGAACTGGAAAATAAACTGTTTTACAAAATATTTACTCTAACCTTTTTGAATCCTGCACCTGGTTAATAAGGTATGAAAAACTAAAACTAAACTAAAACTAAACTAAAACTAAGCCTTGTTGCAAAAATTAAAACTAAATAAAAACTAGAATGCCTGCTCCAAAACTAATTAAAACTAAACTGTAATGGAAAAAAAATGTCAAAACTAACTAAAACTAAACTATTATTGAAAAAAAAATGTCAAAACTAACTTAAACTAAACTATAATGACAAATCCAAAACTATTTTAACCTTGTTAAGGAGGCAACAAGTGTGCCTTGTTAGTAGTGTACTCATTCTCTCAATCAATTTTACATGACAGTCTTATTAATGAAAATCCATATTTAAGGTAAATTGTGTCCAAAGCACTGGAGATTGCTTTGCCCTTCCTTAAAGTTGGCCAACCCAAAATCCCAAACCACAAAAGGCTTTTTGTCAGATGTTTTTGAAACTACTTGCTGGTGGCTTTCTTAGTGTTTTAAAGTAGCATGTGTTGTAATGTAATGTTGGTACTTCAAACTGTAGTAAACTTTCACACATTTATCTTCTCATTATTTCAAAAAAGTGTGAAGAAGAGGAATTAGTCTGTAAAAAACTGTGAGCCAGCGACTCCACTGTTTACAAATAAAATATGTTTGTTCACCTCTGTAACGAGCTGCAGGTCATTGACGTAGTTCTCCTCAGTGACGATCAGCTCGTGGATGTATCCCTGCCTCTTCCTCTCCATGGGACTCAACATGTCCAGCAGGTGGAGGTCGGCACACCCTGAAATAAAAAGACAATCACACATACAGAGACACACACAGAGCTGTCATTCAAACACCCCAACACAATGAAGGGGTAAAATTAAAACCTTTATGCCTGTAGTAATGTATTACCAGCCAAATACATACCTGAGATCAACAAACAGGAAGTGGAACAAAACAGGGAGATGTCTGAATGTGTTAGGTTATCGTTTTAAGAAACAAAACAAAACTGGATTTAAATTAATTTTATTGCGTCTGTGTGTTTTCTAACAGCCATCCTTTAACGGACACGACTTAATCAGCCTCTATTTCAACTGAAAGCAGAGATAAGATCTGAATATTGGCGTGCAACTACATTTCAGTCACACATCTAAGTTTTGTAATGTTTGAAGTTTTATTGTAGCTGCACTCGGCTCATGTTTGGCTTGAAAGCTCTGACCTCATTACTCCTCATAGGTTCATTTACATGCAGAAACTTGAGGAGGGATGAGATGCCGGGCCTGAAGGAATGAGACTGGTTATCCTGCAGCTTAAGTGGACAAGGATATTTTGGTCAATTGTCTTTTATTTCAAGGCAAAGCATCTTGAAGGACAGATGAATTCATGTTTTAACTGAGCCTATTAATTAGTGAGTGTATTTTTTAAAAAAAATCTTTGTTTAAAAATGTTACAACAGCATATTGAGCTTATAATTCAACAATTTCTTAACAAATGATAGTTTAACCAGGAGCTAGCTCAAGACACCATCAAACTCTGACACAGTGTGTGTGTATGTGTGTGTTCGTGTGAAAGAGAGAGGAATAAGGCCAGTCGACTGAAGTCTGTCTCAGAGCGTTTAATCATCAGGATGAGTCAGATTCACCGCTTCATCAAAATCTCCACCAATAAAAACCTCAGGACATTTTATTACCAAAGCTACGCTAACATTCTGTACAATTCATTCATTCATTCAAGTAGCCTTTTCATTCCTTTGTGTATCCATCTGACCATCCATGTCCATTTAACTCACTCACTCATTCACTCACTTATTCATTCATTCTTAATGCATGCATTGACAACAAGTGCAGTGTGGTTACATTTGGCCTGGCTGTTAATCCATTCATCCATTCATTAGAGTTGCAATTTATAATCATATGACGCACCAACCATTACCATTCATTGGATTTACAAAAGGTCATACTCAGCTTCTTCTTCTTTTTACACCAGACTAGAGCAGAGCCATGCTACAGAGCAGAGCAGACACAGTAAGTGTACACCCATAAAAGAAATGCTGTACGTGAAGAGTTTTTCCTTTCTTTCTGTAACATTCGTCAGTAGGTCATACACTGCTGATGTGGCTAGTTTGGAGCATGGCTCTGATCTAGACTGGACTTTGATCTAACTTAAAATACTCACTCTGAGTGTGAGAAGTTTCAACCATCAGTTCACAAACCGACAAAAGCTGTTTGAAAACACCTGCCTGTGTGTCAGTCCCATGGGGACCCTCAACAAGCTGACCAGTGACCAAAGTAAGGACTCCAGCCTCAGGTTTGTTTAAAAACCAATGGTTTTCAACTCATCAACCAATCAGAGACTTTCACCTCCAATACTGACACATTTGAGGAGCCAATGGGATCCAAGCACATTAATAATTATCATAATTATCATGATTACCATCATAATAGAAACAACACTATTGCTTGTTGTATAAAAAATTGCGTAGTTTCAATAATTATTTTAATCATTGTTTGAGTGTCTGAGGGTAAACATTTAAATCACAATACTGTCATCTGGATGAACGAAACTACAACAAAAACACAAATTTGATAAGACAACCACTATAATACTAGTCTGTTGCTATGGGGTCAAATAGGAAGGCAGTTTTCTTGACTTATTCATATTCACATGGCAGACATTTTCCTCTCATGTCATGCTTAGCCAGGGTGGCTAACTTGATGTTGCAATGTACTGAAACCATTTAAGCTTGGGATTAAAAAATAATGTGGGAACCTCTGAAAGAACATTTCATAATTTTTACGAGAAAAAAAAAATCAGCAAGAGCCCTCATTTAGTTAAGAACAGCCTGTGCTTGTGATGGGGCACATTTTTTGCTATGTCACTGCTAGCTAGCTTGCGTTACTGAAGGCTAGATGATATACCTCTGTAAAAAAACCCAATAAAAACTCACTTTAGGGGGTAATTATTTGAATAATGTTTAAAAATCATCTTTCCAATGAACTAGGTACAGACAGCTTAGTTACAGCCTTGAACTTCTTGTTACATTTCTGTTAGCCAGCAAATATTAGTGTTAGCTAAGATAAACTACTGTTAGCTAGGAGGTCACATCTTTTCAACTGTATATGTAGTTGTTTTTTGCCAATGTTTTGCTGTAAGCTAGCTTACATAAGTGTGGGCTAAACCAATGAATTGTAATGTTTGTGCGGAAGTGTTTAAATGCTTTACATTGGCTGCTGTCTAACAGTAACAGGGGAATGGCAAATATTAATGTTGTTTAACTTGTAATACATATTTTTATGAGCCTTGAGCACACAAATCAAACATAACATTTGAGCTTCCCACTGTATGGCATTAAAAGAAAACACTTGCCAAGTGAATATCAAGACCAAGATGTCTTGAAGATAAATTGTAAATAGCAATTCGGATTAACTTAACGAGTGGAATTTTAAGGTGTTTCTCTTTGTATTTCTCCACCTGTTGGTTTCTGAACACAGACCTGGAGAACAGTTAGATAACGGGATAAAATGAGTGATTCAACATATATAGTTCATTTTCTTCTTAGATGTTCTAAGATATGTTAAAACTGATAGTTTGACAGGTCAATGTATTTTTACATTATGTAGGGGTGAAATAGTTTTTCATGGTCTGAAAGTCAGTTTAAAGCGCAGAGAAAAAAAAAAATCACAATACCACAATCTGCTTCTTTTTACCTGTGAGCTACTTCTGCTTTCAAATGGCTGCATCATTGTGTGGCAAATTTTAAAAGTTAAAGCTAAAAACACATCTGTAATATCTCTATGTCAAATTGGGCAATAGCTTGTAACTGTTGTTTGCCACGTGTCAAGTGGAATATATATGCTGGATTAAAATGTTTCAAATGTGTGTTTAAGATCTGAACAGAAACAGTTTTCACCAGAGCTGTATCATAGCTAATTGCCTTGCTTAGCTAGTGTCTCTGATTTGATGGACACAAGAATTTTAAGGGTTCTTGTTTGACCTGATCCAAAGAAGAAAACATACTAGGAATCTTCTTCTTCTTTAGGAACAATTAACAAATTTACCAATGACAGTGAAGCTCAAATTTGAAAAGAAAAAAAACAACTATTTGTTAGGGGAATTTAACCACATCTAAAAACATAAAAGCTACAATTCCTGAGGTGATAGAGTCAACACTATTCTAATATTTCTTTGCTAATTATGAAACTGACAGTGGGTTGAGCAGTTTTTTTCTCCCTTGAAAAAAATCATTTCACCCCTTCATGCTTAGTACCAAACTGTCCGTGTATAATGTCAGTGTCTGTAATCCTGGTTTTAGCCCTCAAAGGTATAACAGTATCTCTTCATCATCATAGCAACACACAAAAATACATATGTAAACAAAAAATAACAACAACAGAACATAAAACAGATCATTTAACGTTAATACATATTCAGAATGTTAAACTACAACCGATAAAAACACTATTACTGTGTCTGATTGTGAGATATACATATACAGTATATGTGTGTGTTTGTGTGTCTGTGCAATTTGTTCACACTGTTTAAGGTCATGTGCATACTCCAAACTTCCTGTACCATGTTGCATTGTGTGTGTATGTTTGTAATTTGGTTAGCCTGTAAGCTAAGCATAAACATAAACAGCATGGCTTTCTATCTCTAGCCCTGAGCTACAGGCTGAGTCCCAATTCCAGTTGCTCGCTCCCTTTTATGCCTCCTTGTCTCCTTTCCAGGCAAAGAAAGGTGGAGGAGCTTAACTGTAAAAACATAGAAGGGAGCGTCATCCTGGGTTGAAACTTAGCTCTGAACTGCTCTTGGACGCATCTCAATAACCCCTCCTCTCCTCTCCGTTAATTCCTCTCCTTTTGAAGGGGAGGAGAAGAGGGGGAGGAAAAGAGAAAGAGAGGAGGAATCTTTGGCATTGAGGAGAGGAGAGGTGGAGAGAGGAGAAGAGACTTTAACTTTGAAACTCGTCCTCCAGCAGATAGTGGGTCTTTTCTGTAAAGCTGTGGGAGGGGAGTAGGTTAGTGAGGGGGGAGGGGTGGAGCCAGCGCTTTTGACTGACAGGTGAATGAAGCTGCTGAACCAATAGGAGCCAGGTTAAAAAAATAAAATTAGAATAATAACAGGAGTAGCAGGGATGAGCTGAGCTACTGATTCTAATGACAGAGTCTCCCATGAAGCCACAAAATGACCCACTATCCACTTTCACCACGCTAAGATAGGTGTGCGTGTGCATGTGTGTGTGTGTGTGTATTTGTGTGTGTGTTTGTGTGTTTCACTGTGATCCAGTCAAAACATGTTCATCAGTCCAATCTGAGAGAAAGGAGCTCAATAGTCTCATCTCCTCTTTTGCTCTCCTTCAACCTCCTCCTTTCTTCCTTTCCTCCCTGTCTAAAGACCTCTCTGACTGATAGAAACAAAAAGAGAAGAAGAAACAGAAGGAGGAGAAGAAAAGGAGAACCCTGACTATTGATCTCCCTCCTGTTGAGCAGTGCTGTTTGGAGAGTCAGAGCCATGCATAGACAGAGTTCTCGCCACCACTGGGCGTTAAAGCGTTACAGTCTGTCTCTCTGTCTGTCTGTCTGTCTTTCTCTGGCTTCTATTGGTGGAGGGTCGCCATTTCCGGGTCATGTGACCTCTTGCTGCTGTCCCATTGGTTGAGTGGCCTAGTGGGTCTCTTTGAGGGCTTTGAGGAGAGGGGGGTTCTGGGTAATGATATGATCCTAGAGAGAGGACGACAACAACAACATCAACAAAAACAACTAAACAAAACAACAACAACAACAACCAATCGGGTGCTAGGTGGGTGGAGCGTGCA
Source organism: Halichoeres trimaculatus (assembly GCF_033239565.1). Lineage (NCBI taxonomy): Eukaryota > Metazoa > Chordata > Actinopteri > Labriformes > Labridae > Halichoeres > Halichoeres trimaculatus. The sequence goes on along the minus strand of NW_027437186.1, from coordinate 16,554,871 downwards.
GCAAGACAGAAAGTGTGGAGGTGTGGTCTAAGCTAGCATAGAAATAGAGGATGTAGAGTGAGCAACTCAGCAACAGGAAGTGTAATTAAGAATCTAGTCATAGCAATTTATCACTTCTGGTCTATTCTTTAGACTATAAATAGAAAAGTATATTACTCATTATTTCACGTTGGAAACAGGTTTGTTAAAAACATTAAAAACAAAATGTGATTTTTTTTATTGTTAAAAATTCATCTTGATAGTGCTGTGTTGTATCTTGAGTTCATAAAACAAACATATTTTGTATGGCAACTTCTCATTTCTAATTGGCCCGTAAACAGACCATTCAAATACTTTCTGTGACGTATCACTTTAAATTGCATCAGTTCTTGCAGAAATATACTTTGCTTACTATACATATTTATAAAAACTTATATCTGTAGGCAGCTCCCTAATCTTACAGTTGATTGGTTCCTTTCTTACCATGCAGTGTAACAGACGAACACCAACGTGTATGAGTGTTGTCAGATGAGGCTAGACTTAAAGTCTTTTTTTTCTACATTTCACAGGCTTGTACAGACTGAAGTAGATGATTCTAGTGAAGCTATTTTTTATTGTTTGAATGAAATTAAATATAATAGTTTCAAAAATATCCACCTATGGTTAAAGCAGATGCTCCGCTTGAGTGACAGTAAAGTCATGTATCGTGTTCTGCCCCCTAATTGCTATAAACAGGTTTGACATCCGCAAATTGCACATTGACTTCAAAAAGGTGAAACTACACATTTATTTCATAAGTTTATCATTTATTTCTTAAGGTGATTATTTATTCCTTATTTCCACTTAGGAATAGATATGCACATATCATTTGTATTATTACTTTAAGTTCTTCACTGATTTTACATGTCTCACTTTAAACTGGGAGGATATGCCGCCAAGACCAAAACTATATGAAGACATCCTCATGGTTTTATTTTTATTATCTGTATGTCAGCATCAAACGTCACCAAACTCTTTGTATATTTCATAATCCCTGATAGTAGCATCAGTTAGATAATGACATTTGACGTTCTGTGCATTATGACCTAATTCTTAATAGACATAAATTTTTACCAGAGCGCATCAACCCCATTTGTCTACAATAGAAAACTGTGTACTGTGGTTATTATAAACACGTCTGACTCCATGTACATCAATACGTTCAGACCTGCTGCCTGTGTCTCTCGGCTCAGCTCTACAAACTCTAAGTCTATGGTGGATCATGCTGAAGGGGAACATGCAGGAAAAAGAGGGAAACACGTAAACAGTAATGTGCGCAAATACACACACATGCATGGACGTACAAATCATACAGACACACACAAACACCACCCAGAGGTGTTGCATGACTGGGAAGTTTTCAAAGAGGCCCAAAGGAGTGTCAAAGTGAAAGGTCAAAGGTCAAACCAATCCAGGGTCAAACATTGAGAGAGGGACAGCATCTCCACACCTGGCTCTGGGGTGTGTGTGTGTGTGTGTGTGTGTGTGTGAGAGAGAGACAGTGTTTGTGTGCAGACAGATGAAGAGTTTCACTGTGTGTCTGTGTGTGTTAAATAACTTTGTATTCACGCTGAGAATATGTTGATGTGTTATTGTTAGAGAACTGCATTCTGTCAATCAAGTGAGATTGTGTGTGTGTATGTGTGTGTGTGTGTGTTTGAGTGTGTGTGTTTGTGAGTACTCACACTGCGTGCTTGGGTCGGTATCTGTAGTTAGTTTGACGTAGTTGCTAGGAAAAAGACCTTCCCTCCCATTGAGCTCTCCTTTCCACCAATCACAGTCGTCCTTGTTGAGCACCGTGATCACCTGACCTTTCTGGAAGGCCAGCTCGTCATCGTTTTGGGCCACGTAGTCGTACATGCCGATCACCTGACACACAGCTTCACCAGAGACAGAAAAAGTAACAGGACATCAACATTTTGTGTCTGGTGTTTTGTGTCTGCTACTTTCAGTGACTACTGCTGAAGTAACCAAAGGATATTTAAGGTTTTGAACTTGACATCGCTGTACCATGGTGACTTGTTATGAGCTGTTATGAACCAGAGCATGAGTAAAAACTCCTGGACAAAAGGCAAACTTAAACTCAAACTTGTATTGAATTATTTGTCCAGGAGTATTATTTCTACCTGTGTGAATGTGAGTGTACCTGTGCTGGCAGGAGCCAGTTTAGGAGGTGTGGGCTCTGTTGGCGTCGTTTTGCTGGTGCTCGGACTGAGCAGCTTCACATAGTTGGCTGGAAACCAACCTATTTGGCGCTTTTTCCCTCGGGCCTGGACCAATCAGAACAAATCAAGGATTTAGTCAAAACAAAGGCAAACTGAGTCAGCATGTTCTATCAGTATCCAAGCAGCTTCATATTTATGTTTTTTTTTATTGTTTTACAACTTTATTTACTGGTAAACATAAAAAAGAGTAAAGGGGACACCGTACACTTGTATGGCCCCGCTATCTATTAATCAAACTTTAATTCAACAATCAAAAAATAAATAAATAAATAATTTCTTTATGTATGAGAAGGACATTTAAACCTGTTTACCTGTAGCTCTCCTTCCCACCAGCCCCCTGGGTTCTTTTTTCTGATGAGGATGAGCTGTCCTGGAGCTAACGTCAGCTGCTCTGCTCCTGTAGCACTGTAGGGGGCGATGACCTGAGCGATCTCTGATGGAGAGACAGGGGAGTTTAGTGTTAAAGAGAATCTTTAAATTTCAGTTTCTGATTGCTTTCAAGAATGAGGGAAAGGAATAATAAAATCTGGTTTCTTAGAGTTAAACAGTTATTGACTTAAAAGAGGAATCTTGTTGGACAGGATAAGTGTTATAATGCTGTAAATAATCAGCTGAAACCTTACCTGGCTTCTTTCCTAGACTGCCCGTCTTCCCTGCTGCTCCCAGAGACTAAAAAGGAGAAAAGTTTGAATTTACAGCCCGTATTTTCCTAGGTGTGTAAAACTTGATAAAATGGGTGTAAAACACCAACGGCTATGGTTCAACTTAATCTCACCTCTGAGACTGAGTCTCGAGGTTTGACATAGTTGGAAGGGAAAACTCCAGTCTTTCCCCCAACCATTCCTGTCCACCAATCGCCTTCTTTCCTGGTCACCACGACAACATCTCCCTGCTGAAAACTAAGGTCTCCTTGTTCGCTGCTCTCGTAGGTGTACATGGCCACGTACTCTGTGAGGATGCACATCCACATGTTGAATAACAATGACCCGCTCAATTCTTCCAAAGCAGTACTGTGCTCGTGTGCGTTACCTTCTCCAGAATCAGAGGGTTTTGTTGGGGAAGGGGAGGGGCGTTTCCCATTGGGTGGGCTGTCAGATGCTCCAGACTCACTAAAAGAAACAAAAACAAACAATATTAAAAGTGTAACACAAGTTTTTTAATCTCATCTGAAATTACACCTAAAATAAGCTTCTCTTAAATCTACTCAATGAGGTGTTTAATTACAATACTTTGACACTTTCTGACAAACTCAGGGTACCTGATAGTCTCTTTAAAAGACTAACAGGAGAGGGGAAAAAATTATGTAATGGGAAAATTGTAATGCCATATGTAAGAAAGTTCAGCAAAGTCAGAGGAGGGGTTAATAGATCTCTAGATGTAAGTTTTTTTTATATTCTTCAAGGCTAGAGCATTCCAGTTGGATAGAGAATCTAACGTGATGTAACGTGTGTACCCACCTTGTGTTTTTGCTGCGTGATGAGAGACTAACAGGAGCTCCCATGGTGGCAGAGATGAGCTTGACGTAACTCTTGGGGAACCAGCCTCTTTGTCCAGTCTGCAGCTCACCTAACCACCACATGTCCTGCTGCTCCAACACTGTTATTATCTGCAGGAAGTAAAACAAAACAACTCAGTTAAACGAAGGTGTCGACTGACTGATGAAAGAGTCAGCAGAGCAAAGATAAAAACATATCTCAGTGAGGAATCAATCACTTACCTCATTTTTGTTAAAGTTGAGGTGGTTGTCTTTCTTCGCCCTCCATGGATACAAAGCCTGAGCCTGCAGACCCTCTACCTTCTCCCCCTGACAAACAGAGGGCAACAGTGCATTATTTAATCAGGTGTCAAGATACAAACAGAGCAGCAGCGGTCTAATCAAAAGGTTTCCACGTAAAGCCAATCTTGGGGATCAAGTTTAAGAAATAATAATCCACCAGTAATACAAAGAGCCTGGACTAAATACCATAAGAAATGTCTGTACCTGTCCAAGAACAGGAGAGGGGGAGGAGCCCGCTGTCATGGTAGCAGGTGTGAAGGCAGAGCGTTGTCGTAGCTGTGCAGAGGGAACGCTGAGTGAGGGGTTCTGACTGGTTGAGGAGGTCGGCCATGCATCCCACCCCTCGCTGTCTGACTGACTGGCTGTGTTGGAGGGCCAGCTGAAAATACAGATGACACACAAATATCAGAACATAGCTTTAAATTAGTTTTAAATAATGCGCATCAAAATTAGGGATGCACTGGTATTAGGTATCAGTGTTCCTCAAAGCTGGATTGGTATCGGTGGGAAGGGGCTGATCCATGGTGCTGATCCAGGCAGCCAGCGCCTTTTTTTCCCGGCGCTTTAGGCTACTTGATTTGAAATGTTACCTCTAATGCACATCCTTCGTTTTTTACTGCATTACCAGTCTACAGGGTATAAAAGTTTACAATTGAATATAATTTTTGTATATTAAGAAGCTTTGTTTTGCTGGTAAACATTTAAATATTTTACAGTTTAAATAAATTTTAACCTCAGTAATTCCATCATTTCATTTTTTGCCTTAACCCCAAACATTATCAAGATGTATCCCACAGTTAGGGATTGGTACCTTTCACATTTGAAACGATACGGTACCGATGCCTGGTACCTGGCAATCGGTACTGATACTCAACGGTTCCGATTTTCAGTACTTTTTTGTGTTTATGTGGTAAAAAATATCAATTTGTTCAATAATAAAATAAATATTTTTTACAATTCAACAAATATATTCTTCTATATATAACCTTGAAATGCTGTATTCATGTCCAGCATGGAAAATCGCCTACTCCTACACTCCTTCACAGTCACAAGGATGCGTTTAGGTACCTAAACATGGTACCTTTTGATTTTACATAAATCGATACCCAGTACTTTTGACAGAATTCGGTCAGTACCTAAAAAAGTACCTAATTCAGGACCCATCCCTACCCACAGTAGGGCATGGAGGTCATTATTTAACACTGATATTGGTCGATACCCATAGCCCAGGTATTGGTATCAGAACCAGACGAGTTGGATTGGTGCATCCCTAACTAAAGTGGAGATTCAAATAGTGAAAAGGGTAGTTTTCATTCATATCAACTGATTTAAATATAAAGCAGCATCAGTTTAGTGGAAGTTTGTCTCTACTTGGGCTTTCTGGTTCTAGCACCATCAAGACTTACTTGGTGCTAAAATCTGCCCAATTGCTGTTGGCGGAGGATGTGGAGGAGGTGTTGTGACCAGGAGCTGGGGGAGGCGTGGTCATTGGCTGCTGAGCTGAGGTTGGTGTGGCTGAAGCAGATGCACGCAGGCTGATTGGCGCTTCACTGTCAGGTATCCTTTCTGCATAATTGGCTGGGAACCAACCAGTTCGCCCTCTAAGCTCTCCTCCCAGCCAACCGGGTTCCCCTGTTTGAGATTCATCCACCTGTGAGAGCAGTGAGGTAGGGTTAGAGACAGATGAAGCATTAACACTCTGAAGGCTCAAACTGACAGAGAAATGAGCGTGCCTCTTCAGACGCATGGCAGACCAGAACAATGGTAAACACAAAAGCTACAGCAGCAGCAGATGTTCAGAGCTGAAATCAAGGACGCAGGATTCATAAATTTACAGATTTACAAAACATCATTTTGACTTAACTGAACTTCAAGTCTAAAAAAACTATTGCATGAAATACTTTTACAAACATTTTCCAAACTTAAAAACTTCATCTTCATCAACATAACTTCTTCACTTTTCACTTTAAATGTAAAAAAAGATCCTTTTGGTTTATTTCACTTTTTACTAGCCAACAAATTTGGTGGTCAACCAACACTGCTTTTCGAAAACGTTTTTGTGTATCAATTTATTGCAAGACTGCTGAGCGTGGGATGTGGATGGTTTGTGGGTTGAAACGTTTTATTTTATTTGAAAAAAAAAAAGAAAGAAAAAAGAAAAAGCCAGCTGGCTGTCTCATCCTATTCATGCCGTTTATTTCAGAGGAATAATGAATGTAAGAACAAAATATCATCTTATTACTCAAACCAGTATTTGAGCAGAATTTCAGAAATGATTTCCAATCATGATCGCAGGCCTGAAATTTAAAGCACTCTGTAATTTTGTACACCAGATATATGTGTGCCAGAATAAGCAGGAAGCAAATCATCTACTGAACAGTTGGCTTTCTGGGTAAAAACCAAGGGGCAAAGTGGTTTTAAAAAAATGAAGGCGATGTGCTAAAAACGTCAAATTATCGAGAGTTTGCTTAAGGCTGACTGCAGAAAAATCAAAAACCACGTACACACCAAGCCAACAGACTTTTGCAGCATCAAAAGACATATTCACAGTAAAACTGCTTGAGTCTGAGCAAAGCTTATTTCACTATCAGCACACTGCTCAGGGGGTGAATGTTTTTCTAACTCAGTGGCTTGGAAGATGTTAAGATCACAAGTTTGTTCAATCAGAGGTACAGCTCGTATGACTGACAGGTCTGGTGCCCAATAGCTGTTAGTGAGAAGGCCCAAAGCCTGTCTCTTGATTCTATCAAGAAGTGAGAATGGGTGCAAACTCGCCAAAGTCTCCTTATCAGGCTGAAAAAAATCCAACTTTTCACTTTAAAAGCTCTGTTTTTGTAAAAATCTCCTCTTAGAGTGACTTTAGAAAAACCCTGGTGTAGCTGATGTGTCAGGTGAGGAAAGGTCTATTATCCCCACTGTGTCCCCTGGCCTTACGCTATGATAGTTAAACACATCTAAGACTTGTAATTCTCTCTGTAGAAACATCCCAAGCAAAACAAAGTGAGCAGATGTGACAATAACTGATTCATTCACTGGTAAATGAATGAATGGTGATGACATGAGATGAACCAAGGACAGCAAGAGTTCACAAGTGGGTGCTGGCTTGGGATTGGTGAAGGCACAACACTAGGCTGGGGCGAGAACTTACCCATTCCCCCTTCACCTTAAGTTTGCACAGCAGAGGAGAAAGGAGACAGTTAATACACACACAGCACACAGTCATACACACACACACTGGAAAGAGAGTAGAGCCTAAAAGATACAGACACACAAATACACTGAGGACTTAAATGAAAAGACACACATCAAAGAAAAACTTATCTTAGGTAAGCTTATAAGACATTCATTTGTGTAAAACTGCAGCCTCATTCTCCGTATGACAAGAACTTTATGTTTTTAGTTTTGTGCAAATGCTACATACCATAATTACATCTCCAGGAGCAATACTGATCTCATCATGGCTGCGAGCATCAAAGGGATACAAAGCTCTGTAGTAAACCACCTTCACTGGCGGCTGCTGGTCAAAGCCAGTGACTGGCACCTTCTGGTCAAATAGACTGGGTCCTGGAGCCTTTTCCACTGAAAACACACAAATTAAAGGACTTGAGCTTCTTATCCAGTTCAGGGTGGCACTGTCTGTAGATTGTGAGCCTTTAATGTAGTTGTAATTTGTATCCATATCAACGCGTGGCTCCACATATGTTAATCACTGCTTCAATAGCTGACGAATAAAGGGGATTTATTGGTCACAATAATTAAACTGATCTGAAGGCTGAAATCCCTCCCATGTAATCTCATGTTGTGCTTCTTTTTGTTTATTTATAAAACTTCAACATCTGTGCGAACCTGCTGAGCCCCAGGGGTCGGCCGGCTGGCTGAACAACTTGTTCAGTTTCTCCTGCATGTCCTTCTTCCCTCTCCCCTCATCTTCCTTCTCTTCCATTGATCCTGCTCCTTTCCGCCCCTCTTCCTCCTCCTCCAGCCCTCTCCTCTTCCTCTCTTCCTCTTCCTGAGTCACTCTGTTCAGCCAGGCATGGGGTGCGGAGATGGAGGCCGGGCTTGGGACTCTGGGGGGAGGGCCTGCTGGTTCGTCTCTCCAGGCCACACCCTCCTCCGATGACAACCTGTGAGATGAGAGGAGAGGCACAAAATGTTTTATGGTAATTTAAAAAATGTCCTGTCTTGTTGTACTAGTTCGGACATATTTGAAGTCTTCTACTCTTCATTTAATTTGTACCTGCTCTCCTGAAGCTCAGCAGACTTTCTCTCGCTTGGCGTGTGCATGTGAGTGTGTGTGTGTGTCAGTGTGAGTGTGTCTCCTTCCAGGTCCTTTTGCTTCTGTCTCTGCTGCCGGCTGTGGATCTCCCTCAGCTCCTGTAAGGCATCATGGGATACAGGACGGAACAGTGGTGAGGAGGAAGTGGGACCAGAGGGCTGGTTTGCTACGGGTTGCCATCGACATCAAACAACAACAACAACAACAACAACAGCAGCAGCAGCAGTAGCAGCGGCATGTATTAGTCAGGTGATCAAGGCAAGCTCCGCCCCTTTAGCTAGGTCACTGAGGTGATGAGACATACCTGCCAATAACCAGGTCATTTTCCTGGATGTCAATTCTTAAAGTTTTGATGATAGGCTTATTGCTAATGAGGAAAGATCAAGACTCCTTGTTGATGCTCTGCAGCTGAGGGTGGAGCTCAAGATCCAACAAATCTATCCTGAAGCGCTCTGACAACTTTAAAAGAGGAGACAGGTAACAGATTACTTCTGCGTGCTTGTGACATTTAATGTGTAATGTCTTTTAGCTCTTGAGAATTAAAAGTTGGAGCACAGGTACAGCAGGGTACACACTTTTCATAATAATTTTTAATTAACTAATTTTAGGTTAATAGATCAGATGGTTATCAAGATTACCATGCCAGATTCTCCAGCAGTGTGAGGTGTGACGTCCCAAAATAAGGTGTGCAGCAGATTTGGTACCTCAACTTGATGAATTAAACTTTAAATATTCATTTTTTTCTGAATCATGTTGTGTGAGTCTGAGCATGCACTCCATGGAATAACACATGGAAACAAAACAATAGCTAATTTGAACTTTTTGCTGACTGAGGAGGGGAGCACAACAAATGCAGTTGTGTCAAATATAGGGATGGGTATCAATTAGAAACGGTTCCATCCAGCAATGTCATTAGCCTTTCCCTTGTCTATTCTTTATATTTCCCAGAACCAGACAGACATTTTGTCATGTGCAAAGATTTTTAATTTTATTTATTTATTTATATCGAGAAATATCCAGATGCAGTTACCAATTTCATATATATTTACCTCTGCCAAGGACGTTATGTTTTTGGGAGTTTGTTTGCTTGTTTGTCTGTGAACAACATATCTCAAAAAGTAACAAACGGATCTTGATGAAATTGTCAGGAAATGTTCAAAATGGGATAAGGAAGAGGTGATTAAACGTTGGTGGTGATCTGGATCACTGTCTGGATCCAGGAGTTTTTTTAAAGGACTCTTTATCATTGTGAGATAGTGCCGTTTTCCCCATAAGTGCATATAACTCCAAGATAAATGGTTGGATTGCTTTGCAAAAGAATACGAGACAAAGTCACCATCATTTTTGACGGATGTAAAAGTATGATCCAGATCCTGGCAATATTCTGGATACAAAGATCTGGAATATGAAATATGTACTGGGTCATCACAATTTAAACACTGTCAGGTAACAAATTATTGTACAAACCTGCAACTAACACCAAATTGTAGCAGACAGTCTGCTGAAAGGGAGTATAACATTTAAGTGGGATTAAAGTGTTGTATGACAATTACAATATGCTCGGCAAAGGTCTGTGCTCTCTGAGTGCTTTCTTAGCTACTTATAAACTAAGTGATAATGTTGACACAGAAAACCTGTAAAACCTCATATTTGTAAACAGAAAACTCACAGGAGGAAGTAACAAGAGAATTGATAAAGAATTGGACCAATAAGTTGAATCATTAATGTCATTGGTATCAGTATGAACACAGCAAATGAAGTTAGAGGGGAGTCAGAAATTAAAGACCCAGGACAGAGGTTGGCCCAGTGGTGAAGTCGCTCACCCCTACAAGAGCAACTAGAGTTCCTGACATAGGCGACGTAGCCCTTGTTCAAATCTGACCTACATGTGACCCTCTTTCTAAGTTTCTTCTCTATAAAGAAGCATAACACAATGACTGACATCTCTGTTGTCAAATGCAAAGCTGTGTTAGGCAGATTAACAGAGCAGAAGAGGGACAGCAAAAGGTCACGTAACGCAGAGTCATTAAATTTGATATACCCGCGTAGGGCTGAACAATCTATTGTTTTCAGATCGAAATCGCAATTTTAGACAATGCAATTTTGAGATCGCCAAAGCAGCAATTTTTTGCAGCGCTCCTGACTGACTCAGGATCTGTTGTGTCAAGTATTATACACATTCTGTTTTACAACTTTGTAGACAATCTATATGTTAAAAGTGCTGGTAAGCAGGTCAACAACACAAAGCCTCTGTTTAGGATAAGATATTGATGAAAACAGATTATTTATCATCATCATTGATGATTAAAAAATCGTGAATTGCAATATCTGCCAGAAAAGTTAGATCTTTTCCTAAAATCGTTCAGCCCTACATGTGAATATCCCAAAGCTTGATTCGAAGAAAATTGTGAATCGAATTGAAATCACAATATCTGCCAGAAAAATCGCAATTCAATCTTTTCTTAAAATCGTTCAGCCCTATACCCGCGGCAGGTGTCTCCTTGAATCGAACTTGAAAATCTGTTCTGCTGTAAACTGACCTGAAGGGACTTCGATGTATTTTCAGTTAGTAAAGTTTATGCTTCGGTTGCTACACCTACAAGTCAATACAACTGCAAAGCCCGCAGTATTTTACTGGCTAAATTTTTGAAAAACTAAAGTTTCAGCTCATTTTGTTATGTTTTGCAGAGAATGTGACATACTAAGTGATCTTTCCAAACAGAGAAACTCTCAAATGTTTCAATGCCATTTATTTTTCAGCATCTTAGCTGAACAAGCAAGAGGGAATTTACTAGAAGGAGCCTTTTTCAATGCTGGAGGTCAGCAGGCACAGGACTCAAGCTATGAAAGTGGGCGGAGCTTACACAAGGCACTGTATGCTTGAGGGAGGGGTTAGAAATAAACAAAAAAAGGAGGAAGAGGCTGATGAAGAGGAGTTTGGGAATGCAGTGGTGGCAGTTCTGTGTAGTCATGACAACCAGCTGTGCCATTAGAACACACTCTGTTACTATAACAACACAAGGCAGCTGTCGTGTTTCAGCCAAACAACCAATGTGAAGTAACCATCAGAAACAAGCAAACCAATCAGAGAGGAGAGATGGCGAGGGGGAGGAGCTACAACTCTGGAGAGAGTGGAGTCCAAATTACCTGAAACGGGAAGTGGAGGACATGAGACAACACAGCAGGCCATGCATACACTCCACTCAAAGATGAGACACAAACGCACACCCACACCCACAATCACATATAGCCTTATAAATGTCAGCTAGCTTCTATTTGTCTGGCTGAAACATCTCCTGGAGCCCACAGGCAGCAGCATTACACTACAGTTCTGTAATTTAGTGGAGTGGCCTGACAGAGCAACAGCATAAAGTAAACCTGCTAAACTAGCAAGACTGCTAGCATAGCATAACAACTAGATACAGCATTAACTATGGGAGCATAGTTACCCAGCTGGCTAAGTAGTAAGCTAACACCAGCATGGCTGAGGGACTAGAGGAGGTAAAGAGAGACAAAAGAGAGGGTGGTGAAGAGGAAGAAAAGACTTTGAGTCACAGGAGAAGAAAAGGAAAGAAGGTACAGAAGACTAAAAGGAGATTAAAAAAAGAGAGAACTAGAGAGGAAGGGGGAAAGTGGGTAAAGCTGGGTTGGTGTGTAGACCTGTATAACGTAGTCTAGCCGAGCCAGACACACCCTGACGGCTGACACACACTCCTGTAGCTGTCCCTGCTCCTGGCACTGAAACACACATATATACATACAGTATATACAAACACACACTGATGATCAGGCGTTCTATGGACACAGACACACGCTCCCAGACAGTTCATGTGATATGTGCAAACGTCTTAATTAAAGCAAGCTATTCTGAGATAAATAAAGAGACGGCCATGTGGAAGTAGCCTTTCTAAAACCATCTTATATATTTATTCACTGTCTGAATCAAACCAAAAAATTACAGTTAAAATTATGAAAAAAAGGTGAAGCAGTGCACTCATTTTCCATTTATGTATTATAGCATTTCTTATTTTTTATGTCTATTTAATTTCTGAAATATACTCAGAGCATAACTCCACTGAAATAAAAAGAAATATATGCATTTCATATCTTAATTCATATCAAACTGCTTTTCAAATGTCTGAACAACCTTTTTTATATCCTGGCGCTAGCTTGATAATATTCTCTAAGTGATAGTTTAACCAAAAACTAACAAAGATATAAGTAAGAGGGTACACAATCAGACACTGACTCATGCAAGGAGAGGCCTCAGTGAGTCACCGTGATGAGTAATGTATAAATGCAAGAGTAGCAAAAACAGGGTGAATTGGCCTCTGCCCAGATGTCAGCTGAGTTAGTACAAATTGCCAAAAGCCAAAAACGTCTTTAACCGTGCAACAGTATCCTCAATGAAAAAGATTTGTCTTTGAAGTTATTTAATAGGGGTTGTAATGTGTTAACAAAACTTTCAAAGAAAAAAATTATGCTAATGACCAATGAGTTGGTTAATACATGACTGTGCACCCATTCACAGAAAAAAGGATCTGATTTTCAGAATGTTAGCTGCTCGACTGAAACAGTTTTGCCACATCTGAGTGCATGCAGCACAGAGAATGTTTCTTTATGCTGAACAAACTCAGTGCTGTGACCTTCTAAAAGTTGCCACATGAATTGTTTCCTGCCTTTTGTATTCAACAAATACGTTGACACATAATTCTGACAAACTGATTGTAAAATATCACTTAAAGCTAGGCCAAGGCCCAGTTTTAAGATGGAGGTAAAACGGACATAACTTTTCTGTGTTTGCTGCGTTTATAGCCTCCATCTTCCAAAAGGTATTTATTTAATTGATGATAAAATATACCTATCAAACGTGTATTTCTTGAGGTAGAATATCTCCTCGTGTCATTTTCTTTATTCCTTTCTCCATTTTTTAACCTTTGATAACAAATTTAGCAAGCACTTGTATACATTGTTGCGAGAGGTTTGGCTTGTGAGTTTAAAAATATCAACACAAGAGTCAGTATGTGAGTAAGTGAGTGCTTTCAATAGCAATACTTGTACCTTAGATTCAAGCTTAAACTTGCTGCAGTGTATCCAGCTGCCTAGGGGCATCAAACCAGGCACAGTCTGGTTCGCGTGTGTTAAAGACAGAAAAGCTTTTCTAACACAGTTAGTAGTTTGACAAGAGGGTGCTCTGTGTTTGACTTGTATCCCTGTCTTATGTAGTCTGCTGTGTGTAAAAGTGCACATCCATAAGCTATAAAAAATATCTGCTCTGTGCTTCGGGTCTGCTATGAAAGGCAGTGTGTTTAACAGATGGTTTGATATTATTTCATATTCAAGAGAGTATCCCTGCTGCAGTACCACCCCGGGTCCAGTAGTGGCAGTGTGCTCTACCTGTCTCCCCCTCTGTTCCTCCTGAAGCTGGCGTCGAAGGGCTTCTATCCTGGCACAGTGGTTGGCATAGAACTCACACAGAGACTGGCATGGGCAAGGGAGCAAAAGGCCAGTGTAGGAGATAAATAAAGGAGTAGAAATTATAGAAGGAAGGGTTCATTATGTTGATTTGACAACGAATAAGAAGAAAAATGAAAGCAAGAAAAACAGGGTGATGAGTAAGCAGGAGGACAGCAAGCATCGAGGATGAGAGGGAGGACAGAGGAGGTACAGCAGTGTGACGAGAGAAGGAGAAAGTGGTGTAGAAAGGAAGGCGGAGGGCAGTGTTGTCACTTATTGTTTAGATCTCAGTGGCATAAAGCTTTGTTGACCATGAATTACATCCACTGAGACAAGAGAAAACCGATATTCAACAGTTCTTTCTGGCTGTGTTTGTTGCCCAAAGGCTTTGCATCACTTCCTGGAACCACAGCGTTATGTTTACTACACTGAAAAAGACTAAGAAGCAGCATCATTCAATTAGCCATTGGGAAATCTATTTATTGTGCTCTGTGTCGTCTGTTTATCTCCCTTCCGTTTCTTCTTTCCTCATATTCTCCTCCTCGTTAGACTCTCTTTCCTCACTTTGACCTGACTTAGAATTAGAAAATAAGAAAAAAGAAAACAGGGGCATGAGGTTTTCCAGCAAACATAAACAGACTGCTGTGCTCAGACTCTCCCCTCCATCTTCCTCTCTCAGTTGTATAAACTGCTGCGCTGTAAAAGCGATTAAAAGCAGCCGTCGGGGACACAACTCAGTGTTCCTGTGCACAGCTAGCTCTCTTCAAAACACAGTAATCAACAGCACAACAACATAAATACAAACACAGATACAGAGGTCTGATATAAATATGGAAATCTTAACACCTCAGTAGACATCAAACTAGTGTGAGGATGAGGAGCAGGACAGGACAGTATATTAAGCTAGTCACGACAACAAACAAATGTTTGGAGCATGGACAAATATGTAAATAGTTAGTGGGTCAGTCAGATTCATGCAGAATAATCTATGATTTTAACACCTCAGGGGCTGTGCTATGTTTGTTTGAATCTCTGTAATTTAACCACTATAGCATAAATCTGTGCCCTACTATGCAAGTTAGTTAACTATTTAGTCTTTAATGATCTAATTATGAAAACACTATTGTTAGTTCTGACTTAATTTAAAAAGTGAAAACCTGCCCTTTGGCTTGTGTCCTGTCACCACATGTTGGCAAACTTGCGTTTTACCTTGAGCTGTGTGTTGAAAGCATCTATTTCCAGCAGTTTTGCCCTTGTTTCCCTCTCCACAGCATCTAACTGTTCTCTGAGTTGTTGTCTGCTGGACTCCTTCTGCTCCACAGCCTTCTGTAGAGATGACAGGCTATCACCTTAACACAAACATAAGAAGAAGAGTATGAGATAGGTTGAATGATATTTACAAAATTAGAACTTATCAGGACATTGCTGTGTTCAGTTTGACAGGAGGACATTTATATGATATATAAATAACATTTAATAGCGATCGACAGAAGGGTTAAACACAGTGGGGAATTAATCCTGCTGAGATAAGACCCAGACTTCACACCCTGTAAGGGTTTATTTCAGCAGTAATGACCTGCTTACTGTTCATTATCCTGCTTTTAACAATGCTACTGATTAAGCCAATCCATAGTGCACATAATACGGATACAAAAACTTTGTTGAATTTACAGGACTTGTTTCACAGAGTTGACAATAGAAATCCTAAATGACCAACTGAGGTGATTCATTCAACAGAGCTGTGCATCAAGACACAGACCATAAAATCTAGATTACATGACAGCCTAAACAGATACAGGTACAGGATGATGAAGTTAGGACTCACGATGGAGGCTGTTCTGTTGAACTTGTTTCAGCTGATCGTTGAGACTTTGTTTATCAGGGATCAGCCTCCCCAACCACTGCTGGGAGTCCTGCAGACAAGTATGAAGTACAATATCAAAACCATTTTATATCAAGCAAATCTCACAAATTCTAAGAAGCGCTGATGATGGTTTGTTTGCGTTTTGTGTACCTGAAGCTGCTGTTGAAGCAGGGTGATTTCTGCAATCCGTGTTTCTCTTGTCTGGTTCGTCTGCTCCACTTCTCTCCGCTGAGCCGACAAACGAAATCTAACATCCTTCAGTTTGCCCTCTAACTGAGACTTCTTATCATTCTAGACATTGGAGGAGAAATTATGGGAAAGAAAATGCTATTAAATGACTGCTAATAAACAAAATACTAAGTTACAACACTGAGGGCAAGATAATTTTTGTTCTTCCTGCTGAAAAGTGAGTCAAGCTTTTGGTTTGTCTTTGAAGAATCTTTTCCAAAATGTGACCCCTTACATTGACAAACTCTGTGCATGTTTGGTTATGGGCAGATATGTTTGATTACCAGAGCCTCGAGTTCAAACTCCAGGGTCTTCTTCCTGGCTTTGAGCAGCACTATACTCTCCTGCTCTCTGTTTCTCTGAGTCAGAAGCTCCTGGCGACGTTGACGCTCCCACTCCAGCTGACGCTGACGCTCTAATTCACGCTTGGCAGCCTGAACGCACAAAACACACACAGATGTAAGTTAGAGGTACTTCATTTTACAAGGTGATAGGACACTAGGTGCATTCTCATTCTCGTCAAATTGGCTCTTGGATTTAAAGAAGGCTGTTGGAAGCCTCTTCATGTCTGCAGAGGTTGTGATTAGACTGCAGCAGCTCAACAGTGACTCTTCAATTCAGAAACCACACCTGCCAATCACATTTCCTCCTCCATACCTCTCTCCTCTCTATCTCCTTGCGTCTCTCCTCTTCTTTCTGCCTCTCCATCTCTCTCTGTTTCTCAAGCTGTTTTTCCAGTTCTTGTTGACGTTTCCTCTCCTGCTCCAGACGCTCACGCTCCTGAAACAGAAGCACGCTGACATAAGCAAAACTTCTCTAGTATTTGTTATGTTATGGGTCACTCTAATTTTTCTCCCTGTTTGAATACTGTGTTCATTTCATAGAGACGGACTTCCACTGAAGCAAGGGGGTAATAAAGATGCAAAAAACGAACCATAAACCATAACCAATTTACATTTTCAATGCAAATAGTTTGGTCAAAATGTTGATGTCACCAGTTCAGTCTACCTTTCTCTCCTGCTCTTCTCGCTCCAGTGCGGCCAGCCTCTCCTGCTCTTTCCTTTGCTGCTCTTGCAGAGCCTGGCGTCTCTTCTCCAACTCCAGGTTTCCTCGCTCAAAGTTCTCCCTTTTCTTATCCTCAAATGTCACTGCAGGAACACAAATAGACTCCATAAAACAAATGTCTTTGGTTTGATGTTTTCAGACATGTAATATTTGAAAAGAAATGGCAAAACATCACCAGGTTTCTGGGGTTTATCAAGCACTATGAGATGTATCCTTGGTAGGGATGTCTAATTTCAGATCAAGCCCAATTTTGTCATTTTTATTTTATCAGTGATCAGAAATTTTAAAATCTCAAATAATCATTTGTGCTAGTCGTCATTGAACAAAAACTGCTGTCTTGAAAGAGGGAGGGTCATCGTCTTGTAATCGGTGTCGTCCTATATTGGGTGAGTATGGTACTAGGCACAGTCACCTGGTAGTTTCTTGTCCTGGCTGCTCTCTGTCTCCTCCTCTATCTCCTCCTGAACACTCTTCTGGTCTGACTGAACACTGTCACTTCTCACCCGCCTTTAAGATAAAAACACACATATTAGCCAAACACACAGCACTATCATCCTCAGCTTTATTCATGAACACATTTTATTAACTCTATTTCAAAGCTTTAAATTGTACCTTTTTTAATACATTGATAATATTTGATTTTACTAGAAACTTTACAAAAGTACTAAACATCAAATGCTGTTAAAAGAAATGCAGTTCAGCATTTATTAGAACTATTCAGTGACTTGTTACAAAACCACCATGTTGCTGTTGCTGTGAATTAGTTAAGAGTATTCAGTGACAGTATGTACCTGAAGGTGGGTGGGAGGTAATCTGGGGGTAAAACAGGTGGTAATGGTAACCCTGACATGGCCATATCGATGAGGTGCATGGCTAAGATGAACTCCTCTGCCGTCAGCTTTCCATCCTGGTCGATATCTGATAGACTCCTACATGAGAGAAGGGACACAATAAATGTTATGAATTAAGGAGAAATGCTTCATATGGCCTCACTCTCATCTGTACAGGTGTTTAGAGGTTGAATTTTTTTACACTGACCATATCGTGGCCAGCTGGCCCTGAGGAAGACTGGACTGCATCAGGATAGTACGAGCCTGTGGTCCTGCACCAAGACACGAATCAAAGGGAGAGGATGAATGAGAGTGAAAGAAATTACTCAAACCAGTGACTATACAGCGTGTGTGGAGGGTACCTGTGAGGTGTCCGCTCATCATTTTGTCATGAGAGTTAAAAAGCTGTCTATACTTCAGCCGGGAGGACTGAGGAACGGCCCAATCGGAGGGGGGCTGAGCACTAGGATGAGAGAAATGAGGAATGTAAAAAGATAGAATAGAATAGAATATTCTTCTATTGATCCCCATGGGGGATTTTTTTTTTTTGCCACAGCAGCTCACAGAAAAAGTAAAAAATTGAACAATGACAATAAGAATATTAAACTTGACATTTAAAGTAATATAGAAAAGTAGAAAAATCTTACAATTTACGTATTTATAAAGGAGCAAGATATGTACAAAAATTGGTTCTTGACAATGAAACATTTATAGTGAGTGGTGGGATGATGTGCAGAAAGAAAAAAAAGATGCTGACACAGAAAACACTAGTGCATAAAAATATAGAATAAATAAAGTATATTTCAAGGTTGAGGGTGACACTTTTTTAACTACACATTTATTTTTAAGTAAGTAGATTCTGTGGCCCACCTAGCAGCTTCAAAGGATGGCCCCTTTTGCAGCTTGATACTGGAACGATTAAATGAAGATGACTTGTTGACAGAGGGAGCTGAGAGACACAGAGAAGACATTTTGGTATTAGGCAGAAGCTCTTTTGTAAACCTCTTCAAGCAGTGGATACATTTGCTACGGGTTTAATTTCATACTGCATATCCTGCTCAGGATTGTGGAAGAACTGTAGTCTATCCCAACTGTCATAAGGCTAGAGGCAGGGTACCCGAGACAGGTCACTGGCTTATCAAAAAGTCAACACACCAACAGACAACCAGACACTCACACCTATATACAATTAAGAGTGGTCAATTAACCTGTATTTGGTCTGTTGTAGGAGGCCAGAGAGCCTGTAGAGGAGCATGCAGGGGGAGGGGGAAGACCGCCACACCATATCATTCAGTAAACAGCAAACTCACAGCTTTACATGCACAGCAGCAGGATTTCATGTACAGTAATTCATACAGACATAACCCCTGTACCTGACTGTCTACAACGTAACAATCCATGTTTTATTATAGGTAAACAGGAGCTTGGAACAAAGACCTTTGCTCACGCCCACAAGAGCTAAAGACACAAAGCAAACATTTAAACACACCGCCTTCCCAGCTGCACAGTAAAGTATGTTACCTGTGTGGGAGAAGCCTGAGATGGGCTGCATGATGCCTGTGGGAGGAGCTCCGTTAGCGATGGGCTGAGGGAGCGGAGGCGGGGCCGACGATACCAGCGGGGGAGACACCCCTACTGGGAGAGGTGGGAGGGGGAGCGGAGGCACGCCTGAAAGAGGAGCTGTGATGGGAGCCATGGGGGGCATGCCTGCAGACAGACAGATAAACAAGACAGACTTTATTATTAAGAGAGCTATTCTTCGTTTTCACACCAGTGTGCTAAATGAGGCCTGAGAGATACACTGTCCAGAGAATTCTACCATAAAACGTTATCTCTTGTGGGAGATTAGACATCATTTATTAGCACAAGTCAATGAGGAATGAGAGACACAGTGTAAAGTGAAGCGGAGGAGCTTTTATGTTTGTTTTATACCTTTACTGACAAGCTTTGGAGGTGTAACAGACTGAAAGAGAGTGAGCACACATCACCTTAAATGACCCTCAGAAGTCTCCTTGAAAGTTTAAACAGAATTGTTACCAACACTTTGGGGACAAGAAGAAATGGAGGGAGCAAGACAGCAGGGATCGGCCACATGGGATTTAAAATGGCCAAGATGTAAACTATCACTGTGATAACTTGAAATTTTAAATCCATTCACTGTAAAGAGGTTAGTAAAGTGCATGCTGCCACAAACAGTTTCACACAGACTAATCTTAGTGTTTTTGTCTCTGTGGTGTCTTACCAAAGCCAGTTGGTGGAGGTAGAGGCAATGGAGGTTGTTTCATACTGGGAGGAAGTGAGGGGGGCAGGGGGTGACCCTGGAGTTTCAGCTTGATGAGTTTCATGGCAATGGAGAACTCGTGGATATCCATACGACCATCACTGTTCATATCAGCCAGGGCCCTTTGACAGAGAGGAAAGTTAACGTTTCATGACAGTATCAGAACTCAAAATCCAACAGCTTACAACTCTGTTATCCTGTAATTGTTAAATTAAGGGAATTAACTATCTGAGAGCTAGAACTCTTGACTATGTGACTCACCAGATTTGAGCCAGGATGGGAGGGGGTAGTCCTGATTGAAGGAAGAAATTCCTGGCTTGGTCGCCTTGACAGACAGAAACAAAAAAGGATGATCATCAACCCTAAAGCCAAGCCTCCTGAAACTTCAAACCTTTGTCTGAATATGATGCTTTTCCTGTCAAGTGGATTTCTGTTGGTCTATGCCACAGATACAAGCATTGAGCATCTTGATCAATACTGCCATTGTCTATGTCCTCACTGAACCTTACCCCTATACTCCAAGGGTGTGTGTGTGTGTGTGCTGTGTGGATCAGAGACAGAGAGAGGGGAAGAGTGTTACCTGTGATGTAACCCCCGGCAGTGGGAGAGAGGCTGTGAAACTGCTGATCATGTTTGGCTCTCTCATCCACTGAGATCAGAAAAACATCTGGACCTATCCCGCAAGAGAAACAAACACACACACACAGCTAGAGATTACAAACCAAAGCAGGAGGCTGAGACAAAGCTGGACACAGACTGTGGCAGACAAAGAGGAGGCATGACAAGAATGTGTTAGTCATGAGTTTCAGTTCCGGTCTTAAGATTTCTATGAAGCGACTCTTGAGAAAGACTGTCAGCTGGGAGATTGATGAGCAAATTAAAGAAACAAAAGGGACTGCCAGGCTATGTGTCAGTAGAATAAGCTGAATAGATTTACATGCCGTAAAAACTGAAGGAGAGCTGTCTATGTAGCAGCTTTAGTGTCTTTAAAAACAGACTTCAGCTGAGGTTTGGATGTGACGGACAATTTTAAGATTGTAAATAGAGAGCAGGAGTTTATTCTGAGAACTTTAACAACTTTTTACTTGTAAATTACTCTGAATTTTAACATCATTTTAATGCTGGCTGAATCTCACACTCTTTTCTGAAAGCGATTTTTTAGGTTTAAGGGGTTTCACAGTAAAATCAAAAGAGCTTCACACTTCTTTGTTTTGGGTTTGATGATAAAAGGGGATCCCACAGATCCAAAGCGATACCTCCTCACCTCCACTTGGAGATGTTTTTTTTCCTTGACTATTACTTCCCATTTGTTCTCTCTCCATTCTGTAACATTTACTGGCAACTTTAGTGAATCATGCTGACTCATTTTAAAAGTAAGAACAGCTGCTACAGATAAAATGCTAATTCCTTTTCTATCCGTTTTTACTTCCTTTTTTCACTCTTCTCAGAGAAGATGCTCATCCAGCTTGACATATTTAGCAATGACTGTTTTGCTGCTTAAAGTTCAGTGAAAGCGGGATAAAATGCTCAAAATTCACAGATTTTTTAAATTAAAATTTTCATTTCAAACTAGCTATATATAGATTTTGTATAAACCTGATGTTGAGGTTGTCGTGATGCTGTCGACAGCAGGGGTGGGGGCGCAGGAGAAGAGAAGGCGCTGAGAGATGTTTCTGGTGGTGGTTTTCCCAGCTCTCTGTCTGCTATACAGATTAAGCTTGTCTGTGTGTGCAAATGCGCGCACGTTTTTTTGGCTGTGAACACGTCAGGACGGAACTTTGCCATGTGCCAAACAGCACGAGGAGAAATGTGAATGGGACGTTGACGAATCATCCTGCCGTGTAAATTAGTTGAATATCATAAGGCTATTTAGTCTGTTAAACTAGAAACAAGAAGGTATAGACCTAATTCACGAGCAAGGCAACTCTAAATCACTTGTGCTGTGATATGGCACTATATGGAAAATAGAGCTGAAACGATTCCTCGAATAATTCGAGGTACTCGATTACAAAAAACTACTTAAGTAATTTTCTCCGCCTCGAGGAATCGTTTAATATTAAAAAAGATAAAAGAGTGGTATTTCAAATAGAGCTGAGGACATATTAAGAGAGTTTTCAGACCCCTCAAGCTACCTCTTATACAAAATAACAACTAGCAACAAATCTAGCTTCTTTTCTGGAGTTTGAAGACTAATGGGTCATTCTACGAAACAGGTGCCATTTGGGTCCGCAACATTTGATGAGATGTACAAGGCACAAAAAATGTGTCAAAGTGTGTTTACAAATTTTGGAGCTACCAAAGCAAGTGCTCTTATTGACATGCTGTATCAGAAAATTCTATTTCTTAAAGAGAAAAATTTTAATTTAAAAAATAACTGCTCTTTAACTAAACAAAATTGTATTTTATCCGATTACTCAATTAATCGATGGGATTTTCTGTAGAATACTCGAATACTAAAATATTCGATAGCTGCAGCCCTAATGGAAAATAAAATTAACTCGACCTTATTCTGAAGTTTCTGAAGAGTAACACCGAAACCAGTTATTCATAGTCACAATGTTGGGGGCTTAATGTACAGTCAGTACAGAAACACAGAAAAGGAGATGGAGCCTGGTTCACCTGGCAAGACATAACATTGCACCTAGCTGTGATGCAACAGACCACACATATACACTCACCAGCAGTAAAGCACTGCTTGTTAACAAACATATCTAATAAGCCAATCATATGGCAGCAACTAAATGCTTGTACATGTAGACACTGTGGTCAATGATGTTTCTTATTCCATGACCCTAGTCAGTATCTCCCCTGTTTCTGTTTTATGTGTTGATTTTCTTGCAGAGGCTCCCAGCTTTATTCAGACTGCCAGTCCAGATCTGATATTAGGCAAAACTAGAGTGTTTTCAAAACTCTGGAAATTTACATAAAAATATTTCTTGCTAATCGGATTGGATATGTTTTGTAAATGCATTTCCAAAAATGTCTCAGGGCATTCTGGAGACTTAAACCAGACTAAGAATGTTTTTTGTAAAGTAACAAATCCAAAAAGGGGCCAGTGCTTCCGAGCAGCCCTTCTGCCTGGTCTGTGAGGCCTGTGCTGTGACTCGAGGGCCAGATGATAGATCTCCATTTCTCATAAGTCTGTATTAGACAGCAGCATCACCAGCTTACGTGGTTACTGACGCCTACATTGTTACCACAGCAACCCATCCAGATAGGCTTAGAGTCTGGACACACAGATCTGATCTGATTACTTGTTAATAACTAGGAAGACTGTCTGTTTTATGAATCTGATTTGAGAAGAAAATAGACTTGTCTGTAGTCTTCTGTTTGTCTCACCAGCAACTCAATATTTACATTTCACATGCAACACGTACACGTATACTGACCTGTGAATGTGGTGGGGAACTGGGCCATGGTTCACTCAGTCTTCTGCACTGCACAAAACCTAAAACAGATGACAACCACATATTAATCTTACTATTCATTGCTCAATAATGCAACACTACAACATATTGTATATTTCTTTTTATGATGAAGTATTTCACTGGTGGCCTACAAAATGTTTCTTTGTCTTCAGTCATTGAGGTCAGCGTTACATCTTGATGATCAACAGAATATTAAAGAGGATCACATAATGTGTAGCAAGTATAGTTCCCTGTTCAAGGTTTGTTTTAATATGATAAAAGTGCAACGGGAACTCAAATAATACACAGCAGTGCTTCGTAGGGGGTAGAGCAGCTTTTAAAAAAAGACACACACTCTCTGCCAAACGTACAGCCTGCTGCTGCAGTCTGGTGCCAGCCCACAGGGGACTGGGCCATGTCAGCCATGCTGGTGCATGTCAACAGGGCAGCAGACATTCATTTATGCAGGGCAGCCTGCCTGAGCATACTTGTCTGTTTTCAACCCCACTCAGCTTCACACTCACTCATTTACACACATTCTCACTTGGGAGCCGACCACAGAGTACACCAGGGTTTCTTCTTGTGTCAGCAAAAGAAAAAGTCCCCACTGGTGTCTTTGTGAAGTCAGATTTTATTCCGACTGAACAAATTAGAAAAGGCACCAAAAAACAAGTGGTTTAAAAGATGTTGGAGGCACATAAGGATCATAAAAGGAAAGTCAAACCCAGCAATAAAGCTGCAATATCTGAAAACATTTCCCCCTTGTGATTAAGAGCATATTGTGATCAGAGATTATAATTTCCTTAGGAGCTCAAATTGTAATAATCAAGGTTTATGTCTGATCTCAGTTTAATCTGTTTAAAGCAGTGCCCTACATACTCACAATAACACATCCATCTCTGTGTTCAACAAACCTGTGTCCTCCTAGCAGAGGTATGTTAATCAGATCCAGACCTGCCTCCCTGCTCTGTGTGTCTTTGGCCGGCAGACAACCCACAGTAATAATCTGACACAGTGTGACAGACGACAGTGAGGGTGTGTGGGTGCATATGGGGGTTGGAGACTTTTCCCCTGTGATGTAAACAGAAATCAGGTTCTTTTACACTAGTTAAAGGGTCAGTTCACTCAAACCACTGCTTTCAGATCATCAAAATCTGGTTCTTCATTGTTATTCCTAATCACAGACACACATGATTTGCTGTGGATGATTTCACTGTCAACATTTCTTCAGTGGGGAGCTGTCCTTGGCCTATTGTAGGGTGCAATAGTGTGTGCGTTAGTTTGTGTGTGTGTGTGTGTGTGTGTGTGTGTGTGTGTGTGTGTGTGTGTGTGTGTGTGTGTGTGTGTGTGTGTGTATGCACACTTCATTATCATCAGAGCAGGAGGACAAAGTAACCAGCTTAACTAGGTCAGACGAACAAAGCCCACCCTACACAAACACACACACACACACACATACACACAAACACACACACACACACACACACACACACACACACACACACACACACACACACACACACACACACACACACACACACACACACACACACACACACACACTTTCATGGCTGCCAGTGAGAAAACACTGAGGCACTTCTACGACTACAGTAAACATCTCGACGAGTTAGCAGTTGTACTGCTGAACTACAAACTTTAGTTTGTATCATTTCATGAATCACTCTAAGTAGTCCTCCTTTTGTGTCAAACTTCTCACAGATAGAGTGATGAAAACAACACAACACAATATCTACACACCACAACTCTACAACAAACTTACACCCATACTATGCCACGGTGTTTACATACTGCGCCCTGCAAGGACAGGATTTTGGTGTGAGATTTCACATTAGAGATGGGTACCGAATGAGATATTAGGTGAATTGTATCAAAGGTACTGATTCATGTAAAATCAAACAGTACCATGTTTAGGTACCTAAAAGCATCCTTGTGACAGTGAGGGAGTGGAAAAGTAGGTGATTTTACGTGCTGGACACAAACACAGCATTGAAAGGTTATATATTGAAGAATAAATATGTTAAATTGAAAAACTCTAAGACTATGATTGAACAAATTAATATTTAGGACCACATAAATACAAAAAAGTACCAAAAATTGGTACCATTGAGTACCGGTACTGTATTGTTTCAGTTGTGAAAGGTACCCATCCTTATTTCACATACCATGATAGCACTGATGATAGGGATGTTCAATACCACTTTTTTTCAGACCGATACCTTTGCGAGTTCTCACTCCTGAATACTCATCGATACCAGGTACTGATACTACAGGTTCACTGTATTTTAAAATTAATTGAAGCAAAAATAAAACAGTTCAACTGTTAACTCTCCCTGGTTCATTCATGTTGTCTGAACAGGACCTGACGCATATTTGCCGTGGTGTCAAACTGCAGCAAGTAGCAGCAACTACTGGCGAGGAAGACTTGTTCTTTCAGCGCATGCTCAGATATGACGTAAGACGCAACTAGAGACGTTTCTCAACTTTTAAAATGACGTTCCTCAACTTTAAAAATAGCACTGGACTGCTGCGGAAAGTTTGTTTTCGATCAAAACTTTGAAAGAAATGAACGTAATTTCAGGGCTGGACGGACGACAAACTCGCAATACAGAGTATTACAACACCGTGAAAAACAAACTGTGGTCCACCAGCTTTGATAAATCTCGTGATGTTTACGTTTTTCTGCGCATGCCCCATTGACTATTCTGTTTGATTACAGTGGCACATGTAGACCAGAGGTTGGAATATTCCTTTCCATGTATACTATTGTTTTGGGAAAAGTCATTCAGAAAGATTCCATTTGGAAAGACGAAAAACTCCTCATGTGGCTAGAATGCAAAAGCCTGGTGACTGCTTTGAAACATCTCTGTAGTTTCCTGAGAACATGGTTTGACCTGGCTGCAATGCACCAATGCAAGTCATCAATATGTGCCATGAATGAAGAGAGTCCTGGTGTGTGCCTCCCAGCTGAGTCACTGTACACACAGCAGCTCAAGGGCAGAGCATGTTTAGTCCAAAACACAGGTTTAGAAACAATCCTCCTGTTCCTTCACAGATGAACTCCCTGCACCCATCTTCAAGGGCAATCTAAAAAATAGAGTACTCATGGAGCAAAGCTGTTTCACTCTGAAAATCTGTTTCACATACACTACCTATCTGTGTTAGGGGTCTACAAGCAAAGCTGTTGCTAACATTGTACCACACTGGAAGTATCTAAATGTCTGGAAGTTTCAAGTTGACGCAACTAAAATCTAAAACTAGACTCTACTCCAAGAGTTGGTTGTGGCGATAAGCAAACAGAAAAGTATTTAACAACCAGAACCAGTCTGACTGATAAGGCTCTGACTTTTAACAGGAACAAGAATGAGCAGTCATGCGTGGTACATTTAGATAAATTTAATGCATTTTTGAGCAGAGCACATCAATTCAAACTAGGTGGTGAACTAAGCAGAGAGTACAGTCGTATCCTGAGGTGAAGATTATGCACAGCAGAACAGGACTAGCACTTGTCATGCTGCCAGAGTTGAGTGAGATCATGTCAGGTTGCCAAAGCTCTGTCCAGAAAATAAGCTGATTGTGAATCAAAGTGACATTTGTTAAGGATCGACACTTAACAAAAATATCTCAGACTAAAGAAAACACACTTCAAGAATAGCAACCAATCTACCAGCTGGTATTATTAGCACACAGTCTTTAGACATGTATAGGAATTACTAAATGCAAGTTCAATTCGTTTTCAACAATTATCTGTCATTGAGCCGAAAGAGAAGTTGTAACAAATAATAAAAACCAGCACACACACAAAAACTGATTCCATCATCTTCTCTATCCGTGTTAATGTTTTCGTCATTAGTAATGATGGACACTGTCCCCTACTTTCCTGTATACATGTGCATTGTCTTTGTGGGATTAGTCCCTATAATTGGAGCACTGGGATGTGACTGGAGTGTAGCTCTGCTATCAAGGCGAGTGGCAGATGCCAGTTTAAGCCCCTCACACACAAACACACTCTGAGGGCAGCTTCAGACCATGCTCCAGATTAGGGTTCAGACTCTCTTTCTCTTCCTCCCTCCCCCTCGTTTAAAGCTGACCCCTCTAGGGAGGGGTACCTTTTACGTTTGAAGCAATACGGTACTAATAACTGGTACCTGACAATTGGTACTGGTACTCACCAGTACCAATTTTTGGTACTTTTTTGTGTTGTGTGGTAAAAATCTAATTTTTTTCTATTTAACATATTTGTTCTTCAATACATAACCTTTGAATGCTGTGTACATGTCCAGCATGGAAAATCACCTACTCTATACCACTTCCTAACAGCCACAAGGAGGTACCTAAACAGGGTACCTTTTGGTTTTATGTGAATCAGTACCCGGTACTTTTGACAGAATTTGGTTGGTACCTATAAAAGTACTAGAGCCCGGCCGATTAATCGGGCGGGTCGATTAATCGGCCGGGCCGATTATAGCCTGACACCGATTAACCAACATCGGCCAAAATTTAGCCGATTATAAAAAAATTTGCCCCGCAGAGATTCTGTCGCTCCTGTCTCTGTGTGTTAATTAATATCAGGCTACTTCACAGCGCCTCACTTAATGATGCCATGCAGGATTAACCTGGGCTTATAAATTCACCAGTTGTTGTTTTGGTTGAAATAATCTTTGAAAATGTTTTAATGTATTTTGTTGTAATTGTATTTATTGAATGTTTCGAAAGCAGCGGCATTGTTTCTTAAAATCTATTTTAGTTCCATGCATTAAATGGAAGACGGAACTTTTTAATAGCTAGTCATAATTTGTGTTCATATAGAGTATTTATCCTGTGTATATCAATGAATTTATTACACATATCAGCACATATCGGATATCAGTCAATATATTGGATATCAGTCGATATATCGGATATCGGCTTCTTTTTGCCCCCAGTATCGGTATCGACATCGGCCCCCATAATCCCATATCGGTCGGGCTCTAAAAAGTACCATCCCTAGACCCCTCCGACACACCCGTCAAACCCACACGTTAATAAATTCTCTGTTCACCTGTCCCGATGTGAGGTCCAAGAAGAAAACGTTCAAAATAAATTTAACACCTCTGAGCTTTGATGATATAGAGGGAGCTGAAAAATCTCGAAGATGTGCTTTAAAATGTAACTTACAAATCAAACTGCTCATGTGGGTGTACTCAAGCCAAATGGTGAGAAATTTCTTACCCAAGGGTATTTGCACAACTTACACAGGAAGATTTATATTTGTATTGTTAGAACTGGGTATTTGCTTATTTGAACTTCCAGATATGTCAATAAACCAAATGCTGTCTTGTTTAAAAAACAGAGTATCACCTACAGGTGCTCACAGTTCAGTTTATGTCACTGCCATCCTCCACCCTCAGCCCCACTGGACTGGAATAACCATCCACTAAATTTGAGATCAATGACATCTTTCAGTTGTTTTAAGAGGTTCTTATTTTCCCATCTTGAAACAACATTTTCCTACTTGATGTGTTCAAACCTACTGTATTGGATTATTTGTGCCTTACAGACAAAGCTTTGATGTAATGACAGAGTGTAGTATCTCCTGTTTTCTTTTTTTTCTCTACAACCGAAGCAAGTGGCAAACGCATGTCTAAAAATATAGAGCCTGTGCACTAAAACCTGCAGTTCTTCAAGATTCCACTTGAGGCTTGCTGCAGGAACATGAAACCAAATACACTACTCCAATATGCCACAACAGCTGATTTTTAAAGCAAAAATATCATCCATCTGAACTCAAACAAACCCAGGTTGAGTTAAGAGTTTCCCCATACAGCCCCAGCTGTGTTAGGCTTTAAAGTGGAAAGGTCAGGAAAAAGTCACCTGAAAAACAACTTTTGAACAGAGGTTGGATCGACTTTCTCAGATGCAACAATCAGCGTGTTAACATGCATTCGGCAGTCCGCCTGAGTAGGGCCGGGGCTATATATGATATGCTCTTCTCCTGATTTGATTCTTTCACGATTTTTGGGGAGCCAATACAATTTAAGTAGTGATTTTTCAATATTAACGATTTTTGTGATTTTCAGTCTCTTTTTACAACCAGACTACGTGAAAAGTCGAAAGATGACGATGATGTGTACAGACTATGCATATCACATGTGAGTCAGTTTTTAGAATTTGTTTAGGGGATCTCAAATATCTCAAACATCTCAATTTTTTTCCTACCCAGCTTGTAAAGAAAGACAAAAATGAAGGATTAAAATTTGAAAAAAGAAAAAAAAAGAATAAAAATTACAATTTGAAAGTGTTGAACAAAAATTCTTGATACTACGATGCATCGATTTTTTTTCTCCCACCCCTACGTCTAAGGTTATAGCTCGATCATAAACTCACATTGGGGATCTGGTCTTGTCAGCGTAAACATGCAGAAAAGAGAATTGGACTTCTGACTGAGAACATCTCACTCTACTTCGATAGGTGGCACTGTGCTTTTTCCTGATAAGCAAAGCTGCGTGTGTATGGCCAATATGGATGCAACTGTAGCTCGCTTTGTTTTTGTGCACCGAAAAACTCTGATATCGGTCTGCATTCACGCTTTTTTTAGAGAATTTTCAGTGCGTTACTTTCACACAAAAACACTGCTAAATAAGGTTCAGTTCTCATCGTGTTGTAAAACGGTGCTACCTCCACTGTAGAGCCACAGCTGGCTACGAGGCGCTTGCCGCTTAGTGTGTGCCAGATATAAACAAATGCAGGTAGTCTGCCAGGACGAAGAGACACGATGAGAACTAGAGCCTTATTTAGCGGTGTTTTTGAGTGAAAGTAACGCGCTGAAAATTCTCTAAATAAAAAGTGAATGCAGAATGATATAGGATTTTTTCGGTGGGAGTCTGTTTATTTGTGTTTTTGGTCAAGTAAAAATTGGCCCCGTCTGAGTGCAGAGGAAACCGGCTGAGGAGCAGGGAGGGGGTGTTTGGTGCGTGTGCCCTGGGCTTCTGCTGCACAAAAACACTGCTGTAGGGGTAATTTCTGCCCTAAACCTTGTGATAGGACCCAACTTGTTCCATCCCGGAGTATCACTTTAAGTGCCGGGGTTTTCAGGGAAATTCTATTCTAGGCTACTATGTTGTATGTTTGGAATTGTCATGCTGCTGCATCCAAGTTTCATACTGAAACAGAATTCATAATAAATGCCATGCATTGCATTGGAAAACCCATCAGAAATGGATTTCTCTTTAATTTGTTCAACTTTATTCAGTCAGTTGTTACATCAATAAAATTTAAATTAACAGTTTGTCCTGAATGTTTGGGCTAAAAAAGCTCCTAGATACACATTTGCATTTAAAACTTTTAACTCAATATGTGTATTAAATTGCAAGTTTTCTTGCTTATAGACTAGTCGACTAGTCGCAAATAAAATTTGCGACTAGTCGACTAGGAAATTAGTTGAAATCCCCATCCCTAGATAATACTAGTAAATTTTATTCATAAAGCACTTTTCAATAACTACTGTAACATTGTGTATAATTGTGAAAAACAATCCAAGGTTTGACTGAGAACTGAATCTGTCCCTCTTAAAAAAAGAAAAGAGACTATGTCCTTATTTGTTGAAAGTGTGTTTTGTGGATGCTTAAACAATGATGACGACAGTGTGAATAACAGCAGTGTCTTCTCATCAGCGTTCTCACTCTTAGACACACCCGCACACAAAAAAACACATTTGCATTGACACACACCTTCTTCTTCAAACACACCTTCACACTCACACACTGCAAAATCTTCTACATTCTCACTCACACACTAAAGAAACACTGACTGTTAACACACTCTCTGACACTGACCCTGAGCTCTGCTTCTTTCTCCTTCACTCAAACAAATTCTTATCACACTGATGTCAAAGGGTGAGGCCCTGAGAGCTGACAGGACAACCATCCACCCATCCAACACACACACAGACAGGATTACTACTGCGGTCTCTCCATCAGCTCTTCCTGTATCACACCATCTTCTTATTGCTCTGTAATGACGTGCTTGCAGCCTGCATGGATAGCTAATGGTGGTGAAAAACAGATGGGTAGATGGGGATAAACAGTTCACTGAATAATTGAAGGATAATCACTTTGTCTTCTTTGTACAGTATGATAAAATTAACAAGTCCATCATTACCTTTAACAAAAAATGACTTTGATACAATTATTTTGGGAGAAAATATTGTGTATTTTAAACAAAAAAAAGTTCTCCACTTCTTTACAGCTCTTCAGGCTCTTTAGTCACAAAGATTGTTCTTCCTTCCTCTTTGCAAATCACTCCATCTGCAAGAAATATTGTCCTGTCACAGACTCTGAGAGAAGCATGCTTAGCGATTCACTCCAACTGTTGGCCACACTCTTGCTCAAGCCTCCTTCCTCAAATGTTTGATTATTGATCTTCCATGGGAGTCTGTATCTCTACACTTGCCACTCACTGAAACAGGAAGATCCACTTTTCATCAATAGAAACTGTGTCAAGTCCTCCTTCAAGTTTCTTTGCAGATATCAGTCCCTGATCCATCACAATGGAAGATCAAAAGGCCTTCTTTGCAAACCACCTAACTTCAATAAGGAGTCCTAACTCTCATCAAATCTGTCTTTGCTGAAAGTAACCCCACCAAATGACTTGATCTTAATAACAGCTTTGGCTTACCAACTTTCTTTTCCTTGTTCTCTCTTTGTGCGGTCTGAGGTTTTTCTTTCTCTTGTTCTGTGGTCTAACCTTTTTTAAAGTAGATGGGCCTCCTTCGAAGGTGCTTAGTCACCCTATGTCTTTCAACCCTTTATCAGAGATGATCCTTCTCCTCCTCCTGTTTCTACTGGAGAGAGTATGTCTGCTTTTCTTCCACTGCCCTTTGAAACCTCACTGCAGGGCAGTTTTCTAATTTCACAGATCCTTCTCTGTGTCCTTCCTCTGTTTCCTTACAGCTGCTAGCTGCTGTCAGGGCTTCTGTCCCCTTTCTGCAGGATTTCATCATGGTCTCTCTTTTTTGTTTCTGGAGGCTTAGTGGATGAGGCTGTGTTCATCCTGCTTAGACAGTGACAATGCATTTTGTGGACTTGGAGCCTCACAGCTGGATCTCGAGGATAATTGGTCCACAGAGAAGAAGTGCAGGACTGCTACTCCTAGACTGAGCCTCATCCTGGACAGAGCTTGGCCTTTGAAGACAGCAAAAACCCTCCAAATGATTCCCCTCACAGCTGGCTAGGTGTGATTATCCAGTCTCTTACAAAAATGAACTTCCACAACAGCAGCATAATGAAGTTCTGCCATGACTTACACAATGAGCTCCACAATGTCATAATATTTCACATTTCGTCATGGAGTTGCAAAAGAGCAAAAGCCATGGCTTGGAAACACACAGTGAAGGCTGTCACACACTGCCACTGTCTCTCCCCATTTCATCTCTGTTCCTACAACCAAGAAGGGTCAGAAGCAGAAAAATGTTACCCCACTATTTTACTTCTGTGTGTTATTCATTAGAGACAAGACATGACATCGGCAGAACTACAACATTGATATGGCATCAGCAAATGATCATGGCCAACAGTTGAAGCAGACACTGCTGCAATGAAAAGTGGCTTATTTTGAGTCAATCTCTTAGAGAATACCTTGGCAGATGATTCTTAGCTTTTCTGAACTCATGACCCCTTTATTTCGCATCAGGGTCCTGCTTTCCCTGTCAGGACTCCTGATTGTAAACCCCTTTCACCATTATCTTTTATAGGTAGCGTTGTGTGTGTGTTGCACTGCCAGATCTGACAAAATCTTGACAACAACAATCAAGAAAATTTCAGATTTCATTTTTTAAATTTCAACCTCTCAATTTCTCAAGTTCTGTGACAACTCTTAACTTATCCATTGTGTTGCCAAAGAGCAAGCACAAAACCCTAAAATGTATAACATAGGGATGCACGATATTGAATTTTTGCCGATATCCAATATGCCGATATATCAGAACCCCTTTTGGCCGATACGATACCAATATCGATAATCACAAGTTTGTTTGTTTTTTTCGCTGTAAAGAAAGCTAAGTCTATCCTGTACTGGAATTTATATGTTACTCTTATTGTGACGGTCTTTTTTGTTTAAGAAACACACATAAAACAAGACAAAAAACTTTTGATTTTACCATAAATAAGAAATGTATTATTTTTTCAAACTCAAGACATTCAGTATTGAAATACAGAAAAATCATTTCTTTAGATCACATGAACTTTAAATGTACAATGCATTTTTAAACATAACCAAGTTGCATTTGATTATTTTAGAGCTACTGTAACAACCTGGTGACAGACACAGAGCTCTGCAGTGCAAATAAATGAAGTGCTACATTTTATTTAAGGAGCTTATTTTTCAGATGGAAAATAATAATAATCCTAACTGAATAGCAACTTATCGGCTGTGCATATCGGCAGAAATTTACATATCAGCCGATACCGATATTGTGCTGATAATATCGTGCATCCCTAGTATAACGTGCGAAATCATATTTTTACTCAAGGGTTCGAACTGATCTGCCTGATTTGTAGTGCTAGAAAAAATAACCTTAATATTACAAAACATCAGGCAAACTTTAGTTGTTTTGCAAGTTATTGAGCAGTGACTTAGATTTATCTGAAAAGGAAATAAAAAAGCCAAAAGGCATGAATTAAACTTACAACATAATCCTGTTTACATTTACAAAAAACTGACATTTGTACAAACAGCACAGGGAAAACTACATATGGTCTCTTTTCTAAACCCAAGTCTTTGACCAAAAGGCATCTAATTTATTTTTTTTCTCTACAACAAAAATCATATCTTATAACATCAATCAATCATATATCATAAGAACACTGGTATTGGCATGGTAGACAACATTCACTGTTTCTACTAATACCCTCACTGGGCCTTTCAGCATCGATGTAACCATGGGAACTAGCACTCTGGGCCAACCTGGCAGGTCTGGTCATTCAAAACGCCAAAGTTAAACATCCTCCAATGTAAGATGTGTGCGCAGTCTTCCGTGGAAAGGGCGATTACAGCAACAGGAAAAGACTGTTTGTCAATTCAGCATCACTTCCTGCACTAATTCCACGAACTTCCAGTAATGAGTTACTCCATCACCACAAGCTTTTTGAGGTTCAAAGCAGAAATACGGTCGCCCTCAAGTTTGTTTTGAAGGGAAGGTTAGGAGGCTGAGCAGCTGTGACCAACATCAGGATTAATGTTAGCAAATTCCAGCCACACCAAGAAACTGATAAAGAGAAAGCCGCTGTCAACCCTAGATACTCTTATGAACTTCATCATCTTCTCCTCTAGCAGCAAGGCAAGGTTAACCACAAGCAGCACCCGTCAATGTTAGCGTCAGGTCACAGGCAGACAGGGCAGATGCAGTGATTTAACATTAGCATGCTGGCTAACTGATACTAGCGGCTGGATTGCATCTTCCTCCAGTTACATACAGAACTGAGCTTGTTATACAAGCCACTGATGGTCACATTTTTGCAGGCTAATATCATGTTTACCGACTGATTCACGCAAGCTGTATCGTGTCATTATTATGATGATCACCAAGCCGCGTTAATGTGTATCAAGGCAGCTAGCAGAGACGCTAACCAATGAGAAGCTAACGTCAGCCCGCTCAGGGACATTCTTTCACACCACACATACTACACTCTGCTCCTACCTCATAGTTCAGTTTCCATCGTGAAATGTTGGATAAAGAGGCTCGTTACGTCCTTATAGAAGCATGAAATGATGTAAATCCTCCCCAAAGATGCTCTTTTATCACCAAAGCCCTTTCCGGCGACTCTCCCGTGGTTCTGAAATCCCGATCGACTGAGGGACAGCTGGAAAATGGGGTAACGCTGCTGAGGTATCGCGAGAAATGGGGTATACTTGTGATATTTGGTGCAACCTCGCGAGAATTTACACGCCTTTCGTTTGCGGAGATGACAGAGATACTATGAGGTATACTCCAGTCTCCAACCCACTAATTTGACATTAAATCTAAACAGAAAAACCCTTTATATAAAAAAAATAAAAATAAAAAGTGATTTATTTACAAGGACAAGGACCATTTAGTTCGGGAATGTACCTACCTGAGAAAAGCTGAGGTTACTAGAAAAAACATGTAGAATTCCCAGTTTCACGTAGATCTTTAATAACTTCTGATTTAATAACTTCACTTGACACTGAAACAAAAACAGACAAATTAAAAAAGGATAAATTGTTCTTTTAATGTAGTTTAATTATTTAATTCATTTTTCGCACTAATTTGCCATGTACTTTAAATATTAATATAGAAATATTCCGAATACCAACATGTTCGTTAAAAGACGTGTAAAGAAATGAATAGTCTATTACTCAAAAAAAAGGTTGCACTGACAATTTTGTAATAAAGGTTAGTTTCCTGTCTATCAACTTATTTGTACGGTTTGCGATCATTCATATCCACTAGAGGGCGGTGTCGAAAACCCCGCTAAAGTTAAAGGACGAATTTGTAGACAGCGAAGAAGAACAGGTCAGCTGATTCTAGCTTGAAGGACCACTACATCGCTTCTGCAGGAGAAAGTGAATGAATACTGAGGCGGGTAGCCCTAAAGAATCTGTTATTGGGCGGTAATTAAGCTGCCTCCCAGCATAAAGGTCTAACAATATGAAAGGTTTGTACTGCCGAGCTGGTGTTAATGATGCCGAGCCTAAGTTCGTCATTCAGGAGACGGTGAGTGCTTGTCTTCACTAGCTCCAATGATGCAGGTTGATCATATGAAGTCGAATCATCGAAAGCCGTTTATCAATACCACAAGCTTTAAAAAAAAAATCAAAGAAAATGGTCTGTTTGCTTAAAATTGTTTCCGTCTACTAACATATGTGTAGAACAAACCGAAAACATGAAAAACCTAGTTTGAGTCCTTTTTTGATCCCTTAAAGAAAGAAATGCCATTTGGTCGTAGTGTTTCATTTATGCTCCAATTTGAACCAATCACTTTGTGCATCTTTATCTAATACTCTTTTTTCTCATCTGTTTTGTCTGTACGGGTTATGCCAAGCTGCCTGTTTCCCATGTTACAATAAGCAAACACAGACCTTCTCTTGATGTGTGATGGTTTGTGGATCACTTGTTTCTCTTTAGAGTCTTCCAGAGACCCTAGGATGCCACGATGTCAGAGTTCAAGTAAAAGCTTGTGGGCTTAGCCCTCTGGATCTCAAGGTACCAAAATTAAAGGTTTCAAAACTAATTGGGGTATGACTAATACTCAACTGGAAAACAGTATAGATAACTAGTATTACTAAAATAAAGGGACAGTTAACTGCAGTCAAAGGCAGAAACGGTGGTGTCCTTACGTTTTTACTAATACTAAAGACTTACCTGGTAATCAGGTTCTAAATTAGTTTCATAGTCAAATGGAAACAGAATCACGTGTGACTCCTCTTTTCTCTTCTGCTCCAGCTGCTCAGTGATGTGGGGATCCAGAGAGATTTGATTCCTGTTGGCAGGGAGGTGGCCGGGATTGTTCTGCAAGGTTTTAAACTCAGTTTTTTGTGAAGATATATGTTGTTTGGGTAGAAAATCCCAACAGATTTGAATCAACACCTGTCTGAATTGTTCGTCTGTTTTCTCCTGCAGTGGGTGACAAGGTTTCCTTCTTCCAACCTGATGACGAGGTTGTAGGTAGGAACTCCTTTTGTCGTTTAAGATTTTACTTTTTATTAAATTCTGTTTTTACATTCTGAACATGCTATATATACACGCACATGCACAAACGGCACTTTTGCACAGAAACATGCACTGATGGAGGTCAGAGTGATGGTGCTGCCCCTTCTGTGCTCATCTGAGCAGCTGGGGGTTTTGGTGCCTTGCTCAAGGGCACCCGACAGTGCTCAGGAATGTAAGCCAACATCTCCCTAGGTATCAGCCCAATTCCAATCTTGGTCCGTGACCCTCAGATCCCCAAGCCAAGTCCCTACAGACTGAGCTACTGCCGCCCCTCATTTGATTCAATCCAGTAAATATTTTCTTGTGTTCCTTTGTTGTTTCCTAAGTTATTTGTCTCCATTGTTATTTCTTTATTTACATTAAGCCTTTATCATGGTGCACACATTTTATTGAGCTAAAATGTCCAACTTCTGGTCACTGAAACAAAAAAATGAAAAACAAAACGTGACACTTACATCTTAGAGAGAGTAGAAGTATCAGTGATACATATTATCTCCTTTACATGTTAATGCATGGAGTTATCAAGTAATAATGTGATTCCTTGCCATTGAGTGTAAAAAACGAACCATAATTTAAAGAAATAAGTTCAATTTTTAACCATGTTTCAATTTAAAAAAGAAATCTTGACACAATCAACAGTACTTAAAAATGTTCACTGCAACATTCATACATGGGACAACAGCATAATTCATGTTGTTTGTATTGCATGTAGGCATGAAACATGATGACTGACTTTTTTAAGGAAACTCTTTTAAATGGACTTTCTCCCTCTAGGGATTCTGCCTCTGGACTCTCCCTGCTCTGGACTTTGTGATAACATTGACATCAATGAGCATTTGTTAGGTAAAGCACACAAACACACATCATCACTATTTTCCAAAACAAATTCTTACATCAATAACAGAAATCATGGGTTGTTATCTGGTAAATCACCTTTTCACATCCCAGTAAATCATTTAATCTTTTACAAATCTTACTGTAATGTGTCTAGGTGAGGTATACGCTCAAGGAAAAGCCACTCTAGGTCACGTCTGAAAACTCGGAACCATGTTTTACTCCATGCTTGTCATTTTCAACTGATACACCTCAAAAATGTTCAGTTAAAAAAACATCCTGACAGTTTGAAATGAGCAAAATAGTGTTAACAAATCTAAGGTGCATGTATAACTTATTTTTAGCCCTGATAAAGAAAAGAGTGACTGAGACATAAATATCCTTGAAGCGATCATTTGAAGTGAGGAGGAGTTTGCCCTTTAAAATAGTCTTTTTGTTTTATTACACAAAATGTATACAAGCTTTAATCTGCTCCCACAAAACATCCAAATGCAAAGTGTGCACTTGTGTTTCTGTCCTACAGTCCAGAAGCCAGAGAAGCTCAGCTCAGTTTCTGTGGCAGGGGCCCTGCGTGATGGCCTCTGTGCTTACACTGCCCTCCACACACATGCCCGCATGGCAGCCGGTCACACACTCCTGGTCATGGACGGAGCCAGTGTATGTTAGAATTATCAGTTCCTTTTCTTTCAACACTTTTGGGAAGCATCAGTCGAAGTCATACCGTGTTTTAGCTGGGTGCGAACATCTGTAATGCTCTTTTTTTTCTCTGCTCCATTAGTCTTTTGGCCTCATGTGCATCCAGTTGGCTTGTTACCACGGCGTAAAGGTTCTGACAACATCACACACCCCGCAGACACACACATTCCTGGAGCAGCTTCGACCAAGTGTAGGTATGTACAGGTTGTTAGAAAGGAGGAAGTCAGACAGCTGTTGGTATAAAATTTTTTCAAGGTCTTTGCCTGAGAATTCCAGGTATGATATTCAGTGACAGGTATGAAATGTGTTAGCTCTAGGTGTCCAGCTTTGTATTGTAGAAATTATTGCATTTTCAATGCCTTGAACTTTTTCACTCGAAGAATATTGCACTTAGATGTAGAAATAAATTCTAAGAGCAGCGAAATTGGAGGGTTTGTTAATCTGAGGGGGCACGGGAGTTGTAGTTTTTGATGATTTCACATCAAAAGACTTCACAAAGTCTGGTTGATTACACCTAACCTTTCTTTATATCTCATAATGAACCTGGAGCTATGACAAGCCCCATTTATGTCCAACTCTCTGAAACTCCCTTTTCTTTCCCCTGACCAATGCTGTGTCCCAAATCACGTACTTTCATCAGTACACTTACATGAATACACTGTGTACATTTCACAACTGTTCACAGGCGTTTTTTATTGATTACATCCATCAGCCATCATTTTGATCCTGCCCCCTCCTCTACGTAGCCAATATAGCAGTTATTGAGCGTGAAAAGTGTTCACCGTTCCACACTTAACTTTTTGACCATTTTGAGTGCACCAGCTGAGAAATCAAAGTGCACTGTGTTTTTCCATGCTGTCAGTGAGAACGCATTTATGCACTCAAAATAGGAAGTGAAAGTGCAGAAGTGCATGATTTAGGACACAGCACAAGTCTTTGTTTCTCCATGGCGCCTTTTGCCTACTTTTAAAATTTTTAACCTTGACAGTAGCAATGGTGCTTGACACAGAAGAGCTCAACAGATCATCAACATTAGTACACGGAGTATATTCAAATCTTACCATTTCCTTGAACTGTGTCCCAGTGCTGTTATTTATGAGTCTTTCCAGAATAACTGCAAACAGACAGGTCAAAGAATACACAGAAATGATCAGACAGAGCAACATCGATAACATCCACATCTGAAATAATATTACTCTTGGTAATAAGTCTAGACTGTGCACTCTGCTGTGGGTGGGCTCAGTTAGACCAAACATTTTGAGGACAGCAGTGAGTTTTTTAGCTTGCTTGTCATGGGCTACATCCAGTTGCACATTCAAGTCCCTGTTATACGTAAACTGTCAGGATCGGTGCACACAACTGAAAGGGATTCAGTAAAATCATCAACAAAACAGTTCTGTGGTAGTTTTTTAAATGGTAATATGAAGTATGTAAAATTGTATTATATCCCTTTTGAATGACACATTAGAAGAAGACCACACTCTGTAATATACCCACCATTATGATCTGAAATCGCATCGGTATTATAATTTTTTTTTTTTTTTTTTTTTTTTGAGATTAAGTTACTTGTGCCTCTTGATGCTCCATTTCTTGGTGCAGAGGATACCTGTCCAACACATCCTTGCTTTAATTTTAAGTATTCTATAACGTTTTACTTTAGTAGAGACTCCATAAATTTTCTTCAACTTTCAACTTCCTGAATTTCCCCTCGGGGATAAATAAAGTATTTTCTATTCTATTCTATTCTATTCTATTCTATTCTATTCTATTCTATTCTATTCTATTCTATAAACCTTCCAGCTAACCACCTTTATAGCATCAGGACCCATGAAATAATTGTAAACCCACTATTCACATGTGTACATCTCATACATAATTTCCACCCTGGCTTACTCTGCAACTCTGGGGAAATAACAAGGGATGACGAACATACACACACACACGTTCACTTGCATTCACGCATGCCTGCACAAATGCCAATAGGCGGAGAACAAAAAAATAAATAAATGAAGAAAAACCCCTAAATGACAACTTGTGAGTAAGTGTATTGTCCCTAAATACAGCACCAACACCTCCACTCCCTCTGGATTTGTCGTGTTTCAGACATAAATGACTTCATAATTCGAACCATTTCCACCTTTGCCTTTTCTCCTCATTCCTCCCTCTTTGCCTTCTCTTTTCTCTCTTCCCACGTTTTCCTTAGGCGTTCAAGACCCTTTAGTAGGTGAGACCTCTTCTTTCCATCTTTCTAACTAACTTACACACTTGCCTACCTGCTTATCCCCTAATTCCTGGAGTACAGAGCTCTGAGATTAACTAGTATGAATAAGTTTTACTGCTCTTTGATTCATTTGTCTCTCAGTTGGGATGAGTCTGGTCCAGGAAAATCCTTTATTTCTTTTAGATAACTTGCACGTTTAGTCACTTGGTGCCCCTATAATTTAAAACCAAAATAAGAAACTCTTTTAATAAACAAAGTAGTACATGCAGAGGTACCATAGACTGGATGATAAATGGACGACGTCTCTGTGACATCACCTATCTGTTTCTGAAACAGAGTTTTGAAGCAAATGGTTAACAGGGGCCACATTGGAACGGAGGTGGATTTGAGTGAACTTGAGCTCTTAAACTGCTAAATTAGAAACCCTTTTCCGTACAATGTGTGCCATTAGAGAAATTAGCGACACAGAAAATGAGACATTTTTTGTACTAGTCTGTAAACATGTTTATTTCTGCTGTGAAAACAGCTTCTTTTGGCCCGGTGCGTATGTGGTTTCTGGTACTTCTGGAGCCAGCCTCAAACAAGCACTCAGAAAACTGCAAATTTTAGCACTTCTGCTTTGCCTCGTATTTCTAGAACAGGGGTTGCAGCTTGAGAGGCACAAACTCTTGTTCTTACACTTGCTGCCACCATGTGGATATTGTAGAATTGCAAGCACTGTCTGAAGCACTTCTGCATGCATTGCAGACTGGAGTGAAGCTGTAAATCATGTTTAAATGTGTACACATGAGCAGATGTTTTCATTTTTTTCTTTTTTCTTTTATGAACGTGTAACTCAAATAACTCATTATACCATGTGATTTTTTGTGTAAAGCCAAGGTGATTCCAGTGTATAAGGATCCCTCAGACCTGCTGTCTGTGGTTTTGGAGGAGACAGGAGGACTTGGAGTGGATATAGTTGTAGATTCTGGAGGTAAACACATTTCCTGTGTCTGATTCTGATGACCATGTATGACCGACAGACTGTTACCTGTCTGTCTTTGTGAAACTGTTGATAAAATAACCTATTTAACCTGTAATTTGACATAGTGTAATACACCACCTGTAATATACCACCATGACATTACACTGAATGTTTGTCTGCAGTTCGTCTTAGTGAAGAGGAGTCCTCAGAGGACATGAAGCTCCTCCCACATAAACATGACATCATCAGTGTGCTGGGAGTGGGGGGGCACTGGGTAACATCCCACAAAAACCTGCAGGTGAGAGTGTCAGAAATATTATCTGCATCATACACTGATTACCTATATCTTTAATGTGAATGGAAACCTTTTCACTAGGCAGCTTCATCACCACTGTTTGTCTTTTATTTTGATACAGTTGGATCCCCCAGATTGCAGGTTGCTGTTTTTAAAATCTGCCTCTGTAACTTTCTCGAACCACGAAGTCTGGACAGCTTCATCGTCTCAGCAAGGAAGATACCTCCGTATCCTGCCCCCACAGTGTGAAATCTAAGATATGTGCACAGTCATACGCAATCACTTCATCCTTAATGGTCTGATGTCAGATATTTTGAAGGACATTGTGGAAAAGATGTCAGCTGGAGTTCTCAGGTAACTGTAACATAACAAAATAAATATTGATGCCAAATACAAGGTTGTGCAGATGTTTTAGTGTTAAATTCAAACACTTCAAACTTCAAATCTTTCTAAAAATCAAGCAAACTCATGGACTTTTTCAGACATATTCTTTTACTCAAAAACACAGTGGATAAATCTAAGCAATTTCAAAACTGTCAAACGTTTCAGTCCTGCAGAGCTCTTCTGATCTTCAAACCAGTTTTCCACCAACACTGCTAATGCCAGAGACACAGTCCACTGTCTTCAAGATGCACAGTGATAAAGCTGGTAATTGACATTATCTGTTTTGCTTTTAATCTTCCTGTCCAGACCTCAGCCTGAGGAGGCAGTTCCTCTCTACGAAGCCACAGTTGCGATGGAAACTGTCCAACGTCAGCAGAAGAAAAAGGCTGTTGTGCAGCTCTGACAAAACACTGAGACAAAGAGTGTGTCACATCTGTGAGACAACTTGAACCGTTCACTGGACTCACCTCCCTCTGCAGATATGAGTGTTTCCACCTGTTTGTTTGTAGGTAGCCTATAAAGAAAACCATTCATAACCTAACCTTAAGCACAAGCTGTCATTACCATTGACTTTCTCAGCTAACAATGAAAACATATACAGTGTATTCATGTTGACAATGTTGAAATCTCTGGGTTACTTAAATGACTACAATCAAAACTGCAGCATTATCTTTTTGCAAACACTTAACCAAACCATACTTTTTCTTTACACAGGACTATTTGATAAGAAGCAAAATAAGTTTTGACACTGAACACAGGCTCAGCTCAAAGTAATATAATGACCAAGTTCAATCATTTTGAAGTTTTGAAGAAGGAAAGTGTGTAGAAATTAGAATTTTAGGGACATCAAGCATTCTCCATAGTCCAGATACTCCTAGTCCTAGAAAGAGGGTTTGTATGCCCTGACCTTGGGCACCTTGGGATTGGCTTTAATCCTGTCTCTAGACACTTGAGCAACAAGACACAAGCCGAATGGCAGAACTTGATATTCTGTCACGGGGCCTTCGCTTTATTATGATAATCTTTATAGCCTGTTTCTCCAGGAGAGAGTGGATTTCCTCTCTCAATGCTGGAGCAAAGTGTGGCCACACTTTTGACATCATTGCTTGGTGAACTGGAACTTGGAAATAGCTGCCTGCTAGCCGGGTTTGCTGTTAGTGGGGAGATGGAGGTGGCAACAGCACTACCAGACGTTCGAATGCAGGTCAGCACAGGTCATTTAAGGCCGGGATGCAGTCCACCTCACTCCAGAGATTGGTTCCAAGAACCTGGCCAGGTTCATCTCCGTCTTCCCTTCCCAGGACTTCAGGGTCCTCTTCAGGGATAATTCATCCTTGGACAGTACATCGATTGGTACAGAGTCCATGGGAATGTTAAAATCTCCCTCTTCCATGTCCATGCGTATATTCAGTCTGAGAGAGGACCTCATCTATTTGGTCTTACCTCATCATCAAGGCCTACGAACCCCACTGCCTTGTGGGTTTGGACAACTGGGGGTCGCTGCAAGTGGCTGAGCCTCCAAACACACTCGACCGAAACTTCACACGTCTTTCCAGGGTTGACTTGCTGAGCAGGTGACCGTGCACACAAATCTCTAGGTCAGCAAGTGCAGCTTTAGCATGCAACGTGCCAAAACAGATTGGGCACTCATCGTGTGTGTCAGTTCCAGAGAGGGAAAAACAATATGTGCATGGGCATGGGTGGTATTTGGCTTTACAGGTTTGCTAGATCAGCTAGACTCCC
This sequence comes from Halichoeres trimaculatus, assembly GCF_033239565.1. Classification (NCBI taxonomy): domain Eukaryota; kingdom Metazoa; phylum Chordata; class Actinopteri; order Labriformes; family Labridae; genus Halichoeres; species Halichoeres trimaculatus. The sequence goes on along the minus strand of NW_027437186.1, from coordinate 16,510,580 downwards.
CAGGAGAGCCTCTCTTCTTCTCTAGTAGAGCCATTCCACCTCACAAGTCAGCACGCCATACAGGTGAGTTTTTAGACTTAAGCTACACTAGTGCAGAAACGGCCCAGGTAATCTGTTGCGTTAGCAAGCTAAACACCAAGATAGTGAAGAGTTATCAATTTAAATGAGCCACTACAGAAACAAGCCTTGTAAGAGATGCCTAAAACAGGGAGTTAGCTCACCTCCAGTCAGACCGTTAAATAGCTAACGATGGTTCTGCTATGTCAGGTTATGTGAGGTGAAGTGCAAAAAGATTGAGGAAATGAGACCGTACAGGGGTCTCATACTCCTATGAGAAGGCAGGGCTTCCCTGGCCTGCAACAGTCCATTAGCCTTGACAGATGTGTTGAAAAGTTTTCTTCAGGTTAGTCTCCCGAGGATGCAATCCCCAGACTAATGTGTTGTACGGAGTGTACTGACTGAAAAGTAACAACTACTTTTAGGTTAAATCAAATCCTCTATTTCCTAAAATGAACTTGCATCTAAAAGGAATATTAAGCGTTAACTACATATATAACATCTTATTTCAACAAATGTACTGGTAAATTAGCTTCACACAGATGTGGTTAAATTAAATTTAACCACCTTTAACTTTAACACATAGGACCTGGGATGAAAATGAAATAAATAAGAGATATCGAATCTTCTCTTTTAATTTTCAATCGTGTGTTAATTTTTCATTTACACACAATTCCACAATACTTCAGTTTCTTCTCCGGTGTAAGCAAGTCTGAGTCTTAAAGACGACCATCTTTTATTGAACTTGTTAACTGTTTCTTTGATGAGAAACTATCTAAAAACATTGTGTCATTTCTGGATGTACTGATACTTTCCAATAAAAGGCAAACAGGTCAATGACACCGTTGTGTCAGTCAGTCCTTGCTGAAAAATTTTCATCTCTGATCTGTTTTCACATTTATGTCAGTCATACTGAATGACACCAAGAGCAGAAACACGGTGACTGTCCAGCACCACCTGTTCAACTAGGGACCCCACTTTAAAAAAAACAACAGCAAACAGATGTCAGCTCACAATGTTAGCATCAGGTGGGAATGGCAATAGTCCATCTTTTGTTTTCAGTATCCCATTAAGACAGCTTTCCAGGATGCACCTCTCTTCCTGTCGGAGAGCCCGGACCACCTCCAGCTGCTCCCTGGTCATCTGGTCACACTGCTGGAGGAGGATGGAGATCTGGACGCACAAAGCAAAAAAGAAATGTCATGGGCTGCATCATTGGAGAAGTGCGCTTGTGAGAACATCCACTCACCTTGCCCAGAGCTCTGTGTGTGTCTTGTACAAGACACTGACAGAGAGTCCTTGCTGTCTGCAGGCTCCACTCCTCTCTGTCTTCACTCACTGCCTGGCCAAGCAACACTGCCCTCCACTGGTGACTACAGAAACAAACACACACATTAATTAAATATTTGAACTTTTTCACTGTATGACCAATTCTGGGACTTGAAAAGCAGGAAAGAAAAAGAGAAAGTGGAGCTTTCCATAAACACATGTATATGTACATGAGCAAGTGTGTGTTTGTGTGTTTGGTCTTACTACAGTGTTTGTGGCAGAGAGAGCAGTCTGAGAGCCGTCATCAGCCTCCAACTGGGCCCTTCACTAGACAAAGTGAGATTACTGTAAGGGAGAAAGACAAAGTGAGAGCTGAGGCAACTTTTTACATTAAAGTTAGGCCCAACTTATTTCGACATGTGTAACTGCTAAGTCTATTAGTATGAACTACAACAAACTATCCTTTTGAATGTGTTTCATTATGCCTACTACTGATTAGCTGACGGTCAAAGTAGGGATACATTGAAAATAATATATCCTGAACACTTGCTGTATTTTCAGTTACAGTGATAACCAGGGTATCTGTATCACAACCAGGGATAAAGATCAACTATTTAATAATTAATAGGGGCTAAAAAAAATGACAGTCATACCAGAGGAAATCATTATCCCTGAGAAACTTGATCTTGTGGTCCAAACTCCTGTCGCCTTTTAGAACATCACAGAGGAGATCTAAGGGGAAATATTCACACAAAACAATAAAACAGTGGTTAAAGGGTAACACTAAGAATATTACCTTCACTAAGAACTGCGTCTCAGGTAAGTAAATAGCCTGTAAAAGATAAGGCTGTAATCTCAATGACCTCATTCGTTAGCTTTTGAGATGTTTTGAAGCTAATGAAGCACAGGGGGGGTCACCTGCATTGGAACTAATTCTGCTGTAAAAATCCTGGGCTTAAAAGTCCAGTTTCAAGTGGACTCTCAACTGAAGATCTGATCTGTACTTTGATTTACACTTTTGCATTTACTTTATTTTCAACACCTGAAGTTCCAGTTTAAGTTAAACATGATGTTATATGATGCTTATAGGTTACCTGTGTCTACATAGACCACACTGTGAGGGTTTTCTGCTGCAACAAATCCATACTCCATCATCAGGCGCTGGTTATCGTGGGATCCATAGTTAATGAAGGCCTGCTGATGGCAGAGAGTCCCAGAAACACTCCTGATATCATAGCATCTTGTCAAGTCATTGAAACTTGCTTTTACCTGCAGACAAAAGTAACTTGGAAATAACTTGCTCTAATAATGTTTCAAATGCACCATTAAGTTTGCACTAAATCAGTAAAAAAATAATCTTTGTGGTTATAAATGTATTATTACATTTTATAATTAAAGCTTACCTGTACATTAGGGCGGTGGTTCAGCAGATCCAGAAAAGGAGCTAAAGCATAAATATCCTGTCCGAACAGGAAGTTGTTGGATGGGTGGGACATGAAGACGGAGCGTGTGTTGACACTGCACCACGCCCACCTGGAGGATAAGAAAGTCGACAGATCATTAACAAAAGTTACAATAAATATATTCTAACTTAATAGCTTGTATATGTTTCTCACACCCTTTTTTGTATTTCACTACATTCAGGTATAAGTGTGTGTACCTCAATGCTTCATATGTCAGCACCTCTTCCACAGGCACAGACAAGAGGGGCTGCAGAGATCTGAATACAGAACAGATAACTTGGGATGTTATGCACATTCTTCACAACAAGAAGGGTAGGCTGAAAGGATTCATTTTAGATTGATTGCTTTTCATGTGCGAGATTTACCTGAAAAACTCCAGATTTAAAGAGTGGATTTCTTGCACAGCCTCCCTCTGATCTAAAGCTTTTTTTTTTATGCTTGCAGGCAGAACAGCCATGACCTCATCCGTGAAGTAGGCGGGGCATGTGTAAGAAGTAGGGAGCACATTAATGTAAGGGAACCATCGTGAGGCCTCTCCTCGATACCGCTCACACACCAGGAAGACACAAAGTGCAAGCAGAGGAGAGAGTTTGGGCTTCCAGCTACAGGGGCAAAGATGATAGCAGTGTTTGTCAATTCTAGTCTGAGCTTTAATCAATCCACTACATGGCTGCATACAGGCATTAATGATGCTAATTTCCTTTTGTAAAATACAAGTAAACACAAAAAAATCTAAAATGCAACTAATAAAAACACTTACATCAAAGAAACATCCAAGTAACACACTGAAGCTTAAAACAATAAGCAGTTGTAATTTGTTGCACTATACGCCAAGTTTAACTTAATATCGTTCTTATTTGTAAGGGAACAGTTTACCTTTTGATGTAGGGTCCAAGGTAACTGTTCAGGACAGTTGTAGTTGTTAGGAGACATGACTCTGGCAGAGAAATTAGCAGCTGATCAGACTAACAGAGGAACATATACAGACAAAAAGGAGGGTTATAGAACTCACCCATTGACAAATGGGATATAATGCAGATAAAATAAATCAAAAACAATAATAAAGTGAAAATTTACAATACAACCACATGAAATATTTTAGAAATCAAGGACTGATGGTGACTGATTTTTAACCATTTTTAGTGAAAAATTTGGACTCAAGATTTTTGACGCAAGTAGATACAGGTGCATTGACTACTATGGACATAGCTACCAGACCCTAGCTCATGGATTCAGAGGTAGAATCAGAATAAAAGAAAAGAGGAGAAGGAGAAGAAGAAGAAGAAGAAAGAGGAAGAAGGAAGAAGGAAGGAAGAGTAAGAATGAGAAGGAGGTGGTGAGGAAGATGACATACTTCATCAATCCTTCTTTTCTAGTGCTAGTGAACATACCAAAATTCACAATTCAGAAATATAGTCTACAACGAAAATCCACCTAGGGTCAGTTTTAAAGGATTTTGGTGCCTTGTACAAGAGCACATTGGCAGGGGATGGGCTGTGCTACTACAGCTTGGGAAGAGAGGTACATATTTGTATTTGCATGCTTCAGAAGAGGTGTAGACCTAAATGACTTTTATCTTTATGACAGACTCCAAAATAATAACTAGCTTCAGAAGCTTTACACATAAGATATAGCTTTTATCTTATATAAGATACACTATTGTATGTTGTCAAACTTACCTTTATAGTCTTGAGAGCTTGCAGTCCTCTGCCTGTGTCTGGATTAAGCGTGAAAAACACACACGCACACATTTTTAGTTCATCTGTTTGATTGTTATTCTTATACAGTGAGTGCAGTGATGGGCTGATATTTTTTCATTACAGCCAATGGCTCCTACTAAGGAGCATCATCTAGAAAAGCAGACTTCCTGCTCTTGTATCTTTTAATCATGGGACTCTATTATTCATTTGTCACACAAATGTAGATGCCACGTACACTTTTTCACAAGCTGCCACATGTGAGTTTTACTGTTCAGTTTACAAACCTAAATACTGCGGCTCAAAGGAAATAGAAACAAAAGTGTACCTGTGAAGAGTGCTGGCTGAAGAAGTTTGGATGTGAAACCATGTTTGTGAAGAAACTTCATGAGCTTCACATACTGCTGCTGATGACAAAGAGACACTGGAGAGACAGTAAGAGATATATTTCTGGTTATGGGGTGTCCAAGAAAGAGAGTTTGTTTGTCCTCAACAGTAAATTAATTTTCTACCTGACTTAACACTGTTCTGTTGTTTCAGCCTCTTCCTTGCAGTTCGGCCAGGTCGATGGCGTCCACCCCTCATGACCCCAACCCAATCTGGGACTCCTTGTGATGAACAAACACATAACACAGCTTTACATGGACAAAAGCCCTGAACCTACATGACCTCTAGCTGGCAAACTACTCAGTACCCAACTTTCAGTCAACACATGGGGTGAGAAGCTAAAATTATTCTCTTTACCTGGATTATTTTCGCATCACCATCTACATAACGGCTCTAAATATAATCAAGGAAGGATATTTTATTCAAAAATTAAAATACTCTCTTACATTTCCAGCAAAACAGAATACACAGGTTTTTTAACATTTTAAAATCAGTTACTAATGTTCAAGACACGTAATGACTAGTTGACTAGTTGATAACCTTTCAATTCAGTGTTTATAATACTATGAACACACCAATCCGTGTGTCTATTTTCCAATAGACTGAAATAACAGTTTTTCAGTTCACAACTTTAGCATCTTTACAATCTCAACGAAAAATGATTTGCGTAATCCATTGAGATATACTGATCTACGCCTCTAAAATTCCTCAGTTTGTTTTTGATGTAAATCTGCTGAACCTTTAAACAAAAAATTTCACGAGTGCGAAATGAAGCTAGAGCCATACATTTAAAAGTGGTCAGTTTTGCTCCCACATGCACACTCATACCAGGTCGTATACTATCCATTGCATGACCCAAGAAAACATAGGCATGCATTTATTAACTAGGTTAAACTATAAATACATACATGTCACTTTGGACTCCAAATAACTTGATATAACTCTCATTTCGAACTCATCTTGATCAGATGACACGCTTTCGGTCCATGGCTAGCTCTCAAACTCACGTGGTTACCCTGTTTTTCCGGGTGTGCGCAGAATTCCTGCGCAGAATTCCTGAAGCGTTTGCCTCTTTTCTCGTGTTTTCCCCAGATCACTCCACCACTCCACTCCTCTGCTGTTGCTGCACTACTGGTCCGCTACGAAACCATCTCTAAGTAAGTTTGACGCACTAGTTCAGGAGTAGCTTTCTGTGTCAGAAATGCGTATCATGCTCCAACATTGGCATGCATTTTGGATTGGTCAACTGTCTGAAATATCCACCTTTTCACCAGTTAGGGTTATATAACCCCAAATGTTGATATGAAACTAGGCGAAAGGTACTCTTTCATAATTTAATGTTTAATGAAACAGATACCTAAGGTGCATCCATTATGCATTGAACTTTAGGGTGTAGATCAGTTTCAAACGGTTGTGACGAGTCATGCTTAATACTCTCGTAAAACCAGTTTACATCGAGCATGTATGAAGTTCAAATTGGATCAAAGGCCGGAACAGTTACCTTTGTGCCACTGTTTCCACATTTTGCTTTTATGGTGGGATTGTTTATTTCATTTAGCTCTTAAGTTGACACCATGGCTGTGTTTTACAACTCTTACGCTATTTAACTGTAAAATAAGTTAAGTAAAATTGTGATACGAGTTTTAGCATGAACTAGACTGTTCTCTCTAAATGACTGTCACCATGACTCAGCACATCTGGTGCTTTGTTGCATCTAATCCTATACACCTGCCAGCATGCTGGGCTTCATTTATCATACAAATACTCAACTTTGTAGACGCAGCAGTTGTGCATCTGTTTTGTATTTGTTTAAAGTCAGTTTTCAGTTTTGTTCAGTTGTATCCTTTGTGTGTGAGTATTTGATTAATCTGATATCTGTGTTTTTGACAGACATGTCTGCCAAGGTTGCTGTGGTGACAGGCAGTAATAAGGGCATAGGTCTTGCCATTGTCCAGGCGCTCTGCAAACAGTTCCAAGGAGAGGTTTACCTCACTGCCAGAGACGTGTAGGTATCTCACCTGGACACACAGGCTGGTGTATAAGACCTTCACTTAATACATCATGCAACATCATTTTTACAGTTTGACTAAATTGTCAAGACAAAGTTCCTCTGTTTTTCTTTTATTTATTAAATGCAAACATGTAATATCAAAGTAACAGCTTGACCTGAAAGTGCATCAGCAAATAAACCAAGTATTTGAGGAGAGAAAAACACACAATGCTTTTTTAAACAGCAATCTCATCACAGTCAGCCATCTATAGAAGTCGGGTGGGTCTGCAGGATTTTTCGTTAGTTCCTAGTAAAGGCAAATTCAAACTGGGCTCCTCCTCCTTGGCTCAGTACCAGCGACAGCGCACACCCACAGCTCTCTATCGTGACTACATGAACACACTCACAAGCCCAGCAACCACTGTGCACCTGATTTGGCATGTTAGCACAAGCCAGTCACTGGGTTATCTGACACAATCAAGGGGCAACGTCTGGTTAGTAAAAATGAAGCCTTTGCGGAAGTGCTAAAAGTCGCTGTTCGGGAGAATCCACTTGAGGCTGGCTGCAGAAAGACTGGAGGTCATGTACACACCCAGCAGGAAAAACAGACCTTTATGTCATTAAAAAGCATATACAGCCTTGTTCGAAAAACAGCTTGGGTCTAGAATGCTGATTGCACCATCAGTACGATTTTTTCTATCACTGCAGTTAAGAAGTTATTAGCATCGTTTGATTTTCCAACTAGAGGCACAGCTGAGGTCAGGTGACTGCCAGGCGCCCTGTAGCTGTTCAAAGAAAAACTCACAGCCGGTGTCATAGCAAATGTGGCTGTGTCTGCGAATTCACTTCATTTCAAGGTTTCAGGAACAGACGGGTGACATCGCGAATGCTTCGTGCATGTTTTATACAGTCTATGGACACAACACGCAAAGTCACTGGTGCAATGGGTGTGCTGTGATTGGCTGAAGTAACCAAGCTTACTTTCCGCCCAGAAACGTCACGATACAATCAAAACATCAGTATTCAGGCTGAGGAGAGGGTTGTAGGCAGACACAGACACTGGAACACATGTGTAAAGGCTCAGAAGTGATGATTGAGCAGGATTATTCCTGAAAAAGTTGACATTTTATTTCTTAGGAAAATCCTGTAGATCCTGCCTCTAACAAAGCAATGATTGATTGGCCAAAAGAATTGCTATTCATTAAATTATTTGATGATCTATAATTTCAGGACTTTTTCAAGTGAAAAGGAACTTTGTAAAATTCACTCTATCATTGCCATTAACAGTAGTCAATGAAGGAGTCAAAGTGAAATAAAGATATAAGTTTTTTGTTTCTGTTTCTTCAGTGGTCGTGGTCAGACGGCTGTGCAGTCTCTGGCCTCAGAGGGGCTGAAGGCCAACTTTCACCAGCTCGACATTGACGATCTGAACAGCATCAAGACTGCTGCAGCTTACTTTAAAGAGAAGTATGGAGGGGTGGACATCCTTGTTAATAATGCAGGGATTGCATTTAAAAGTAAGATTATAGTCTTTGATAAACTTGTGTCATGACATTGAAACAGCAGTTATTTTGTCCCATTAAAATTTGGTTTACAACTATCAACAACTTTGTCCAAAATAGTAGAAAAATATTTTCACTTGTATATTAAAGAAGACTACATTTAATCACTGATGCTTAGAAGTTAAATATAAACAAAATATTCTTGGTTGTATCAATATCAACTCAATATCAGTACCAACTTACATTGCATCTACAGTTGTTCACCAAATAGGTGTAAATTATTGCGTTAGTTGAAACTTGTCTTTATAAATGTGTTCAGTCTATTCTCATGTCTATTATTGTGATTTTTTTTTATTCCTTGATGATTGCCTCACGATTTCCCAGATAAGAAATAGCATGGACTGACAATATTGTTCATTTAATCAAACATAATATGCAGTTATCTCTTTCTCGCGTGCTCTCTTCAGTGGCAGACCCAGCTCCATTTAGCACCCAGGCTGAGGTGACCCTTAAGACAAACTACTTTGCCACCAGAGACATGTTGACTCACTTCCTACCACTCATCAAACCTGGAGGTAAGGACTCAGAACTGGATCAAGTTTTTGTTTGAACGAGACGCTCAGCACACAACTTCATTTATAGTCTCAGGATTTGGCAGAATACAGCAGAGTTCAGTGTTCCAATTTCAAGAGTTTGTTTTGGGCTGGATTCAGAATAACTGAAAAGCATTTTACACTCAATGATGATTCATATGGTTTCAGGCTGGATTCAGATCTAACCAAGGGTGTGCTTGTGTGTGTGTGTGTGTGTGTGTGTGTGTGTGTGCATTAAAGGCCGTGTGGTGAATGTTTCCAGTTTTGTCAGCGTCATGTCTCTGAAGAAGTGCAGCCCGGCTCTGCAGCAGCGTTTCCGCAGTGAGGACATCACTGAGGAGGAACTGTCGGGGCTCATGCAGAGATTTGTTGATGAGGCCAAAAAGGACCAACACAAACAGGGCGGCTGGCCTGATACGGCATACGGAGTGTCCAAAGTTGGGCTCACGGTATGATCCATTTGTCTGGAGAATGAAAGTCAGTAAAGGTCCAGATCTGTTTCTGGACCAGCTATTTCATATACACGTCTTTATTTTTGTCCTCAGACTCTGTCCATGATTCTGGCTCGTCGTCTGTCCAAAGAGAGACCAAATGATGGGGTAATCAGAGAAAAATCAAAATATCAAGTTTTATAATTTTGTCTCAGGAAAACCCTGTCTAACATTCATCCTTTTTTTTGCATTTATCTTATATTGTCCAGATCTTGCTGAATGCATGCTGTCCAGGCTGGGTGCGCACTGACATGGCAGGCCCTAAAGCAACCAAGTCACCAGAGGAGGGCGCTATCACTCCGGTCTACCTGGCACTGCTGCCTCCTGGAGCCACAGAGCCTCATGGGAAGTTTGTGTCTGATAAAGAAGTTCAGACCTGGTGAAGGGGAAAAAAGTAGTGTCTTCTTTCTAGCACTTCAATGCCAAAAATGTTCAAACATGTTACAGTATAAAAAATCTGGAAACAAGAATTTCAAAATTGAAAGTTTTTTAATTAACATCTCAGAGAAAGACACAACTACATTCAACAGAAACTGAGTGTTGTATTTGTTTTAACATTCTCACCTGGACCAAAACAGTGGATTACATAAATCTGTTACTCTGAAAAGATTCTCTATAAGTGCTAAACTATCATTTTTTTTCTTACTACATTTTAATATGCCTTCTGAGATGTCAACATTTATATTCAAAACGGGCGAACGGTCCTTAACTTGCTAACACTTTTTGGTGCAAAATCATGGGAATTAAAAATCCTTTTTGTTAAAAATAACCACATTTTAACACTGCCTGACTTTGCCTTAATGTATAAAACAAAAAAGACAAAAAAAATAAAGGAGCTTGAAAGTCAAAATGTTGGGGTCCTAATTAAAGGTACAGTATCAGCAGAGCTCAATTATGGGTAAACTGGAATAGCACGAACAGGTCAACTCTGGGATTTAAGACAATCTAAGATGGACTGTTTCAGGTAAAGTTTTGAGAGAGAAAAAAGATGTTAAGAAATTAAAAAGTTCAGATGTTTTGATCATTTCTTATCTTTGTTATTGTAATGAGAATTACACTTTAGAAGAAGGTGAGTGAAGCAGACAGACTCAAGGGGAAGCAATGACACCTGGTGGTCAAAACGAGCATCAAGCAAAAGCTGTTAGCAACCCCTTTATACTGAAATAGAAAAGCATCCTTTGTAATGTTGAAGTGCACTGGAAAATAATCAGATGCATTCAGTTTCCACGAGTAGCACACAGATAAAAAGGTGCAGATATATAGGTTTCCTTTGATTTGAAGCATAACAATAATACACCTCAACCCTAAATTCTAAGTTATAGACATTTATTGAGAAACGTATAACAACTCAGCTGACAATAAATAACAGGGTCAGTAGAGACATATTAGTACAGCTCATGTGACATAAATGTTTATGACACTATTTATGAACATGTGTGGCTTTGTGAGGCTTTATAGTTTTACAGGCTGTAAAATCAGACTGCTGCTCTTTCTCTTTTATCCAAGGAGAGAGTGAATAATGGGTAAATCACTGAAATATAACAGTTTTTAATAATCTCTAGCCTTTCTGTTTAAAAAAAACCCTCCACTTTATTCAGTAGAGCAGCTCATGAAATAATGTGGAAATAATGTTAAAGGGACTTCCTTTTACACATTTTATAATTCAGTGTCTTAAATCTGCTACCTGCTTGGGTGCAGTGTGTCTTTAGATCAAGTTTTTTTCCAGGGCGAATTCTGTCTTGTGAGTTAATTTTTCACATGCAAAAGACCTTAGGTAAGCCAATTGTTTCTGAAGTTAGCATCTTACATCATGTCTAAGTCAGAAGGTCCAAGTTAGAAAAACGCTTAAGTATTCACAATGCACAGTTTAAGACCACAGAAGACTGAAAAAAAAAAATCATAGCACAGTTCAAGAAGTGTGCATGAATGCGTGCCATATCAAAGACAGCTTTATTTCACAGTCACAGATCATTTAACATGAAAACAACTGACAGCAGTTTAGATTCTGCGTAACAGTGTGATAAGGAATCCATCTATCAGCAAAAAGATGTTCTTTTCTTTGATGTATTTCACTTTAGAAGAAAACTAACTTTTATTTCTTGGTTCATAACAACAAATAAACTGAGAGAGCAAAACTACAATTTTGGAAAAATAAGATTATAAACACAGAAATTTAAAAGAAGAAATACAAAATAGGTGTGTTCCAGTTATTTCCCCATCCATTCAAACACTTGCTATTTGCCTCTTAAGCCTTACAGCTGAACTTCCTATCAAATCCCAGAGCTGTCCATACAGTTTTTTTTTTTTTTTTAAGTTAGATAATATTTCACACATTGGTTTATGCAGGCCATTTACTGTAATCAGCTGACAGATTGCAGATCAAAAACTGTTTCCAGCTACTCACAAACTAATCATGTCTCCCCTACATGATGTATTGTGGGAACATGCAGATCGCTGATCTCTGCTGCTGCTGGTACAACTCTGCCACCAACACCCGCCCTGACTGGTCTCGAAGCCTCAAAGCTACCGCATGCTGCTCGGCTGACACTGGAGCATCTACGAAATAGTAAAACCCACGTTGAGGGTGTTCCTGACTGAAAATGAGTGAAGCTCATCACCTTCAAGAATATCTTGAAACCTAATTAGAAAGCCCAGTTTCCACCTCAAAAATCTCAAACTGTTAATAGCGGGTTGTCATGTCAAGGGCAGAATCTGAGTTTATGTTGTGGTGCAACAGGCTTCCAACTTTATTGCCTCTAGTTGTGACTCATTTCTTTTTGTAAGTTCTCTTATTATGAAAGACATATTATTTTATCAAGAAGTTAAAATGTCGCCACTTAGATGTGTTTCATTTTAAGTACAAATGTATGTATCATACTTTAAATGCATATCTACAGCAGACATGAGAAAAGAATGAGAAGGTAAACATTATCATATGTTTGTGTTTCTATGTCAGTTCATCATAAGTTAATGCCCCAGTTGGGCCACCTTAAGCAGAACCTCTTTCAGTTTGATTAATTTGCAGTTATTGCCAAAAGACAGACAAGTTTTAAAGATAAAAATTGCAATTACTTGAGAGAAATCCTCTTTATCTTCATCTTCTTTGGCAGCCTGTCAAATTTCAATTACCTCCAAAGAACTGACCTTGGCAGCTTCAGCCTCACTGAAATTCTTACAAAGCTTATTCAAACAAGAAGTGGGATAAAAATTGTTTTCCAGTTACTTATTTCACTGCAGCAACATGTCCCTTTCCCCTTTACCTTTTATTAGACATTATCTTGAAAGAGTCTCACCGGATTTACTTTAATGTGTCGCTGGACATTTGTGTCTTTATCCTGTTTTTGAGAACAGGCAGGAGGTCAGGGCAGACAGTCTCTTTCAGGTGGGTTCAGAATTTTTCTGCAGTGATAAGAGAAATATTTGTACAAAAATGTTGCTGTGGGAATCCATTTTTTGTCCGCCTTATCTCTCCTGCCTCCTACTCTGTTTGTTTTAAGTCTTTAAATCAACACCACAGTAAACTGTACAAGGCTGAGCACTGTGGATATATCCTGTGTGTAACCATGGGAGTTGTAGTCCTGCCAGACAAAGGTAAATCCCTGATTACCTTGTAGATAAATCTAATCCGCAATGCGAGAGAAACACAGAGATGACCACAGACAGTGGGAGGCGTGAAAATCCTTTGATCCCTGCCGTTTGCTAAGGGAAACCCCGTCACAGATGTGCTTTGATGACCGCAGTGGCTGTCATTATCACTGGTTGTACATGATACACAAGTGCTTGTATCATTTTACAGATCTTGCAGAAGGTATATCCCTTACATCTGGAAAGAACAACTGGTACAAAAACACACAAACCAAGACGGGGATTGGCAGTAATGGCTTTCCAACTAATACAGATTTATTTTATCTAAAGCAGCCACAACATACTTGATAAGCAATATTTTGTATTGTTTTAAAAGATTTTGTAAATCAAAATGTTACACTTAATTTCCAAAACCTGTTATCTTTAGGGCGGACAACAGTCTCTGCTCTAGAATCCTCCAACTTTTGATGTCATAACTGGTTTTATTTCAAGTGCTTGGAGAACAGGTACTCTCCTACAATGAGTAGGCTCACCTGCTGGTTGATGTCAACAGTGGAGGGTAGAGGATAAAAAGCAACAATTATAACAGAGAGCAGAGACCTGATAATGTTATATAGTATTTATGAAGACCCATCATCAATGCAGTTGAGGCTTTTGACTGTTGTTGTTTTATCCGAAATGACAAAACAAAACAAAAGAAAACAGGCCATTTTACTGCTTGATGTAGCTTAACAATTAGCAATTAGCAAATGACACTTAAAACTGATCTATATTTATTTCACTCTATGCTAACACTGCTTGTACTTTTATGGCATTGAACCTAATTTTGCTTGCAATTTTGTTATTCAATTAGTATTTTCACAGTCTTTCCACTGTCCCAGCTTTGATGTAGTTCAACAACTCGGCACCAGAGAAAATAAAAGTCCATTTAATAAACTGACTGAACTGAACTGACAGAACAGTTAGAAATGTCCTGGTGCATACTAAACCCTTGGTCTGAAATATGTTTTGGCTGCAAAGGACAATAAGAGCTCCTTGTGGAATAAAAGTAGCACCTCATTTAGGCACAAACTTGTAAAGACTTTCATTCAGTGGCCACAAATTACACCCTGTAATTGCTGGCTTTACTGACTTTTCTAATAAGCCTTCTCAGCCAGCTGTTGTCGTCTTTTAATCAGTTCTTCCAGCAGCATGTGAGCACACAGTCATGGAAACTAATCCCAAACATCAAACGTATGCTGTGACAAATATTAGGACTTAAGCTTCTTAAAATTTCTTACATTTTTCTCATTATTGATATTTCTGTTCCTCACAGCAAGGGAATCTGTATATGCTGTTTGAGAGTACATCCTCTCATTGGTAAGGATTTTAAATTATTATTATCTTACCAACGTATAATTTTTTCTCTAAATGTTTGATGTGGTAGCTTGAGGCTGGTCTGTGTTATCAACTTGTCAACAACTACAGAGGTCTGAAGTCGAAAGGAATCTATCACACGTGTTCTTTTGGGTAAAAAAATAAAATAAAATAAAATAAAATGAAATGAAATGAAATGAAATGAAATGAAATGAAATTAAATTAAATTAAATAAATAAAAATAATAACAATAATAAATCCAGACCTGGAGCGTATATAAATGGTACAACGCTCAAAGAAAAAAAAAAATTCCAAAAAGCTTACATACAGAAATGATTGGCTTCTTGTATTGATATTGTGCATCAGTTGCTTTTGTGTTGCATATGTATGCTGAAATCGTTGGCACATGTGAAAGGGTTAAATGTCACCTGCATCAGACAGTCTTGCCACAGAGCAAATAACAAACTATCATAACTGGATTCCACAAAACTTAATTGTCCATAGATAATGCTGTAGTGCAAAAAAAAAAAAAAAAAAGCCCTTATAAGTACCGTCAGCTTTTAAGATTTGCTTCAAGGAGTTTTAAATTCTTATTACAAATAATAGTGTCTTGGATTTCTTGGCTTGGTTAATTTAGTTCTACAAACTTTATCAAGTGGCCATATGTATATATTTGATCCTGCACTGTTTCCATAATGAGGCCCAGCATATATTAGAAGTGGAACCCTTGTTTATGTCAGGCACTGACAAAAATAGCTTCATCCTGGTACAATTCTGCTGCACCTGTCTGCAGTTCTCAACAGTCACCATTAGATGTCAGTAAAGCAGTGGGTGGCATTGCACCTCCTTCATGGAAGAATCCAGCTCAGGATTTGAATATATCTCCCAGCTGCATCTAGAGTTTCTGCATGTTTGTCCTGCCTCCTTCATTCCCTCAGTCTGTTAGGTGGAGTCACATTTTGATGAATAGAATAAATAGATATTATGCTGCTGGGGACTGTGGGCAAGAAGAAACTGCTGATGTGTGTCTTGAATAAACTTTATGGGAGTGCAATGTCTACAGAAAAATTAGAGTTGTTTTAGGTCAGTCTCCATATATAGCTCTCCAGGTTGCTGGCTCCTGTTTGATTTAGCTCATGTTAGGTTGAGGCTAAGGGTTACTGATTAAATGTCAGATTAAATGTCATGCTTTTATGTCAAGGAAGAAATTGTGGCCCGTAAAATGCAAGACAACAAATTTAAAGTCTCGGCCTTTCTGCCACTTTTACTTCTGCTCCTTTTTGACAAATGTGCACACACAGTCTTTTTTTCTTTTCCTTTTTCTGCTCTTTTGCACCGACTTAAACACGACATCAAAGTAAGAAGCTGCTACATGGGGGGAGTGTTGAGCCAAAGCGATCTGTCATCTCTACAGGAAGGCTGTGTGTCCACTCCAGAGACCTGTCCTTACAAACCCAGCTCCTTCTTCTCCTGCTTTGTTATGGAAAAGACACGGTGCTGACTTCAGATACAGCTAAGCATCTTTTCAGCTGGAAATTTCAGGGTAGAAAAAAATACAACATCAGCAAGGTATGTATCACAGTGTAAAACACACAGCAGGAGGTGTGTAGAGCAGAGCTTGTTGGAAAATGAGATTAGGTATAGGACAATAGCACCACACGGTGGCTAAAGAATGAGTTACAGTTAGATAAATATCCCTGAATATACTTTTACACAAAAGATAAAAAAGGTAAAATAAAATGGAGTTTGTTGCCATATTATTCTGTGTGACAGAAAGCATTTAAAATTTCAACCATCTTAGAAAGAGCAGAGAAAAAATATTCAAAATGACCAGGACTCTAAGATAAAAATACAATACATCAAGTTTTACATCAAGAAAACTAACCATTTCCAAAACTGCAGTTCTAACAAATTGTCACTTAAAGACTTTGTATTGTCCTCTTTATAAGGCCTTAACCCCACCCTCTGGTACCCCAGTAGCAGTTGACATGATGAACGTTTTTTTTAATTT
Source organism: Halichoeres trimaculatus (assembly GCF_033239565.1). Lineage (NCBI taxonomy): Eukaryota > Metazoa > Chordata > Actinopteri > Labriformes > Labridae > Halichoeres > Halichoeres trimaculatus. The sequence goes on along the minus strand of NW_027437186.1, from coordinate 16,494,179 downwards.
TTTAAATCCCTATTTTGCTCACGCTGGAGCTAAAAACCCTTAGATCAACCTCTGTTTGAAATACTTTGTTTTAGTTGCTGTCTCTTTAAGGCTCCCTGCTCCACAAGCTGTTCACTCTCTGACAGACTTTGGTGTTAAAGGGCCACCCCTCCAACGTGTCATGAGAAGGGTGATGACCTCCCCATTTCAGCTGGTCTCAAGAAGATCTTGTGCTATTGGAATGGAGTTTTTTGATTAGTTTAGAATAGATCCAGAAAGGTCCGTGACAAGATAGATGATGACAGCTTGTCCATCATTCTCCAGTTCAGCCAGACTCCACCTCCACAGGGTCCAGGACTGAGCTTCTTCAGCAGTCTGTTCAGTCTCTGTCTCCTGGATCCTGTCTGCTCACAGCAGGTGAAGCTCTTCCAACATGGTGTTGGTGTCTGATGTTAGCTCGTTAGCCATGTCCGTGACTAGCATGATGCTACTCTGCCCTCTGGTATTCCCACTATTGCTGGGTTAGCATGGCTAGCTCGTCCATCTTATTGGAGATAGACCTTACGTTCCCAATAACGATGGATGAAAGGACAGGTCCATGTCGTCACTTTTTAGCTCTCACCTGAGTACCAGACAGACAGATTCAGGGATTTCCACAACAAATGACCATATAGAGGTTTGAAAATATGCACGTACAGTACAAACACCTAACATTATTACTTTATATGCATGTTTGAAATATAGGAAAGCATAACATCACTTCAAGGCTTTCTCCTAAAGTAAGTAAATTTTCATAGTTTTGGATCTCTCTCACCTTTAACACAGATGTAGACTTGCTGGTTTAGTATTTCTATATGGTCTAGAAAGCTATTTAAAGAACTCAGTATTCCCTTTCAGCAAACACTTTAATAGCTTGGTATTTTCTCATCCTTCATTCTCTCAAATATGTTCATAATGCCAAATTCAGTACTTCAAAACAACAGGTTCCCCAAAAAAGATCATTTGAGCTTTGGCACTGTTTAACTGCACACTGCGTTCTGATTTAGTCCCATAGGTGAAAAAACAGGAGAGGGGTTACTAAGACTCAGGGTACAGGATTCCATTCAAACACTGTTGAATTAGTGGTGGTTCAAACAATCACACACATTAGAAAAGCCAGTGAATACAAATATGTCATTAAGCTGAGGAGTCATGCTGAGCTTAGAGAACAGTGGCCTCCTTTGACTGCAGAATCTGAACGACGAATGGACTTAATCATTTGTACTGCAGTTTTAATCAGAGCTGAAAAGATGAACCCTGAGTCCCTACCAGATACTGAATGTATGAAAATATATGTTCTATGAGCCACAAAGACCCAGTACAGTTAGCCTTGGATCCTACACAAACTTTGATGTTTTTTTAACAAATATAAAATCTTAATCTTATTTTATAGCATTTCAAGGCTCATCAGCATTCTGTCTGGGTGCCACATCACTTTTTAAGTATGACCCAGAGCAAATCAGACTTTATTGCATGAACCCTTTTTGAGTCACATGTACAAATTTAATGATGCATCAACATGTTTAGGCTGTTTATCCAGCATGCTAACTATCTGTGAACTGAAACGTGTTGGCTTAGCTTGTGGTCATATTTTTTTAATGAAGAAACCAGTCTAAAACACTACAAAGGCAGCGTCATCTGCCTCTTATCGAATGGAAAAGGACTGACTCTGACTGTCCTGGTTGTGCTGTTTGACACCTGAATCCTGTCTTCATTATGATTACTTGATTATTTATTTATGCATCAGTTTTGAAGGCATCCTTTAAAGAAGGGGGCAGTTTGTGTATTAAAAAAAGATGAAAAGAGGCTCGGAGGCAAAATCTCACACAGACTAGAAGCATTACTCAAGGATGAGTGAGAGAAAATATTAATCGGGTGTCAAAATAGATGACAAATGATTAACAGCTGAAGAAAAATGATCACTCCTTTGTCTCTCAGAGAATGGCTGTTTTCAAGGAGAAGATGAAGAAGAGGGAAGAAAAAGTGGTGTAAACCAAAGTTTAAAACGAGAGGGATGGAAATAAAAAACAAAACAAAAACAAGGCCTTGTACACAAGCTCTAATTACAGAATTGTACACATAGCTTGTGTTTAATATAAACAACATGAGTGTGTGCTAGGAGGAGGGATGGTTGACTGTAATTAGCTATCAGGTGATTGCATGTGTGTGGGTTTACTGCTGTCATGCTATAATACGGTGTGTATGTGGGTGTTTATCTACATGACAGGATAGTAATGATGATGAAGATGATCCATATGTCTACAATCAGAAGGTTTATTTTTGTGTGTAAAATGATTATTTTTATCTGATAACATCAACAACAACAACAACAACAACAACAACAACAACAACAACAACAACAACAACAACAAGAAATAAAACAACAACAACAACAACAACAACAACAACAACAACAACAATAATAATAATAATAATAATTTTAATAATAATTTATTGTGGGCACCTTTCATAACACTCAAGGTCACGTTTCATAGCTCAACTTAAACATATAACACAACTTAAAAGAAGGTCTGCATGTGTACTTTTATCTTCTAGCTAGACATACTATGTGAGCTTTCTTATGTTAAATTGTGAATGTGGTACTTTAACCTTTAAGGAGTTATTTTACTACTTTTGGTCTCACAGAATAGATATAAAGATCCTTTTTTTGGTGGCCTTTGCCAAATATTACACCCAATATCAAATCCAAAAATCCTATTTTGTGATGGTGCCCTCTAGTGAAGTCTCATCAATAACAGCTACAGGAGCAGTTACCCATAATAGTAACATGTCCTAAACCACTGGATTAAAAGGAAATCTCCTCCCTCCCATTCAGCGTGTGCCACTAGGGGAATGAGCTTTTCAGACCACAGTTTCTGCACCAGGCTGTAGACGTAGACATTTGCTATAAAAGTTATCTTGTCTGAATTAGTGCGAACATGGTTTTTGGTACTTTAAGAGGCATCCTGAAGCAGACACTTTGTGAAATGCATCAGCTTCATTTCTTGCAGCCAGAGGTTGTTGCTCGCTAAATACAAGCCCATCCGTCATTTAAACTAGCTGTGCGCTGTAACCAATAAAAGTTTCTGTTCAGATACAGAAACGAGCTTTAGGAACCAGAACTTTTGTTTTTAGCTGAGCTGTTTTTCCCCTAACTGCTTTGAAAAGGCCACCGCTACACAGGACCTGGTTGAGATTCTTTCAAAAGTTCAGATCTCCTTGAAGTGGGCACTTCTTTTTTCCCCTTCCTTCCTTTCTTCCTTCCTTTATTCCTTCCTTCCTTCCTTTTATTAAATCATTACATTAGGAACAAGGAGTACAGACTAGCAGGAGAGAGTGTAGGATGACGTGGGATCTGATATCCCAGGAGTTGCACATTAGCTTAGAGACACAACCAAGTAACTTAAGCAGCAACCACCAAGACCTGGTTTTTGTTCTAGCAACACCGACAGCGACAAGCTGCTATTTTAAAGGATCTTACTCTAACAAAGATCCAAAAATTTGATTTTTTTTCTGTTTCCTCAACATTATTTTACTCTCCTTTTCTATAGAATCCAACTTGTTTCTTAAGTCTTTGTCTTATGTTGTCTATTTTCATGTGTTAACAGATGATGAGGGACACAGTAGTGACCAAAAGAGAAAGAAGAAACCTGTCAAATTCTCTATTACAGGCCAGAAAAAACAACAGCAGCTCAGCCATTAAGTCTCTGTCTCTCTGTGTCTCTCTCTTATTCTGGAAAAAAATAGATATAATTTTGTTTGGTTGAAAATTGCTGCTATATGGATGATTTTATATAAAACAAATAAGGCAGAAAATTTCTGATGACATGTAACCAAACCCACTAATCTCATGGGACTGGGCTTTTTATAGGCAGTATTTCTCACTCACGTTAACCCATATTTGATGAATTTAAACCCCTGATCTCCCCTGACTGACCGAGAGACACCTGGATGAGTAAACTTAACACAAAGACCACAATCAGTATGTATTGAGAAGCACCTGAATGAACAAATAAAAGAGTAGAATTTTTTTGTCTTAAGGCTGAAGCTGGTACATGTTTAATCTATACACATTTAAGATGTCTAAATTAAGACAATCTGTCAAAGAAATAAGCACTCTGCTTTCTCTAATGCCTGAAGCAACACACTGGGGGGTAAAATATAACTTTAAGATAAAAGGACCATCATGGAATGAATAACTTCCAGCTTATCATTTTGTAAATATGCCTTGTGAGGTCCAGCCTTTTAAAGTTTTTCTTTCAACATCCTGGATGTTTGCTGCTGTTGCAAGATGATTAAATACATTTCCTTTCAGCTGAAAGTTATCAAAGAGAGTAATAAGTGATTACAGATGTGGAACAAGCCGCTGTCAACAACATAGTGATAGCAAGATTTGGTTCTTTGGTGGTTGAGTGTTGTTGTCCATTATCATGGAGAGCTGATGGTACTTAGATGTGGTGTTCCTATAGAAACCACAAACACTATGTTATTTTCCTTTTTTCTCTATGGTTCAGTGGACAGTGGTGGTTTTACTGTGATGAAAGAATCACTGTGGCAGAACTCCGACAGTCTTGCTCTGAAATACCCTGCAGTTTGAGGAGGATAATGCTGAGCTGCACATCTATGCACCGCTACATGTAGCTGACATCTCATACTGTCAGGACACATCCTCAGACTCACAACGTCCAAATGGAGAACATCAGCATGTGCAGCTTGGTATAATGTTTCAGACGTTGAAGTCGAAGATCTGAAAGTTTTGTGCTCCTGCTGTGATTTGTCCGGATCTGAACCTCTGTGTGTGGGTGCATGGGAAATGAAAAAAAAAAGAGAGAAAACTGAATTTAAAAAAAAGTTACCAGGAGTAAAAATTGTACATGAGACTTAAAGTAGAGGAACAGAAAGTTCTAGACCACATTTACTGTTGTTTTGTAGGTTTTCACACAGACTTCATGAATTTGTCTGTTATCAGCTGTTTTGACGTTTCTCTCTCATGTTGTTATGTGGCACATTACACAGATGTGGAAGATTGTAGACTTGGTCTGTCAGCTTGTCTTTAAAACTGTCTCCTGCAGTATCTGCTGCTGTTCTCTGCCTGTCACGTCCCCTCTTCCTGCATGCTTGCTGACCACGTACTGCTCCTTTCTGAGGACGTGAACATCCAACACTCCAAACAGACACAGGGCACACAGGGCAGCATAATCAAGAACAGCAATATCTCCAGTCGAAGGACCTCACTGACTTCTGTTTGAGCGTGTGTTGGTCTTACAGGAGCATTGCATCCTTGAAAATATGGGTACCACAGTGTTACCAAGAATATGAACAAACATTCCTAACCTCATTGTTGGCTGCATTCCTGCAACAGTTTTTACAAAGTTAGGAATGCGGTTCGTCTCGTCTTAAAGATACTATGAGGAGAATCTGCTTTAACTGGACTGCCTCGCCACCTTCTGGCCCAGAGACTCACACACACTGTCGTAATGACTTTCAGCAAGGTGTGTTTGTTGTGGAATTAAATGGAGATCAGGCTGAACTAAATTTCCTTTGTTGAAGACAGATTTTTGCTGGATTCAACACAAAAAGGTAAATTTATCAGTACAGCTACACAGCAAAATGGTTTAAAATGCGACATCAAGCAGATGTTGTAGTAGCCAGGTGCTCTGACGTATCCTTTGGCTAATGTGACAACAAGTAAACACTGTCAGTATTTAAGTAATTTAGTAACCGTCTATATTTAGCGCAGTTGGCAGCCTGATGCTATAAGACATGTCTGTAATGTGTAAGATTAGCGAAACCCTGTTAGCTATGTCCTGCCAGTCATCTACCAATCAGAGCTAACGTAACCTCACTCTTCATTTTATTGATAGACTCTCAAGTTTGAACAGACCACTGCAGAATAACTGCTGCATGTGGGTTGGAATGAACATTATCACAAACAGCTTAGCCCCTGTTAGCCTTTAGCTCGTGCTCTATCACTCTCCTGTTTAGCTTTCTTCTGTGCTTCTGTTCTTTTTCTGTCAGACAGTTAGGCTCCTGTGTCCAACATCACTGCGAAATTAATCACAGAAATTGTTTTCAGCAGGAAAAACACAGATCTTTGTGTTTTATCTCTTCTCACCATTAAACTTTGTCAGCCGGCTTGGTGTTGTCATAGAGACTTTGACGTGCTGTAAACGGATCCGGTTGGGAAGCTCAGAATTAGCATTTTAAAATAACCTGTAACCTATAATATTGTATATTCCTCACAGCCCCTTTAAGCATTCTGGCAGGAGGAAACAAAGAAATAACAACCATGTGGTATAGTCTGAATGTGTAGGCGTTATCATTTTTAGATTAATCAATAGTCAAAATGGGATGGGCAGTATGGTTTGAATGTTTGGCAAATGTTTCTCAATCCTCAGTTTCATCTTGGTGGTAAAATGTGAGCATGCTGAGAATAAATAAATGGCACATCCACAGATTTTCCTCATTAGTGCATTTCAGGGAGAGCTCGGTGATGTGTTAATTAGCTGCAATAAAAGAACGTGTCTACAGACACCTGTAAAATGTGCCTGTCAACCACACTGCTTAAGCCGTACAACAACAAACTGATGGAAAAATAGATTAAGAAAGCCTGATTCCCGAGATGTTGAAAAGTGGATTTAAGTTGAAGAAATCAAAAGCTTGTTTCATCAGTAATCATAATAAAATGACGAGTAAACAGACAAAACTAGTGCCACACTTGAAGCTGTACCCTGAGTTGATTTTTAAATTGGTTCACGTTCTATAACTGGATAATGAAATAAAACTGTTTTCCAATTTTAGAGCTTCTATGTGCAAAAAAAAACCCCAAACAAACAAACGATAAACAAACAAAAAGCCCTTCATGTTAGGTTTAAGTGATTCAGATTTGTGTCATATTGCAGAAATAACCAGAGATGAGCACAGCTTTAAATGAAGAAACATTTCATCAGTTGTTCGAAACATTGAGAAATAATGTCTACTATGTCTCGATACTATTCTGAAATAATTTTGCCTTAAATTTGTAACAGCAGATGCACAGCTTGTCATTTTTTTTTTGGAGACTTACACACTTGAAAAAAATGCTGCTGGGTAACTGTAGGACCAATGCATGAGTCAATAAAACCCAGAAAAATGGGCTGATTTGTTGACCCAAGTGCTGGGTCAAAACAACTGCTGTGCTGGATGTTTTATAACACAGCAGTTGATTTGCACAGTCATTGTGTTGATTTGACCCAAACTCTGGATCAAGTCAGCTGGGTTGATGGAAAACTTCCCAAGTCTCTGAAAATAACAGAAAAAATATGTCTAACAAGCTTAACTTGGCATACTCGTAGAAAAAAAAGCAGCCCTGCATTTTTTAGTGTATAAAAAGCCACAAGCTAGATTTTTATGGCAGCTTTTCATTTCCAAAATAAAATTACACATTTCACACAATTCTGCTGTTTTATATATTATTTTTCCACTCTTAAAAGCTGAATGATAGATGAGCAGATGAATGCGTGTCTGTACAGCAGGCGTTGAGATGTGTCAAGCTGCTTTTATATGAAGGTCCCCATTAACCAGAGTCTCCCCGAGGCTGTGGGCTCTGCGGGCTCTGCGGGCTCTGTGGGCTCTGTGGGCAAGGTCAAACTTTCAAAGAGGATAAATTTGAGTTATTCTCAGTTGTTTAAAAATATTCTAGGTCTTTTTAGAAGAAAAATAAAATTTGTAATATAAAATGTTCCATCCCTTTTGCAAATGAGAGGAAATGTTGGACTCAGTGATGAATTCTAAAATTAATTTTCCTGGAAAATTCAACGAAACATGTTTGAAAGACCCAGGAAGCCTTATTTATTCCCCTAATTCATTTTTCTTCTTAGACACGTTTACTCAAAACTTCAGGTCAATTACCTTTTTTGTAAAAAAAAATATATCTATATTTTTTCATTTCAATGTGGAAAACAATATATACTATCTATCTCACCACATCACCGCACCACTCTTCACTTCCTCACTGCCTGTCTCTCTGATATCCATGTGTGGATGAGCGAGAACTTTTAAAAACTAAATGAAGGTAGAGCAGAAACTGTTCCCCCCCCTTTTTTTTTTTTAAAGATTTGAATACAGCTTGTTCAAAATGCTGCAGACATGGTTTCAATGTGTAAAAAAAAAAAAAAAAAAAAAGATTGATACTTTTTAACATTTTGCGCTGGCTCCCTGTTTATTTTAAAACTGATTTCAAAGTACCTTTATTCTTTTTTAAAGCTCTACACAACTGTGGAGATGCATTTTTTTTTGTTGTCATCAGTGTAGAGATATGTGTGTGTGAAAGTGGTGATTGTGACATGAAGAGTGACAGCACTCTGATTAGTCACCAATGCAGGACTCACAAGTAAAAACAATTTAAGTCTTTTGTCTTTGTCAATAAGACTCCTGAACAGAGACAGGTGATGTGGGATGGAAAAAAGTGAAAGTGCAGTGCAGAGATTTTCTTTAGCAGAAAAGGGGCTAGAGACTGATCCAAACCAGCACTAACAGGACACTGCTGTGACCTCACATAAACAAACACTGAAGAACACTCTGTTTAATTTCTATTGTTCATTCTCTCACCAGCTTCCTGATTTCTTTCTAACCCCGTTTCTCTGTTCTTAAGTTTCACCTGACATCTCCAGTTTAATGAATTTCTGATTAGATCACTGGGGGAAAAACTAGCAGGGCTTTGAATCCCGACAACCAGGATCAATAACCACTGATCTGTATTCATACCCGCATGCACACACATGTCCTTTTTTTTTCCATGCATGTGAAATCCTTATTGATTGCATTTATTCCCATAGCTAATAACCCTGTTCCCTGTAACAACTACATGTCTCATCTTAAGTCCTACACCCAGCTAAAGACTGTTCTTTCCAACATCTGAAGCTTGTTGTAGTTTAAGTATAAACATTTACATTTTTAGCTCTGTCTGATACAGCACCTTATTGATAGAAGGATGTATTGTGGACAGTTGAGAGCTGCTTCTATGGTTTGTAAATGGTTTATTATAATCTTATAGTCTAGAATTCTGCCTGCTGTGTGTTGTTGGTATGATTATTGTTTATAAGTTGTTTTTATTCATGAGCTTTTCATGTATTTGAATATTTGTGGACTGTAGTTTAATAACTGCAAGACTAGACTCCAGGAAGGGCAGCTGCTGACTTGGAAGTAGCTGATGGGGACCTCAGTAAATAACAAACTATGAAGAAAAAAAAATTAAAACACAAATTACATGAAATGATCATAGATAACGACTTGTTGCAGTTTGTAGTTGCTTTGCGTCAGTTAACTCCACTTTGATCGTTGTACCTTTACTCATCTCCATGAATGTTATAACATCTTTATCTATCTCTCACCTGGCCTCACACCCTCATTTTTCTACTGCTGCCAGGCTGCACTCAACCACCGATCCTGAACTTTACTTTACTTTATTAAGGATCCCCATTAGCACTTGCTAAGAGCATGGCTATTCTTCCTGGGGTCCTATACACCCAACCAGACATACAAAACATACACATCACTCATACATCATACATAAACAAAGGTTCACTTACAGAAGTAAGAACATTCAAAGGAAATTACATTACAGTTGAATAGTCCAACAATTCATACCCATTTATTGGAAAAGGGTTAAATTATACCTCAATAATACCTTATTAGAACAAGTCATTATAGTTCATGAAATATTGTTAGGTACTGCTTTACCATCATTTTGAAAGCTTCTTTCATATTGGTTTGAATGACATACCTTGGTAAAGAATTCCATCCCACCACCGCTCTGTACATCACTGTTTTCTGTATAACTGATAATCTGACTTTGGGCAGATTAAACCTTCCTTCTATAACGTTCCTTGTTCCATAACCATGATGGGCACTGTGTTCTAATAACCTTTTATATAATATAATTGGTGACTGTGTTACTCTTATGTTCCTAATAAAGTTTACAACGCAATAAGTGGACCTTTGACTAACTGTCAACCATCTCAGGCTGTCATGCATGTCTTTGACATTAGTTCTGTAGGAGCATTTTAATGCACAATGAGCGGCTTTGTTCTGCACAACTTGTAATTTCTTCATATCACTCTTTGAGGCACTAGACCAAATTACAAAACAATAATCAAGTTGTGACAAAACTAACGCAGATCTGTCGAATAACATCTGTGAGCAAACCCTTAGAAATTCTCCTTGTAACTGAAACAGCCCCTCCCATTTTACTCCCAATATTATCAACATGATTGGTCCAAGATAAAGTCTGATTTAAGGTGATTCCCAAGAGTTTTGTCTCTTTCACTTGCTCAATATGAGTATTGTCAATCTTCAAGTTCAACTTTGGCTCAGATATCTGCTGATGCTTTGTTCCAATTAATAAAGACTTTGTCTTGCCTATGTTAAGTACAAGATTATTTATTCTTACCCATTCAAACTTGTGCATGCCATTTTTTTCAATGATGCTATGAGAAGGATCTGTTTTATTGCAACTGCCTCACCACCTTCTGGCCCAGAGTCTCATGTACACTGACATAAAGATGTGACTTAAAACCAGGCGCGTATCTGTTTTGGAACAAATTTTCTTTGTTCAGGACAACTTTTTACTGGATAACACGAGAAAAGGTAAGGTATTTATCAGGACAGTTACATAGTACTACAATCTGAAGCGTGACAACAAGCAAACGTAAGTTTGTACCGTACGTCAGTACCCCGCTGTATGTAGCGCTACTAGCAGCCCAGTGGTACAACATATCCATTGGCTAACATGTCAACAAGCAGTTCCTACAGCAGTTTAGCAGTCCATACATACTGCTGTCCAAAGATAGTAAATCCTGGTCATGTCTTGCCAGCACTCATCTACCAAGCAGAGCTAACTTCACTCTTCATTTTATTGATAGACTCTCAAGTTTGAACAGACCACTGCAGAATAACTGCTGACTGTGGATTGGAATGGACATTATCACAAACAGCCTAGCCCCTGTGTTAGCCTTTAGCTTGGGCTGTACCACTCTTCCTGTTTAGCTTTCTTCTGCTCTTCTGTCCTTTTTCTGTTGGATAGTTAGGCTTCTGTGTCCACCATCACTACAAAATTAATCACAGAAATTGTTTTCAAGAAGGGAAAAACACAACTCTCTCTTCCCCCTTCTAAACTGGCGTGGTGTTGCCATAGAGACTTAGATTTACCATAAATTAATCCATTCTTCCTTGACCTGATCAGGAAGCTAAGAAGAAGCTACAAAGTATCATTTGGAAATATTCTACATTGGCACTGACTATCTCATTTCAAAGTGTGGATTACAATAAGGCATATATCTGGGGAGAGTTTTTCTAGATCACTTTCATACTCCTCACAGCCCCTCCTCACAGAGTATATGCTATTTGACAGTTTTGGACAATAGGAGGCAAAATCAAAACCAATACACTAAATGTGTTGAAACCCTTCTGTGTGTGACATGTTTTCTCAGGTTACCCCTGGCAATGCCTTACTGTTCAGGATTAATGACTGTTGTTGGTCTTTGACCAATCAGAATAAAGTATGTAGCAAACAGGATGATAAGTAAGAAACCTGAGTGATTGAAAAAATAAATGTATTATGTGATATACTAAAACTGAAAGAGGCAATACACTTTTTTTCCCTCAGCAAGTCATGAAAGTAAAGTAAATGTTTATCATAAAATACACTGATCGTGGGAATACTAGAGTTTTTGGGTTTAGCTTGGTTCACTAATAATACTGTCTGCCACCAGGTCCAGTCTGCTAGGCTGAAGCAAAACTTACTGAAACAAAGACACTGTGTCAACATTTTGGGAGCTAAATCTAGAAGAGCTTGACTGAGGTTGAAGTTTGTAAATCCATATTTGTATTTTTAGGTGTCTCCGTGTCTTGACAGTACCCTGGCTGCTAGCAGTAGTCATGTTGTTAGTTTTTTTTCCTGCCTTTTACTATAATAAAATAATAATAATAATAATAATAATAATAATAATAATAATAATAATAAAAATAATACTTGTAAAGTCATCTGCTTCCACAATGCTGGTGAAGGTGATGGTGACCATGTTTGTTACTTAACTACAGAGCACCTCAGCTCTGTGTCGCTGTTTAGCCTTTAGCTCTCATTAGCATTGTTTCCAGGAACATAATGGAGCATTTAGCCACTGAAAGGCCACATATTGGCGGGTCCTCCAGGTGGAAAGGATCACTATAAAACCATAATGTAGTTGATGAATTAACCAGGTAGCATTTCTATTTTTAATAAGCATAAATTATCACAGCTTGAGCTTGTGAAGCTGTCAGTTTATTTATTCCAAAAGGGCTGTGGGAATGTACGTAGGTTTAAATTACAAGCTTTTTACTTCACCCACACATCTAATAACAAACAGACAACCCGGCAATTATTTTAATCACTTACATAAGCAGAGATGTACGGGCATCACGCAGCACTTCAGGGCTCAGTTATTGAAAGTCACGATCAGTCTGATCTCTTTCAGTTCTCCCATCACACACCCACATTCCCACACAAAGAGAGACTGAAAAAATCACTCTACAATGATTGTCTCCTCACGGTCTTCATGCCTCACTTCCGCAGACACAGGGGTGCATGAGTGAATAAGGAACAGACAAAAGTGACGATTAATGATTCTGAGATGTAATGTGTGGGGTAACAGGTCTTTTCATTACATGCGAGCACAGATCTGCCATGTCTAACATCCGTGCTCATATAATGCCACACGAACAAGCACCAGCTCCACGTCAGGAGCTTTGTGTGTGAGTGTTTCAGTGCAATAGGAGTCATCCTACACCGGAGGTGAAGGAAGTGAAGTTCAGCTCTTCCAGTTGGTAGGGTCAGTCGCCTGCTATCATCAGTGCAGTCCAGCTTTTGAACTTTTATGTTGCTGTGGAGAACAGACCATCACAAAGAGTGCAGCTCTAGTCACAGGCTCTGGCAGGCTGACTGTAATGTGCAGAAAAAAGTCCAGGAAATCTGACCTTGGTTTGTTTACTGTAACAAAACCAAGAGAGGAGACGATACAAGTGGAGAAAAGAGGAGGCTCAAGCACCGGAAGCTATGAAGGAAAAGTACAGAAAGAGGAAAATGTAAACACGAGTGTGACTGATATTTTTTGAGTCTCAGGAATATAGTGATGATGATGAAATAGTAATAAAAAGTGATTTATATTCAGTGTAAGGTAATATTTTATTAATTTAGAAATTAGCTGTATTTTCAGTGGGATGATGTGAAGTGAATGGGTTGTTTTAGTGTGCCAAAATGCTGTGACTACCTGCTAATTAAACATAGACCCTGTCTTTATATTCTAAAGTATCATTACTAAAAAAAAAAAAAAATCCATACTGAATGTGAATGATAATAACTGTGGCATATAAATAGAGTGTTGTGATGCAGGCTCTGAAATAGTTGTGCAAATTGTGCTATATGCAAAGGCAGTAAAGTGTTTTAATTTAAAACGACTTATTATTGTAATTGTCATGCTTAAAATATTAATGATCTTTTTTGTTTTTTCTAAGTAAAAATTAGTTTCTTCATGGGTGTGTTTGTTTCAACATAGTTCCTGCCTAGTTACAGCTGGACTGTGGTGCATCTGAAGATGAACTACAGTATTAGCATTAGCTGGAGACACCAAATGTTTTATTCATCTATGTCTCTCACTGTTTTGCTAAAGAAGCTTGCTTGCTTCAAATGCAATGTGTCATGTCCAAAGAATACAGACTTGAGTTAGCCCACCAGTTAATTTATTCAATTAATTATAAATATTAAATTATTCATTATTTATTTATTGACTGGTGATTGATGTTAGACTGTAAAAAGAGGTTTTGACCAACACAGTAAATGGTCTGAAATAAGATAACAAACCTCATTTACCCATCATTATTTTTTTTAAGAATTAAGACATACGAACATGGAGTGTCGTGTTTTCAAGTAAAATCAGTCCCCATAAAGATAAACATTTCTGAAATGCAGAAAGCCTGACTCCCCTGTTTGTGTAGTGGATGTGACTGTGGTTTTCTCTTATTGGTTTGACTTTGCTTTGGCTTTGGAAAGTGATAAGTTTCTGTTTTCATGCTGAAGCTGAGTGTGTTTAAAGACCAGCCTTTGACTTGATAAAAGCTGTTTTTTAGGTCAAAGACAACAAATACTCCTCAGTTGATTTAGTGAAATAAATGAGCGTCTTTACAATTAATCACAATATTTTTTAACTCCTTAAAGTTTTATATGACTTTCACAATTACAGTGTTGTCATTAAAAGAGAACCTTTATTTGTCTTTTAAATCTTTTCTGTAGCATTTAATTTTCTATTTTCTCTTTTCTTAACTAATTAAAATGGCACAATAACTGCAAAGCCTTTGCAGGTATCAGAATGACCAGGGTAAAATGTTCAGTACCTGAACAGACATGACTTTTCTTCCTCCTGTTGGTTTCAGCCAGGACCTGAATTTGTAAAAAAATATGTGTGTAGTATCAGCTGACTCTGAGGTCTTTTCCTTCTGCCCGCAGATGCCTCCACAGCTATAGCTTGACCTGTGCTCAGGTGTATCTCCAGGGATCGGACAAACTGTCACATCCTATCCCATCACAATCCGTTGTCCCATATGGTCCTGGGGCAGGTGTCCTCCTCTTGGTCACCTTTGTGCCTTGTGACCCCCCTCTGAACCTGGAAACTAGAAAGTACTCCATACGGGACAAACACGCCCAGCGGAGGAAGGGTCTATTTTTGGACCTGGTCATATGTTTAAACAATATTGGTGGGGATTTTGCTTACTCAAGCACTCTTAAGGGACATTATTATCAGAGTGCAATATATATCTGTCCCACAAGAGCTCTGTGAGGTTAAAAGAGGACACATTGCACAATCTATTAATTATAACCTGTTATTATACAGTCATTTGGCTTGTTTTAAATGTATGTGTCTGTACAACAAATCTTGACACCATATCTGGATTTTTGTTTTAAATTAAGAAAATCTGCCAAAATGTCTTATGACACAACAGACAAAACAAATGTCCTCTAGATTGAAGTTTTGCCTTTAACCATTTTCCCTGACTCTGAAGCAAACTTTAGAATAACTTTGACCACTAGAGGTTACTGCCTAACAGGCCATGTAAATATGAGGTTGACATTCTGCCTCTGGATTTGACGTAATAAGCTGCTCTCAGGACAGTCTGGAATAATACTGGTCACCTGTAAACTCCAGTAAAACTCTCTCCTTACCCAGCTACATTATTTTATTTGCCTTGTGGTTCTGTCAGATGAAAGTTGTATTTTCATGCCTCCTTGGCATGTTTCCTCCTGTCTCTGTTTTTGTTGCTGCCTTTGGCTGATGGATTGAAAGGTTGTTGAAGCCTGAGCCAAATGGATTTCTGTTCTGGACTGAGATGGTTTATTGAGTGGAATTTTCTACCTGCTGGGAAGCTGTCAATATGCTAAACTTTGAAAGACTCCCTTTGATTTGCTACTCTATGCTGTTCAACCTGTTAGAGAAGAAAAGGTCGTGTGTGTGTGTGTGTGTGTGTGTGTGTGTGTGTGTGTGTGTGTGTGTGTGTGTGTGTGTGTGTGTGTGTGTGTGTGTGTGTGTGTGTGTGTGTGTGTGTGCATATGTGTGTTTTTAAGTGTGTCGTAGGAACGGTGTGAAAATAACACCAACACCTGTTTCAGTGCATTTAGGCAGCACTACATGTCTTACCATAGAGCATGTTTGTCTCACTGGATGAATAGAGTGCAACCAATTAATTCCTCTTTTAAAAACTCTTACTCTCTTCAAATAAATTGCAATGTGCCAGATAAGTGAATGTCTGAACAGGCAATAACACTTGAAGAGTGTCTGCCGTCTTGACATTTATAAAGGCTAAAGGTGAGACTGAAATAAAAGACAGATTTTTGAGATTTTGCAACCCCATTATTGATTATCCATGTTTGCCATTTAAGCTGGAAATGGTGAGGGCAAAAGTCTTCATCAGCAATGGAACAGAAAGGCTCAGGCTGATCAAAGCCGAAAGTGAAACTGGTGAAAAGTTAAGATGACGTGTACTGGAATCTCGATCTGTTATCTGCACATTCAATGTTTCATGTTATAAGATAGCATGTACAGAGGAAAGTATATCATTTTCAGGTATATGTGAAATAGGAGGAGACAATTTTCTTTGATAAAAGAGGTGTTCTTATTCAAAGGGAAGAAAAAGAAATAATACTGTCGATCCTGAGGTCGATTCCTGTGTTCCAACAAATACTGCAAATTGTGAATCCTTTACAGTTAGAAACATCAGTGGGTGTAATGAATCGCAGCCTTAGTTATTTCACACTAACAGAGGCACTGGAGAGATCCATTCACTCATACACAAAGGTGCTTTGAGGCCCAAACCCATGGACTTCTATCAAACTATGTTTCCGTAGAGGAAGACATTGTCTCAGAATTCCTGAGACAGGGCCAGAGGGGAAAACCTTGTCATATTTTGAAGTGTTTGCCCCCTGATCAATCTGCTATGAATACAAAGTTTTGAGGGAGAACAGGCAATTCTTTGCTCCAAAATAGTCACTGAAGGTTAATGATCAAGTGTTGCTAATTTCACTCTTTTCCATTTTGCTGTTTTATATAGCTGCAATAAAGAATCCTGCATTCCAAATCCACAGTCTCTTTCCCCCTCTGTGCATCCAATCTGTCAGGATACAGGAAATGCACTCCAGTATCACGCTTCATTGGTGTATAACTCCAATTATTCTGCTTTAATGATGTCTCAGAGAGAACCTTCAGAAAGATGTTTCACAGTTTTGATCTATTTATTCTGTATGATGTTTGCAACACATACGTGTTGATCATAAGCTGCAATGCATACATATCATCACCCCATTAAAACAATGGCCTAAGTCATTTTTTCAAGTTTTGGGGAAAACACTAAAAACTTTACCAAATACACAGCATATGGTATTTATTAATCATTTCAATCAAAAAGGTCTTCACAGTGGATGACTGTTGACATGCATAGAACACTGAGTGTCAATCATGTAACATTAAAGACTAAAGTGACTCAGGCCAATTTTTCTAACATTCTAGTCTGACTTAAGAAACTTTAAACCTGGCATAAATTGCCCTTTCATTACACAGTGCAACTCAAAACTGAAATTACCCTGAGGTTAATTAAACAAACGTCAGATAAATCAAATTGGTCAGGAGGCAGTCCCTTTCCTCACTTCTCCAGGTCTTCTTTGCTGTTTTTTTTTATTGATCTTAACTCATTTCCAACATCCAGTTTTGACAACTTTTTGAGACCTGACCATTAACTGTCCTTAAATTCCATAAAGCAAATGCAAAACTAACATAACTCCAACTCAAACTGAACAAATGTCGGGTCAATCATACGCTGAGTAGGCATACTCATTCATCTCCTACCAAAAAGCACGTCACCCCGCTGTTAATCTCTCTTCACTGGCTTCCAGTGGCATCTTGAATCAAATTCAAAGCTCTTCTCCCGGCTTCCAAAACATTGACAAGAACAGCTCCTGCCTTCCTGGGGTCCCTTTTCTAGGCTTACACTCCTTCCCGCCCAGTGAGCTCTGCTTGTGAAAGATGCCTTGTGCTCCCAGTCCAGCAGGGCTCTAAATCTCTAGCCAGACTCTTCTCTTCTGATGTGCCCAATTGGTGGAGTGAATTACCTAACTCTATACGATCCACAAAGTCCCTTTCTACTTTAAGAGATGTCTGAAGATTCATCTTTTTTTGGGAAGATTTAAGCACATGACTCAGGTTAAGAATAAAATACAAATTATCTCAAGTTCCTGTGAGGACTTTCTAAGTGATCTTCAAAAAGTCTCACTTTTATACATGTCTTTGTCATTATCCACAATTGGAAATGAGATTCACAACAGCAAAATGGGTTGTTTGTGAATGCCATTTCTAGTACCCATGGTTGGGTCATCTAGAACCAGATTGGTTTACAGCACGTAAAAGTCTCTATGACAACACCATGCCATCAAAGAACGACAGGGGAAGCTTAAAGCTGCAACAAACTTGTAGAGCTGTATCTTTAGGTTTCAAGATGGGAATCAGGTTATGTTCATTTCACTTTCTTAATAATGATTCACACACAAAGGAGAACTGAAAATAAAAATAATGAGTCCTGTTTGTGCCAAATTTTCTGTGTGTGTTTTACAATTTGCTAGCAAACATCGTTTAGCATGGGCTTAACAGCTGTTGCTTGGTAGTAGCTCAGGGGTTTGTTACAGTATTTAAATGACTGCAATTTCAATGTATTCACAGACAACACTTTAAAACTGCTATGATAAAATATATGTGTAAATTCAGTTTTACACAGACTTATTTCTTTATTAAAAGTGAATGAAAAGAGAAACAAGATAAAATAGAAAAAAAAAATAGAAAAAAGAAGAGGAAAGAAACAGAACTAGGTGTGGACACAGTGATGATGGAGTTGCTGATCATCCCAGCAGTGTGTTGGAGTCTCAGCAGCTGTAGCGATGAAGTAAACTCACTTCCAGGGACTGAAAC
Source organism: Halichoeres trimaculatus (assembly GCF_033239565.1). NCBI lineage: Eukaryota > Metazoa > Chordata > Actinopteri > Labriformes > Labridae > Halichoeres > Halichoeres trimaculatus. The sequence continues at coordinate 16,475,646 of NW_027437186.1, read as the reverse complement.
TGAGGATTTTTTTGGTCCTAGTAATAGGTTTTAGGGGGCTGAGAAATCAAAACCATTTGTCAACATCGACAGTTGTGCCGGCAGTAAAACCGGGGAACCTCCTGACACGCTGGACTGACTTATGAGCTTCTGGGCCTTTTGGGGAAGACAAAAACTAAAATTTCTCTGGCTCATTCACTCCCTTGCTCTTGGTTTTGAACTGTACCTCTCTAGATGTCTTTACGTTTGACTCAGCAAAGCAAAAGGACAGAAATGTAACTGTGGTGGGAGAGTTTGCTGTTTTCCACTCAACACTAACAATAGATGGATCCTCAGTTTAAGTGCTGCACTGGGCCACTAGTATTATTCTGGTGTACCTACTTGTCAAGATGTTGATCATGCCTGTCATATGTGCCAGGTGAAATACCCTGACCACTCCTTCTCTCAGTTTAAAACAGAAAATAAAAACAAAAATAGAAAACAATAAAAAACACCTCTGTTTACTTTGGTTAACTAAGATTTTGACATTATTCACGTTTATTGCACAAGAGAAATATATTCTTGAGCAATGAGCTGCCTCTCTTTTTCTTTTTATTGAAGCGTGTTGTGAGCATTATTTATGTTAACATCAGAGAACTTTTTCACTTTAAACAAAGAAAAGGAATGTTCTAGGTAAATTTATGGTTTATAAAGTTGTCTTTGATTATCTTCACCAAGCAGTCCAGTTTAGATCAGCACAGTCTAGTACAGGTTGGATCAGTAAAGCCTGATCTTGCTTGCGTTTCCACAGCCCACTGTGCCCCCTCTTGGTAGACAGCTGGATCTTGATAGCTACATCAACTATAAAATAGCATGATGGCACAGCAGCACGGCACAGTGTATCTCACGAATAAATCCAATGGGAACAAAAAAACAACACAGTAATCAAAGAGGTGGTCGACATCCAGTAAGTCATCTTCTTTGTGATTGGCATGTGGATCTTTGTTACAAAGAACAATCAAGCTTTGTTTCAGAGAAGGCTGTAAGGAGAAATTCACCACCCACTGGCACATGTATGTGACAATTCTTTTGACCAATCAACGGACTGCTGTGTTCTAGCTCCACCTTCTGGGTTTGGATCAGTGAGTCTGGTACCCCAGCAGAAGGGTACCAAAAAGTGGGACAGTGTGGGTCGATAATGTGGGGACCTGTCCCAGCTTTAGCCACAAAATGCCAAGACAAATTGAACTGAACTGCTTGGTGGAAATGGGGATTTACATTAAGGACACTGGGAAGGTATTCCTCTTTTTGGGTTTTCAGAAAACGGTCACCCCAAAATAGGCCAAATTGGTGTTATTTGAATCACAAAGCATGAAAATAGAGTATAAAGATGTGTAAACAGGTAAGTTGTGCTTTTGATACTGTGATCAAGATTGTGAATTTATGTTTCATAGTCAAAACAAAGCTAAAACTTTTATTATTTTCAAAAAACTTATCAAAATCAACACATTAGACAAATATAGGAAACTCCAGACATTCTAGACCCTGTCTAGTAGTGGGTAGTGGTCTGTTTGTTGTGCTGTAGTTTTTGTTGCTTTCTTTTGATTGGGTGTAACTTGAGTTTTATGTTTGTGAATCGTTTTGCTTTTCGTTTTGCTCCAAGAATGATAAAAGGTTAATATGGCACACTGGCCAAATAGTGTTACTTCTTTTGTGCGTGTTTTGCCAAGTGTTTAGTTAACGTTCTGTGAGAGAAGGGGCAGATTCTGTCATTATCTGATAAGTCCTTGAAAGAGACATAATGTGCAGCAAAGAGAGGTATGCCAGGTGCTTAAATGTAAAAAAATGATTGGCATCTGTTGCTGGAGCTCAAGCCAACAAGAGTGAATGTTTCTCCTGTAGGTATGGCTTTATTCAAAGCTCTGTGTCAAGGTAATCATCGCCTGCAACCCTGTAAAGTCTCCTCCTCTCTCATGTGTTGTGTAACCATAATAATTCTTAAATGCAATTTCACCTGTTGACAACCATCAATATAGAAAACTGCAGGAAAGAGCCTGCTCTGACAGTTGATCCCCAAGGCAGCTTGAGTGGAAGATTAACAGTTGCTGAACTTCTATGGAGGAGCTTTCTGAAAAGTGAAAATGTTTATTGCTTTAAAATATTGATTGCTTGACGCTCCATCATTTCTAAGACCTTTGTGCGCAGTCTTATGAACCGTAATGTTAAATGTGCTGTCTGCTGGAGCTAACTGCTGTACCTTAGGGGAGAGAAAAAACATTTCTATTGCGCTTAGATGTTTCTTATTTTCCACATTTTTTCTGTAATGCCTTTGCAGTGAAGCACTTTTATTGTAATTTGCAGCAGTAAAATAAAGCATCACAGCAGAAATGGGAAACAAAAAAGATTTAACTTTATTTGAAAGTTTATTGTTCTGTAACCAGGCTACTGCACATATCAATAGTATGTGTGGGGAAAAAAACAGAACCATGATAAGATTGAAATAAAAAAAAAGTTTCACCATTGGCTGCTTCTCAGGTGCATGAGCTGGCATCTGAAAATTCTTACTGTTTGTAAACGTTCTCAAATCAGACAAACAGAGTGTTTTACCCTTTCACAGTAAAATTCTTCAAAAACTCTCGGATCAGTGTGAGATCCTGTCCTACAGTGATCACACTGTATAGCTGACATGCAGCTTCCTGTATTTGACTGACTAAAAATTTCCCCTCCATGCCTTGTAAAAATGTATTTTTAAAATGACATCACCTGTCATTCTGAATCATGTGTGTGAACCGGTAGTTTATGCATTGCAGTGCAGTCTGTCTTCGTATTTGTCATGCTGTGTTCCCCACTCAATGAGGCACACAATCTGTCACTGATTTCCACATCCAGCCCACTTCATTACATGATTTACGTCATGTAACGTCTGACTGACATGTTTGGGAGTTAAGATCCAGGAAGGGTCCATCATTGTTTCTAATTATGAAGGGAGGTGAGGATACATATGATCCATAACATGTATCTATGTTTTAATTTGGCTGATTATTTTGTCAGTTGTTTCTCTGTTGACAGTGACTTTTTTCCTGAAGTGGAGCTCTTATATTTCACTGATAAGGAGGAACTGAGGAGCAACGTGATGCTTCATGCTTAGTCTTTGTTTTACATAGTTACTTCCCTCTGTTTTCACTCCTGTCCCTCCTGCATCTCATGAAGCTACCCCGTCTGCGTGCAACAGGTCAAAACCCATGTGCATTTGGATGCACATAGTAAAGCAAAGTTGGAAAACTTGAAGCTGTCTACTTGTGTGCTGATCACTAATGAATGCATATTGCCCTTCTTTTAACCAGATGTATGTATGTGCATGGTGACATTTGTGAAGTCCTAAACTGCTGACAGTTTGGGTGAGGTGAAATTTAAAGACACTAGCTCAGAGTCTCTTCACACTGTCATAAATTACTTTCAGCGGGGCGTATGTTTGTTTTGGAATTAAATGGAGATCCGATCTAAACTAATTTTCCTCGTTCAAGACAACTTTCAGTACATTTACATTGGAATATGGTTTGAAACGTGACATCAAGCAAACAATGTAGCAGCCGGCTATATGTCAGCAACATTGTCAGCCCAGTGCCCCGACGTATCTGTAGGCTAACGTGACAACAAACGAACACTGTCAGTTTGTTAGTAGTTTAATGGCTGTTTATATTTAGCGCAGCTGGCAGCTCGCTGCTAAGACAAGTCTGTGATATGTAGCATTGGTAAATACTGGTTAGCTACGTCCTGCTAGTCATCTACCAAGCAGAGCTAACATAACCTCACTCTTCATTTTATTGCTAGACTCTCAAGTTTGAACAGACCACTGCAGAATAACTGCTGACTGTGAGTTGAAATGAACATAAGCACAAACTGTTTAGCCTTGGTGTTATGGAATGATACAGCCCGAGCTAAAGGCTAATTAGCCTGTAGCCTGGACTGTATCGCTCCCCTGTTTAGCTTTCTTCTGCTCTTCTGTCCTTTTTCTGTCGTACAGTTAGGCTCCAGTGTCCCCCATCACTACAAAAATAATCACAGAAATCATTTTTAGCAGAGAAAAACACGGATCTCTGTGTTTAATCTCTTCTCTCTACCAAACTTCACCTGCTCCCGGCCGGATGGGGAAGCTAAGAAGTAGCAATAGCAGTAGCAATAGATGGGAGACTTTTTAAAGATCACTTTCAAACTCCTCATAGCCCCTTTAATGCCAGTGAGGCTACAGGTGTGAGAAAACTTTGTCACCTGTCAGTCTTCAAAGCTGTTAGCCCCACTCCCTCACTCTCATAACATATCTGCAAGTCTGAGCTACGCTGTGGATATCAAACAGGACACTAAATTATCCAAGTTTGACTTATATAGATTTTGATTTACTGCACCTTTATCAAATCTATATCTAGAATATAAGATTAACATGTTTGCAAAACACTTGTGCTGAATTTAAAAATCTGCTTTGGCATATGCACCAGTGGTTACTTCTTCAGGGGTGCAGGGAGGTGCTTCAGCACCCTCAAAAGGGTCTAAAACAGCCAGAAGTCAAGGTTAAATCAGGGTAATGTTGATAAACAATTAAACAGAGAGACAAGAACTCCCATGATCCCGAGGTAATGCATGATTTCATCAAAGTTCATCTTGTTATTGTTTTGTTTCAGGCAGAAACGGCGTACTGTGAGTTAAAGGTTTTGGATGGATTATCCTCATCTCTGCATTATGCACAGACAGGCCCACCATGGTTCTGCAGTAATTAAAGTTCAGAGCTGAGGAAAAAAGAAAACACGTCCTTGAGGTGGAGAAATTATTAACTCACTGCTCTGCAGAGAAGCAAGAATTCACTGTTTTGACAAAGTTGGATTTTATTTGACCTCTTTTTGCACGCTTTTTTGGCACTTGATGGATGAAGAGGTTGGTAGATGAGTTTGGATTGTGCATTAAGAGCAGTATTCAGTAATTTTTAACAACAAACTGTAATATTTAAACATGTTTTAATTGGTGTTCTTGGTTTATCTGTAGGTTGGCTCCAGTTTATCCAGAACACTGCAGTCAGCACAAGAACATTTTTAACTCATCACCCTCATCAGAGGGTGATGTGTTAAACGGGTTTCAACAGGTGGCTTCCCGTTGAAACCTGAATCACTTTTAAAATCCTGCTACTTATCCATAAAGCACTCACTGGTTAAGGTCCTCTTGTACATGTCTGACCCGCTCACAGACTAAAGCCAGATCAGGACCATGAGGTTATCAGGTGGAACTTTTTCAACTGTACCCAGACTCAGATATAGGTCTGGTAAAGGGGCCTTTAAAGCTCACTTTAAAGTGCTAAAGATGCGTGGCTAACTTATGCTAAAATCTATTGACAGAGCCTACCCATACTGACCAGCAGCATTCAGTCATTAGCCAGTATAGGCACAGACTAAGCAGAGTTAATCAGCTGACATCTTCCACTGCAGTAAACAAAGTGATTACCTGTTCAACAGAAACTCAGCTGTCTCACCAGTCCCAAATCCCTCTGCAGCTTTTTCCACCGGACGTACATTTCTCCAATATTCAGTCTCTGTTGGCACCTGTTTCGCTCATAATTCTTTCTGCTTCAGCCTTTTCCTCGAAACCTTTTTCTTCCCTTTGCTGCGGAGGGTAACAGTAACAGCTTCCTGGTTTTGGTCTTCTCCGGCTCCAAGATGCTTCAGTAGCTGAGCAGCTAGCTGACGTGAGAGGGGTAGTGGGTAAGGACGAGGCGGAACTATGGGTGGGATGGTGTGGAGGAGGGGAGACAGGGCATTGGATGGACTCATGCACAAACACGAAATGAGGGGAACCGCGGTTAGGATTGGTAAATTAAAATACTTTTTTGCAGCTGATGTAGTGAATTGATTTTTTTTTTTTGTTCTTTTTGCTTTTTATATTGGGTAGATCGGACCATCGGACCATAATGGCCTCATAAGTGGTGTTATTAATAATTACCAAGCTTCCAAATCGTAGACCATCGCTTTAACAACTTAAGTTCTCTCTCTGAAAAAACGACATAATTTTTACCCTATCACATCTGTTTCTACTTTTAAAACTATAAACTTCAAATCTGTTAATTTACTGGAGCTTATAAATAGTTTTACTGTGAGCATGTGAATATGCTGACTCATATTTTGAATTGATGTGTATGTAGTTTCTGGTACTGATGGAGCCAGGCCTAAGTGCATGCTTGATGAACTGCAGTTTGTTGCACTTTTGCACTGGCTTCATTCCTCATGGCCAAAGATACTGCTTGGTTTGTCCACAGTCAATTTAATGCACCTGAGAAAGAAGGACTCAAACCTTGCTTGGATAAAAGTGTCCTCTGGATGAAACAGTAATGCTGTACTCATAAGAATAACCAATGAGCCACCACAAACTATTAAAAGCCTTTGAACTTACCACGTTTAAGGTTAACATTAAAGTCAACATGCCCTTTATGGTGAATCATATCAGTTCAGAGTGAGGTTTTTTTCATCACCAATTATTTACAAAGCCTCTCTATGAACTCACTTCTTAACAATATCTTATGTGCAATAAAAAAAATCCTGCATTAAAAATTGATCAAAAGCAATCTTCAACAAAACCAGGGAGAAGATTTGGATCAAGGAAAACTAACACATATTTTCTGAACCTTACTTACACTTTACATTCAGGAAACCCAGCTTGTTGAAAAAGAAGAAGAAACTTTGACTCTGAGAGAAAAAAAAGTCTGTTTTGCTGCTGTGAATGGCAGGTCAAACATGATGCAAAAACCTGAACTGAGGCTTGAAGGGGCATCTTCAAACATGTTGGTTGTATCTTACATCACTTCATTAATGCTTAAAGCCAACAGGATCTAGTCCACAACAATCTGTGCCTGCCTTGTCTTTAAAGCAGGTTAAAATAAAGGTTTAAAGTGTCTTTTCATCATAAATCTTCATTTGTGAGTCCAGCTTTTATGACTGGGGTTCTAACCACGGATGTATGAGAGTGAAATCTGCCCGTCAGTGTCCCCTGTACTGGGAATAGACGTATCTCGTAATATTTCTACACTTTTACAAAATCTTGTGCATGAACTCCTACATTCAGCAGATTTATTCTCCTTGCTTTTGATAAATATAATCATGTATACAAGCATATTTTGATGGTGCAGTACCTTGAAAGTTGAGAAAGTAGTTCCATTACTCCTGTTGACAGCTCAGATGTTTGTGTGATCTCGTGGGGCACATTTTCCTGAGACCTGTCATCATGCTGTGATGTCAACGTGATGTCACACTGCTGACTCAGAGGGTCTCACTAGTCTCTAGTACACCGTCTGCCAAGGCCCCCTGGGCAGTACGAGTCATCTTCTTCAGAGTAGAAGTTTCCTGTCGCCAGTCCGGCATGTTGACAGAGCAGCTCTCCGGCATGTTTATGCCACAGGAGCTTTTTCCGTCGCAGAGCTGTCACTGACAACCCTGCCTCCTCCGTCGTCTCCTGCCTCTGTTTGGACTCCTAAATGATTTGGAAAGAGGAAAAATATGCAAAGGCGGATTGAAAAACAAAATCCTGGCAGTGCAGAGCCATCACGCTAGCTCACTACACTTCCTGTGATCTGATCTACAGGACTGAGTGAGAGCCTTGCCAGTTTGTCTTAATGCTGAAAGCAGGAACACAGAGTCAAAAAAGAAACATACAATATTTAAATCCAATTATCTTCACTCACTATTTAAGAGTTTCAATAACAATAGCGTATTAAGTTAAAATAATCTCTTGGCTTTTATAAAATTTTAGTTATAGTTTGTGTCAGTTCAAAATTATAATATAAATTTTATGAAAGATATCTGTTTAATTCAGACCACTGACTGAACATCAGTATGGATGGCACGTTTCCATGTCCTCCCACTTAAAAAGCAAAGCCAAAATACAGCCTCAGTTAACACTGGCTTATTGAGCCGATAATGCAGTCTGTAACCTAGGCATGTGCAGGTGGCCATTGGTTAAGCCAGACGTCACACACCTTCAACTAACCAAAGTACACTTTTACTTGGTGGTGGCAAAACAGATATCTGTATTGATATGAGGCAGACATTCAATGCTGTGGGAAGTTCAGTGACTCTTATTATGGTGGTTGTTAGTTTGTTGCATGATAAATGCTGGTTCCTGCAGCACTTTGTTTATCTGGTAAAGCTGGTATCTGCAGAATCTACAGGAGCCGACAATTATTACATCACACACCCTCTTTTTTAGCATCAAATAGCCAATAAAAAAACACCCAAAAAGTAAACTCTTTAAAACTAATGTGAAAGTATGTAACTGAAGGCAGAAAGCATGTACTACACCAGTCACCAGGGGGCGCTTTAAAATTTTTTGGCAGTACCTCTGAAAGTGGTGCTACAGTCAGACATGTACAAATCAGTGTGTAAAGTTTTTGTCATCGGAAAAGTGCTGCGACCACCTTACCAGCATGAAATGAGATTATGTCATGGTACCTCAGCTGAAAGATGCTCCAGGAAGAAAGAAACTGCCTCAATGTGTAAAAAATGTTGGATTCAGAGCACGGCACGGCGTGGAAAGGCTACTATCTCATTGGGTCGTAGCACGACGCTAAGGGAAACTGTTTTACTTTAATTTATGTAACCAAACCTTTGCAATGATTTTTGAATTAAAGATGACAGGTCACCGGCCTGTGTACACATAACTCACAACTACTAATGCCACTGTAGGCTGTGTCCAACTACAGTGTGGGTAGTTCTACAATAACAAAAAGTACATCTGAATAGATGCACTTAACAGCACTTTTCTCATTGAAAAACAGGTGTCCTATAGTTGTATAGATGTGTAATACAGATGTGACATATATATTCCATTTTCCACATCATCACGTCATGTCTGTAAGTTATACAATGAAAACAGCGCCCGCAATTTTCCATCACCTCTAATTTTAATCATCTCTGCAATTTTAGGCCTAAAATGGCCAAAACAAAATCTTGCAAACCTCATTCTATCAACCTGTCTCTAAAGAACCTAAATAGACTTGTGTCGTTGAACGTGTTTAGGAATCACATTGTGTTCTTTGCTTTAATTTAGTCATTATTTTAAGGTGTTAGTTTCATGGTCAGTGATTCAATTTATTCTAACCACCTGCAACTGTTAAAACTTTTATCACAACCTCAGACTGCACAGGCCTTGACCAGCAACCACAGATGAAACATTTGCTTTTAGTCAAATCTAGTGAAAGAAAGGGGTTATGCAATGCCCTTTTCAGTTCAAGTTGTTCCAACTTAAAAAAAGGATGTTTGACTTTTAGCAGTAAAAAACAGTTCAACATGATTTTGATCAAGAGATTTTAACTCCTTGTTGAGGATTATTTAACCAGTAGAACAAACAAACCTACAACTTAAAGGGGCTGTGAGGAGTTTCTAAGTAATCTTGAAAAAGTTCCCCTTCTAGATAGATGCCTGATCATAATCCACACTTCAAAATGAGATTATTGGCGCCAATATAGGTTATTCCTAAATGCTACTTCTTAGCTTTCTACGAAGTTTAATGAAGAGGAAAGAGATCTGTGTTTTTCTCTGCTGAAAATGATTTCTGTGATTAATTTTGTAGAGATGGCAGGCACTTGAGCCTAATTGAGCCTAGTTGCCAGGAACCGCCCTGTTGGCTGTGGCTGCCTTTTGCAGCAGCACGCTCTTCTCTGTCCGTTTCTTGTAATTTTCTCGTCTCTTGTTCGTAATCTTTGTATTTGGAGTGGATCGTTACTTTGTATGGCTCATTTGTTGGTGATGGACACCAAAGTTTTTGTGGCTTCATCGATATTTTTAGGACTTTTTCTCCTGTGTTTGTCTGGAGATCCTACATGTAACCATGGCTGCATTGTTTACATGTGACCTCAGCTGTTAACAGCCTGTAGCATGTCAATGCAAACTGGTGAAGGCCTTATGTCTTCCAACAAGGTGAGGAGAAGGAGGTGAGGACGACATGCTGGTTCTCAGGTGTGAGCTAAGAAGTGACGACATGGACCTGTCCTTCCATCCATCGTTATTGGGAACGTAAGATCTATCTCCAATAAGATGGACAAGCTAACTGTGCTAACCCAGCAACAGAGGGAATACCAGAGGGCAGAGTAGCGTCATGCTATTCACTGACATGGCTAACAGAGCCAACATTTTAGACACCAACGCCACATTGGAAGAACTCCACCTGCTGTGAACAGACAGGATCCAAGAGACAGAGACTGAACAGACTGCTGAAGAAGCTCAGTCCTGGACCCTGTGGAGGTGGAAACTGGCTGAACTGGACAATGATGGACAAGCTGTCATCATCTATTTTCTTATGGACCTTTTTGCACTTTTTATACACTTTTTTACTTTTGTTTTTTTGATTGCTGCTGTGACTTCAATTTTGTCGTACTTGTTACAATGACAATAGAGTTCTATTCTATTCTATTCTATTCTATTCTATTCTATTCTATTCTATTCTATTCTATTCTATTCTAATCTAATCTAATTGTCAGACAGAAAAAGGACAGAAGAGCAGAAGAAAACTAAATGGGATAGTGACAATCCCAAGCTAAAGGCTAAAATGCGAGCTAAACTGTTTTAGTTTCAGTTATTCTGCAGTGATCTGTTCAAACTTGAGAGTCTATCAATAAAATGAAGAGTGAGGTTACATTAGCTCTGCTTGGTAAGGTTGTAGTTGGTAGATGAGCACTGGCAGGATGAGGATTCACCACCATTACACATTATAGACACACCTCAGAGCACCACGCTAGTAGTGCTACATATAGAAAGCTACTAAACTACTGCCTAAAGTGACAAAGTTTTTACTTGCTGTCACGTCTCAAACAATAAAGCTTCTGTTGATAAATAAACTGTACCTTAATGGGCTCTAATTTCGTAGACCAGGCGCAGGCGCAGGCGCAGGCGCAGGCGCCCTGCGCCGGCCTTCGCCGTGCGCACAGGGCGTGACCGGCGCACTTTGCAAGTTTCCTTCAGTGCCAAGAGAGGCGCAGTACAGACGCACATGAGCGCAGAGCTGCGCCTCCCTCCGCGCAAATGGCAGAGAGGGAGGAGTAAAGCCGTGAGTGGGTTTAACACAGCAGAGCGCTGTTTTCACCAATCAAATGAGCGCCTCTCCTCGCCTTTAAATGCCCTGCGCCTGAGGCGCAGCGTCTGATTGGTCTGAGTGATCTCCAGGACCACGGAGAGAGTGTTGGTAGCGGAGACGGTCAGAGCCGCTGTGCTTGCAGCAGGTCAATGGACAGCGGGGCGCATCGGAGGACACGACGTGCGTCACCTTGTGGGCCAGCTCCCGGGACAGATTTAATCTGTTCCTTTGTCTTTGTCCGGAGTAAAAAATTAAGAGGCAGTTACACAGCTGGCTTATCCATTCAGAATACTTTTGATCCACCTGCACTCCTGGTTTGTCATCGCCAAATAGCAGAACCTTTGGTGATATACTGAAGACTCTCCCGGTGTCTCCACCTCATCCTCCTTACAATAATGTACTCCATCTTTTTAGATCACGTTAAAAATAAAGACTAAAACAGAGAAATATGGGAAATCACGGGTAAATCCTGAGTGACATACATTTATTTTGTCTCTTTTTTCTTCGTCTTTTCTCTCCCTCTTTTCTTTGAATTAAATGAAATGAGAGAATCAGATATACTCAGTATCAGATGTTAAGGCTGTTTATTGTTTAATTGTAAGATGTGCATCAAACTTCCAGCTGCCGTCAGGTTAACTTTCCATTCTGACAAACGGCTTTAATCTGACATCAGATGTGACGGGACAGTTAATATAGATACAAATGTATATGCTGGTTCAGACAGTTACATTAAATAGTGATTGCTGTGATTGTTTACTGCATTAAAATGTGCCTGACACTCTGGAAACCTGCCTCTGAGGCTTTGATGACATGTGCGCACATGTGCACCTGTCACCAAATTACAGCTGCGTGTGGTGCGCTCCGCCTTGCGCCGAGGATAGACCAGGTTGGAGCTGGCGAGCTTTCAGCGCACTTTTTTGGCACGAAATTGTCACTGCGCCAACATGAATCTGCTGACACCTCCCCCTGGTGCGCCGTCAACTCCCCCTGGCGCGCCGTCACACCCATCTCTGCGCAGACGGTCTACCCAATTGTCAAATTGGCAGCGCACGGCGGTGCGCCGCACAAAATTAGCACTGCGCAGGCTGCGCCAGGCTTGCGCCCCCTGCGCTGCGCCACGAAATTAAAGCCCAATGTGTGTACCCAGTAAAAAGTTGTCTTGAATAAGAAAGAAAAGTACAGTTAAAAAGAAGATACGATCTCCATTCATTTCCAAAACAAACACACGCATTGTTAAGAGTCAAGTCTTCACGACAATGTACATGTGACTCTGGGCCAAAAGGTGCAATTCAGTTCAAGCAGATCCTCCTCACAGTCTCTTCATCCATCCATCCATCCATTTTCTATACTGCTTATCCTGTTTTAGGGTCGCGGGTGGCTGGAGCCTATCCCAGCAATCATTGGGCGAGAGGCGGGGTACACCCTGGACTGGTCGCCAGTCAATCGCAGGGCTGACACATAGACAGACAACCATGCACGCGCAAACTCACACCTAGGGACAATTTGGTGTGACCAATTAACCTGGTAAGCATGTTTTTTTGGACTGTGGGAGGAAGCCGGAGTACCCGGAGAGAACCCACGCATGCACGGGGAGAACATGCAAACTCCACACAGAAAGACCCACCGGCCGAGGTGGGGAATTGAACCGGTGACCTTCTTGCTGTGAGGCTGCAGCGCTAACCGTTGCACCACCGTGCAGCCACAGTCTCTTCAATCTTACAGAAATAAGAGTTGCTTTATAAATGAATAAAAAGAAAGAGGAAATAAAGAGTGAGAAGAAAAAAACAAAACCAGATACTGTTTCTGAAAAAAAGTGGGAAAATGAAATGATGATTAAAACAGCTCTGGAAGTGATATTGACTCAATTTAATAGTTTCTTTCATTTAAACTTTCATAGCTCTGCCTGCAGCTTGGTTTCTTATTCTCTTTAAAACAGAATGTGACCACAGTTCACGGCTGGGCTGAACACTGAGGGCTTTTTTATCTGTATGTCATGTTTTTGCCTCTTGGTGAAAATAGCATCTCCTTAAATTGCCTTGTAATAATATTGATCTTTTTTTTTTTTCAGACTGATATACCCAATCAACCCAATGTTTCTCGCGATGATTCATGATTTTCAGACACTCTTTTGAACATCCTGTCCCATAATGAAATGTCCTCTAACGGTTATTAGCCCGGGTTCTCAAAGCCTTCCTGCTGCTGCTTCAGGAATGAAAAGTCTGTTTATGAGAGACAATGTTTTATGTGATATCTACGCTCCTGAGAAGCAACAACACTCCCCAAACACTCAAGATTGGGGAGTAAGGGCAAAAAGAAATTTATGAATAAAGTGGGGAAAGGATGTGAGGCCACAGGAGGGAAGGCTGGAGAGAGGAGTAGATGAGAGGGAAAAGCAGAACACAGGAAAAGAGATCGATGGAGCTGCGAGGAGGAAGGAAATGCAAGCAGAGGAAAGAAGGAATCAAAGACACACGAGAGGTCATGATGCTAATCCGCTAAGATCCCTGGAGATCCTCGACAATGTCACTGTCTGAGCGCTTTGGGAAAGCGGCGGCTTCATGTGGAGACGCAAAAGAGAAAACACAGTAGAAGGGATGTCAGAGCTGCAGCTGTGAAAGTCAGAGACAGAAGGGCAGGCTTAAAATCTTGAACCTTGAAGTTAATTTTCAAAGCAAAACAAAAAGGCAGAAAAAGGCGCAGACACTTAATTTATGAGGTTACAAATAAAAAACAGCCTCTCTGAATCACTCAACTCCCCCTAAAACCCAAAATAATTCACAATAAATCAGGATGTAGCTTCTTCAGGGCTGAAAGGTTTAGGGATGAATGAGGAGGCTGCGAGAGCCTGAGCATCTGAGCACTAAAGCAACTTTTGATGCATCAGTTTATTACAAAGCTTGTCTGAAATATAAACAAACTGAGTTAAAGTGGAAGACTTAGTCGAAACTCACTGTGATAGATTTGGTAATTGTAATAATCCATCAACCCTGACAAGTTCCTTCCCATAGATCGGTAAACAAGCCAGACAGAATGTTGTTAAGTGATTCAAGAGTCCCTTTTCTTCTGGCTTCTCTGCAGTTCAATGCCAAGCTTTAATTGCTCAACACAAATCTGTATCATAAGGCTCTGAATGTGTAAGGACCCTGATTCTTTCCCAAGGTTTATGCAGCTGCAAAGTTCAGTTCAAGTTTTTTATTTCTCTTATCTACCAACATGCTTTCCTTAATTAGATAAATCTTAAAAAAAAAACATTGCTCTTGTTGATGTAGATGACCCGAGGGACAGGAACCAAACAACTTGTGAACATTATTTATGCTCATGGCTGCATATTTGATCAGACAATAAGCGCCTACAGCCACACTTATGGCTCTGAGAGGCTGTTCTACAGCACAGCGATGCCTTGAGGCAAATGCTTCTGTTAGCATGCTAATGTGTTGAAACTAAGCAGTGATATTGTGTAAAGGTAGTACTGTGTGATATCTCCCCCCTCCTGTTGGTGGAGCAACAGTGGCCTTAGAAAACAATTTAGCTTGAAATGTCCTTTCACTTTTTTGATAACATCGAGGGTTTCAATGATCTTTTCAACTTTTAAAAATCTGTTTTTATCATCATATGACTCAGCATCACAACTTTTTTTAATTATATCTATCTATCTATCTATCTATCTATCTATCTATCTATCTATCTATCTATCTATCTATCTATCTATCTATCTATCTATCTATCTATCTATCTATCTATCTATCTATATGTTTGTATTCTAAAGCTTTGCATTCAGAGGTTGGCCATGTTGAATGCATTTGTGCTAACCAAGGGTCAACATCCAATTTAGAAATATGAAGCTTATGCTCAGGATCTGCTTGAGGCTGGCTGCAGAAAGTACAGTGGCCCTGAAGTGCAAACCACAAATAAGTAAACACAACTGCAAGTTAAAAAAACACAAATGAAAAATCACAACAGCAAAAAACTAAACTCAACAGCAAATTAAAAAAACACAACTGCAATTCAAAGAACACTACCCCAAAACCTAAATACAACTGCAAAAAAACAACAACATCTACAAATTGAAAAACACAATCACAAATAACCATACACAACAACATTAAGGTCCTGGAAAACATAGGTGTTTGGGGGACTTGATTGGAGGAGGGCACTGTTCATAATTTGAACAGAGAGTTATCCTGCTTTTCTGACACAAAAGTAGCTGCTGCTATCTAAGAATATTTTGACAGAAGAAAAGTTACACAGTCTGTGAAATCCAGCCGTCTAAAATTCCATTAATGTCCTCTTTCAGTAAAACTCAGGTGCTGCAATCTTTCTTTAATTCTAATGTCTTCAAAAAATAAAATAAAATAAAATAAAAAAAATTGTCATTCTTGTATTTTGCTGATAACATTCCCATAATGTGCGCACTCTGTTGGCTCTAAGTTCAAAAAGTCATTCTTTAGCGCAGTCTGAGCGAAGGAGTCATCCTTCCTCCACACCTGGATATGTCTGCAAGCACTGGACTAATAATCACAGCAATAAAACACAGACCAAACCATTTGAATTTTTTTTTAACAGATTTGTGTCCATTGCCAGCAAATGAGCCATGAAAAGTAATTGAAAAGATGACTAAATATATGGAAAAAGAAGAATGAAAATACAATTCATGTGTCAACAGATGTTAAAACTCCACATTATGTAAATATGAGTTTTTAGCTTGTCATTTGTCAGTTTTAAAGGCAATGAAGTTTTGCAGAACACATTAATTTCTTGAGTAAGTTAGGCCTCTCATTTGATTTTGAGTAAGAACTGTTTGAGATTGCATTACAATGAAGTGTCGTGATGGCTGATGGACATGGATGTCAGTGTATTTTAGTTTTTCACATCGAGAGGCATGTTGTCATGGTGCTTTCAGATGCTGTCTATCATTTTGCACAGAAAAATGAGTAGAAGAAAACAAGTGGAGTGGTAGAAAACAAACAGCATTGGAGTCAACGGATCAGCTTGTGGCTTCGCTCCTTCTGTGTCACAAAACTTTTATGTTTAACTTTCATCTGAATTTCCAACAAGAATTCAGTCGACTAGTGCTGTACACTGCATGACAAATATGAGTAATTGAGTTGAAATGATTTCGAAATCAGCCAAGCAATTTAGAAATCAGGTGTGAATCAGCTTCAGATTCAAGAGTGTAATCCTGGCCTTATTCAAAGGGATGCACCAGAGTCATCCTACAAATATGTAATAGAAATGAAAAAAATCACGAGGGGACGTAATCTGTGGAGACACCCTCTATCCTAGGACCAAGTGTTGTGACTCATTACAGAAAAGGCTTATGGATTAACTTCATTTTACTCTGAAGGTTTTGCAATGAATTTTTACTCCATGAATTTAAGAGATTGTATTCAACAACAGAGGAAAATAAGAATGATTGAAACCACATCTAAAGCATCAGAGAAAAAAATGTATGAATGTTTGAAACATATGAGGATTAAAATCATTAGTTTGACCAAAATAAGAGTGCAATGCTGATCATATTACTTTAGGTGTAATAAAATATTCAGCTTTACCTACTGAAACCAGGAGAAGGAATTGATGTCCAGGAAGATCATGACAAAAAAAAGAAAAAAAAAAAAAAAAAAAAAAGAATGTACATATATCTATACTTTAAAGGACTGACCAAAGAACTGAAAGATGTCAGCCAGAGAATCACACCAGCAGTGTCAGACAGGGGGTTTAAATTGTGCTATTTTTACTGTAGGAGGTAATGAGAAAGTGGATACTGGTTTTCAGGTAGGCAGGATGGAACAGTATGCTGTGAATGACAGGAACACAGGGTTACAGCAGGGAGTCAAGAAGAAATAAGGGTCAAGATCCTCCACCCTGCTGACACAAACCCCAGGTTTTTCACTCTTGCTTTAGTAGGCTGCTTGCAACTTTCCCAGATTCACATTTAATAAGACCATGCACCATTCTGTGTATTAGTAATGATTGGCATAGCGATATAATTTTATACAAGATAAATACGTTACATATGTTGCTTTATATTATGACGAGTGCTATTAACAAAATGATCTCATTAATTACAAGATTTGGAATTAATTAATCTAATCCATCACATTTAAATCTCATTTTAGTCTCCAAATAAAGAATTTGAATTCTAGGGGCTCTAATTTCGTAGACCAGGCGCATGCGCAGGCGCACCTGCTTTGCGCAAGCCTTCGCTGCGCGGACAGGGCGTGACCAGCGCACTTTGCAAGTTTCCTGCAGTGCCAAGAGAGGTGCACTGAAGGCGCAGAGGAGCCCAGAGCTGCGCTTCCATGCCTCCCTCCGCGCAAATGGCAGAGAGGGAGGAGAAAAGCCGTGAGTGGGTTTAACACAGCCGAGCGCTGTCTTCACCAATCAAATGAGCGCCTCTCCTCGCCTTTAAATGCCCTGCAGCCGAGGCGCAGCGTCTGATTGGTGTGAATGATTCCCAGCATCACAGAAACAGTGCTGGTAGCAGAGACGGTCAAAGCCGCTGTCCCTGCAGCAAGAGAATGGATAGCATGGCACATCGGAGGACATAAAGCGCATCACTGTGTGGGCCAGCTCCCGGGACAGATGTGATCTGTTCCTTTGTCATTATTAGGAGTACAAAATTAAGAGGCAGTTACACAGCTGGTTTATCCATTCAGAATACTTTTGATCCACCTGCACTCCTGGTTTGTCATCGCCAAATAGCAGAACCTTTGGTGATATACTGTATACTCTCCCGGTGTCTCCACCTCATCCTCCTTACAATAATGTACTCCATCTTTTTAGATCACGTTAAAAATAAAGACTAAAACAGAGAAAATAGGAAATCACAGGTAAATCCTGAGTGACATACATTTATTTTGTCTCTTTTTTCTTCATCTTTTCTCTCCCTCTTTTCTTTGAATTAAATGAAATGAGAGAACCAGAAATATACTCAGTATCAGATGTTAAGGCTGTTTATTGTTTAATTGTTAGATGTTCATCAAACTTCCAGCTGCCGTCAGGTTAACTTTCCATTCTGACAAACGGCTTTAATCTGACATCAGATGTGACGGGACAGTTAATATAGATACAAATGTATATGCTGGTTCAGACGGTTACATTAAATAGTGATTGCTGTGATTGTTTACTGCATCAAAATGTGCCTGACACTCTGGAGACCTGCCTCTGAGGCTTTGTTGACATGTGCGCACATGTGCACCTGTCACCAAATTACAGCTGCGTGGGGTGCGCTCCGCTTTGCGCCGAGGATAGACCAGGTTGGAGCTGCCGAGCTTTCAGCGCACTTTTTTGACACAAAATTGTCACTGCGCCAACATGAATCTGCTGACACCTTCCCCTGGTGCGCCGTCAACTCCCCCAGGCACGCAGTCACACCCATCTCTGCGCAGACGTTCTACCAAATTGTCAAATTGGCAGCGCACGGTGGTGCACAGCACGAAATCAACACTGCACAGGGTGCGCCAGGCTTGCACCCCCTGCGCTGCGCCACAAAATTAGAGCCCCAGGACATTACAAAATCGTAATGCATGACTAATCAAAGAAAGAAAGAAAGAAGATTTGTAAATCTACATTTTATTGGTGATTAAATAAAACCTACATCAGGGCATCTTATCCAAGAATTCTATTTTCTATAATAATACGTTAGGCAGGAGCAGACTTGGTGGTATGAAAATTATTTTTTTACATAAGCTACAAATAACTGTGTTTTTGTTGACCGTCGTGTGCCACTGCCATGTCACGTCTATAGAAGCCAATTCAATGGCAACTGTTAACTATGTCTATAGAAGTAAACTTAACCCTGTGTCCCCCTGTATTGAGCAGGGGGACGCAGGGTCAGGCGGAGCTCGTCAATCAAAATTATGCCGTAAACTACTGTGGGTGAGAACGGTGCGCTCTTTGGATGAGAGATCAGCATGGATATGAGGAGAAGATGTGAGATGTAAGAGGCATAGTGAGACACTGCAGGACAGAAAAATGGAGCCCCTGAGATGAATGCAACCTAAAAAAAAGTATGTTTTGTCTGTTTGTTTGGATTAAAATCAGGTAAGGTAGTTTGGATGTTTACACAGTCATAGAAAACAGTTTTTTGGGGGCTTGAAAGATGGTTCAAGATGCTCCGAAAATGACCGGCAGACAACAAGTTTGTCTTCCGTTAATTTTTATAATGTCTTAATTCGGGATGTAATTAATTAATCTAATTAACATGTGAAAATGACAGCCCTAATTATGGCATAAAAGCCTTTTTCTTTCCTCAAACAGTCAACAAAACCAGTAAAAAAGTAAAAAAGGTTATGCTTGGATGTGCTATATTCTCTCACATAAAGTTTGGCTCTGACGCTAGGTTCAGATAATGACCTTTTCTCCTTTTTTTTATTCCTTGTGAAAAGGTAGGATCTAAAATGACAGGATATTACACCTGTGGTAAGGAAAGAGAGAAGATATCAGGGAGAGGCACTCTAGGTCTGAACATAAAGAAAGTAACAAGGAGAAAAAAAGAGGACGCTCAGCTCCAGGCTCAAAGCCCAGCAGACTCCTGCCCCTGACCCTCCATGATGTGAGGGCAGCGCAAGTCTCCTCTGTGGTTTGAAATGAAGCAGATATGCTCCAGCAGAGGCTGCTGCTTTGACAGTGAGACAGATTTTAACGTGTGCTTGTTTGTCTCCTGTGGGGGAATGCATGTGTTATGTTGTGTTTCATGCATATCCTGGGACCAGTTTAATTCCAACCTGACTCAATAAAGTCTTTTGGCTTTTAAAAGCAGAAAATGTGCAGCGCTTTCATTGAAACGGCACAAACATTCAAAATGAAATAAAAGTGTCCTGTCAGCTTGAATTACCAGGCTACATTAAAAATGAATTCACTTCTCCCAAATGAGGTAAACTAAAAGAAATAAAGACTTTAACAGTGTGCACTTCTCTAAAAAGCCAATCCCTTGCATAAGAGAGTCTCTAACATCGGACCTTGGTCTAATCCAGGTGACTCTGCTGTTCTTGTTTTACAGGACTTCATGCCTTTTCAGTTGACTGGGGTTTGTGTTGGTGGTACTGCTCCGAATTTGTTCAATTTCAGTTAAAAACTGAATGTCCTGCATATACACTGGCAGGTAATTTTCTTTCTTTCTGTCTGTCCTGCAGAGTTCCTCAAGGCTCAATCCCTGGCCTCGATTTCTTTTCTAGCTACATGTTGTTGATGTTGTTTTGTAAAATTATGGAGGGATGTCATTTCTCATTTTACTTTCAGGCTGAAGACACTCACCTCACGACAAAACCAAAGAACTATTAAGCCCTCAATGCTCATGAAGGCTGTGGAGATAATTAAAGCTGGATGACTTATCAATCAGGTCTCTACCTGTCCTCCCTCATCAGATCCTACGCTAAGACCCTGAAAATCACATTTGACCATGCCTTGGCATTCCACAACCAGGTAACAAAAAGTTAGTAAAATCACTTTCTTTCAGCTTTAGACTACCTCAAAATGAAAACCTCTCTTCTTATTCCATGACTCAAAAACACAAATCCATCCTTTTATCACTTCTTGGTTTGACTTTTGCAACTCCTCGTACACTGGGATCAGACATTAGTGTCTGTGCTGTGTACAACTGGTCCAGGTGCAGGCTTATAACAAATTTCAGAAGAAGAAACATCCCAATCTCTCCCTCCTGGCCTTTTCTTTTCTTTAGCTTTGATTTGATAGATTGTGCTGTTTGTTGTTCGTGGCTTTGCCTCCTTACTGACTTCATTAGCCTGAAAACTAACTCCAGGACCCCTAGATCCAAGACATCACCCTTTAGGCAGTGCTTCTTTAAATGTTAATCCTCCAAAATTGCAGAAATAGAAAAAAATTCACTCACCATACAGTGTGTGCCGATAGTAAAGACAGTGTTTTAGACCCAAGTTGGTTTTTGAATCAGGCTGTAAAATGCCGTAAAAGTCTGTTTTCATGGCTGGATGTGTACGGGACTTCTGGTCTTTCTGCAGCCAGCCTCAAGCAGGTTCAAGACAATCAGCAACTTTTAGCACTTCCACGTAGGCTTCATTTTTACTAACCGGATGTTGCCCCTTGGTTCAAACTTGAGAGTCTATCAATAAAATGAAGAGTGAGGTTATGTTAGCTCTGATTGATAGATGACTGACAGGACATAGCTAATCAGGATTTACTAACGTTACACATTACAGACATGTCTGAGAGCACTGAACTGCCAGCTGCCCTGAACATAAACAGCTACTAAACAACACACAAACTGACAGTGTTTACTTGTTGTTACATTAGCACACAGATACGTCAGAGCACCGGGCTAACACGTAGCCAGCTGGTACATTTGCTTGATGTCACATTTCAAACTGTAGTGCTACACAACTGTACTGATAAATACCTTATTTCACCGTAAAAGTTGAATTGAACAAAGAAAATTTGCTTTGATCCGATCTCCATTTAATTCCAAAACAAACACATGCCTCGCTAAAAGTAATTTACGACAGTGTGCGGAGACTCTGGACCACAAGGTGGCGATGGAGTGCAATTAAAACAGATCCTCCTCATAGCATCTTTAAAAAACAGCAGTATACCAGAAGTCACACTGGCTCACCAAGCTCTGGGTGGATCTTGTAGCATATCAAAACCCTCACATCAACATGTGAAAGGGTAGAAGGGGATTCTCATGTGGGAAGCTACTTGATATTCATGACTTAGCTTTGTGTCAACACTCATTACGTGAAGATGTATTAAGACAACATGTGGATTTAATAAAACCCTTGACACAGCAGGAGGTGTTCACCCTGATGAATAAAAAAAAAGGGCAGTCAATGTCATGTTGGGTAATAAAGATGCAATCAGACTAAGAGCTGGTTGCAAACATCACGTTAAACTTCTTTAGGGTTCTAAAGTTCATGCTTTACGTGACGGCGCCAAGCTGCCAAGTTGTTAGTTGTTCTTGTGCAGCTTTAAGTAAGCAGTGCTATCTTTGTGTCACTTTTTCAAAATACCGCACTGAAGAGTCTGGTCTTTCACAGCAGTCTCATTAGTCGGGGAGAGAAAAATCCAGGTGAACGTCTTCCTTCTCGACACCACTCTCATTGAGCTTGAAAGTGTAAAGCGTCTTCATCAGGGATTATTTCAATCTGCTTGGAAAGTAGAAAGAGTAAGTCATGTGGATTCATCATTCCTGTGAGTTATATCAAAGTAATGAGGGTTTTTTGGACTTAAAGTTTACCTCTGCTGTGTGTTTGTGTGTGTTTGCACTGCTGGCTGCAAGTAGCAAACACACAAACCCCCAGAAAAACTCAGGGGGAAGCTGACTGAGTGATTTTCTTAGGCCTGGCACACAGGAGCAGGGTCTGCCTGAAGGCGCCTGATAGGTGATGGTATTCTCCAACCATTAGACTCACTTGCCCAAGAATATTATTATTGATTTTGATCTTGAGCTACTGCTTATTGAATGCGCCGACTTGTTTTTTCAGCGGCAAACAGCAGTAGTGGGAGCTATCGTTCAGCGCTAATGACATCATTTTGCAAGGATGCCCTCTCTCTCTTGAACGGGCGCTGTAAATATATTTATTTATCTCTTTCACAGGCAAGTTCGAGGGGGGGGAGAGGAGATTACCTGTCCAGATTATGCCTGATGATTAATGGTTGTTTGGGCACTGCAAGATAATGCGCATTTGATTTAATGACCAAAATGAATCGCTTCTTTGCAAGTTGCAACTTCAAATAGGTTTTTTGGATGTGGGGGAGGTTGGTGGAGGAGGAAAGTGTCTGAATTTCTGAACAGCAGAAAGATTAAAATACAAAAATAGGCTAAATAGAGCTATATTTTATATATTATTGACAGTAATGCCTTATTCAAGCCTGTTTTTGAGAGGAAAATATGACTGCAGGTTATGCATATGGAAGAGTTATATTCACAAGTCACACATGTTGTTTACTGAGCCATTTAGAAAGTGTGCATGCCAGTAATTCATTTTAATAAGTTTGTCTAACCTTACAGAAGCTATTCAAATACTTATTAAGACCTCCATCACTAGAACGTACTTATTTGGTTGCTTTTATTGTATATCTTAAAAATGTTTGAGACGAGACATTAGTTCATAAAATAAACACATCTTGTTACAAAGTTTGTTAATTATTGTTTGATACTTTTCTAATTCCTCCTTGACCAGTCTGGTATAAAAGAGATTGAGGGTGTATTTGTGGGTATGAAATCACAAACCTCAACACACTGTCCTATCTTTAAAGGTCCCATATTATGCTCCTTTTCTGCAGTTTAATATGGATCATTGATGTCTTCATGAAATGGTAGTAACATGTTTTGGTCCAAAAGGCCAATAAAACAAGCACAGCAGCATTGTTTCCAGGCTCTCATAGCCCCTCTGTTCAGAACGGTCTGATTTAGTGGGCGTGACCTTCATATGTAAATGAGCCACCGCTGACACTGAGAGCGGCGCCATGTAACCATGACTACCGAGCTCCAAGTGAACAATGTTTAGAAAACAGCGAAGCTCGTTTACCGTAACATTACAGGCTAAAACAACAGGCTAACCGCAGCTAAAGTTAGCATCCTGAAGCTAACACAGAAACAGGGGGGACACTGAGGAAAAGCTCTTACATCTGCTCCACAGCACACAGCATTTAAAATACTCACATTTCCAGGGTCTGAGGTATGTTGGGCGGATGGTTGGTAATGCGCCTGAATTCAGGACCAGTCTATTCGCTAACTCTCTGTTGTACTGTCCAAAGTTGGAAAAGCAGTGACTAGCAAACACAAGCACAGTTTTACTGTGTGTAGCTGACACATTTCCTTGATAAATAAACTCTAGCCACTTAGTCTTGTCTTCGTCCGAGATGGGAAGCTTGTGCATGGAACTATGTGGCTGTTTACATCCAAAAACAGCCACACTCCTCTCCCCACTGCTGGAGAGATTTCTCTCCAGCAGCGAGAAGGGGAGTGGGCGGGGAGGGGGTTTGGGGGTATCTGCTCTGGTGGACCAATCAGGTCAGACTTGCTCCTGATTGGACAAAAAAAAGGAATTGCTGACGTCGGCAAATCCCCAAAATCCAAACAGCTCGTTTTAGGTCAGGGTTTAACATTCACAAGCACTACTAAGTACAGGTTTTGTCATTAAAAATCACATTTTGTGGGCTGGGAGGACAGCTAAAGACCCACAAATTTCACTGAAAGACTTAATAAAGTGATTTTTGCATAATTTGGGACCTTTAAGCACTTTTATAATTTCAAATTGCAGGTGACGGAACATGTACTTCTGAGAAATCACTCTGGTTGGTCTTTCAGCTAAATGATTCAGAGCACAGGAGAGTAGGCTAGTAGCAATGGAGGCAAACAAACACTTACTGCTACTGTTGCAAGTAGAACACCAAGGTCTGAAGACAAGGCTGGGTTCACTGTGGAGCCGTGACCTGTCAAGTCAAGTCAAGTCCAAAGTCAAAGTGTATTTATGTAGCGACTTTAAAACAACCGTTGTTGACTAAAATGCTGTGATAGTGCCAGCCCATTAAGTAAACATTTTAAAACCAACTATACAACTTTAAAGTGGATCCTGAAACTGAAAGGAAGCCAGTGAAGAGAAGCCAGCACAGGCATGTTATGACTCCTGTCATCTCTTTTATGAGCAGAAGCCCAACTTTGCTTGTGCCTTGTTGGCACAAGATGGTTGGCTATCTTTTCTGTTCAAAACAACCTTCCCCAAGAGAGGTATAACAAAAATTTCAATTCCCATGTTTTTGAAACGAATAAACATAACCTTAGACTCTTTCATACATACACTACTGAAAAGAGACTTTTTAAGCAGCTCTGTCCCCAAATTCCCCAGAGTTGCTTTTTTTGCACATGCCCCTTATGGGCAGAAATGTGCCTTGTCAAATGGAGGTGTTGATAGACAGGGGGCAGGAGATGGGACATAACAAAAGCACACCATGTATGCAATACTTACATTCAATTTGTTTAGGTATTGTTTGTATAGTTGCAGCCCTGACACTTTTTGATACAGTAATATGAGCTATTACCATCTGTTGGTATTCACGTTTCTTTTTATACTCCTACATATAAAAAGAAGATGTTATATATTATAGAATAGGCTCTATCCTTTGAGTCTTCCTGAGTGATTGCACTTGAACACATAAGAATACTGTCAGCCACCGTGATTTCTTTGCAGGTGTGTATTCAGTCTCAACATTTCCCATGAAGTTTCCTGTGATGCATCTGTCTCACACAGCCGTAGACCCCAGAGGAGCCTTAGCTGGCTCAAGGTGTGACAGCGATTCAACAGATTCTGACATCCAGGATGAGTGGATGTGGAGTCTGCTTGGGGTCATATCTTGGTCATGCATGCATTGACACGTTTCTATCACAGAGGAATATTTAACAACAGAAAATACATACTCAGACTAAGCCATTCCTGTAGGAATGCTTTTATCTCTTTACTTTTCACATTTTGAATAAATAACTATCTCAAAGTGGTTGATGCAAAAATTGAAACATAATTAGGAAAGAAAAATAACTAATTTATAATGAAAGTGTTGAGCCATGTGCTCCCTTAATGCTCATCATAAACTCATTATAACAGCTCCATCTCATTTTCAAATAATCACACTGTTGGCTTTTAATGCCTGTGTGTTTGCATGCTTATTGCATTAGCAAGACTACAATTTGCATGGGATGTCTCTTTAACTGAGGATGAGGTCAACAGATGGGTTAAAATTCAGTTTGTGAGTGCACCTCACAAACTGTCATCAAACCATGAGAGGTTGGCAATAAAACAAAGCTCAGGCTTTCATGCAGATTGTGTTTGTTCCTGCAGCAGAGCCTGAAGCTAGCTCCCATCAGTACTCCCGTGTTCTTACAACTATTTCCTCCGTGGTGCATTGCTGCCACATTAGTAGCATTTATTTTAAGTGAGCCAAGAGGCTGCAGTTAGCTCAGACAAGCAGAAGTGATGGACCACAGCTCTGCATCAGGCCTGCAGTTAGTCTGCCCCACGAGAGGAAAGCTGCTAATAAATGAGTCACTCCAGCTGGTTTGCTCCGTGGTGGCTGTGCAGCAGCGAGTTGAAGAGCTTTTACCGTACACCGCAAACACATCTGATGAGATTACTGCGTAATCTCCGCCCAGTGATCAAATCTTTTATCTCTTGTATGATTCAAGTTCTTGTGGATGTCTTTAATGTGAGTAATAAACACCCTGTGCGAAACTCCCCACCACTCCAATTAATCTCTCCCTGCAAACAGCCTTTCTGAACACTTTTTATTACATGAACCAGCACTGTAAGACGCATCATACGTCACATTTTTTTAAGTGGTGTTTGACGATATTATCTATATTGTGACTCTCAGAAATGAAACAGAAAACCTCAATCCTCAAGGCTGGCGAGCAGTGGCGGCTGCTGGTCAGTCAAGGAGGGGAAGCTCATTTTTTCCGGCCTACATCATAAATTTGTTTATTGAATTAAACGTAAATTCTGCCCTCCGTTCCTTGTTAAGAAAATGATCTGTGACCCTGTCATTCCAACCAGGTGTTTTTTTTCCAGGGATTTTACCAGTGCCCTCTCAATGGCCAGCAGAGCTAGACTGCTTCATCGGCCTTGGCCCATTGTCTGGCAGGTGTAAAACTTGAGTCGCTTTAAACAGGAGAAGCTCCTCTGTACACCTGCAGGCTGTAAGTGTGAGTGACAGGGGGAGAAGCTCCACAGCTGTAGCTGTAGCTGCTTATTGGTGAAAAGAGAAAGAATCTTTAAACACACTGCTCTTCATTTTTAAGAAAGGTAAACTCACTGGGAATCAATAAAGCCTCTGGATCAGTCCAGAGCAACTAACTGTACAACTCAGAAGATGCTCTGT
This sequence comes from Halichoeres trimaculatus, assembly GCF_033239565.1. NCBI lineage: Eukaryota > Metazoa > Chordata > Actinopteri > Labriformes > Labridae > Halichoeres > Halichoeres trimaculatus. Next base: position 16,448,739 of record NW_027437186.1, on the reverse strand, counting down.
CAATCAAAAAGGGATTCAGCGTCAAACAGATCATCCAATCATCACGCAGAAGCCCAGTGTACAGGCCAGCCCACTGCCTCATAGACCCCCAGAGACGCTCAGCGTCTGATGGGCGGGACAAAGCCCAGCGTTCATCCAATGACTGTCCAGTTTCCACAGTGGAACAACCCACTCTACACTTCCCCGCTGAAGTCAGAAGGCGCCCAGCATCCGACAGTGTTAAAGTGTTAAAGTTAAGAGACGCTGCGGGGATGAATGAGAAGGAGGTGGAGCCAGTTACCTGTGATAGGTAGCTGATTCTGAACAAAAGAAGGAATTCTAGCACATATTTTGTCAATGCAATGTACACACAGCAGTACATATCAACATTTTTTTGGGGACATTTTAGGGGAAGCTGAGCTTCCCTTGCAGTCTTAGAGCAATCGCCACTAGTAGAGAGTGTTTTCATCAGACCCTGTGTGGACGTCGGTATGGATGTTTTTCAGTTTTCCTTTTTCTGTAATCTCCATTAATATCAATGTCATCACAGTGACAAAGGTAGTGCAAACTACCGATAGAACAAAGCTGAAACAGGCTTACTTTTCATTCATTTGTAATGTACATGGATTATTCTACCAGATGAAAGTTGCCATGTGACTAGTGGTAAACACCTGATGAGACTGATTGCCCTCACTTTGTTATGGCAGCGATTGAGTATGTAGTGCTTGGAGTCTGTTGTTTTCCTCGCTTTGAAAAGACAGCTTGAGTTTTGAGGATGGTAATGAGTTTTTTTTGACAAAAACTCTTTTTGCAACAAAAACTTACAGAGCACAGTATTGCTTTAAGAGAAGTGAACCACTCTTAGGTTTTGTGTTGCATTATGGGTAGGTTTCAAAACTTTGTGTAAAATGTGCAAATTCACGACTAATGACAAAAATGCATTAAAATAAAAATACTACTGCAAAAATCAACATACCAACAGAAAGCGTTGACCTAAACTGCAGCCACTTATCAGAGCTGGTCTAATAGTTTGGTTTCACTTTGAGGGAGCTGTTGTGCTGTGTATGTTGCATTTCTAAGCAGTGGTTGCTAATTAGAGAGCAACTCCTCCACCTGACTACATTAAAATGCCTAAAGAGACCAGAGGGCCAGTTGAAGGGATTTGTTTGTCCCTTTGATACTGCACACCTGCTAAATGAACAATAGCATTTAATAAGCTGCAATTCTTTGCAGTTTTTCCACCTCCCACTTATACATAAATGAGGATGGAGCAAAGCCTGTGATCAACACTTGCTATAAAAGCAACAGTTTAGCACTGTGCAGGTGGAGTGTTAAGATTCATATCAACACTGAATACAGTGTTTGTCCACTTTTCTCTTATTCTAAAGACTATATCTACCATGTGACTTTTTTCAATATCAAATACTGTCAAAGAAACAAGGTATTTCTGTTGAATATGACCATTTTGTACCCTCTGTGCATTTATTGGCATGTAAACAATGCGAGCATCAAACTCTTTGAGCTGAAGATTTTCAAGAACACATTTGTGTGAATTTAACACCTATAAAAGAGAAAAACAGTTTCAAAGAATGAGTATTTTCTGGCATTTCACTCCTACAGATAGGTCTATAAATCAGATAAAAACTTCTATTATACCTTCATCATTCTGAGTCATTCGCTTCAGATTTTTCTTCAAGCAACAACAGATATTTGTCCTGAGTGCTTTGGTTATTGTCAATTTCAATACACTGATCTCTGCAGAACAAGCACCTCGTCTCTGTGATTCAGCTGCATTAGAATAATCTCAACAAATATTCTGTGAATGTCATTAAATGTCATCAGCACACAAATACAGCTGCTTTTAGTTATTGATCGAACATTTGGAGGTTGTCAGAGCGTCGCTTCAACCACTAAACAAATTTCAGACAGCAGATGAGGATCTATAGTCAAGTGTCATTAATGGCTTTGAGGCTGTAGCATTTACATTTCTAATCCAAGCTCTTTAACACGGCCTCTGCCTCCTACATTTTGCACAAGGGTAGGCTAATATTTCTTAGAGAATGTTATTTGTTGGCTAAATTCTTCTGTAAAGAATGAGGAAAAAATAATTTTCCAGACAGATATAACCCAAGACTCCTGCTGTGATAACCACTGGAAGACACTGGAACAGGGGTGGCCAACCAGTAAAAGACCCAGAGCCACAAAATTATCGTGGTACTACAAAGAGCCACATCACACACGTGGTCTTACACCCACACTTCCTCTCACACATAAACAAATTGACATAGAATGAAAAGCAATAAATTTCCATCTTTTTATGTAGATAGCTATGAGCACATGAGCAATTGAGAGGAGCACATGTAGAGAAGAGAAACCGAAACTTAAGTATCAATTTCATCACCCAAGCATTGATCAGTAATGATTCCAACCAAGACATCAATTTATCAATATTTTAGATTGATCAGCACACCACTACACATAACTGTATATATATATGTATATATATATATATATATATATATATATATATATATATATATATATATATATATATATATATATATATATATATATATATATATATATATATATATATATATATATATATATATATATATATATATATATATATATATATATGATGAAATGATTAGCATTCTGCCACATGTGGTGATTTCTTGTTTGTCTGTCAGAGCATTTTGTTCATAGTACCACTCATGTTAAAAGAATTCCAACAAACCAAAAGTAATTCTTTACAAATCTTTTTTTTTTTTAAAGGATTCTTTTCATCTTTAAAAAAGTTTTTCTTTCCCAGCAATGTTCAATAATATGTTCAGAAAAGCTCACAACAGGGAACAAAACAGTATAATTCAAGGTCCTTTAACTTCTGGATGGTACAAAAGCACCTGAAGGACAAAAGCAATTCTTCTTCTGCACTTTCCCCACTTTTTCAAGGTGTATGAGTAATAACAAAACTAACAAAACACTTAAGAGCAGAAAACAGAGAAGAGAATCACCTGAGATAAAAAGTCTGTCACAACAAAATTCACAATTTTTATAGCCACAAAGAAACTGAGCAGCAGCAGATTGTGAATTCAAAGCAAAAACAGATATAAAAAATGGAATCTGAAAAAATATACTACACAGTACACTGTTTGACAGTAAGTTTTTCTATGGAAGTTAGGTTTCATCTGACAACATGCTCTAAAGTTAGCCCTTACATGCATTGCTGGAGAAACAAGTAACAAATCTCTCAGTGATGAGTCCTCATAAAACACCTTTTAAAGCATGTTTTACATTACACGTCATTAACCTGTCAGATTGTTATCTAATAAGATGTAGGCAACTTTTCGTTTAAGCTGCACAATTGTTTATTTATTAATTTATTTTGGCCTTTTTGAGCTTCAGGTCAGCTTTCTAGGTCTTAATAGAAGCATTGAATCATGGTAGCTTGATGAACAAAATTTGCTGTTGCTGTGTTTTAATGAACAGCAATGATGTCTGCTTAGTTCAGACTTAGACTGCAATCAGAGAAAAATAAATGACAGGGAGAATATTTGGCAACAGGTGCCTCTCAATTCAGGTCAGTGGAAGTTAAATTTTCAGGTTATACTGAACTTGTGGATGTTAGCAGTCAGATTCAATTGGCTCCAGTCTCTGCGGTGAATTGACCAGTCTAAATATTCCTGCAGCTACTCAGCATTTTCTGTCAGCTCCTTTTTTATTCTGTTTTTCTATAAAGTGAAAACCTCTGAATTATGGATACAAGGGGAGAGGTGACATTAAATATCCCTCCCTAAAAGATCTCCCAACCCCCCATGCCCTCTGGATGGTTTTGTAATTAAACTCCCTGAAAACAGATCACCTGTAACAGATGGTCAAATTAAGTCATCAATCTTTAATTGTTACTCAGCATTGTGTTTCTCTCATTTTGAACAAGTTGTTCTGAATTCTTGCTTAAAAAGAAAACGAAAGAATCTGGATTTGCCCCCAGCATTTGCAGACCTACAGAATCCTAAAACTTCTTATTCATCTGAAGTTTTTCCTTTCAGAGGTTTATGTTTTATAATTTATGAGCACAACATTTCGGTCTGCTTTTGGAGCACTGCAGTGCACACAGGGTGCCCTCCTTAAAACTGAGACATTTCTCTCCGCCTTGCTGCTGCTGGGGCTAATACTTTTGGTCTCAGGGTGCTATTTTACACGGCAGACCATGAGATTGAACTTAATGTCCTGAACGGTGATTTGTTACCAAAGACAGTGATCTCAAACGGTTCTCATCACACCTCCAGGTTAGGTCACTCTGCTCTTTCTTAGACTCCCCTCATCCTCTCTACAGCACTTTCGGGGGTTTCGGTGGGCTGTTTTCACTCAGTGTTGGGAATAAAAATGAGCTAAGGTTTTCTTGTTTGGTACAGTGCCGTACAACTTTGAAGGAATGAATCATTAACAGTGCAACATAGGAATTTTATCAACCTGAGCCTTAAAATTCAAAATACAGACACCCAGAGAATCACTGAAACATGAGGGTTTGATGTGTCTTTTTTAGGTCGTCCTCAGACGAGCCTTCCATCATTGATTCCAGTAAACCTCCACACAGGTTAATGTGGGACGTCCTCAGGACCGGTGCCCATGTCTTGGTTCCCATAGAACCAATTTGGAGGCTGGTAGTTCTCTGTGCCTTTGACGGTATCCTGGGAGTCTCATCCTCCTGGCAGCTATTTGTCGCTCACCCTTGGAATTCCTTTGTACAGGATATTGTTGGGTGCATATGCGTCCTTGCTGATGTTCAGTACTACACGCAGCATCCTGGCGTAGCACCCCTTTAAAGACTTCTGCAGGGTCAGCTTCAGGGTCCATCATTTACTGCCATAGAGCAGAACAGATTCCACTGTAGCGAAGAAGAAGCTCAGTTTGATTTGGCGGGGTAGGGTGGAGCTCCATACACAGGTCATGCTGTTCAGCACCCTCCATGCAGGTGCTTTCCTCACTTTTAGGTCCTGCTCTGTTGAGCTGATCTATGAGCCCAGGTACTTGAAGTCCTCAACCTCTTCCAGCACAGCCCCTCTGATTGTAGTTAGTGGTCAATGTTCAGGAGAGATGTTGCAGGTGAACGACCAGTTTTCTTGGCATTTAGCCTAAGGCCAACCTTAGCACACTCTAGCTACACACTGTTCAGGAGCTCCTGTGCTTGCTCAATGTTGTTGGAGAGCAGGCTGATGTCGTCCACGTAGTCAAGGTCTGTCAGGATGTGTGGTGGTTGGATATAAGAAGCAGATTTCTAAGGAGCGCTTCACTGTAGCTACACTTGACTGACATAACAACACTTCCCTGTGACTCAGTCACATGCCACAGAACCAATCAGAGGCTAGGATGAGCTAGACCCTGGTAAACAATGCTGACCACGGACGTTACACGTGTTAACATAAGATTACATAATTTAACCCCAAATAAAATACACAAATTAAATCTTTTGGACTTAAGAGTTATAAACGGACTTAGCAAATAAGGCCAAAGATAATTCAAGAAATTTTATATATATATATATATATATATATATATATATATATATATATATATATATATATACATATATATATAAAGAAATTCATTAACGTTTGGACTGAACTCTCTGCATTAGCAGCTGTACAAACTGATGTAATGTTTTATGTTTGTAGTAGCATTTTTAGGAGCACTTTAGCTAAAACGTGTGTTCTACAACAGTACAGTGTTTTTGTATCCATGGAGCAGGAAAGCTTATGTAATGGTTATTTGAAACTACAGCTCAACTAAAACAGTTGATTTCAGCAGTTATTGAGAAGTTGAGAATCATGACCAGAGTCAGTACTTTGGACCCTCTCCAGTTTATATTTGGTGCTGTGCAAGATTTTAAAGTACAGGGTGAGAAAATTACTAGTTACTGTGTTGGCCTCCCTTCACTCTTTCTCAGTTACCCCTCAGAGGATCACAGCAAGTTCAGCATCATGGTGGAAGTGGATTGATATACGAAAGGTATTTAAAGCTACATCCAACCCTTTCATGGTCAAAGTCAGCGATTTTTGTGTGATTATCTGGGCCACAAAGTTTTATGCTGAATCCACTTTGGACAATAATTTTATCCAGTTACTGTGAATTAACTTTGTAGCTTCATAATGGTGTCTGGCTTTGCTGAGTCAAGTACATTTGGTGAGACAAAACCCTCAAAAAACCTCTTCTGTGTGCCTATTCATCAAAGCTGGATACAAGGGTGTTGATGGAGGAACTTTGGAGCTCAGCCTCTGTCTAATTATAGACACAGCTCTTTAAGGTCACTGTGGCTTCAGGACAGCTGTGTGAATATTAAAGAAACCAGATGACATCAAGGTGTCTGTGAAAATATAGAGTCATTTGCTTTAGAAAAAGAAACCTTAAGGGTTACTCAGGTGCTGTAAAAAGGGGGACGATCACTCTTTGATTTTAATTTAAAAGGTTAATTGAGGAAAACTGGAGAAAAAATGAAGGACCCATAGCCAAGGGGTGTGGCAGCCAGGGAATTATGTTTTAAGAAATTGAGGTACAACAATAAATTAGTTTTCATGATTAAACTTTTGGCTTAGTTTAATTTATTTTTCTCACGGACACACAAATGTGACCGTAAAAACAGTAACCCTGGCAGCAAAGCCCATCTTAATTGATGCTTTTAGGAAATGCAATAAGGAGATAAAACTAAAACCAAAGGAGCTCAAACTTTATCTTCAAAGAAAGAAAAAACAATCCTGGCACAGCAAAAACTCTGTATAATGTTTTAAAGTTTCTGTCTCACTTTATAAGACAGAATCTCACTTTATATGTAAATGGACCTGCTTAACTCAGTCAATAATACTGATAAAGAAACACATTGTTTTACATTTTGCTGATAGTGAGAAAAGTATCCTGCTTAATTTAGTTTTGCATACATAAGGGAAACTTCAAATTGATTCCTGTGAAGTCAAAACTATTTTCTTTTGAGTTTAAAGCTAACGGCTAGAGACAGGCGAACAGCTTAAATCACATTTCTTTACATCAGTGCTTCTGTTTCTGTGAACAACTCCTATGACGATTCATGTTTGAAGCATGCCTCTATAAAGTAACGCTACAATGTAAAGAGTTTAATGAACTTTCAGCACCCAAACAAGTTTCTGTAAAGTCAACCAGCTCAGTTATCTGTAAAGGTAAGTGGATGTCAATTTGAACCATCCAACCACCCTGACCTCCTTTCTACAAACACCTTTCTACCGCTTTTAACAGGGTAACCTTCCTTCAAAACATCATGCCACATAGACTCCTCACCTCCGTACTAGGTGTCCATAGCTAAGTCAACAGACAAGAGTTTCAAGTGTAGATTTGGGTGTTTAGGAAATACTTTGATTAAAGGCTCTCTGACTTCAGCACAGCATCCTGCAAAAACTTGTCTTAAGGGAAAGTTGCAGCAAAAAATAAAAAAAGGCATACCAATTTCACTGGGGAACACGATTTTTGTGGAGTTAGGTCTGACAGCTGTTTTTAAATAATTTTGGGAGCGGAATCCAAAACTGATCTCAGTTTTTCTCTATCACCTCAAGTTTTTGAACTAATGGATCCTGTTTTCTTCAATTTATATACAAAAATACATTACTTAACGGATATGTGCTTGTTTTATACACATCTTCAAATACTGACATACCATGAATTATGAAAAAAAAGGCATGACTGCAATGATTAAGGAGTTACAGGAGCAGACATGATCTGGAACAAAAGAAATAGAAACCTATGTAAATAAAACACTAAGGTTGAATAGTTACAAGCTTTAATAAAGAGAAAAAAAGAAGAGAAAAACAACATACAACAAAATAGAATTTACATCGGTATCCCTGTGGTCAGAAGGTTAAGAGAAAAGCCAGCATGAATCATTTTAACTCCTGCTATGCTAGCTTTCTGTTTGCACTGTCTCAATTGTGACAGCACAAACAAGTTGCCACATAGCTGTAGATGAGTCCAATCGTAATCAGCTGGCAAGTCTTACTACAGCTAATCAGTGGAAATTTGCTCATCTGGAGGGTAACTGTGGAGAAAAAACTTGACATGCTTGAAAAAACGTGACTGCAATTTTGGAATCAGCATACCAATTTTAGTTTAAATCAACATAAAAATTTAGCTCAACAGATTTATTTTTTCAAATTTATACCCAGTGTTGTGTGTTTGATACACCCTTTGGCAGGAGCCATACCAAGGTGATGATGCTTATGGGAGGTGTTTTCTTCATTCCCCGAAAAAAAGAAATAGAATAAAACAGTGCTCATTTTGAATAAAGGAGCTACCAGAATTAACTTAATATTAAAAGTCTTTACAGGGCCTCCTCACTGAAGCCTCAGTAATTCATTTGATATGAGCTTCTACTTAAAAGCAGATTTCAAAGGGATTCTTCAGCTTCTGCTCTAGCCTGTAATACTTTCCCCACTCACTGGGGCAAACAGACTCATCTTTGCCTGAGGGATGCGATTTATCTTGCTTTAAAATGTTTAGTGTGTAATAAGTTTTTTTAAGATGACAATTCTCACAGATGCATTTGGGTCACACAAAAAAGGAGGAACATGGCCGCTGAGCACTGGTTGCCTGAAGGAAAGAGAAGACTTTGCATACTGTAACCTGAATACACTGACCTACACAGCACGTGTTGCCTCAAACTGCATACTGGGATATCATAATTACAGCACCACAGACATGCTCTTACTGAAGCATTATGCATGTGTTTCCTCTGCCCTGCAACCACTCATTATAAGCTGCTGTATTCCTGGAATTGTGTGAAGATTAGTAGCTCTGCAGATGCACATGGATTTGCTCCTGGCTGAGCCTCACATCAGTGAATTTATTCTGCAAATTAGAGGAGAATAGAGACGAGTCCTTGGTGACTGACACACTAATCTCTGTGTGCATGTTTGTTGGTGATGGAATGTAAATTACATACATGTTTTCATTTGTTTACCTGGACTGTTGTTCAATCAATCAATCAATCAATCAATCAATCAATCAATCAATCAATCAATCAATCAATCAATCAATCAATCAATCAATCAATCTTAATGACATCATGCCAAAGAGAGAAAAAGATGGGCGTTGTAGCAGTGATTATGTTGGTGAAACTACACCAAGCCTAGCAGTAGGAGTCTGTAGCATTTCCGACTAGTTGAAAAGTCTTTTAAGACTTTTCTGCTCGTTTTGAGTTCAACTTGATAATAGGAAAAAGTTGAAGTAATAGAGGTAGAACAAACTACAGTAAAGTCTGTTCTTTTTGTTGGATGGAGGAGTTAAAAGATCTGATCCTGATTGGTTAGAACTCCCAGATTCTTATCAGTGGTCCTGGATGCAAGGCTGATGCCATCAAAGTCAGTTAAACTTTTAAAAAAATAATAGAACTTACTCTGAGATGTTTGAGCCCGAGAACAATAACTAAGGATGCGGTCACACAGGCCAACCGTATCATGCTTAAGCACGCTTCAGTGCTAAAACACATTTCTAATTGCCAGTGTGACTGCAACCATGCCACTCATGAGCACGATTCACTTCTCTGCTTCGGCATGCTTCAGAGAGGTGGGCTTCGGCATGGTTCACTTCATGCACGAGCACAAGCACGTGGACAGCGCATGTGAGTTATGTCGTATGACTGCCTTGAGCGGACCTCTTGACAATCATTTCAAACAAAGCGGGGTTTTTACAGGGCTGTGTCGAATGAAAACAACTTACCATAAGTCAAAAAGTCTCTAAAGTTGTACCAGTGTTCTCTGTGTCTCATTCTGCTGACTCTGATGAGATAGTGCTTAGTGTAAACCAGTAGCAGCTGCTGGTCAGTCAAGGAGGGAAGCATATTTTTTTCCGGCCTACATAATAAATTTGTTTATTTATTTAAACATAAATTCTACCCTCTGTTCCTTTTCAAGAAAATGATCTGTGACCCTTGTAACAACCAGGTGTTTTTTCCAGGGATTTTACCAGTGTTCTCTCAACGCTCGTCGTTTTTAAGAAAGATAAACTTGCTGGGGATTGCTAAAACCTCCGGATCAGTCCAGAACAACTGAGAAGATGCTCCGGTGGAGGGTTTTACTTTAAGATTGCTGACTTGCTCATTTCACTGTCAATCAAAAAGGGATTCAGCCTCAGACAGATCATCCAATCATCATGCAGAAGCCCAGCGTCCAGGCCGGCCCACTGCCTTATAGACCCCCAGAGACGCTCAGTTACCGACCGTGTTAAATCGCTGAGACACTGCGGGGATGAATGAGAAGGAGGTCGAGCCAGTTACCTGTGATAGGTAGCTGATTCTGAACAAAAGATGAAGGAATTCTAGCTCATATTTTGTCAATGAAATGTACACACAGCAGTACATATCACCCCTTTTTTGGGGACATTTTAGGGGAAGCTGAGCTTCTTTTGCAGTCTTAGAGCAATCGCCACTGATGTAAACAGACACTGCTGTAGGTAGGCCATGTGTGTGATACATGCTGCTGGTTCGTATTTGAGCAGTGTGACCGCTGACCATACTCTCCAGCAGCGCTGCGGGGGGCAGTTGTGTTTGAGCACGGCTTGGATGGCCAGTGTGACTGTGCCCTTATCATTTTCTCTATTTAGCTAAAACAAATTTTCTTGTCATTATGGTTTTTGCGTTTATAGGGCATGCTTCTAGTTTCTACTGGTTTTACTGATAGATACAACCAAACATCATTCACATAATCATAAAAGTTTATGAAGAAATTGTCTCGTCTCCCAATGTTATCTCATACCTATTGCAAAGGGGCCCTGGGTAGCTGGCGGCTCCTTGGTTAATCCCAAATCCTGTCTGTTTTCCCATGTCTGAGTTTGTCTTCTTACATGTCTTGGAAGGGATGTAACTGAAATGAAATTTCCCCTTGGGATCAACAAAGTATTCTGGTTCTGATTCTGATATCCAATTCCTCAGATGACCATGAATGCAGCATAACAAGCACATTAGGAAACAAACAAACAAAAACAACAACAGCAACAACAACAACAAAAAAAAAAACAAAAATAATCACTTTTAATGTTGTCAGTGTCTTACAAATGTTGCTAAAGCAAGATGTCTCTTTTAAACGCTAAAAGAAAGGCACAGTGTTTCAGGAGAAGTGGAGGAATGATTATTTCTGTCCAGTTAAAGGGGAACTACAGCTGTTTCATATACAGAGAGTGTAGTTGCTGTTCTCAAGGAGGATACCCTCATTCAGCATTATTCAACTAAAAATGCAGAGTAATGTACAAAGTGTTGTGGAGATGAACAGACACAAGCTGCACAGCAAAAGAAAGAGCTGTCAATGCAACAAAATGTATCCCAGAGAGCAAGAAAGGAGGCAAATCAAAGAAAAGGTCCAGACTTAGAGATGTCCATCTTCAAGCCAAAGTGAGGGTTTCAACTGACACCTCCCTCAGAGGAGTTATGGTTCAGCTGTCTGTGAAGAAGAGCTCTCAGGTGCAACAAAAGCAAGATATGACTGTAAAATAACACCGGGGAACAATCTGAAAACAAAGTTCTGTTGAGTTAGATTTTTATGCTGATTAAAATAAAATTGGCATGCTGATTCTAAAATTGCAGTCAAGTTTGTTCTAGCAGTGATAAGCAAATTTCCACTTATTAGCTGTAGTAAGACTTGCCAGCTGATTACGATTGGACTCATCTACAGCTTTTTGGCAACTTGTTTGTGCAGTCACAATTGAGACAGTGCTCCCAACAGGTCAGTACTATCAATATCTGCAAACAGAAAGCTAGCATAGTAGGAATAAAGAGGATTTGTGCTAGCTTTTTTCTCAACCTTGTAACCATAGGCATACCGTTGTAAGTTTTATTTTGCTTTTTTGTTTAGTTTTTTATAGCTTGTAACTATTCCATCTTAGTATTTTGTTTACATAGGTTTCTGTTTCTTTTGTTCCAGATCATGTCTGCTCCTCTAGCTCCTCAAGTAGCCATATCCTTTGTAAAAACACAACAGTGTTAAATGAACATTACAGTCATGCCTATTCCTTTCATAATTCATTGTATGTCAATATTTGAACATTTTTATAAAACAAGCACATATCTGTTAAGTTAAGTATTTTTAATGTTTGTTGACAAACAACATCCTGTAGTTCAAAAACTTGATGTGATAGAGAAAAACTAAAATCAATTTTTGGATTCGGCACCCAAAAACTAGTTGGATACAACTGTCAGACCTAACTCAACAAAAATTGTGTTCCCTAGTGTAATCCATGTTGAGAAGAGCAGTTGATCGAACACTTGAAGGATTTTTTGTAATCTTCTTTTGTTTGTGTGTGGATCACCTGAAGTGAGCCCTTTGTGACAAGATTGGATGCTCAATGTCCTTCAGGTATTTTGACTTTGAGACCCCTAACCTGGGGGGAGCAGATAGGTTGAAAATAACTGTTCCAAGCACTGAGCCTTGTGGGACTCCACTAATCAATCAAACAGATACGATTTAAACCAAGCTAAAGCAGTTCCTGTACTACCAAGTAGTTTTTCTCTCTGTGGGAGGATGTGAAGATCAGTTGCATCAAATTTGGCCTTGAGATCCAAGAGGAGACCTCTGTCAGAAGCATTCAGTAGATCATTGGTTACTCTCAGCAGTGAAGTCCCAGTGCTATGGTGGGCTCTAAACCCTGACTGAAATTCTTCAAATAGACTAGCTTTAAAAGGATGCCACAGGGCTGATAGGGCACTAGTTTCTCCAGGATACATGTGAGATTAGATATTTATCTGCAGCTAACTGAGGTGTGGTGGTAGAAGAGAATGTGGAATTCAGAAAAGCTTGTAAAATGTCAAATCCTTTTTTCTTGTGCTCTCAAAGTCAAGTAGCGCTCAAATGTTGGTGACAGAATAAGTGCCTGGGAAGATGCACAAGATGTTCAAACATCTTTCTGGAGGATGGTATGAGGTGAATATACACGATTCCTTGCAGGACAAACCAGCATACCCTTTCAAAAGCCTTGTATCTCTGACAAGGAGAAACCCCCTGCAGCTTTGTTAAATATAAAAACAAGGTCTTGAAAGTCTGCCATGCTGGCAGTGTTCAGTCTCTGACTCTCTGTGCCTATTTCAGAGTTAATCTTTTTCAAAACACCTTTTCAAAGCAAAGCGTCTGCGTTTTATTTGTGTGTTTGCTAATCCTGGCTCACTCACAAGTTTCTAAAACTCAACAGTAAAGAAAATGAAGTCCTTCTTGTTGGCTCCAAACCAACTTTAGCAGTCTCCTAACTTTTCAATAACCATTAACAACTCTAAATTCCCTTCTTCCCCCACAGTAAAGAGCCTGGGTGTCGTCTTTGACTGTACCCTATCCTTCAAAGCTCAAATCAATGACATAACTTGGTCTGCATACTTCCACCCTTGCAACTTCAACTGTCTCCACCTGTCTCTCACACCCACCAACACTGCCATCCTCATCAATACCAGGTCACCACCTGTTTAGACTTGTGCAATTCCCTTCTTTCTGGTCTACCACTCAAGCTTCTCCATAAACCCCAACTGGTCCAGAACTCAGCTGCCCGGATCATCACTAGAACCCCCTCTGCAAATCACATCACTCCAGTTCTTTACCAGCTGCACTGTTTACCAATCGAATACCAGATTCTCCTCCTCATCTTCAAGGATCTTGATATCCTTGTACCTCCGTACCTTCTGATCTTCACACCTATACACCCTCCAGGACTCTCCGCTCTTCTTCCTCCATGCTCCTCTCTACACCTCCTGCCTGCCTATCTTCAGTGGGGTCCTGAGCTTTTAGCCTTGCTGCCCATGTCCCTGGAACTCTCTCCCTTCAACCATCAGGGACATTACCTGTCTCTCCACCTTCAAATCAAATCTTACAACTCATTTATTTCAATTAATCTTCTGTGTTTGACTAAGCCATCCTCACTTCTGCTATTTGTTGTTTTTATGTAATTGGTTGTGTTCTTGTTTTTAGGAAACTATACTTTTGCTCTGTAAGGTGACCTTGAGTATCATGAAAGGCACTCAATATTAATATTATATATTGAATTGATTGAGCTGCAGGGATGTCTGTGAAGTAAGGGGGTACACAGTGTTAACAGAATGAGATGCTGACGCACTAGCATGTCTGCATAACTGTGTAGAGAACTCAAACATCCTAACGTCTGTAGTATCTGGGCTCACCGGCACTGAACTAGCGTAGAGTTCAGATGAGGTCTGATTGGGAAGTTCAGTCTGGCAGTTCAGAGCTTTTGGAGGATCAAGCTGTAGCTCTTATCTCTCTGGCCGGATGGTCTAACCTCTATTCCCTGCCATCAGTCTCTCTCTCTGATACACACACTCTGATACACACATATACAGGGACATGCAGTCACTGAAGTGATGGTCTTCACTGACGCACTTTTTGCCATCTGACTGACTGCAGCTGAAGCAGTAAAGTGCGGTGTGGGACTTAAATCACAGCTCTGGTTTGGGATTGAGAGAGCAAGCAGCAAGGAGTTGGGAGAGAAAACTGCACATTCCTACACACACAAACACCAACCCACCTTACCCCCTCACACACATGCATGCAAATTCAAACAGAAAAAAACAGACATACACATTTAACACATGACATACACAGAAATGACATGCTGACAAGGACACCCTGCAAGGTGATCAGTTTTAACGTTTGCTAAACATAAATTTAATTTCTGACTAATTGAGTCATCTCAAAGTAGGAAAGACTCTGAAAGTGCTCAAAATGTACTTAACCTAGTTACCACCTTTGTCACCACTCACAGGATCAAAATCCTGCCAGACCATACTACAACACGCCATTGGCCAACTGTGTTTGTTTAGAGGTAGAGTCAGAGCTACAGTCCCAGTAAAAACACAACCTATAACCCATTAGCCAAAATTAATTATCCATAATTCCATAAACTGACTTGTAACTCTGTTGCCAGCTAGCAGCAGCAACAAACGGGGTGTGGGAAACCTGTAGAGTCTGTTACAGCTGTGGTGTCTTCATAAGAGTAGTTACAGTTTATTTTTAGTACTACATGAAGACTGAGTACACTCAGTCCAGACTTACCCTGCTTCCAAAAGTGGTAAAATGATATTGCCTCAGCCTTTGGCTGAAGCAAGTTATGTTGACTCTGCTGTCACAGAGCATCCCAAACTCTGTAATAACCTAAAGACTGCTTGAGGGTGCAAGTGAGCCAGTTTTTCTCACTGATGAACAAAACCATCAAATGATCAAATGTTTCACAAGGCCTGATGTTCCTGATGATGTATTCATTTATTTATTTATTACAGCACGTTCAGGCCTACAAAAAGTCAGTTGAATGGATAAGAGCACATCCCTAATGAGGACAAATTGACATTTGTGACTTTTGCCAATTAGGGCTTGCTCTTTTGATTTCCTTTTACCCTCAGAAAGATATGATAGAAATGGATTTTAACCTACATATTTTCTGTTAATAAGCTGAGAGAGAAGCAGAAAAGTACTGCAGAAGAAAACAGGCAATACAAAAATATGCATTCAATACAAATACCCAGCTCTTCATTGACAGGTTACACAGCCCAGTATAACGGGCAGTGTCAAAAAATAGGGAGAAATAGATCTAAGGTTTTGATTTTAAAATCAGCTGTTTGACAGCACATACATAACACACATGGTAACTCTTTTAAAGGCGCCCAGGTGACTGTAATGTCACTTGGATGTCTCTATTAGTGGTAATATATTATTCATTCTGAAACTCAAGAGCACCTTGATGATTAAAAAATATGCAATGATAATTTCTCAATTTAGTCCAGAAATTATTCACTTTTTACGTACTTTCAATTGCCCAACTTGGAATGGCTTAAATAAAATTTGGATTATAATGAAGAAAAAAGATATGCCCACTAAATCTGTGACTAATAAAAAGAGACGGATGAGGTTTTCTTACTCTGAAGCACACCCTCATTTCTCCTCCTGTTCTGCTTAGATAATGTTAAAGCAGCAGGAAGTGAAGTTATGCTGTGAGAAATGTTCAATTACCTGCACATGTAAAGATGTTCTGAGTGGAAAGCAGAGATGCAGCATAAAATTAGTTTTCCCTTCTCCACCTCTCTTGTATAATTGCGGATGCTCAGATATACATTGTACTGGAGTACTTACATGTCAAAATGTAATTGCAGTTTCCTCGAGGTGCTGTAATAACTCTCACAGGAGTGTCAATTAAGAGGGAAATGTCTGTTCGGTGTCTGGCCATGACTTGTGTGTTCTTCCCCGCTGTGTGAGGCTCCTGTGTTGTAAGTGTTGTGAGCACATGCAGTCGATGAGCGCTCTCGTTGTGAAGCTTGTATTAGATAATGAAACAAATCCAGACAATGCTTGCAGACTTTTATCAGTCAAAAGCTCATACACTGATTACAGTTGGTCAACAAACAGATCCACATTTTTTGCACTGTGTTTGTGCAAAGAAGCACATCAAACCTCCATAAGCCATCAGTGTTTGTTCTGCCGAGGACATCACGGACATCAGGATCATCAGTATCATCAGTATCAAAAGAACTCAAAGGTTGAAGATCAACAATTAATATAGAAAAGAGCCTTTTGAGGCTTCAATGGCAGCACTAAAACTTTTTTTTTTTTTTTTATAAAAGAAGAAAGACTGAAGGACAGACAGAACAAAAAAAGAGAAAGCTCTGGGCTGATTTGTTTGTGCTTGCATGTGTTGAATACGTTTTAGCCTTGCCATTCAGGCGTTGATGAAAAATAAAAGCATGGCTGAGCTGTGTGCTGAATGTTCCCAAGGATCTTCCATTGTGCCAGGTTTAATGAAGACAGGGCTTCTGTTGAGTGAACTCAGTAAAATGTCGCATAACAAAATCAGACATTTCAAAGCCACATAAGGTGGATCGTGCTCACATGATGGCATGTCAATGAGAGGAGCAAGCCTTAAAGACAGAGACATTATAGCTGAAGCTTGTTGCAGAGGGGGGGACTGCCAAGTGTTACACGTTTCATCTCAAGATCATAAAATACCCAAGTCTCCCTTATGTTTCGAAAAGGGAGGGGGATCAAATATATGAAATGAGGCCCCAACTTCATTTAATGTTGATGAAAACATTATAAGAGCAGTGCTTCCTGTATGAGCTTCAAGGTTTTCTCTGCTATACTGGGCAACTTTTGATGTCAAAGAAGAATCTTTTATATAGAATTTGAAAAGTTTCACTTTTCTGCAGGGACCTGAAAGGCTACTTACACATTCACTTTTACATTCAAATAATGCATCCTTGGCTGACAAAAACAGAAAAAAAACAATTTTCTCCCAATTGTGCCAATTTTAAAAGAGCCAACATTAACACCTTTAAAGTGTCTCTATAGCAAAGCCAGCCTTTCCCTCCAGAAATCTTTTTTTTTTTAAATTCTAAATGAAGCATTTAATAAACACCTGTAAGGAGTAATTACAAACCTGCTCTATGACTTAAAGCACCAAAGTGCAAACTTAAAAGACCGAGCCATTTCAGAAATGTGGAAATACTGGTTTCATGATTCTTCTTCTTCTTTGTTTTCAAATGTGACGCTGAAATAGACCATTGGTCAAAATTCACCAATTCTCACTCACTACCTGTCTTAAATAGCAGCTTACTTAGTGGCTATAGGCTTCAAAATATGAGACTGTAGAGACTGTTCCAGAGTCCTGCTTGCTTCCTGTACCATTTGTCATTTGACTGTGATATATTTTAGCTCATCATTGTCTCGACATTGTGGTTAAAAGAAAAATTGATAACCAATCACTTTGTTAACAAACTCAACATGGCAGCAAACAAGGTCTGCTTGGTTTTGGAGCTAGCCTCAAGTGGACAGTCAGTTGCCACAGGAGTGAGGAAAGCTAAGCTTTGCATGGGGGTCCATCATGCCCTGTCATGGTTCTAATTTGCTCAGTGTACATAATCCTGTACTTATTTTTGTACAGTGGATGATAAGGGCAAATTATCTACAGCATCCTGAACAATCATCAGTAAGGGAAAAGAGCTGCTAATGCAGGAACCATTCATCTTCAAAGGGGCTGTGATGAGTTTGAAAGTGATTTTGAAAAAGTCTCCCTTCCATATATATATACCTGATCGTAATCCACACTTTAAAAATGAGATTATCAGAGCCAATCTTGCTGGTTAGCCTACAGGTTATTTTAAACTGCTATTTCTTAGCTTGTTCAGTACTAGACTGATTTACGGCACGTCTAGGTCTCTATGACAACACCACGCCGGCTGACGAAGTTTAACAGCAAGAAGAGATAAAGCACAGAGATTTGTGTTTTTCTCTGCTAAAAATGATTTCTATGGCTAATTTTGTCGAGATGGTGAACACAGGAGCCTAACTGTCGGATTGAGAAAGGACAAAAGTGCAGAAGAAAGCTAAGCTAAGCGAAAGAGTGATACAGCCTGAGCTAAAGGCTAACTAGCCTTTAGCTGGGGCTGTATCACTCTATATCACTGGGGTTAAATTGTTTGTGATAATGTTCATTCCAACCCACGTGCAGCAGTTATTCTGCAGTGGTCTGTTCAAACTTAAGAGTCTATCAAATAAAATGAAGAGTGAGGTTATGTTAGCTCTGTTTGGTGGATGACTGGCAGGACATCCACTAGGATTCTGACCAGGATTTACTAATGTTACACATTACAGACATGCTTAAAAGCACTGGACTGCCAGCTTTGCTAAATATAAACGGCCACTTAACTACTTACAAACAGACAGCATTTACTTGTTGTCACATTAGCCTACAGATACCTCAGAGCACCAGGCTGACAATGTTGCTAACATATAGCTGGCTGCTACAACATTTGCTTGATGTCATTTTTCAAACTGTAGCGCTACGTAGCTGTACTGATAAATACCTTACCTTGGTGTGTTGTATCCAGTAAAAAGTTGTCTTGAACAAAGAATTTTTTTTCCCATTCAGTCTCCATTTAATTCCACAACAAACACACGCCTCACTAAAAGTAATTTATGGTAATATGTGGAGACTCCGGGCCACAAGGTGGCGAGGGAGTGCAACCAAAACAGATCCTTCTTCTAGCATATTTGAAACCACATGCAAAAGACAAAAGCCAATGCAATAGTGGTGAGAAAACAAAAATGCTACAGACCCCCATAGACCTGAAGCATTTCCTCCTTCATGCCTCAATTTAAAGTGTGTTTTTCTTTTGCAGATGTTTTGCAATTTTTATGTATATTCAGAGCACTATTGGTCTCAGTGCAGGGGTCTGGCTTTGTGCAAAACGTTTTGCTCATCTATAGTGTACCACTGTTGTGTTAACTTTTAAATTTAAGACACCTTTTTAAAGATTTCTGCTTTAGCAGCTCATTGATTGTATTGATGATGATTCAGACTGTTGCAGATTGTTGCCCATGTTAGCCATCATATTTTTGTGTTTTTTTTTTCTTCAATATTTATTGTATCCAATGTTTTATTCATTATACCGAGAATCCAATATTCTAATTTGTAATGCAAATGTGACTCCGAAGAGGGCTTGAGTCATATTCTGAAGCATAGAGCCACTGATCAAACTACAGTGTTTTTTCATTGAATTAAGGGATAAAACTTTCTGATTAAAAATCCTCCATCAGTACTGTCTCTTAGTCCTGGAATGGGAACTACCTTATACTGTACACATAGGATCCAGCGCTTTTTTGACCCTGGTGATTTGCCAGTTTAAACAAGGTCATGTGTGAAAAAGCCAAAGGATATGTGATGCAAACTGTATATTTGTGAGCACCAGACTGATGTTATTGGGCATGCATGTTTGCAGTTCCATGGTGCTTTTCTTCAAAGCAACCAGACAAAACAAATGTTATTTAGGAAAAATCTCTACCAGGATTGCAACCATGTTTTTTTTTACTTGTTGTCATCAGAAACATTTGGCCGTAACTTCATACAGAGATTCAAAAGCTTCCAATTCATAGGATACAACATAGAGACATTTATTTCTTGTTTCAACACCCAAACCATGTGGCTCTCCCTCCCATCAGCCCCAGAAAGCAGCATTGTTCATTAATAACCAAAAATGGAATAACAAAAGAAACTAAAAAAAATATCAGATTAGCTCCTGTGGTATCCCTTAGCCCTCTGTCCTTCCCTTTTGTCCTTCTGTCCCATCATCCCGTCATTCAACCAAAGGAAAAATAATGCACGAGTGAGCATGTGTGTGCATATGTGTGTGAAAATATCATTTGTAACAAAAACAAAAATAATCTAGATTAATTTCAAACACTGGCCTAAGAGAAGTCCACACCAGGGCTGTCCTGAACAACCAGCCCTCTGAAATATGACAAACTGTAGAAGAAGTCACTTCCTGTTTAGTCCCTCTCATCTCCTCCTCTTCCCGCTCTCTTTGCAGCACTCCAGCAGCACTCACAAACACACACGCACACACGTAGCCAGAGTGTTTTCGTTTTGTGTTGTAAATTCTCGATCCAGAGGGGTGTGCTATAATTCTTGGCTGCGTTGACAGTTCTTCAAGAGGCAAGAGAGGAAAACCTCGAGTGGAGGCTCCTTCCTCCGTCCACCTCCTCCTCCTCAATGGCCGTGTTGGATCCTGTGCAGGCTCACAGAACCCAGCTCCCGGCTTGTGAACGTGCGGCGGGAAGTTTGTGAAGTTCTTTTGTTAGTATTGAACAAGAAAATTAAAAAAATGTGAGTTAATACAAAAAGGGAGAGAAATTAAGAGAGAAACAAAAATAGTTACATCATTCCTGTGTTCTTCAACTTTGTACTTGGTCACTTTTTGAATTCCATATATTTATATCCATATATATTTATATATATATTTATATATACTTTTTACAATTAAAAACACCATGGATTGACAGACTATTTGGTTTCTTTTTGCCTAAGTAGAAGTGTTCGTCTTGTTTTGTAATTAAATGCATGTAATACTTTTTTCTTTTTCCTGTCAGTTGGTGTAAAGGCGGCTGCTCAAAAGAGTTTTTGTTTGTCTCCAGACATTATGCATAATATCGGCACATTTTCAGAATTTCCATGATTTTTTTTCTTCAAATTCGGCACTTTCATTTCTGTCCCACAGAAGCAGAACACCAGTCTGTCAAACACCGTCAAACTAAAAGTGAACATCCTGATTGGCGTCCTCTCATTGGCTGCTCTGGCCCAGGTCTCTGTGTGATAGGCTGGGGCTGAGTAACTGCGTCTGCGTGGGTCCGTTACAGCTCAGCGCCCCAGCACTTCCTCCGCTTAGGTTTAAGAAACAAACAGTTTCTCTAGCCTCCACCAGCGCAGTCGTCAAACCTCCATTGCTGCTGCTGGCCCCGCCCTCTTCATGTTTCCTGTGGGCCAACGCCAACGCCCTGAGCTGCTCTTGTGCCTCCTCGAGCAGCAATGCAACTTCATCATGCTGTTGGCCAATGGCAGATGAGCAGGAAGCAGAGGACAGCGTAGCTTGCGCTGCCTTCTGTATTCGCCCGTCCTTGGAGGTCATGGCTCTGTGGTTGACTGACATCGTCGTTGTGGCTGTGCTGGTTTGCATACAGGACACCTCGCTGTCATGGTGACACTGTACTGAGGGGATGATAGGGATGGAGCAGGAGCGGAATGGAGGAGGCGGGGAGTGGCTGTGGTGGCGTCCAGGCCTGCGCAGACTGCGTGTTGCAGTATTCAGATCGTGGTCCTCAGACCGGATGCACAGATCTGAACGTACCTCGATGTGGCCTCTCCAAGGTGAAGCTGGAGTTGTCCCCAAGGAAACAGGAGTTTGCATGTGAAGGAAGGAATCTTGTCTGGGGTCATCACACTGGATTTCTCCCTGCATTTGGCACCTAGAGACGATGGGAAATGTGGGTGGAAACCAGAAGAGATGGAGAAAAACAGAAAAGGAGGAAAGTGTTATTCAAGTGGTGAAAACTTCTCTCTATGGCAGAAAAAGTCAACGTGTCTTTGATTGTGGATCAACTCTATCACCTTTTCTACCTCCCACACCAAACCCTGTCAGAACCCACAGAGGGACGGCTCTCCGCCCTTTGCCATCTCACAGGCTAACTGGATGCTGAGGGAGGAAGAAGGGTCAGAGATCTTTCTTTAATCCCTGTATATCTAAGTCCTCAAGCTCGCACATTCACAAAAAAAACCTCCAAAAACCTCAGCTCCTTTATGTAAGTGAAGAGGTAACAGAAAGTTCACTTTTTATTATTGATTTAATGACTTAAAGAATGCTGAAAATGAGAAGTGTTGCTTTAATGTTTGAGGCATTCAGCTGCGGTCAAGGACAGTTGAGATAATCACATGCAGTAATTTCTATCGATTCTCTTCCTTTTTAGCACTTCCACTTTCAGGTCAAGACCATTTGCCTCGTTTGAAAATCCCTTTTGAGTCACTGTTGCTCAGATTGTATAACTGCACTGATTCAAGTTGTAAGGGATGGATGTTTTCTTGTATTTTTCAAATCTGTCCTTGTTCAAACCTTTGTCTGCTCTGTCCTTCTCCACTCCTCACACTTTTGTTGGTATGTAAAGACTTCTTTCCTTAGTTTCATCTACTGCAACTCCCCCTGCTTACTGATCACAGGGAGAAATTCAACTTGTTTTTGTAATGCAGCACAACAGTAATCAGACTTGGTAAAACAAGAGCCTTTAGTTTAGATAAACCTGATTTTGAGTCTTTAATCTGCAGGAACCAGCGGAGCCGGCGCATTAAAACTTTCAAAAACTTTTTTTTAATCTAAGTTTCACTTGCAGTTAAGTTGAACTTTGTATTTAATTATTCCATATACAAAGATGCACTGCTGTGTGTAATCATGTTCTCCCAAACCCTGCTGCTCTGCTCCCACAGAGGTACATTCCCTGAAATCATTGTTACACTCCAAGTTTAAAAACCTCATCAAAACTTTTTTTTTCCACACATGAATACAACTCTAAGACAGGAAAGTTGATTAAAAATTCTGCAAAGTCCACATGGATGTAATATCTTTCATAAATATAACTTTTGAATATAGTAGGACCGGTGAATATGACATGAAATGGATTAGAGGAAGACTGTTTGTATGTAGGTCTGGGTTAAACCCACCAAGTCAAAAGAAGCCAGCTACTGGTCAGGCCTGGCATGCAGTGAGATTTGGGTAATGAAATCCATAACTTTAGTCTTACACATGCAAAGATTTTTGAATTGAGGATACCTAAAAATGGGCTAGAGGACAGATCAATTCCTGGACTCAAAGGGCTATTTCATTGAAATACATGCAGTCAAAAACAAGAAAAACTACAAGACCCTCTTGTACACACTTTCGAGTGTGTACAAGTTGACATAGTAACATTTACCAAAGTCCACATAGAAATCTCACAGAGACAATTTATAGAAGCTTCTCACTTTTAGGGGATAACCTATATTGTTTAATTCTGTTGAAAAGGTAGACTAGGGAATAGATAGAGTAGAGTAGCTTATTCACACAATTTGACTAAATTCAGCTTCATGCTTGGGTTAAGGCAAACACTACTAGCAAGCACACTGGATGATATGATAGGTTTGCAAGGGTAAAGATGGATGAAAGCATGGGGCTCTATCATTGGGATTTCACTGCAAGCTACCGCTTATTTTGCTATAGCGTGAAATGTTTCACAATTAAAAATTTGAGTTGTCACGTTTTACCGTGAACAGTTTTACGTTGTTAGAAGATACACTATATATATATATATATATATATATATATATATATATATATATATATATATATATATATATATATATATATATATATATATATTAGTGCTGGGCAAGTTAACGTGTTATTTTCGCGCTAACCCGTTAATCTATTAATGCTGTTGAATATTTTATCTCGCATTAGTGCATGTTGCTCACATGCTTGTATTTTGTAAACGTCTGTTGATGACCACGTTGGAACCGGAAGTGAAATTTGCGGAAAAACACGATGAGTAACCAAAACAAGCATGGAGAAGAGGGGCAACGCCACGGAACTTAAAGGCGCTCTCCGCCTAGTGTATCAGTCCTCGCGCATGGCGTGCCAGATATAAACAAACACAGGTAGTCTGCCAGGACGAAGAGACACGATGAGAACTAGAGCCTTGTTTAGCGGTGTTTTTGTGTGAAAACGCACTTAAAATTCTCTAAATAAAGCGTGAATGCAGACCGATATCAGACTTTTTTGGCGGGAGTGCGTTTATTTGTGTTTTTGGTCAAATAAAATATGGCCCCGTCTGAGTGCAGAGGAAACAGGCAGAGGAGCAGGGGGGGGGTTTGGTGCGAGTGCCCTGGGCTTCTGCTGCACAAAATCACTGCTGTAGGGGTAATTTCTGCCCTAAAACTTGTGATAGGACCCAACTTGTTCCATCCCAGAGTATCACTTTAATGCCCTGACAGTGGCAATAAGCTTTAATTTTGTATTTACCAATTTATAAATTTCATTTGCACTAAATATGTGATTTAACTATTACTGTATAACAAGTACTGATTTAGTGTTTGCATGACAGATGTTATGGCACTTTCACAATGCGATTAATTATGATTAATCAGGGAAATCATGCGATTAATTACAATTAAAAGTTTTAATCATTGCCCAGCCCTAATTTATATATATATATATATATATATATATATATATATATATATATATATATATATATATATATATATATATATATATATATATATATATATATATATATATATATATATATATATATATAATGTTTTATATCACATAATAATGTATGTTGTATACATGTAAAAATAAATTGCTGTAATGTAAAAACATAATGTTATGACAGGAAACTTGATGCAACAATTTTTAGAAACTTGTTTAGGGTGATTTTGACTGTCCCTTGAAAACAGACACCTTTGAATTTGTTCAGAGAAAGGCCTCGTTGGACTTTCTTGTTTGAGAGGATATGTACATCACTTATGATAGGAGGGAGAATACCACTGTATTCAGAAAAGACCTTTCAGATTCAGCATATACAGACAGATTTCATTCTGATTTACAAAGGCGGTTCTATTGCTGGAGCTGTGTAAAGCATGGCAGGAGCAAAGCAAAACTCAGTGCTAAACTCTAATGTTAATGGCCATATGGCTAAGAAACTCAGAAAGAAAACAGAAACCAAAGAAACTAAGAAAACAGGTTTCTCAATCACTGTCCTGCTTTACAATAAGGGTAAAAACCTGTCTCCATCAGCTGATCTCGAACAGCTGAAAACCTCTTTTATCACTTGCCTTTTTTTGAGTCAATATGTTCTTCATGGTTTGAATTCTTGAGCTCTTCTGTTATACTTTGACTGCACCAGTGTAAAGTACTAGTGGTTTTTATTACAGCTGATAAATGTTGGTACCTTGTTGCCTTATCCTCCAGCAGTTGGTCTAGTTCAGAATCCTTGAACTAAGTCTCTGTTGTTGATCTTGGCCTCGACCTAACAACACAGAGCCCAGACATAATCTCCACCTCCCTCTTTCTAAGACTCACCATGCCTCTCCGTGTTATCTCCACAGTAAATCAAATAACACTGTGGAGCAGAGTCTAATTTTTGTGAGACAGTCCTCTGCAGAGGCTAGTTCTTTCCACCCCGTCAAAATGCAACACTGACTCCTACTCTCTTGTAATACCTCATCACACACATTTACACTGTCCATCAAGGGCTACAAAAATAGAGGTGGGAGGAGAAGGTGCTTTCTCTAGACTCGGAGGAAATCACAACGTCCTTTTAATCGCTGCAGTATTTTTCAGAGCCATGAAAACCCTCCGCGAAAAAAACCCACAGTGGAGATTTAGTAGGCCCCGCAGATAGGATCCCGCAGGCGATAAGAGAGGATGATGCGAGGGTGCTAATTCCCAAGATAACATTAACAGACAAATCTCTTTTTTGATGTGGTGAAACACAATCAGATTGTAGAAATCTATGAAGCAGAGTTCAAATATAGACCCTGGAGCGACGGGGGAGCAGCTTGAGGGGTATTACAGGGAGATTGTGTGCAAGTGAGGTAAGATAAGTGACTGGGCTTTTATCTTTTATGGGAGCTCATTACATGTACAAGTGTTAACAGTCATTTTCATTAATCCATCCCCCACAGATAATTCCTTACTACATCTCATATGTTTGATAAAAATACCCATGCAATGTGATGGAGTGACCTTGCAGTGTTGAAAAGCAACACATGGCCATACCTGTAGGGTTCTTCATACACACAGAACTATACAGAAGCTGTCTGTCTGAGTTCAGGCTGCGTGCCCTGTCTTTGCGGTACAACACCAGACAAACTTGGTAAAGGGAGGGGTGCAAACTTGCTACAGTGGACAAAAATACAAAAATGCAAGCAGTGTCTCAGTCAGCCATTTTGAAGACAGCTTTATCTTAAAATAGTGGTAACAACACAAGACGTTCTGTCTCCCTGTCAGCCATTTTGTTGAGATAACACTGGGCTTCACTAAAAGGCATGGAAACGAGCGGGCAACCTTTCTTTACAGCATTTTCTAACTGTCGCATGCTATCTGCACACTCCTCTATCTCATCCTTTACTCCCCTGCTGTGGCTGTTTCTCGTCTTTTACTGCGTTTCTACGGTCTCGTCTGTGCCAGGGTGAATTCTCATACTGGTTGTCTCTCTATTTTAGACTGTGTCCCACCATCTCTCCCTCAGCCCCAGCAGAGAAACACACAGTATACCATGGGAAGAGGAGGGAGTCATCTGTGTGTCCATCTGGTATCATGTAAAACTGTACATTACAGGAAGAGAATGTGTCAGCGGATAGAGACACTAAATGTGGATGGATCCAGTAAGTGAATGTGTGCATGTGTCAAGTGATCATAGCTTATCTTTTTGAATGACCTGTATATCTATAAATCCCAAATCATGTCTGATTTTCATGCTACATCTTAGCATAAGTGATGTAGCACAGTGGTGGGAAGGCTTGTGCTGTTCCTGGTTTAAAATCTTGGCCAAGGACACGGATCCTTCTGAGATGAGCTGGTTGTTTTCTCCTATATCCTCCAAATCTGTGCTCATCAGGTTAATGTGTGTAAATGGCCCCATGTTCAGGGTGAACCCTGCCTCATGACTTATGCCAGTTGTGGTTTGTTTCAGACCCTGACAACCCCAAACAGGAAAAGCGATACAACTAATGCATGGATAAATATATACTTCATCCGTATCTGTAGTTTTTCATTGATAAGGTTTTTCCTTTGCATAGTGACATCCACAACTGCCCTTAAAAACAGGGACATGCTCTTTAAAAAAAGGGCTTACATTTTTCAGGTGCTTGTGGTAACCAGAAGACATTTATTGTCACTACATGGAACCTGAGTCACCAGGACATTCTCTGGATGACCATATGACACAGGATCCATGACCATGTGATAATATGGGTCAACCCAAGGTCACTCCAACTAAATAACAGTTGTTTTAAAGTAACCAGAGGGCTTTAATCTTTGAAAGGACAAGAGAAGACAGTAGGCCAAGCATATCTAATTTGACCAACAAGGGGATGACTTGAATTGCCAGGGGTCATCTTGACCAATCAAAATATATTTAGGTCAACCAGTGAGTACTTGGACTAAGCTGGGCATCCCTGATGACATTTCCCAAAAAACTGACCAGGATGACCAAGAAAAAAACTGAGTGAAACATTGCTAGTTTCATCATGCCAACTCCTCAGTAAGGAAAGTCACTATTGGCTGTTCCAGAAGTCACTAAAAGCCACTAAATGACGTTACTGTCTAATTTGCATAATAATCATTTGCATGTAATTGTCATGGACTCTGTAGGAGAGAGAAATGACGTGGGAGAGACAGAAAGCAGGTAAAACACAACATCATAAATATGTTAAGAATTATAACATTAATTTTTTTCCTTTTTTTTCTGGGCTGGAGACTGGCAGAAGTAACCATAATGAGACACACACACACACACTTGCGTGATTTCATCTGCTGCAAGTGAAGAGGACTGTCTCTGTGTTTTGGATAGGGGAAGGGCTCATGATGGCACATGCTAACCATTGAGGAGATCAAAACACGCCGCAACGTCAGACTCCAAACAACAGAAAAGTTGCAAAAATTGTTGCATTAAAAATACTTGCCAGAGGGTCAGAAAAGTCATTAAATGTAGCAACAAAATCTTTAAGTTGGCAACACTTAGTCGCGGTCTTACCTCCACTTTCCTACCCGCGTCTTTAAAGCTCATTCTGAATCTAAAAAGGGCTTCATGACAGCAGAACGACACAACGCTAAAAGTACACCCTTTAACTGTCTTCTCCGCTCATCATGTAAACAACACACGCGCTTGCCCACAACTGTTCCGCTCTATCCTTGTGCATGCGTATGATCGGGGCTACATACTTGCTTCAAACTGAGCAGTAAAATGAAGAAAAAGAACCCTGGGTTTGCTAAAAAATTAAACCTGGTTGTAGTAGGGATGCTATGGCTATGGTTGGTCTGAGGAGACCCAGGACAATAACAGTGTGCCTGAGCTGAGCTAACTAAAGGTCACTTTGGGCAACCTGGAAATTCTTTTGTCACTGAGAAGCATTCTGCTGATTTCATGAAATTAAAGAATCGGGCCCAACAAAAATCCATTTTCCCGTACCAACTGCTTGAACAGGCAAGTGGCCACTTGGATCAACAAGACAGCCTCAGACTGTCTCTCTTAAGCTGACCAGGAAAATGGTTTTGGAAACAAGGAAAGCTTGGTATGCCAAAGGGTGTAAGAGCTTACCAGAGGTCTCTTAAGGCAACCAGGGACAACCAAAGGAGCACTGTAGTTTACTACCAGAAAATGGTGGGTAAATAAAAAACAGACCAACCAGAGGGTCACTTGAGCTAACCAGAAGACTTTACATGGCCGAAATGCCAAAAGAGTCTCTCGTGAAAGAAAAGGAGACCAAAGCTGATTTAGAGCACACTCTGTCCGACCAACAGGGCATTTAAGTGGTACCAGAGCAGATGAGAAGAGCACTCCTGTTGGAGAAAAGTACTGTGAAGTAGAGGAAGTGTTTCAACAAATCAGTTGTTGTGCACATCACCAAATTTACAGTGTACATAACATCTGTGTGCATGATAGCTAGCTTTGAGGGGCAGCGCTATGTCTTCCACCTCCTCTGCTTTCTATTAGTATGCATGTAGGTCATGTGGAGCTTTATCCAGAGCCGGGACCACTGGGAAATGAATGCCCAACGAGAGACAGTCCAGGTGGGTAAAGCACTGACTCATGACCGAGCAAAAATAGGTCAAAGCACAGTGCCTTTCACACTTAATGCATTTCTTGCTAATCATCTGCTCTCATCATTTGCATATCCCCTGATTGCATGGAGAGGAGCCCCACTGTGTTACATTTGAATGCCAAAATTTAATTGTTATTATACCTGCTAAGCCACCACATTGAAAAGAATCCGAGAAGTGAATTTAGTCAGGCATGACAAGATGTCAGGGAGGGAGAAAGGGGTTTAAGAATCTGGATGTGCAGCCAGTATCGTGTCCTTAAAAGCACAAGCACCAGGCAAAGCATCTTCTTTGAACTCATGCCACTGTATTGCAGACCACAACATAATGTGACCTTGTTTTTATCTTTGCTCAGCAGATTGGAAAAAAATCCCCAAAAAACTAAAGGATGGGGGGAGTAAAGGAGATTAGAAGAAAAAGAAATGGAGTCTTTTTAAAAAAGAAAATCCTGGGACTGGCTTTGAAATATCCACCCTTGAAATAAAATCCAGTGCTTTGTCCATGGCAGGCCTTTACTTTTCAGCTGGTGGCTTTCACTGAAATGTGTCAGTGAAGAGAGAAAACAGGCAAAGACAAAAAGCTGTGACAGAAAGAATAGATCAGTACAGTCCTCTCACCCTCTCTGGGCTTCAGTCTCCTTCTCAGAGGCATCTACTTCCTGAAGATGTTGGTAGGCGGGGCCTGAATACTTAGATCCTCCAATTGGATTCAGCCTTCCCCTGGGAATGGGTGGGGTCCTTCGTGGAGCTGTCCAGTGAGATGTCCTGGTTTTCTGATCTGAGATGTGAGACAAGGAACCGCTTCTAAGGAAAAAAAACAAACAAAACAAAACAAAAAAAGAGAGAATTCCAGGATTACTGTTTTGATTGACCAACACAGCATTCAGAACTTTTTTGCTTCTTTGTGAGTGCTTACCTTAGTGGCGCACTGAGCTCTGTATTTTCCTCTTTTCCTCAGTCTTCTTGTCACTAACTTTCAATATTAATGTCCTATTAAAGTAACTCAACATAGATCTTTCGGTAACACATTTTAATGATAGTCCATCTGTTGACACTCAACAGCAGTAGATATTCAGTGAAAAATGTTAAACGGACCAGTAACATACATTCAACTAACTATCAGTGCACTATAAGGTGCATTTCAAGGTTTTACAACATTTTACAAAAATCGTCTCCCAACTCTTATTTCTTTTAAGCAGGCTATTAATCTTGGATTTTCAACTTCTTAATGTAAGTTGACACTTCTAGTCCGAATCACTGTATCAGTTGAAAGTCA
This sequence comes from Halichoeres trimaculatus, assembly GCF_033239565.1. Taxonomy (NCBI): domain Eukaryota; kingdom Metazoa; phylum Chordata; class Actinopteri; order Labriformes; family Labridae; genus Halichoeres; species Halichoeres trimaculatus. The sequence continues at coordinate 16,418,306 of NW_027437186.1, read as the reverse complement.
ACGGTGAAATGTCAACGAATCTCCAGCGTCTCTCACCCATCAAATGACTGACTGTTGATACTCTGTTGGTTGTCAGCAACTGATTAGATTGGTTGACTATCAATAGATAATATATTAATTCAGTAGTAGTTGACTATCTGTTGGTTGTCAACATGTATATAGACAATCAACAGATCACTTGGTATTCTCAACTAAGCATTTGTAAACCTGGGTTAAGGCTATCCAATTAAAGTGAAAAACAGTTGACAACAGTTCAAACTCAATAAACTATCAACAAAGCCTAATACAGACTAGCAATTTTACAATTGAAAGCTAATTTATTTGAAGTACAAAAAATACTCAGTAGTCACACAAAAATCATGGTAACATTTCAGTTTACCTTTACTTATTTTTTCCCCAAAACAACTCGACAATTGTTATCTTAAAATGATCCCATGAGGGAAACCAGAAGCAGCTTGGCTTTATCCTATCTGTGGTAAGCATTTCAACCAACAGACTGATGAGTCTTGTTAAATAAAAATTGATAAACTGTTGATATGAAACTACATATCTATTGATAATGCACCTTATAGTCTACTAATAGTGAGCTGAATGCATTTTCCTTGTCTGTTGCTTAGTCTTGTTATCAACTGACACACAGTTGAAACACAACTACTTACCTGCTGATAGCTTGTTAAGTGTCAACAGACACCTATCAAAAAAAAGTCTAGATGTCATGCTGCTGTGGACCACCCAGACCCCAGCTGCTACTCCTATTAACATCAGTCTAACCATCATTGTCACTGTCACAATACAAATGTTAACTTTAGAATAGCTTACCTGAAATTTATTAAACGATGTCATTCGTCCCATCATTAGTACTGACATCAGATTGTAAATGCTAGTTTTAGATCTGCTGACTTTCACTATTATTAAAATCAGTTTAAGATTACATGTAATACAAACAGACACTGAAAAAGTAATTTCTGTTTTTGTCTATCGATTGGCTCCTTACAGTTAGCTCTGGTGAGCATACTCTCTTTTTAAATGGATGCGGTAGAGGAGTCATGGATGGAAAGAGTTCCTCATGCTTTAATGCAAGTAAAGACCCAGAGTTTTCAGAAGTCTTATGGCACAAACACTCTTGGAGATGACAGAGGGCTGCATTTTTGCTCTTTTATGCATTATCTCAGTTGTAGTTCAGCATTTGGACAGCATAGTGTTCGTAAACATACCCTCCTGTGATTGTTCATATGTTATATCAAAGAAACTTTTAAGTCAGAAATGTTCAAGTACATCTTGACTTACTTTACTCAAATAACAAATGTCCTCTCTGAGTCCTCATTTATGTTTCTCTCTGGGATTTAGATTCACCTCAAAAAATCTGCTTTAGGGACGTATGAATGGGGGATGTGCAGATGAATAGCCACCTAATAACGTTTTGTTTCTTTAGGCTCTAAATGAGAAGTATCTGAAAACACAGACGTCGCTGTGGGCTTGTCTTGACTGTAGAATCCCAACGCGCTGCTGACCTGAAAATAGAGTCCAAGTCCCTGCCTAAGCTAAGGTGATTGCAACCAAATAAACTGTGATTGCCTGCTAAGAATGTCATTTGTGGTAGAGGCAACAGACCGCCAGCCGAATATCCCTGTGATCAACTCAACAGACAGAGCAGGAAATAGAAAGAAAAGAAGAAAGAAACGAAATGTCGGAGTTTTGCCAAAAGAGAAGGAGACTTTGTGGTTTGAAGGTTGTCTGATTGAATTTCTAGCCTGTCTGGGAAAATCTCGTCTCAACTAGTGCCTGGATCCCCTTGAAAAATGGTGATTAACCCCCAGCTGCTCTGGTTGGAGTTGCTTGGCGGTTAGAGGTAGAAAACCACGGGTGCACTGAGCTCTCAGGTGTGAATGCCTAAAACTAAACAGTGATGAAAAAGAGCAAGGTCGCAGGAAGGCAGTGTGTGCCTTTTATTCATTTCCTCTTGCTGCAGTGAGAATTGGAAAAAGGGTTTTCTTTTTGGTGAATCTGAAATCATAATGTCCTTTCTTCACACAAATAAAAAACAAAACCCAGGGCTGAGGTTGAATATTTGTCTTTAAATGTGTTTTTATGAAAACCAAATCCTTTAAGTCGGATCTGCAGGAGCTCATTTCTCTTTCTGTGAATATATTTGTGTGTGTGTGTTGTAAAAAAGAGAATCCAGCCATGGCAAAGATTTGAATTCTACTCTTTTTTAGAAGTAGGAACTGAAATGTGCGTTGGAGTGTGTGATGATCATGCCAAATCACAACCAGCTCCAACATACCAGTGAGCAACGTGAGAAAAGCTTACTGGGATTTCCACATTCACCCTGGCTCATAAATCCTTTCACATGTGCTTCCCATTTTATCTCTGTCGCATCTCCTGTATATATGACAGTTTAAGATACACTTATTAAAATGTTTGTAGCTTTAATTATAATTACTATCATTCTTCAGTGAATCTGCAATTAGCTTTGGCTGCACTGTAACGCAGATAATTTAATTTCTCTCCTCACTGCGTCCTTGCTGATTAAAGGAAAGGACACTGAAGTTTCCTATTGTCGCTGGAATTTCCATTACTGCTGCTCCCTGCAGCAAACACAGAAGACAGCTGCAACCGTACTGTAAAAATACACCTGTATGTCTCTTTGAGTGCAATTAAATATCATACCTGTGATGTTTTGCTGTGCCTCGGGAGCTGTTGGATGGTGTAGTAGAGATGTTGCAGTGTGCTAACCTTGACTCGCAAACATTTTCTGGGCGGGTCTGGGATGACCGTTTGCAGTACTGCAGAGACAAGAAGAGAAACAAAAGAGCCATGAGTGTAAAGCATTTAAGGGGATATAAAGAGTCCCTTTCAAAAGATTTCCAGAGATTATTTTACAGACATGTTTTTTTTTTTTGTACACCAGAATCAAAAATTTCACTCCAAAGCCCGAGCTCGATCGACTTTTCTTAGATTTCTCTGGTAAACCTCTACCAGCTCTTTCTCACACACAAATTCTTGGGTTGGGAAATGTCTGCAGCCTCCGTTCTTGGAGCTGACTGTCAAAGTTTAAAAGGAGTCGAGTTACATTTACTTCTGCCTTTCCCCATCTTGCAACATCCCATTTTCTGGGAATGCACTGAGAGGAGAACAGAAGGAGGCTGCTGACAGTTTGATACAATGGAAAACAATCAGTCGCCCAATCCTCACACAACAGTGAAGATTGTCCACCTCACCAAAGCCCTGTCCTGGAATATTTCTGCCCTGCTGCCTATGATGCTGTTGGTAAATTATAACAACCAAATCTGACCAGTACTTCTAGACCTTTCTAGTTTTTCTGACCACTCAAATCGCTTCACACTGCAAGTCTTTTCTTACCCATCCACACCACATTCACACACTGATGAAAGAGACTGCTATGCTAGGGGACCATCAGGGTTAACTAACACATTCATACTCATCCACACACCACTAAACATCAGAGGGAGCAGTTTGAGGTTTAGTGTCTCACTCTGAAATTTTACCAACAGCCTCTCACTGTAATAATTGGACACACCCAGATTATTTGCATAATGAATAGGCCTTTTCTTCATCTTAAACGTCTATTCACCATATATGTACATCAAACAAGGCAGAAATGCCATGAAATGAATCATTGATTAGGCCTTTGAAAGCCTGGATTCAACACAGCTGGGAAGTTAATGCGGTAATCAATGCAATTAAGCTCTCGGTGCCGCTTTGTAAAGTGGAACATCAAGAAATCTTAGAATAAAGCAGAGAATATAGACCTGATCAGAGGCAAGGAATTGAATGCTTCCATATGACTTGTAACAGTGAGCTTCTGTCAGTGATGATATTTTATTTCCCAGGAGTCAGCCACGATGATGGTTTCTGATCAGATTTCGTAAAGAAACACTCATCTTAAGTTCAACCATATTGTATAAATGTATCTTTCTTTTTCACCGCTTTTAAGACATCTTTCTTCTTCTCCCCTTTTCTCAAGTTAAAACCATGAAAGAAGTTCCACATCAGCACTATCAGCGTACCCAGTAAGTCCCAGGTTCCCCCCTTTTGACTCTGTGCACATCCCCATCTCTGGAGAGACTAACACGCAATGAAACAAAACAGCCTTTTGTTCCACACTTCACAATACAGTTGACGAGGCAGACTCACTCACTTACACAGCAGCAAAGATCTGCAGAAGAACACAGGACAACACAATAAAGAGCTCCAGCCTTTAAACTTGGAAAGCTTTGAGATGTAAGGAGCCTGATGCTGGTTTGATTTCTTATCTGTTATGCAAACCTGTCTGTAGTTAGAGTCAGGCAAATGACAGTTTTCTCTTCTCAGCATTCTCTCACAACTGTCTAGACTTTTTGAAACAAAAGGTAACAGAGGCTTGTTTCTGTGCAATTTCTTGCTCCAAAGGAAAAAAAAAAACAAAAAACTTTTTTGTCTTTATTCACAGTTCTGAGTTTGATGTCTGACTAACAAGGTTGTCACTGATGCAATCCTTTTTCAGAGGGCCCTCTGCAGGACACCAGCCTCATTAGAGTCACACAAGTTGCTATAGCTATGTGACCATTCAGACATTTGAAGGCTGATTTATACTTATGAAACCATGACAGTCTCCCTGTAAGAACTTGAATAGTATGAATAGTATGTGGCCTGCTGCCACCAGTGACGTGCAAATAAAGATGATTTTACAGCGCATTGGTTATGAGCTCCTGTGATTCATTACTTGAAGTATTTGACATGTTTAGCTTTATAGTGAGCGTCACGTTTCACCCTTTGACAACCCAGGCCACATTTATCTTGAACAAAACAAAAGCTTAGTGTGCATGCTGTCTTATTCAGCTGTACCCTCCAGTAATGATGCTCTGCTGATTTGTCATAGTGCAACATGATAATATGTAATGCATTAGTTTGCAATGTCATGAATTTAAGGATGTTATTTCAAGAGAAAGGGCTGTACACATTGATCTGCAATGTTTGATTGTCTCTGCATTGAGAACAAATATTTAAAAACATTTTTTTTGAAATCCTTATCCAGCTCAACTGACATATCTTATGGGTTCCATAATGCTGACATGTGGTTTTGAATACACATTGCAGAGCAAACTTTTACTATAATTACCATAATAAGACAGACACCTTCAAAGCAAATGTTACAAAATCAGTCAGCTATATGTATCTTTTACAATGACCTGTCAGGAAGCAAGCTGATCAAAGGAGGAAGGATAACAGATGAAGCGACCATACGTAATAAAGTCAAATTGACATGATAAACAGTACAGATGCTATCAAAATAAATGTACCAGGAGGCCAAGCAGGTATTACTCCAACGTTTGAGTAATTAACCTGAAGATGTCAGTCAGGTATGATGAAAACATGAGGAATGGCTGTTTTTTTTTTTGTTTTTTTTTGTGTTTTGCAGAACTTGTATTGTGTTATCAAAGATGTGTCTCTGGCAGTGTTGGGTGTAACGAGTTACAAAGTAACATGGCACTATTGTTTCTCTTGTCAACTGCTCTGTGGCATTTTTCAGAATAAAGAGCACAAAAGAATAACCTGTTATGTGCTCCATGGTAGAACTTTATGTAGGCCTATACACATATATAGGAAATGAGATGGGGTTCTGCCCAAAGTCAAGCACCATAAATGTAATGTAAAAGTAACAAATAATGTAAAAAGTTTCTTTCCATAGAGCAAGGGACTACTTTTTCCAAAAGTAACGTGTAACGAGCAAACAATACTTCTTATTAAGTAACTTCCCCAACACTGGTCTCTGGTGACACATTAATCTCATTACAATGTCGCAACAATATCCAGTATGATGTAATTCACTTAATGCAATGCTGTGCACTAAGTGGCATTGGGCACAAAATGCTACCACTACTACTACTAGTAATAATAATAGTAATAATGATAATGATAAAAATAATTAATAAATAAATCACGTTGACACTGTTGGGAAAAGACACTGTGTTTATGAGACTGACTGGTTTGGTGAAACTCCACCTTGTTGCATCTCAGTGTGAGCTCTGAGAGCCTGAACTCCTCAAGCTGCATATTGACACAGGAGCTTTCAGAGAACATTTGTTTCTTTGTCAGGCTGTGATAAAAACTCAAAGTGAAGATATTAGCAGCAGGACAATGAAGGGTTATTCAACCAGAAAGGGATCTGTTAATAATCCCTTGTGCTGTTAATTAAGCTAAGTCAAAAAAGGTGACAGAGTAATTGCCCCTTTAAGTATTAGCTGACAGAATCTGAATACACTCTGTCTTACTAGTGCTTTGAGAGAGAAGGCAGAAAAAGTCTTGTATTAAACTGATTTATCTGTTATAAACCAAAGAGTGGGGAAAAGCGCCTTCATCTGTTTACCCTGCCACTGTGTGGTCCTGCGTCCATTTTGTTACAGTAAGACAGAAGAATTAGGCTTTGAAGACAGCTCAAGGACAAAACAGAGGCTGTGTGCATGTGTCATACAGCAATACAGGCTGTTTATGGAGGTCATCAATACAGATGTAGTGTTTTCTCACACAGCTGCAGGCAAAGAAACTCTGCTCTCCAGCTTCATAAACACAGTTATGAAAGGCAGATGTAATCATTGCATTGACATGGACTTCAGACCACGTCCAGACATTTGTGGAGCAAAGGACGCATATAAAAGCATGATTTAATGATATGTGTGTGTTTGTGTGTGATCTAATTCTAATTTCTGAGGTAGGGACAAGCCTATATCACATGCCTTTGACTCTAAGGATTTTAACACTGACAGACTATCCAGGGGAAACAGGAGATGATTTTTATTATTTTTGCAGAGATACTGACATCAACAGCTTTACAGCATTATAAACACACACTCACACACATACAGCTACAAACACTAAAACTGTGCTCTCAGCCCAGTAGAGCAGGTGTAGGATCCTTTCTTTCCTGAGAGACAGAAATGAAATAATAAATAATAGACAGACTCCTTAGAAAACTTGAGGAATACATGAAAAAGCAGTGAATCTTATTTTGAAGGCAAGTTTGGCTCATTGTGGGATCTTTTATTCCCTAATTACCAAAAACTCCCTCTAAAAAAGGCCCTATATTGTATATTGTGACTTAGAAGGGCTCACTTCTGCTGCCATCTTCATGACCTGTTTGGTTATTTTGGGCTATTTTGTGCAAGCACACATTCCGTAATGCTACAAAAAACTCTCAGTGAAGTCAAAATAAAACTCAAATTTAATTGTGGCAAAGGCAAGAGAAATGTATCACAGACTGAAAGAAATGCAGAGCAACATCTGTTGTGTGAGTGCATGCTCCGAAACCCTGACCTTGTGCTTGTTGCTGTGTTCAGATATTTTAGTAATTGATTGCCTGCGGACAGAAATCAATGTAATTCAGGGTGCGGAGGCGAAAAATAAACAAATACATCTCATTTGCATGTTAGTCCCTGAAAGGCTCTTGTAGAAATTAAATAAATATAACATGATTCAAAAGCAAATTTTATACTTTAAAGGTCAGCCTCTTCCTCCGAAATACATTCTGTGGAGACAGTAAACAATAATCAGTACGACATGGGTCAGAGCTGTTTGAGGATTGAGCAAAACAAGAGCCAGAGGACTACTTTTGAATTATTTTCTGTTTCGTTTAAGTTCAGTACGACTCTATTATGGTTCATAATGTTGCATCTTATTACATTTCTAAGGAATCCTATATTTATAAACACAGAAATGAGATTATGACTTTTTAAACAAGACTATTTTCACTACTATTTCAAAGGTAAATTGAACTGAATCATAGCTCTGGTGCGGTCAGCTACCTACGTTGTCCTATTTGATTCCAAAACTATAAGTTAGGGGGCTAACACCTCATAGCTGACTTGGCATGGTATTTTGACCATTGTTGTTACTTAGGTGTCTTGTTTCTATGTTTTTTTTAGCCATTTTTGTTTCATGCTACAGTAAAATAAAATAAATAAATAAATAAATAAAATAAAAATGCTTATCCTTCTTTGATGTCACCAGGGCTGTTCTGACACTGTAAACATTAAAGAAAAGTTTGGTCCCTGTAGGGCTGTAACTTAGCTAAGAATGAGCCATTCAACAGATGAAAAAAAAAACAAAAACAAAAACAAAAAACTGTCTTTCCAAAAATGTTGTGAAATATAGTGAAAGTTCAAAGTAGTTGCTTGACATGTTTCAAGGAGATGAGTCAGAAGTGTTGCATTATACTGATATTTGAAGAAGAAGGTCGAGTCTTTTGGCTGTGATCGATCCCTAACAACAGAGCTATGAGGCTACATGGCTAGCCTCAGACTCCTGAGGAGCAATTTAAGACATATCCAATCAGCCAGACATCACTGACCTGGCTTTAAGGTCTAATTGGTTTGGTAACTGTGGTGGAAATTTCATATGGTCATATGAAATGAAGAGCAAGTGAAATTCCTTAGAGAGGCTCAGTGAAGGAACTGGTGATAGGGATCCGTAGGGACAGAGCAGCCTGCTAACCTTATCACCGTAAATTGCCTCTTCATGTGTTGAGCATAGTTTGGCCTTAGAGTAATCTGAATACAGGGGCATTGTGGCTCCAGTCTTAATTGGATCTAGATACACACGTTCCTCCCTCGATGAACAGTTGAGATTGTTTGTCTTGTTACAGTATAAGGGGAATGCTTGATGTCCTAAGCTGAACCTATTGACGTAAAGGATATCTTTATAAGGTCAGGAATAAATAGACATAGCAACCTCAGAAATATACTAAACACATGGAGTGGTTTGTTAGAACTGAGTTTGAATTATACCATGCATCACGCACAGTGTATTGTTTGTCACTTCTTAGTGATCAAGCTAGTCCTATTATAGCCACCAGGGTCTCCTGGGTTTTCTTCTTTAAGTGGCCCAGCTCCCTGAAATTGATAGAATGACACATGAACTTTTTTACAAGTACATGTATTGCAGGGAAAAGAACTCAAGGTTTGTGTGTTTGCAGAGTCATATGTGTACATGAAATTGAAATGATAAAAAAAATGACTCCAAAGAGGAAAAGTGACTGAGTAAAGTTCCAAGCCTTGAACTATAGTGCCAACTTAAATTAAACATAAAGGTCATAAATTGAGAGCAGAACCACAGTGTGTTATATTGCAGTAATTTCAGACTTTATGAATATTTCCTATATTTTTTGTTCAGGGTGTTTAACTCGACCCTCTCAAGCCAACTAAATTCACTCCTGTTATAAAGTCTCAGCAGCTCTTGAAAGAAGCATAAAACCTGAACCTAGAACATATGAAAAAGGAGATATGTGAGAGCTGAAGTGAACTGATAAAGTGCAGTGACCCATTTCAAGTTTGACTGAAGTTGCTGGCTGAAAGCAGAAAAATGGACTTAAAAGAGCAGTAGGTTGGAACATTCCTGCCACTGACCCTCCGAATAAGAAAGAAGAAATTAAATTTGTGAGAGATGTAAGACAACCCCCCCCCCCCCCCCCCCCCCCCCCCCCCAAAAAAAAAAAAAAAGGATAGAGAGGTGAAGCTTTTGTTTAAAGTCTGCATAAGTACAAGATCAATGCAAAACAAAACAACAAAAAAAGTGAGATAATTGAATTCAGTAACATAAGAAATAATTTTACTTTCAGATTGTTCTAGTCAACAGTCAACATATGCTACAAATAAACATCAAAGTAGAAAGTGATCAAATGAGTCAAATACTGCTGCACAGATAAACTGGAGGGCTATGTATTCTTAATTAGGACAATGTCCCCGTTAGCTTGTAGAATTATAGATTATCCTGTGCGCATGAGCCTTCTATTACCGGTGTTGGGAACTAATGGTGTTGAAACAAATGGCATTATTAACTAACGGCATTACTAACACGGTTACTAACACTGTTACTAACACCGTTACTTTTTCCATTAACTGTTAATCTAATTAATCACTATAACGCTATTATGACAGTGAAATGAGGCACTTTACAATGTATCTGACCTGGCTTCCTCGGCCAGGCACAAGAGAGGAGCTGCAAATAAAATGTTGGGAAAAGTGGGCAGACACATAAGGAATGATGTGTCTAAACATGTTGACGCAACAGAGCGCTGATGCTACATTAAACTTTTCAGAAACAAATATCTCACAGCCACATGTGTGTGTCTGAGTAACCTGCAGTCAGAGAGGATCCCCTGCAGCGTCTTTGGATCAAACCAAGTTGGGGGGGAGGGGTGGATGCTTTTTGAGGTTTGGATGCAAGGCAAAAGTAGCCAACTTGTTTTGACAAACAAATAAATATCAAAGATGTCAAAACTGCACTCAAAAATAAGGGTGTATTGGGGAGAGACAGGTTAAAAAGTGGGAGAACCCCTCCTTATAATAATCAGGAGTGTAGCAGACCTAGCTCACTCAGCCAGACACAGGACAGGAGCTGAAAATTTAATGTGCGAGTGCCGAGCGATCTGTCTGGTTAAAACTGACATTTTCAGGATGGGAGTAGACCTACAGGCTCCACATTAACGTTATTTTCAGGATGGAAGACACCACTTCAACATCATAAATGGAAAAGGCAAGAACATATATTTGAACATTATGTCCCAGAGAAAAACCTGCTCAAAAACTGAATTCTTTCGAAAAATTAAAGGTTTTTCAAAACAGTAATTCAACAGTTACTTTCCTTGGTAACAAATTACATTTATGAATGAGTAATTCCATTACTTGTTCAATTATTTTTTTGGGGGACACAACAACAACTATAACTCTTTACTTGTTTAAGGTAATTTGCCCTGCACTATCAGTTACAAAATCACTTCAGAGCATATCAAAGCACGTCAAACCTGTGTTCAACATTTTACCGGGGCAAACATTTACAGTAGGTGGTGAGGTAGTGTCCTCTGAAAGGATCCCGTCTTTGTCTTGTTGACAGTAAGACAAGAAGCTGGGCACCAAATACTTGTCATGTGACTATCTGTAATTATGCATACAACTTGATGTAATGTCAAACTAATTCCTTGCAAGCTTTTAAAGTGGAAGCACCAAAATGGCATAAGTAAAGTAAAACTTTTAAAAGTGTTTGCAGTATCTAAGGAAGGAGGTAAGACAAGTAAGGAAGAATCCATGTTGGCAGGGGGTCTGTGCATTGCTGAAGTCATAACTGTAATTATCTCTGCTTCTTGCAAACTGGGTTTTATGTTTAGATTTCTCTGCTGCCACACGTTGATTTATACAGTTTATCCTGTTTATATTAATGTGTTTATATAAAGAGAGACCCCTGGGTTTATTTAAAAAAAAAAAAAAAAGACACACATGCTTTGCTTCATTGGCAATTCAAATCATGCCCGTAGAGGAAATATGCAATTTATCCAATAAAGCTTTGTGTCAAACCTGCCAAGATAGGATCGGTAACTTATAATGTAAACATGTAAAAATGGTTTAAGCTAATTTGTGCCCAGTGGTGCAGATTACATACATGCAGTACACACACTCCCCCTGAGGTAATAGAAGATGTGATTTTGACTGACATTCAAATTAAGGAAATATTTTTTCATGCCAGCTACTCCAAATGCACATCTGGGAGAGCTGTGATGACAAAGAGTGCAGAGAAGAAGATGAATGACATCGCTAGCCTGCATAGTGCTCCCAAACCACATAAGGATTGCTCCCTCAAAGACCTGTGAGTCCGATTCAAGTAGCCAGGTAGAGTCACACTCATTCATCGGTGGCAAAAAAGTGCAGTGGAGGGATAAAATCTATGATGCATGCCAATAGAAAGTGGACTACAGGTCTGATTTGACATTGTCTTTACAGTTACAGTCCCGCTACTCCTGTAAGCAGCAATAAATTACCAGTTTCTGCTTGTAAAAAGCTTATTTGATACGAAAATGTCCAAGTACTTTCCACTCTTTTAAGCTAATTGTTCTCTTAAAACTGGCTCCACTTTGTGTAACCCAACCTTTGTTGTTGTTTAAACCTCTGCTTAGTTCTTTTTCAGTTGCAATATATATATATATATATAAATGAATATATTTTTTTAAAATTCAATTGTCACCCATTTTCTGACAAAATGCAGACCTATCATGTCCTTAAAGAGGTACTGTGAATCCAAGCCAAAACTCAAAGCAATTAAACAACACAGTGTCTTGAAATACATAAAATGGAACCACTCTGAATCACAAACATGAAGTCTTTTGTCCAGCTAAGTGCTTTGTGTGTGTTAACACAGTTGTTATTCAACAGCAGACAGCAGTACTGAAAAAAGGAAAGACGAGATGTAAAAAGAGGAAGTGGCAGTAATTACCTCATGCATTTGCAGGTTGGCGTTAGGAGCCCTCATCTTGCCTTCCAAGGCATTATGGGAATTAGCGGTGTAGTTTTTCAAAGTGCGACTTTCCTTCAAGTGGGCTTGGAGCTTTTCTCTGCGCCTCCTATAAAAAAAAAGGGAGAAAGAGATAGAAAAGGATGATGCAAAGGCAGGAGGTATTTCTGCAGGGACAGGATCACAGTCTGAATGTATGGATTTTTCATTCGTCTTTGAAAAGATGGATTTTGATTTTTAAACTGTATGAAAGCACAAGGATTGAGCATTTTTCTGCTCAGGTACGCCTACATCCTTTATCTCTACCCAACAGATTTTACATACTGAAGAGGGCCTGTCTTTTGGTGCTCAGCCTCACAGTATCAGCTCCTCAATTACATGTTATTCAGCATGTCTTTGAGTTGCTCATTGTTACATCTTTATGCTGCAATCAACAATGCCACCAAGTACCAGCGGTAATCAATGGATAACTGTCAAAAGTCAAAACAGGATCAGAACATGCCATTGTGTGATGTGACTTTGCAACAAAAGATTATGATCATCATACTACTTTTTGTGGTTTCACTTTGATTGGACTTTTAAAGTAGAGTGGTTAGGTGATCAATAATAAGTGAGGACAATTTAGTAAAACTTCCAGGGAATTAATTCAATACTTTAAGTTTTGAGCATGTAGCAGCATTACTTAGTACTTGGTTAACTGTGAGCAAAATTCTGGTTTTGGTTGAAAAAAAGTTTTACACTTTTGAATTTCATAGGAACCCATGACTCAGACTGTCATAAATCAAGGCAGGCTTTTCTACTTCACCTGACTGAACAACGCTGGAGCCAAGCTACTGAAGGGATTCCAGAGATGGTCTTAAAGGGTCCCCAGATTATAAAAAAATGATATAGAAATGGGTCATAGGAGTCCTATTCTTATGACCTGTTGTGATCATGTTGGCATGAAGTCAGCTCTTAGATGTTAAATACATGTACAAACCTCCAGGGATATTTGTGCCATTTGCCAGTATTTTCCATCATTTTAAAAAGTTTATTCAACAGTACTTCAAGTAAATGTAGATTTCTAACACTGTAATGTCCTTTGCATTGCTTAAAACAAACTCTAGGAAGTATCTACAGGATTTTTCTTTTCCTTTTTTTTTTTTTTTAACCATCCACCAACATACTTCTGAAAAATGAGTCAGTGGCTGTGGAAAATTGTGTTCCACCAGTCTCATGCCCTTGAGGACAGAGAAGAAGACGAAGGAGAGCTATTGACCTGAGGTGCTTTCTATCTAACTTTCCAATCTCTCCAGCAGAAGCAATAATAAAACGCTCTGGACTAAACTGTTTTTATAATGTACCTCTACTCTAAAGTATGTGTTAAACATTTTGAGTCTAGACTCTACATTTCTCAGATATTTGTCTAAAACTGCAGCTTTGTGCTATTACAGAGACACTGTTGGAATGAAGCTGTCGATCTAAGAATGGGTTGTATATTCTGCATAGTCACAGACCTGACTCGTCAAAAAAGGTGCAATCAGATAATCAGGAAGTGAAATAATTAGACTCTATTGAGCAACATGATGTCCTCATATCTCTCCCATTCATCTAGAAAAACCTCCTTATGGTGTGTTTATTACCGGTGTGCATTGCATGCCCTTCATCATTACGACACTAGTTACTCAAGCTTGTGCAATTACCCTGACCTGGATGGAAATGCACAAAGGCTTTTATCACGACTTCATTGTGTTGTGCCAGCGGCGACGCTCATTATCTGATAAAGCCAATGGAGCTCTTACAGTTCTTGTCTCGGAGACTCTCTGGCGGATGACAGCGATGTAATAGAGTGTTTACACACAGCATCATAGTGAACTCCAATTCTCTCCACCTCTGTGGCACTTTAATTATATTCTCTAAGAAGAAGGCTGCGCCATTTGGTTCACGCTACTTTAGGATATGAAAGATCTATTATCTCTTCTTAAGCCTCGACACAATCTGGTTGTTTATTTGAGGCTTTAGCATGCAAACGGCTGTGCTTGCTCTTGGGTATTGCCCCCTCCTTTCCCTTGGGTTTTGGATTGTTAACTACTTGAGTAGCAGACAATATATTTACATTCTTTTTACACTGTGCAACACCTAACAGATCTGTCATCTGTATACATTTTCTAATGGCTCTGCCAAATTTGGATGAATCAGTGAAGAGCCCTTTGCACTTGCACAGCACTTTTGACGATATTTAGATATTCCCTGGTGAGGCTGCATGCAAGTAAGGAAACTTCCAGATCTGTTGAACTGGACATTATGTAGACTTTAACCTGCATGCAATTCTGAGTAGTTTAATGTCAGGATGCAACTGAGAGGTTGTTTTGACTTATATACCCTTATATATACTTACATAACCTGACATGTGTATGGTCTCAAACATGATGTGGTAGCATCAGTTCTTCCTCCTCCTGCACACTTTAAATTACAAATCTTGAACATGAGACTGAAGGGTCCCGAGAATGTCCAGAGGTGAATTGTGGAACAGATTAGTGAATAACGGAGTGAGCTGTGGTGGATTTTTCAGTTGTAGGGTGAAGTGGAAGCATCTGCAGCTCAGTGCAGCAAAGACAAATGAGCTGGTTGTGGAAGCAAGGAGGGAATTTAGTATCAGTCTTGTGGAGGACAACAGGTACCTGTACTTAAAACACTGAAACCAAGAATTAAAAGACCTTCAGCATCTGCCAGACAGTACCTGAAAGTGCTTTACCAGTCCTTGCCCTGTTTTCTTTTGTGTGAAGTGGCAGTGGATTGAAGGCAGCATCCTCAACAGACTGATCTTTGAGTCAAGTTATTTTGTAAGGGTGGAGCTGAACTCCCCTGCAGCAGTGTCAAAGAGGAGTGACATGCCATCGTGGACAGTGTCTCCCGCCCACTCCATGACATGCTTGACAAGCACAGGGGTGCATTCAGTGCAAAACTCATTACACGGAGATCCACCACAGGAAGTCATTCATGCCTGTGGCCATCAAACTTTTCAACTCCTCCCTCAGACTGTCAGACACAGTGCAGTGGACTGGACCTTGGACTCATTTATTTCCCTCCTGTCAACAAATAGAACTTCATGATTTATCTACAGTGGGTACTCTCAGTAGTGCAGCTCTTGACACTACTGTGTAACATGAAGTTGAACAATAATCTTGCAGTAATAAATAAGAGCATTGGACAATCATCTTCAACGTTCACATCACCTGCTGATTCAATTTTCAAAAGGTGTGCTCATCCTTATAAGACTGATTGTTAAGGATTGGTCCAAATCACAGGCATCAACACACACCTCAAGTGTCTCATCTGCTGCTTTTTGTCTTACAAACTTTTTGGTTGCTTTGACATTATAATTATAAATATAAGAGGTATGAGACACCAAACATCGAGCAGCTGTGAGCATTTCATTTTAAGCCAGAACTCTGACCTCATTGTCACTGCATTGGAAAAACAACAACACGGCAATAATGTGTCACCCTCCAAATCTGCGTGTTGCCCTTTAAAGAGCAATGACGACAGCAAGAACAGAAGAACCGTTTGTCTTTCATTTGGTTGCATGTCGTCTCTCTCTTCCTCACTCTCATTGTTTGAAAATCTTTGGCTTGATCTCTATTCAGGTCACTCAGATTTGCATGAACACTTCCTTCCGATCTGTATGCATCCTCTCTGCAAAACGGGACCTGACTCAATTACAGATTCTTTGAAAGTGCCTGTCCATCAAGCCTTGATCCGATTATCTTGTTGTCAAGCTGCCCACTCACTCACATCATTATATTACAGAGAGAAGCCTATGGAATTACAGGGCCATCCATTAGAAGCTGCTCCACGGTCCATATACTCTGAATGACAGACTGCCATGCCGCTACATCCTGGATGTTTGGCCCATCCCATTGAGAATAAAGTATCTCTGCGGGCAATGCAATGCAAAGTTTCCCCTTCCAGAAATGGATGTTGACCATTCATTAATGTGCACACGGCTCATACACTGCAGAAATATGCAGATAGGGGGAGAGGGACAGAAGGAAAAGAGTGCCAGAGCCACACGAGCTGACCTTTATGCTTTAATGGGTTATAAATATGTGCAAGCCCATAATGAGATTTACAAATAGTGCAAATATCCAGTCTGGGATGTGGTTCAAAATGTTTGATGCCTCAACATGTTCCATCAGCCTTCACTAAGTGAACAAAATGTCTCTGTGGGCATTTCCTCTGCCCACACCCAACTGGGCTTCTAACCAAATAAAAAGTCATTTTCTTACTTGAGGTCTTGTGGCAGGTTTAACCATAATAATGTCAAAGTAAGTTTAAACGTTTAAAAACTACCAGAGAAACTTTTAGCTTAAATGAAAGTCAGAAGATAAATTACATGTCACTGTAGCTAATATACCTGTCAATTTATTCATGAGAAAACATACATCACATTAGTGCATGGCTGGGAACAGAACCTGAGTGAACCTGAGTTTATGTCTCCTTTACTCCTCGCCTGAAAAATCTGAACCCAAACCCAATTAAGCCCTTCCCCAAGGCAGCCATCTCTGATATACAGTACATCCATAATCTAAACTGAGCAGTGTGCTTTCCATTTCCATACTGAAACTAGAAACTGGGAACTATTCATAGTCCAACAAGACCAAAGCCTTTTAACAAAGTTTAGGACTTATTTATGTTGTTTAATATTCCTATTTGTGAAGGGGCTAACATATCAGATAGTAACACGTCAACTGCAGACTTATTGCAAGCTGGAAAGTTTTGTCATGTCCCTCATTTTATGTTCCATATTGATCATACAGATGTTTAACTTGTGTACCTAGGGTCCCTGCAGCATTGATCTTAAAGTGTGTTTCCATTGCAGGAAGACTCTTCCATACCCATTCATTCTTTAGTAAATATTCATTCACGTCAGTCCCTCTCCCTAACTCCGTCCTTCTGGTGATCAGCTAATTATGGGTGTTCACCCTTTCAAACACTAAACCAACCAGATTTAGCCTCAACCTCTATTGACCAATCATCCTACTGCTGCCAGAAAAGGAAATCTGTTCCCATCTGTTGGGCTTTCAGTCGATGTTTCAGTTTGAGTGTTGCAACTCTCCTCTTTTCCACTCAGATCCATGTAGCTCATCTTACATCCTGCCCTCACTTCCACCAACAGTTTCTAGACTTCATAGGAGGGTATGAATCCTGTGCTTGGCCTCACTACCCCTTTGAGTAAGACAGTTGGGTGTTGTTTGATTGCCAAAGATATCCACACTTCTCATATTTTCTAGACTTGTAAAATAAAAAAAAAAAATCACTTGTAAAGAAGTCTTTTCTGATTTAATCAACAGTAAGATTAAATCAGATAAGAGTGGTGCTGGTTTAGTCTGTTGATAAAGTCAAGAATATCATGCACAGATGCCCCAAGTGGGCAGGCTTGGTACTATAACATTTTTCAGGCCATTTCCTGCAAGTGATGTCAAAGTGTCCCTCCACGTTTCCTGCTTTACTCTTTACTCTCTAAATAAAGACATTTGAAGCCCAAAACACAACATCTTAAATAAATAAATAAATAAGAATTAAAACAATCTCTTTTGGAAGACTGTTGTACTGGAATGGGGGTCACAACTTGGGGATAATTTTCTTCTATACAGAACAGTGTTATGGATCACTTATTTGTATGAAAACAAAAATGAACTTTTTTTTTCTCAATGAATATTGGTTGATTCATTGAAATAGTAATTCCAATAATTACATATTGATTCTCTCTTAACACTACTGGTTGTCATTACCTTTATTCATGTTGACATTATATGATGGTTGTACTGACCTTTAAAATCTCATGAAAAAATTGAGCTGACTTAAGTTATTGATATCCATGAACATGTTATTTGTCTGACATGATCACATCCATTAATAGTCTATTAAAATTTCAGTCATGTGTTCTTGTCCTATTTCCCAATAAAAGCAAAGTATGTGTGAACAGTCACAGAGAGAAGGAGACATGATAAGTGATTAAACTTTTCTGTCTCCCCCACACTGCGAAATACACAGTATAAACAACCTGTGATTCGATGTGTATCCCTATGTTTGTTGTGTTAATGCTCTCACTTGTTGCGGCAGTAGAGGGCCATACAAAGGGTTCCCAGGAGGCTGATTGCCATGGCGATGGAGGTGATTGACAGCACCTGTCTCTTGTACACCTCTTTGCTCTCTGTGGGGAAACAAAACAAGGGAAGGAGGAACATTAATGTCTGAACAACACACCCTTTGAAAATAAGGTCTTATATTATTTGAACATCTGTGAGAAGGTTTATGTGAGAGACTCAGAAGAGAATGAAGACAGAGAAGGAGAAAAACATGTTTCTGAGTTTCTGTTTTTAAATAGGCATATGTCTATTGAGATTCCCATAGCCAATATTCAGACCCAGCAAATATTAAATAATTACAGTGCTGAAACAGCAATTCACAACAAACCATAATTAAACACAGTTTGGAGGTTTGCACTTATCTGCTGTTAATTTGAAATATCATTGTTGCGGCGCCTTAACAGCTATTTCAAATCATCAGACAACCAGTTGTATTGCAACAGCTCTCAGGGGCCATCCAGCATACTGTATGCTTTGCAGATTCATTCTGGTGCAAGTGTAATTATTTTTGTGATAAATAAAGCAAATTAAACTGATATAATACAACAACTCAAAACCCATTTGCGACACACAAATACCCATTTACAACTCTCCAGCAGCACCTGCTATTCTTAGTTACCGCACAGCCTTTCAGCTCATTTTATCGGCTCTACCACATCGAGTAATGGTCCAGTAGACGCTGACTGCCTTTGAAATGGATGCCACATGTAATGGAGCTTGAATACATGGAGACAAGAAGAGTTATTGCTCGGACAGACGCCATTAGTAGAGAAAAATGGAAGCTGTCTTGTTTGCTACGAACAAGTAAATCATAGTTGCCTTCAGATGCATTAATAGGCGATCAATCAGGTTTTATTTAGCACAGGCTCAGACCTTGGAAAAGCACAGAGATCACATAAGGTGTGACAAATTTTAACTGGGATGGCTTTAAATGGCTGCTTTAGTCGGGAAAAATAGGTAGTTTAAGTCTTTATGAGTACACCCATTAACTGTAACCTTTTTTAGATTTTGCAGAACAATACAACTGCATCTGCTGAGTCTTGCTCAAAGGTACTCTGACAGCCAGTGATAGATGGACTCACTGATTCATAGCCACATCAACACTCTCGAGCATGGCTGGGAATTCAAACCAAGCTTTTCTCTGCACAGCCTTTAAGCTACCGATGCCCACACAGACATTACATAACCAGTCATACATGCAGTATGTCATACATAATCCCTGGAATAACTGCGGCCTCTGAGCCTATCAGTGCACTGTCAGTGCAGCTTTTTCTCTTCCCTGTGTCCTCATTTCTCTTCCTCTAAGTCTAAGTTCTGTTTAGGGGCTGGTGTTGTTTTGATGCCGCTAATCAGCCTGAGTCATCACATTGGCTCATTGGCTATAATTATATCATTAGAGGGAGCTTGGGGCTGTCCTGCGGGAACACCCTGAGGTCGAATGCAGGGAAGGCAGAGCAAGAGAGAAAGACAGAGATAAGGATATAAAAAAAGAAAGACACGAGGAGGAAGAAGATAAAGGAGGTTATAGAGGGGAGACTGTGTGATGCAGTGATCCCTCTTTTTCTCTCCCACTACAGGCTTATTAACAGAAACTCAGAGCATTGGCATATACTGAGCACTAATGTGATACTTCTGCTCTTTTAACTCTCTTATGATAAAAAAAAGCTTTAGTGAGTGATAGACAGGAAAATGTTTCAGGGATAACCTCTGAGGAATTTTTTGGGTTAATTTTAAGTATAATTTTCATTCAAAAGATCTGACAGGGTATAAGAGTTCCAAAAAGTGGGAGGAGTTACTCACATTTGTTTTCAAGGAGCGCAGTTACTAACAAGGCTTGGCTAATAGTGTGGAGTGATGCTTATTAAGCTTCCCTTGCCTTCTCTTTCAAACATTAGGAAAAGACCCAACCCATGGATTCAAACAGGTATGACAATGTACAATGTTGCTGACAACTCAGAAAACATCCACTTATACAGAAGATAAATGGCTGAAAAAGCATGTTTCTAGATGCCATTCATCATCATCATCATCATCACCTTAATTGGCAGACTCAGAGAGTCCATTTAAAATAAACAAACCAGCATACAGTGATTAAAAGGACAGAGAAAGAGAGAGAGAGAGAGGGAGAGAGAGGGAGGGAGAGAGAGAGAGAGAGAGAGAGAGAGACTATTTGGACAGACACATCAAACTTAGAGAAGACAACTGTACCAATGAGCATATAACATACAACATTGTCTGTACATGTCATCATCATTATATATTTGATCGGTAATAATGTAACCTAAATACTTTATTTGGGTGCTGACACTCAGCACCTGTCCTGACAGATACAAATCAGAGAAGTTTAGGTCCTTGTCCCCTCTTGTTCTGCAGATCAGAACAGTGCTCTTTGAGGGATTGTATTGCACATCATGGGCTCTAATTTTGTGGCACAGCGCAGGGGGCGCAATCCTGCGCAGTGTTAATTTCGTGCTGCGCACCACCGTGTGCTGCCAATTTGACAATTTGGTAGACCGTCTGCGCAGAGATGGGTTTGACTGTGCGCCAGGGGGAGTTGACGGCGCACCAGGGAGAGGTGTCGGCATATTAATGTTGGCGCAGTGACAATTTTGTGCCGAAAAAGTGCGCTGAATGCTCGCCAGCTCCAACCTGGTCTATCCTCGGCGCAAAGTGGAACGCACCCTCCGCAGTTGTAATTTGGTGACAGGCGCACAAGTGCGCACATGTCATCAAAGCCTCAGAGGCTCGTGTCCTTCGATGTGCCCCGCTGTCCATTCTCCTGCTGCACGGACAGCGGCTCTGACCGTCTCTGCTACCAGCACTGTTTCCACGGTGCGGGGGATCACTCAGACCAATCAGACGCTGCGCCCCGGCTGCAGGGCATTTAGAGGCGAGGAGAGGCACTTATTTGATTGGTGAAGACAGCGCTCAGCTGTGTTAAACCCACTCACGGCTTTTCTCCTCCCTCTCTGCCATTTGGGCGGAGGGAGGCATGGACGCGCAGGTGCGCCTGCGCTTGCGCCTGGTCTACGAAATTAGAGCCCCAAATGTTAAGCCATACTCAGAACAAATTTTCAGCAACTGCTGGAACCCGGCACTGCTGGGGTGAAAAAAGGGCCAAATCATCAGCATACATAAGGTGATTTGATATACAATTACCAATTGCACAGCCAGTTTTGCAGCCATTTAGTTTTTTAATAGATCATCCATGTATACATAGAAGAGAGCAGGAGAAAGTAGCCCACCCTGCCACACACCATTGCTTACTCTAAAGGGGGAGGACACTTTATCACCCCACTTAACTTGCATACTCTGGTTGGCATACCAGTATGCCAGAATCCTTACTATATAATGAGGGACCCGCTTTTCACTTAACTTCCGAAACAACTTTTGATGATTAACACGATCAAAGGCCTTAGAGGCATCAACAAATCCTATCAGGACAGAGGAGTTTTTCTTTTTATATATACCTCAACAGCTTCTTTCAAGGCATAGATACAAAAATCAGTACCATGCTTAGACTTAAAGCCAAATTGGTTATCTGTGGTACCAATATATTTAGATACCCGCTCTAAAAGAATACTCTCCAGGACCTTTGACACCACACTGGCTAAAGCAATAGGACAATAGTTGTCTAGGCACCCAACCTTGCCAGCTTTGTTCTTAATCACAGGCACCAAAGTGACAGACAACATGGAGTCAGGCAGCAGGCCAGTATTGTTTTTGTTCTTCTTATTTCAATCAGAAACACTTTCTTGGAAATAATTAATCATTTGCATTGCAGAAGTAAAACTTGGCTGTGTGGCTCTGTTCTGGGAGCTCCCTGCCTTTCCACGTGTCCACATATAATTTAAAAGTCTGAGGTGGGGAGAGAACACCTCTACTCTAATTCAAAATTATATGGAAGGAATGAGTTTGTTTGGCTGCTACAGCATGTAGAGTTAGCAGTCATCCTGGCTGACATAACAATATGATAGTATAACCTGTTTTTTTTTTCTCGCTAACATAGAGGTAAGTTAGTATGCAAGCTAACTACAATTCTAGCCCATTTGAGCTTCTCACCCTGAGCATGGGCTGCTGTATAAAACGAGTGAATGTTGTGTCGTAGTTTCAGCCTGACAGTGATTAAGAAACAGTACTCTGTGTGGATTAGTCATGGATGACACTCAATTTGTCAGATAACAGAAGTGAAGCTGATAATGATTTATGTAACCAGAGGAGACTGTCCTTCTAAGAAAAAAAGTGCAGCATGAGAAATGTGACAAATAAGCAAAAGCTGTAGATCAACCCCTGATTGATCCAAATGTTATGAAGTTTAATTCTAAAAGTGTTTTTTGGTTGATTGAGATGGAGGAACAGTTTGACACCTGACACTGTGGGGATGGGGGAAAGAATCTAACAGAGAAAAAGCCTTGCTCTGGATAACTCTGTCTTACTATAAGTCACACATGAAATGGTCATGTCAAGTCCGCACAGATGAGCTAACACAAAGGTTTACCACACTTGTGCAAAAGTTCAGTCCACTTATTAAATTCAGCCATGTTTTATATGCATGCAGTATGCTTGGTGTAAGGCCACTCATAAATATATCGCCAAGGTCAAGAAGTACTTCAACCTCCCTCCTACCCTCCCATGTCCTTGTTCGGACACGCCTTCCTGTATGCACAAACACACTCTCTCTTAATGTGAATAAATCATGCAGCTGGAGAGAGTGAAGGCATGACCATGTTCCATCTGTGGGGCTGTGAGGTCACATCACCTATTTACACCCTCTTCAAACACCAAGTTCTGCCCGGCAGAGTACTGCTTCTCTTTTATTTACAGCAACATTATAGAGAAATATGAGTAATATTTTACACTAAATGTGGAATCACATGGTTGTAGTGTTGCTGTAACTTCTGTGAATAGAGGAATGAGTTTTCAGCAGCAATGCTTGCATAGAGGTGGGTGAACAGGAAAGAGTGAAATCAATAAGTGTTTGTATTCTCTGACACAATACAGGTTAAAGGATTCAGCTTTTATTGCTTAAGACGCCTTTTGTTTAATAGTATACACAAGAAAATGAGAATAGTGTTGACTGGAGAGCTGGAACAACACATGGAATGTCACACATGTCGATATTTACAACCCATTTATAACTGATAAAAGAAAACACAGATCCGGAGCTACATGAATTCTTGTATTAATCTGTCTGAAGGAGACACATTTAATGGACAAGTTTAGTGGAAGGGAAGGAGACTCACACAGGTTGTTGGTGTAACTAAAGTTTATTTGTGGACATTGCCTACTGAAGATTAGCACTGCTCAGCCAAGAAACAAGCCTAAGGCTAGAGGCTAAGGCAACATAGAAGATTGAATTTGGGTCTCATGTAACAAACTTGTATAAGTGTCCATGTGCAACAGGTGAAACATTGTGCTATTGATTGATACACGAATCAATTGCAAGACTTAAATGTCTCAATAACTAAACTTGTAGGGATTTGTAGTATTTGCCTTTCTTGTCTGGGTTTGTGTTGTCGGTCTGTTTTCCCCTGTCCTTGTCAGTGTGGGCTGGACGCCTCCTTCAATCACCTCACCTGTACCATCTATACACCTGTCAGTCATCAGCTCTTCAGCCACCCCTGTCCTCTGCAGCATGAAAACCCAGTCTGTCAGTTGGGTATTTTCAAAAACAATAACTCCCCCATATTTTTTAAAAATACTTTCGTCCAGTGGGCAAATCCAAACCTATATTTGGCAGTGTCTTTCAGATGTGAAACCCATGCCAGCTAGTCAGAATGCATCCCTGCCATTCAGCTGTAACGTTTAAGAACCAAAAACTGTTTTCCAGTGTATACACGAAACCATGAAACCGGAGGTTTTGGCTGGAGTTTTTTTTGGAAAACATTGTTTTTAGAGGCATAAAACTGCCGTTTCGTGTGGAAGACAGGTGTAAATGTATAAAATTATATGCAGCTTCTAGATACCTGGCTATGTGTGGACATGGCCTGAATTTTCATTTGTCAGCTACCCTGTTAGTTACATTCTTTAAAGGCTTTCAAGATTTTTTTTTCTTTCTTTTTTTTTTTTTTTTTTACGTCTTGGCTTATTCTTACTTTCCCTGTTTTTCTTCTGTTTGCCACTAGCCCTGCCATTTTCACTGCAACTCTGCCAATGCGCCCAGTCCTCCTGCATTCTTTGTTTTTTTCTCCATCACTGTGCTTTGGATCTCTGGCCTCATGGCTTGTTTTCTTTGTGGACTACTGCACAAACTATTCATTCATACACTTAGTCTAAGTCTGGTGTGATCTGATTGTGGGTCCCACTGTTCCTTAGAGCATAAGCTTAACACAACTATTTCTTTTAAGGAATGATCCAAACCTTGACCACAACTTATTTTAAAACCTAGTCAAGCTACACTGAGTACTTAAACTTTAACTGTCAAAGACAAATCATTAATACACATTGTTAGTTACTCTCTTTAAGTACTAAACTAAGCTGCTGGTTAGTATCAATTGGTGCAATGGCCCATCTTGCCATGGTGTGACTATAAATACTTAAAAAAAACATGGCTTTGTCTCCATGACATCTCACGGCGGATTTTGAAAAGGCTTTTAAAGCCTTTAAACAGTAATGGTTGACACATTGGTATGACTGACTCAATTCAACTGTTGGTCACCCTTAGAAACAGTCAAAGAAATGGAGCTAAGGAGGGTGTTAAGCCTCCTGGCAAATAGCTTCAACAATGCCTGTCAGTGCCTTGACCTGTCAGTCAGTTCAGAAGTGCCTCTGAGGTACAGATTTGTATAGAACTCTTAGCCTTTCAACTATTTTCACCAGCATTATACAAAAAAAGTTCACCCCTTGTACTACATAAGCTAAAACCATGTTCTGAGTAAGGCTGTAAACATGTTTATTCCAGCAGCACAGTTGGGCATTTTAATTTGTGGACCTTCTGGGGATTCCTTTAGCAGCCATCCTCAAGTAGACACTCAAGGAATTAGAGTTTTTTGCACTTTTGCTTTGGCTTCATTTTAAACTCTGGAGGTTGCTGCTTGGATGTGACAAGAACACTGTGGACCTCTGGGTACAAGCTTTGGCATGCTAAGTAGTTGCAGTAACCTTTTTGGCAATGCAATCTTTCCAAGACTCTCCAAAACCAAAGGTGACCTATTCTCTCAGTAGCTAGACTCCACTTATAAATAAGAAATGAAATGTTGTTTTTGATGAGGGTTTGTTTGATAATTTCATTACTTGTTATTCAGGGATGATCATCTGTCTGTTTTTAACCAAAGCACAAATAAATAACACACAGCAAGTTTGCAGCCAAATAAGTAGTAACAGCGCAATAACCAACACTCAGACACAGACAGAGGCAGCGATAAGTGGGGGCAGGCTGGGGTGGCATTTTCACAGTGGGTCTCGCAGTGTGTCTGGCTGAGGGGCTCAGCCTGCATACTGAGTTTCTCATGTTCCAGACAGGCTCTATCATTAATAGATTTACTAGATGATGATTAAAAGATGTCCTTAGATCTTGGTTAGTGATACTGACCCTTAGATTCTGAATTACCACATTGAACCTTACTTTAAGTGCTCTTCAAAATCACCCAGAAAGTCGTTTTTCACAAGTTCTTCATGTTTCATTGGGGCAATGTCAGAACATTTTTTGAACCAACAAATAGTGCCAGGTTTGTGACTCATTCATGGCTTTAATCCAATGTTCTGGACATCATTTGGACATGTCAGATTGCTGGCAGACACTGACACTGTAAAGGTTTATTAAATTGTGTTGTATTTGTACAATTATGAATTCAACTGTGGCCTAGAGTTTGAGGGCAGTGAAATTTAATGTCTAGTGGCAGCATGCTGGAATCAGTTCAAGGTTTGCATAGTGACACAATTTGCATTAATGATGATAAAGGTCAATTCTGGCTTACTGCTTTGCAAACAAACCATCACAGTAGAACAACATATTGATATTAATAGTTCATAACAGCAAAGCATCTGTATCTCAGATCAATAAAATTTCAAACTATGGTGTTCATCATCATCAGGAAACACAGCTCCCTGCAGCTAATAACGTATAATATAAAATGACAGAAATACATTTGAAGGACATCAGGTTACCAGAGCTCAAGGGCTCTCAATTACTGCAATTCACCAGTCATTCAGCAGCTATCTTAGAGTATACTGTCATATAAATGATTCATATAATTCTTTGATACAGGAGGCTTTTTCTTGAAAAATCCACAATTCATACTCTGTGTCTGATGCCTGTGGTTACAGCACAATTACTAAAAATGACAATAAAACTGCTTGGCTAGTCAGCTTTTGATTGCAAAGTTCCAACCAGCTGTGAATCATACAACTTCCAAGAAGTTGTATTGATGACAGGAAAAGAAAACTATTACTAATGGATATACATGCAGAACCTTTTAAGATGTCTTTTTCAGGCCAGAGACTTGCTGTTAAAGTTTTTTTTCTTTTTTTTTTTTTTCCAGCAAAAGCCTTACATTGCAATGACATCAGTGCTCACTACTCATGTACTTAGAAAAGTTCTCAATACTACCATGTTAACTGTTTGAGCATTTGCAAGATTTAGTCAACATAATGTAGGGTTAAAATCAAGTTTACGCACCTTTCCAGAAGGTTTAGTGACAAGACTAGTCAGTTGACCAGCCTTAGCAGACAGGTCCTTTTACTGTTAGCAGCAGGCTGACAGTCTTAATAATAGAGGGTTAATGGTGAATGGTATATGAGATAACCGCTCTTCAAGTCCATTTATACTCCCTTTGCGTACAAAAATGTATACATCCTTTTCAAATGATGTTAATGTCACTGCACACATAATTCCATGTGTCACTTATGTTGGCATTGCTGTTAACCCAGCTCACAGTCAAAAGTGTAAAATAAAAACAAACTCAAAAACAAACATGGCAACTTTGGAGGAGGTATTGCTAAAAACTACTACAGGCAGCACTGTTGGGGGCGGTGGTTGGTGAGGCTTTTAAATACATCAGAAAAAGTTCTGCCATTGTTATTTCTTCTTTGTGTATCAGTAAAGCTACGTATCAGGTAGGGACAGCAACAATGTCTCATGATTTCTGGTTGTACTGCTCTGTTTGGCCTGTATCCATAAGCTTTGTGGGAAAGTGCAGAAATATGGATGAAACGACTGCAGAGCATAGACGAAGGGCTCCCTCAATATCCGTGTTTACTGTGAGCATAGATGCGCCTTAATAGTCTCAGCTATTTCAGTGTTTTTCATTTGTCAGAGTTTAAGTGACTTCCTCAAGCCAATCAGAACCCCAGTTTTCTTTATGACTATAGCTTAGTCTCAGGTAATTAATATATAATCATGACTGTCTTGTGCTTAATGGTATTTTATTGATTTTCATGGTATTTATTGATAAATATCATTCTTCACAATGCCGATGAATCCATCCATCAGCTATCCTTAGAAGGCAATAAGGCTGGATTTGACTGTCATGGGCATGTTTCTCTATTTAAATAAAAGACTTGTAACAACTCCGGGAAACATGATAGGTCTGGACTGGTAAAAAGTCTCTCTGTACTAAGAATGCACCTCCCGCTGTGGCGTCTGGTTCTCTGCTCTTTACATCATGTCCCCTGGTCTGTTTCAGGAGCAGCTAAGATTGACAGGAATGGCTGAATGAGAAAAAATGACAAAACAAGCTCAAACAGATCAGAGGACACAAGCAGAGAGGGATTCTCAGCAGCTGTCTCGCAGCCCTGAGCATTAGACTCTTCATGTGCTGTGCAGACTCCTTTTTGAGGATAAAAACCTGTATTTATGCAGGTCAGCTATGCTAGAGCAAGCATGCTCTCTTGGCTGGTCATGGTCCTTTTCCCTCTATTACCTACATACCTTTATTTGCCCATTTACATGCTGAATATATTGAGGTGACAAGGGGCTACTGTTCCAAGTGTAGTTTTCTTCCTCTCTGTTGTTTAATCTCTCTTGGTCCATTCGCTGAAGAAGTTACACAAACCCGTATTTCTTTCTTATACCTTTAACACACTGTATGTTGTT
Organism: Halichoeres trimaculatus; assembly: GCF_033239565.1. Taxonomy (NCBI): domain Eukaryota; kingdom Metazoa; phylum Chordata; class Actinopteri; order Labriformes; family Labridae; genus Halichoeres; species Halichoeres trimaculatus. The sequence continues at coordinate 16,389,866 of NW_027437186.1, read as the reverse complement.
ACTGGACAGTCACAGTGCTGCTCTCTGGCTTCTCAATTAGCAATTGATATATTAGTAAATAAATAATAATAATTATAAAAAAAAAAAAAAAAAAAAAAAACTGAAAAAAGAAAGAAAGAAAAGGAATCCATAACCCTGTGCTCATCTATCTCCTCCACCTTCCAGGGATATAACTGGTTTATGTGCAATGGTTATACTTCAGACCTTAACTCTTAAAATCTCTTCCATGTGCCTGACCATCAACACAGAGATTGAATATAGTGTTTACAAAGATATAGCTATACAGATATTTGCATAAACCAAAAGTGCACACTTTGACAAGTATACAAGAAAGACGTAACTCCCTCAAAGACATTTTTATACATTAGCCCATCTAACTATGACTTTATTTTAAGGGGGAGATCTCTCTGTGAAAATTAATGAAAATTAACATGCTGAACATTACGAGCATTAGCTTCCTTAAATTTTGTATTACAAATGCACAAGGAAGATCCTACTACTCTAAATCTGCCCATGTTTTCTGCAAGGATAGTTAAAGGTAGTGTCTGCTGTTTTTTTCGTTACTTGTTAATAAACACAACTTAAACTGGGCTCCTCCTTCTTGGCTCAGTGCAAGCGGAAGCACACACCCAGAGCCTCTGACCGTGACTGTGTGAACACACTCACTACCCCAGCTATCACCTGTAGCATTACTTTTCTGAGATTTCTTCTTCAAAGCTCCTCAACTTTGGAACGAACTGCCAGAGGAGATAAGGCGTGCAGAGTCTGTCCCTCCTTTTAAGTCACTTTTAAAAAGTCACTTTTACAAATTGGCTTTTATGTGATGCTGTCTTTTGCCTTTCATTTTTATCTTTATCTTATTTTGGCTTTACTGTCTTTTATGCTTAACTCCCACCACTTTTAAATCCACCCATCCATCCATTTTCTATACTGCATATACTGTTCAGGGTCGCGGGTGGCTGGAGTCTATCCCAACTGTCATTGGGCGAGAGGCAGGGAACATTCTGGACTGGTCGCCAGCCAGTCACAGGGCTAACACAGAGACAGACAACCGTTCACTCAACCCACGCATGCCCGGGGAGAACATACAAACTCCACACAGAAAGGCCCACTGGCTGAGGTGGGGATTTGAACTGGTGACCTTGAGGCTGCAGCGCTAACCGTTGCGCCACCTTGCAGCCCCCCCCCTTTTACGTCCATCTTATTTTATTAACTTCTTCCGTTATGTCAACATATTAATGTAGTAAATTACTTTTATTTAGAGCTTATATTATCTATGACTCACCTTTGTGTCACTTTAAATCCTTTCCCTTTTTGCCCTTTTAATTGTTTTATCTTTCTCTGGTGTGTTATTCTAATGTATCTTTGCTTTAATATTATCATTATTTTATCATCATTATAATTTCATCTTTTCTTCTTTGCTGTCCTGTTCTTTTGTTTTTAACTGCCCTTTATTACCTTCTTTTTCTTACTGAGTGTATGTTTTTAGTTGTTATTTCAGTCCTTATAGTCTCACTTTATGTTACATGGTTCTTGTATTGTCTGGGTTCCTCTGACATTTTCTCTTGCTAGGGTCTTTATGCCTTTTGTCCTGTGCTTTGTTGTCTGCATGTTCCTTTGTTTTCAAAAATCGTTGTAAACTTCTGTTTTTGAAGGTGCTTTACAAAAAAGCTGTACCGTCTTTATTAAAAAGCTTAATCTGTTTGGTGTTTTGTTTCACTTTGGCTGTGTTTTTCTTGCTCTGTGCTATATCCACTATTGTAGCTGCTGAGGATAGCTTCTTCCAATCGCTAATCAACACACTAAGTCATGTGCGCACTGGGGACACTGTGATTGGCTGAGGTAACCATGCTTACTTTCTGCCCAGAAACATCCTGAGACGATCAAAACATCAACAAACAGTTGGAGGAGAGGGTTGGAGGCAAACACAGACGCTGACACATGTGTACAGAGGTCCAGAAGTGCAGATCGAGCATGATTATTCCTGTAAAAGTTGACATTTTATTTTTTAGCTCCAGTTAATGACTGTTGTCATAAACTGGAGCTACAGCCACAGCTAGTGGCAGGTGGCTGCATTACAGCATTTCAGGCCCAAAATAATCCATGATATCATTTTTTTTTAATCCTGGTGCCTACTAATAAACTTTCTTCCAAGATCTCAGACGCCTTCACTCAACCTTGTAAGTTTCCTCTGAATGTCTCTCCAAGAAGGATATACCCTGACAGCAGATAAGATTAGATACCTTTCATGTCATTGTAAATATATTCCAGGAAAGGTAAAACCAGACTAATTGATGGCCCAAAGGAAAACATTTCCTGTGGTTTAATATAATAGAAGTTAGAGTAAGAAGCCTGTTTTCAGAAGTCAGACATGGAGAATAAAGATATTTCTTCAAGGAAAAGACATAAAAGAGGAAAAGGATGTCAGGAAAACTTTAAGTACAAATTCCTGGACACTCCATGTAAGTAGAAAAATGAGTATTTAAACCTCACAACTCTGATTTCAAGGTTAGAAAAGCTAAACTAGTAAGATGAGACAGTATTAGCCTTAGTTACTGTGTGCACTGAGGTAACATTTGCACCAAACATCTCTCAACACTTCACAACTGAAGCTTCAAAAAGAAAGTCTCAAATACCAACATGCAAAGTTGCCTTTTCAAGCCCCAAAGTGCATTCCATATTGGTGTCACTCGTCCCTACACATCAAGTTATTACTCCCACTGTGAAAGCTGAACAGCGCTGTCGTCAATTTATGTTGGATTGTGCTTAATAAATAATGTAAGTTGACTTTTGTGACGCAGAAAACTCAAAAATGAGGACAAATCTCCAGTGATAAAAACCTGCTGTCACTGCTGTTACAGATGCCCCAAAATATTTTCATTAAGTGCTACTGGATGAGAAATCATGAAGTTTGTGACTCTTGTATAATGAAAAATTGTTACAAAGAACTGTTTAACTTCAGTTTTATTACCAATGATGGTTTACAGCACTTGTAGATGTGCTCAAACACACTCCCCTGGTAAATCTGTTTTTCTTTGTCTGTGTGCACCTGTTAGTGAATACAGCATTGCAAGGTTTTGACAGCAACAGTGGCAGTTTATTGAAAGAACAAAGCCTCTTTTCAATAAATCTCAAGTTCATTCCCAGGGAATCTCAGAAAAACAAAAAGACAGAAATTGTTGAGCACTTTGATTGAAAAGTCACCGCGGAAGGACACAAGAGTGATGTCTGCTGTGTCTCTTGTCCGTCTCATGTTTCTCATTCCCCTTTTTTTTGTCACTGAGCAGCACAGACTATATATTTTGCAGTCAGGAAACATCTGATTCACTAAGTTGTCAAAGTCAAGGACTGTGAGCACTTTTTCTGCCCAGCTTTACATGGAGAAGTCAAATGAATGGCATAAGTGTCTCCATCTCCTGTCACTGCTAAGAAACATGTTAACACAGTCATGTCCACCTATTTGCTCTACTTGCTTCCTTGGGGCTCAAACACCCTAAAACCTTCTTGAAGAAAATTGAAAATCAACATGACTTAAAGTCTACCCACACCCACAAAATAGCTGCCTGTAACACTTTGCTCCAACAATCGATTTACAACCCGCCGGTACATCTTCCAGTCATAGCTCAGTGATCTCTGACGGAATGGAAATATTGATGCACATGAGTGACTGACTTCATACAGAGGGAAAGTCTTACACAGCATTTAAAAAGAAAAGAAAAGAAAAGAAACAAAAAAGTCTTGTCTAAGATATCATAACAGGAATCCAACCACTGCATATTTATATGTTGCAGAAATCAATTCATCTATCTGTGAAATGCACAAAACAATCCATCTTACAACAAGTACCAGATTGTCATGAGAGCTTAATGAGACTTGCTGTCCATTGCTTCCAGAGGGCCAGCCAATCAGAGGGAAGGGTGGGAGTGGAAGGGGTAGCCGTGACGAGACAGCAGCTAAAACACAGCAGTTCAGAGGTTGAAATAAGGGTTTTCAGAAAAAAAAAAAGAAGGAATTTTTACGAGTTATAAATTACGTGAAGCTGCTATAGTGGTACCAGGGGGACAATATGATGCCTTCAAAAACTAGTCAATTTTTGAGAGACTGTATTGATTATTTCTGCACCTCACATCAGCACGCAAACAATGTTTAAACTGTCATAACAGCATGTGAGCATCAGAAACTGCATCACAGGATGTAGCAAGAAGTCCTCGCTGTCCCCACTGCAGCGGTCAAACAAAGCTCTGTTATGCCATCAGACCAGCTGGAAAGCTGGTTTGGTCCCCCCCTGTTTACTGCTTAGATACAGAAGCCAGTGTTGACACAAGTCAAGTCCCAGCTCTACAGTTGTGGACATAGTGGTTATTCGGGGTGTAACAGTACACAAAAATCACGGTTCGGTACGTACCTTGGTTTTAGGGTCACGGTTCGGTACATTTTCGGTACAGTATGGAACAACGCAAAACCATTTGCTTGCTTAGCATGTTTATTAAACCAAAAACTTGCCATTATACAGCGAGGGGGGAGGCTCTTCAAGCTCCGGTTGGTCGTTAGCAGCAGCCATGATGCACAATTCAGACACAAGCTCCTGTGGCTACAGAAGCTCTTTGATATTCATCTTCTGATTGGCTCACCGTGAGACGTCACGTCCACATGATATGCAAATGATCGCAAAGCATGAATCACAGACCGCTTTCCTCATGAATATTAAAACGCCTTCCCTGCTCAGCCAATCATAGACGAGTACTCACATGAATATTAAAGAGCCATGTGCAGCGGCTTACGTATACTGTACTCGTTCGAAAACAGCACTGTACCGAACCGGACGGCCTTACGGAGCGGTTCGGCACGGATACATGTACCGTTACACCCCTAGTGGTTATTGATGCAACACTAGCTCCACTTTTTTACACTGGCTAACAGACTGTTGAGCGAAAAAGGAAAAAGAAAACCATTTCCTTGGACCTGGAAACCAAACTTATAGATCATAGCTGCTGTGGTTAAAAGCACATAGTCCCTAAAGTTGTACCTAATTCCAGGGAAAAGTTCCTGCAATTAAAAAAATATCTAATATGAGCATGAGAAGAGTATTTTCAACAAGTAATATGACAAACTTAAGAAAAGCAGTGTTATTGATCTCAATGAAGGCCGGCATATCTGCTCTTACACACTTAAGACTCACTTTGAATGCACTTTCTCAATTTTAGTAAAAATTCAATGATTAAATCTTCTGTCTGGTATGTAAGCCCTACATTTTCTGTGAAGAAAGCTTTCAAAGCCACAGGCATTGACAAACCAGGGTTGAGTGTGGGAGGTGCTTATCTATCTGAGCACTTCTTAGCACAATGCCGGGGAAGACATTGGCAGGACGAGAGACGTTAGCAAGGCGAAGAAAAAAAAAGTGGCAGCCTGAGCAGTGTTGCAGAGGCATAAAACCTCTCACTGAATATAAATGGGAAAACCTGCAAGATAGCTCTGTGGAATAGATCATCTGTCACTGCCAAGTTTGCACAGTCTCAGCAAGTTCCCTAAAAAAATAAAAAAGCTTTTGTTCGTTTGACTGCGAATCCAGAAGTCGTGCAGCAGGAAAAAAGAAGCAAGACACCGCTTGTGCTTCTGAAATTTGACTTGTTTTCAGAATCTAGAAGCAGCCATGTCATACCCAGAGGACGCCAATTTCTCAAGTGATCCATCGCTTTTCAATCTGTCTGTGTGGAAAAGGCGTAAATTAAACCGACCTGAGAGAGCATGGAGGGGTTCTAGTTAACAACAAGCATGCATGCAGTTAACTAAAGCTCGTCAGCTGTGATACCTGACACAGAGCCTGTAAGACAAGCCAAGAACAGGAGAGAGGGAGAGAAAGGAGGCCTGGCAGTGACGAGGCGGAGCCACTGGCACCCACCCTGCACAGCCTTGCAGGCAAACACACAAACACCCGTCGCATAGTCATTGGAAGAATCTCATCTAACTCACACCAGGAAAAGCTACGGACGTCACTAACACACTCTTGAACATGTGCCACGCAAGTGCACACGAACACACACGCGTACTAATGAGGGGTGCATTTGTTAACAGAGCCAACATCATAAAAACTCCCTCACTGTACCCTTGCTTGCCTCTCTGTTCTCACTGTTTCCAAGGCGACTGCAGCACATTGGTATTCTGAAGGGACACTTCATAAGCAATTGTGAGAGCAAAAGAGAGTATGAAAAAGAGACGGAGCATAAAGACAGGGATGGTGTATAAAGTAAATACATATGTGTAGAGGGAGCAGAGAGTGATAAAGACAATATTTCAGAGTATCATACAAAGAAAGGTTGATGGGTGTGGATATAAGAATGCACAAGCATATTGACACCATTCATCTTTTTGCTTATGTGGCTGCTGATATAATGATGCCATATGCGATCAAGCACATCCATGTGTGCTATTCTCAAAGCGTCATAGATGATGCATGTACTGTTCATAAGTAATCACATGACACGATGTAGATCTAATATGAAAGCTTGTGATGTTTACAGTTGTGATCAGTGCAGATGCAAGAGAAGAAAAATTGTCCTTACCCATAAACTCGATGCCCAAGTGATCTGTTGATCCAGACAGCAGGAAGTGGAGAGACAGAGAGGGAAGGGGAGAGAGGAAGGAAAATGGAGTTATTATTAAGAACAGTGTACGTTAGCATTGTGTCACAGCGAATAGCCAGATCGTAACTGACTTGTTTTTTTCACAGAGGCTGCTGTATTGAGAGTTTATCTGCTGTCACATGGAATCAGAACACATGCTTGTAATGATACAAGAGAGACACACACATGGACACACACTTTGTTCTGCTTGATTAGTGAGGACCCTCTGTGCTGCTGGTGATGCATCCCCTGACTTTAAAACAAACTTTGACCTAGTTTTAACCTCAAAGGTCCTGAAAGCACAGGTTTAGCCAGCTTGTCCCACAGATTTGAAATTGAATCTGTGCAAGATTATCAAACTGCCATTGCGTAAACAGGAAAAGGACCATGCAGTAACACGTGTCACTAGTTTAGGGATCCTTTGTTCATTATAGCTGGCTGAACATGTCCAAAAAGCTTTTCTATTCTTTTTTTTGAAATCATTATTCATTAAAAAGATATAATTCATTTTTGGTACCTTGAACAAATACAACACTTAAAGTAAGGCTGAGTTGTTACAAACTTCACACTTTTCCATTTTTAGTTTCACGGTACATGAAGGTAGGCATTGAAGTTGGTGCCTCTTCTCATTTAAACTTGGTGTCGTCATTATCCAACACGCAATTCAACCATGGGCAGCTGGTTGAGAAATTAGAGGAGGGTTGTTGTGCTTTAATTTTTTTTTGGATTTTCTACTGTCTTTCTGGTACCCCCTTAGTCGCTTTAAATGATTTACCCTTTCTGTAACTACACCCCCCCCCCCCCCCCCCCCCCCCCCAAAAAAAAAAAAAAAAAAAAAAAAAAAAAAAAAAAAAAAACAACGAAAAAAACCCCAAAACCCTACGGTGCATTTCATTTGTACTCAGAACTGGAAAGTCAGGAGTAGGAATGACATCATCCCCGAGTTATAGCTTTCCTTTGCCAAGCCGGAAAACTTGCCATAACAGCAGTATTTCTGTATACAAAGAATAAATGATACTATGGATTTGGCTAAATTATTGTGACAAACACTAGAACACTAAACAGAATATAACTGAAGTGTAATTACTGTTCACCTCTGAAGTCGGACTTTCCTACTGGAAACTTTGGAGTGGGGTGGATGCTCTCCCTTCCCAGTTAGAAATTTCAACCTCAGGGGGTGTTCCAGTTGGATGTTCCCACTCGGAACTTGGAAATTCCAACTTCCGTGTGATAATCGTCGCCTGGGCCCTCGCGTCCAAGACAAATTTCTCCCATAGGAGACAATAAAGATCTCATCATCATCTTAATGGAATGCACCGTTATCTCAGCCTTTGGCGCCCCTCTTCACAAACCCCCTTCTGTCTGATTGGCCAGCCCTTTTAAGGCCTGTCAGAATGCAGAGCTAAAGGCAGCACCTCCAACATGTCATGAACCAGTTCAGAGATCCTCATGTCATGACATCATCATATCAGTAAGTTTCGTGAGGACCTCATGCTATCTCTAGAATGGACTTTTTTGAGGAGTTTAGTGACAGATTCAGGGATTTTCACAACATATGAATATTCAGCAGTCTGAGTGTTATTTTATATCCATGTTTGAATATGAGGAAGAAACATACCCTCTCTTTGAGTACATATGCAACTCAGGAGGCGTCATGGCGATTGCCATGTTGGAAATGCTTTTTATCAGTCAAGGAACAGGCTAAGTGATGGAGCTGAGGCATGTCTTACACCTCCTGACCAAAAAGTATGGTGTGACCACCTGTTACCAGCACTCCCCCTCATTATGAATATTTTTGCATACATCACAGCCATATTACAGTCCAAGCTAACAGTTTGTACTCTTGATGGTTACATAGATACTTTTACTATGTACTGTTGTATCATAATAAGATCAGTTTACAAAAAACAGAGCGACACAAGTCATGGTTCACTCACAATGAGCAGGAAAGACACACATGCTGTGACTTTCTTCCTCTTTTTTTTTTATTCCACACCATTTCCTCTTTCAAAACATGTCGACTTCACTAGTCATGATACAACTTGACGGCTTGGTCAGAGGTGCAGGTGTGTTATGACTGCTTCACTGGGGGGTGAGGAGTAGAGGTAAATGTACACACTCAAATTACACACAGGCCTGCAGTAACACTCCAAGGATAAATGTAAGATGAGTATTGTTGTAACATTACACTGTATTTATGCAGATTAGACCAATGTTTTTCAAAGCGGTGATTTGAATGCAGAAATGAATGGCTCTCTCCAAAAACTGTATTTTTTCAATTCTCATCGATGATTTTTTCCCCTCATCTTTTTACAGTGGTTACACACTATTTTTGATTCAGTGCTTTTAAAATTAAAAGTGTTCTTTCATATTTCTTCAGCCCTGTTAGACTCTAGATTGAAACAAATCAAGAGTAAAATAAGCATATATTTGAATAGCTTCAGCCACTGCTTCAGTTGCTTTCTGACTACATGACTGGAAATATCTCAGTGACTAAAAGAAAATCTAAAGAAAGTGCTGAAGTGATGTCTGTGGTGTCACCGCTGGCTTTTACCACACTGGCAGTGACTTTATCTCCTGAGTGGCCTTGCCCTGCATCTCAGAGTGGGTGAGCTGGTCGTTTCTGATGCCAGAAGCTCTGTCCAATCTGCCCCCCAATCTTTTTTTGCAGAGAATGTTAGCAAGGATGTAAGCGGATCATTTTTCACTTTACCAATGACCTGGAGACCTTTCTCCTGCGCCTTCTTGATTTCTCTTTTCAAAAATGCCTGCGATGCAGGACAGGAGGAGATGAACAAGATAAATGCTGCACTTACATGAAAGCTTTTGGAAACATCTAGTTTCAGGTGTTGACAGCTATTTGTCGCCTTAACAGTTAAAGAAAAAAAAAAAAACACCCTCACGAAAAATCAAGACATCTGTAAAATGGTAACATTGGGTTGCAGATGAACAGAAAATCAGAGTATGAAAGACTTTTCAGTTTTACTATGCACCCTATATATATATATATATATATATATATATATATATATATATATATATATATATATATATATATATATATATATATATATATACACACACACACACTTTGGCAGGACTTTCCTTACTTCCTTCTTCCAACTTTAACCTTGTGTTTGTTCCCCCAACAAAACAAGAAGCTTTTATCTCTATCTGCCATTTGGCGCTCAACTAACTTCACATTTTTTATCTTTGGTGACCATGTTGACCTCTGCAAAGCCTAAAGAAAGTGACAGTGTGATCTATCCTCTGAAATTCTGCAGTTCTTGCAGCCCTTTGGGTAGAGCTATAAGTGCTGCCACTGCCAGGGTTAGAAACTCAATTTCCCATGGAGCTCAATGAGTAGAGTCTAGCACTAAAGCTGCCAAGGTTAGGGATTTCATTTTCTGTGTAGCTTGGCGGGTACAGCATATATCAGCACCAGCACTGTCAGGATATGAGCTTCAGTTCCCACTGGGGCCACTCGTACTCAAGATGTATGCACAGCTGCTACTGTAAACTACTTTAGGAGAAAGGGCCCACCAAGTATTGTATGTTAAATGTGTTCTGTTGGAGCTGATGGCCTTTGACTCATTATGTTGGCTGCCAGGTGCCCAAGAGATGTGTCAAAAGCAGGCTGGAAACTTCCCAAAAATCTCAAAATATTTTTCTGTACCAAAATTCCTGACATAGAAATAGTGGAAAAGGGACTGTAAGAATTTGGGATGAAAGATGGGCATTTCAATGGTCCTCCGATAAACTCTTACCAACTTTAAATCTACCATGTGAATATTTCCTCTAAGATACAAGGTCAGCTGAAGAAAGGATTAAATGGTCTCTTGGTATAGCTGGGTTAATGAAGAGTCTATGATGATGAGATACAAAGTCTGCACAAAGACAATAGAGTTCAGAAGGTGAGGGTAAAAAAATCCCTGTTATAAGCTTTTAAATCTGAATCTATGTTTTTCTACAAAGCAATTTCCAGCTGAAATATTAACAGAGCTTGAACCCTATCCTTAACTAGATGTGACATTTAAACTAGTTTTGTTTGAACCCACAGCTGGTGCTTTTTCAACTGGTAATTACTTTTTGATTGTTATTTTTAAAATGCTATCTTGCAAGCAGACAGTAGAAATGTATTCTTCAACATCGAAACTTGGGATAAAGCACATCAAGTTATTACTGATACATAATGTATTTAAAACATGCCATTTAACTATAAATTAATAATTATGAAAGTGTTATTTACTTTTATTTCCATTAGAATAAAAATGCTCTCTGCTTGACTTGATTTTTGAATACACTCTGGATAATGTTGCACAACTGTTTAATTAAACCAAACCCAAGGGTTTGCTGGACTTTAACTTACCTTTTAAGATTACCCTCTATAATGGCTGACAGTGCTGTTAAAATGGCGTCATAATGACTAGAATTTATTCCAGTCCAGTGCTGTTAAACCCTCTGAATCTGTTTCTCTGCTGTTAATGTACATTGAACCTGACATCAGTGGAGTCTGAGGCCCATTTAAATAATGTCCTTGAAATTAGCGATCATCTATTCGCATAAACCACACACCATACTGGAACCTAGATGAAAACACTGAACAAATCAATGTGCCATTTTATATGAAAGTAGATACTCCCTGCAGTGTGTGTGGGTGTATGTATGTGTGTGTATTTGAGTGTGGCTGTTGGTCTATAGCCTGAGGCAGAGGCAGGTGTGGGTGGCAGGGAGTCTGTAGCATGTCGCCCTACTTCCCTTCCCTGTGGATGCACACATGGTGATGAAGAGTGACTGGATTTGTGTGTGTGTGTGTGTGTGTGTGTGTGTGTGTGTGTGTGTGTGTGTGTGTGTGTGTGTGTGTGTGTGTGTGTGTGTGTGTGTGCGTGCGTGCGTCCGTGCGTGCGTGTGTGTGTGTTCCCTGCTGCTGACTTCCACCTCTGGAGTGAGCCTCACAGTGGCAGGCAGATTAGCTGACCTCCAATGGGACACACACCCTGCTGGTTTACAGACTGCAGTCACTGACAATGTGAATATGTTTCATGATTTTCAGGAATTTAACTGATTGCAAAACATCATCCTTTAAATCTGCCTTTATAAACTTTGCTTATTTCAGTGAATCACATTTTTTACTCTTAACCAGAATCTGATTACAGTCTGTTTGAATTATTCTAGGTTTAACCATTAAAGTCACGTCAACTGAACTCAAGAAGTGTAAAAATTCTTGCAAAGAAATGAATTTTTCCTGGCTGAAGTATACATTAAAGCCTGGCATTGAGCTGGGTGTTGTTTTATGTAAAGGCTACAGCTATCCAGAGTAATGCATCAGTATTTATCAGAATTATCTAAACTTTGTTTCTATTTTGTCAAAGCAGTGCAGGCAGAGAATACAGCAAATGACAGCTTTTGATTAAACAGAGGAATAATGAAAACAAACTCTTCAGAGTTACGTATTGTACCGTAATAAATGCTAGCTGAAAGCTTCATAACCAAGCCTTAGCCACTTGATTATGTAACTTTTATTGACAGTTTGAGGCTGGTTTTAATGGGACTACCTTGAATTAAATCACGTCCTATCCATCAATAAGGAAAATGTCAGCATCCACTGCTAATTGGGTTTCTTTGGCATGATTTATTGCATGTGGTGCACCACAGGGCTTCGTGTTCGATCTCATGATATTCTGTAAACACTAAATGTATCACTGAGCTGAAAGAACATGTTTTTGAAATGGGGCATATTTCATAACATTACAGGTTTCTCATCAAAGAAAAAAAGCACTTCTCATCCCAACCTAGATATCCCTCATTTCTAAAACAAAACCAAAGCTTTGTAACCTTAAATCAGAACAAATTCCCTGATAAAATATACCCCTCACACCTTTTTTGAGTGGAAGCAAAACATACTTTCTCCCCAGTCTGTTCAGTGTTTTCCCAGGGGATGGTGATTGACCACGATTACAGCATTAACTCTAGTGTTCATGTCACATATAGTTGCTTTCTCCATAAAGGTTTTTCTCTGACTCAGTAGTAGACTACTGAGTAGACTCAGTAACCAATTATTTCTGTTCCTCCCTCCTTTTTATTGGCATTGCTCCTAACAAGGCACTTCTCCTGTACAGATTCCCCTGTGAGACCTTACTTTAATACAGATAATGTTTGTATTTATATGTCTCCAAGAACACTGCCCTACACACAGGCACAGAATTATCTTTTTCCTTCTCTTCCCTCTGACAGATAGAAACTGATTTATTCTGCAGATGGGCATGAGGGAGTGATTGCATCATGTTCACGTCTCAGACTGACTGATAGCTTGGCTCTCCATGTGTGTAGAACAGAGAATACGCTACATGCTATTTCCAATTAGTGCTCAGCACTCTTTAGAGAGCTGGAAATAAATTGATATTTTGACAGATGGTGGCTCTGAAGGAGTGGAGGGAAACTAAATGATGGCATAGCATTGTCCACTTTTTTTTTTAGTTGTGATGAAATTCTGCATGAATAAGTCAGAAAGCTCTGTGGTGGTGAAGAGAGTCGATGTCTCTCCCTTTGGCTCTTCTCTGCTTTTGGTTACATGATAATTTGTTGTTTACAAGATTTTGCAGGTGCAGGTAAAAATCTTTTGGGATTGCAGCCTGTTTTTTGAGCAGTGAAGTAAATGAAATACAGAAACACCTCAAGCATTTATCATGATCAGTATTTAAAGCAGTCACATTTTGGTGTTTATTAAATCCAAAATCCTCCTAAGAAGCTGATAGTAATTGGTTTGAAAGCAAGATAAATCATTTGAAACATTTAACTCCATCACCCTGCTGACGCTTCTAACCCTGCAAGTAGTTTTCATGAGCAGTTTGAGCAGAGAGGAATCACTGATATGTAAATTAGAGTAATATTATACCTTTGGCTCATACCATGTTGTGATTTTTACGGTACAAAGTCTTCTTTACACTAGTTTATTAGTTACTGCAAGGATCTAAAAACTCTAAAATCAACTTGTGTATCATTTTACAGTCCTTTTTCCACCTTCTAGCCCCTTTTATGGGTGTGTGTCATAGACTGTTAAAAAGAATTGACATCATCTTGCTTGGCTTGAAGCGAGGTCGCCATAAAAACTGCTCCCCCTGGTGACTGGCTGCAGTATAGGTAAAAAAAAATCTGCCTCCCCTGTCATTCCAGATGGGCTGTGGTCAAATTTTAAAGAATTAATACAGCTCGTAGAAATGATTGTCACGTTCAACTGTTGTGGTGATTTGAAGATATCATTTGGCTCTCTTGTATTCAAGTCCTCTTTTTTCTGAAAAGTTTTGTTTTCATTAGTTATAAGAGGTTAAAATGATTGACAGCTGCCGTTTTTGTGTATTTTTGGGGGGGATTGTATAATATGTTGGGATGTAGAGTCAAGAAGTGATTAGACTCTCAAAAGAAAAAAAAAATATTATTAATCATTAGATAATTATTTTTGTCACCCAGCTCCACTCAGATTCTCCCAGAATCCCTCAGTCTTTACCGTGCAGACTCTGGCTGCACAACTGCTACTAATGGTGGCGCCTATGACGGGGTATTTTGGCCTCAAAACTGTACAGTGATAAATGGCAGAGCCACGTTGTCCACTCTATATACAGTCTATGGTGTGTGTCCTTTACTGTTCTAACAAAGTCGTTTGTGTATACGAATGATATGTTTAAAAATCCCCAAACCATCTACTTCCTTGATGGCATTCTTTGTCACTCTTGCACTTGAATGTCATCTTTTATGAACCTCTGATAATTTCATCATTTGTTGTTTCTCCTTTGAATCTCTCCTTTTTTGATTTTGCCTATAGCAGTTGCTATGGAAACAAGGTATCTTTATCCTCTAACCTAAGAGAATCTTTTTTTATCTGACGCATCTGCTCTGCACCTATGCGACAGTATTTGCCTTAACAACCGATCAGGGAGGAGAAGAGGCTACGTATGGCTTATTTGAGTAAGTGAGACCAACTCCTGGTAAACAGTACAAGAAAGAAACTTTTTAGAGACTTTTTTAGGTCCTTGAGCAAAAATATAGAGACAAAAAAACCTACAAAGAACAAAACAATCAGTGAAACTCAGCAGACTTTTAAGTTCCATCATATCAATCAATTACAAAAATGTCAGCCATATCCTCTCTGATAATGATTCTTCTAATCAATCACATTTGGTGTTCCACAAGGCCCAGTGCTTGCTCTCCAGGAAGTCTTTCTTCACTCTACTTTGATGTATGCTCTGAACAGCTTGCAAAACTTACTTTTCATCAGACTGCAACACAGAATGACATTTTTTGAATAAAATATGTCAGCTCCAGAGTAGAAACATCATACATTTTGCACATAAATAAATGCACATTAAATCAATAATGCAAGTCTGTACTCATGCAACATAGTTCACAAAGTTCTTTTCTGCTTTATCCCTTAACCTTAACTACCCACATATTTGTGTTTCAACCATTTATCCTCAGAAGGATTCAGCCTCTTAGACATCAGTGACATTGACCGAACAAGAACCCACTGCTTTCATTTTCTTTTTTTTAATATCAAGCCAAAGAAACTGCAGTCTTCACCTCCATTTGATGACAACCATTATTCCACTTTTTTTCTGCCGTACATAAGAGCAAAGTGACACAAAATGAGACAGATGTCCAATCTGTTGAGGCTTCTGTTTGTATTCATTGCCGTTTTATGGGGAGAAAATGCAGAAATAAACAGTCGGTGACATCTTCTGAGTCACTGTGGGAACGCCTACAGGGAGCTGTCAATCATCATCAGGGTCGCATCTCTGAGCATCTCTTCCTCTGAGGCCCTGAGGCTAAAACCTACACATACACATCACATTTGTGCTTTCTATTCACCCTTTTCATCCAGTGACACCTTGAGCCCTTTTTTTATTTTTGTATCTTTCACTGTTACTGCACCATCAATTTGTGATGTTCAGTGTGCACCTGAAGTTTATTTTCTGTGCAGATGTGATTCATCTTTTTGGATTTACCGACTTTCCTCAACATGCCTCTTCTACTTTTACTCCAGCGTGTGCTTTTTCTGCAATATTTTCCTCAAATGTCTTAAAAAAAAAAAGATCAATAAAACAGTAGTGAGCTTGTTGCACTAGGTTTGAGGCAAACTGTGTAGGTGGAGAGGAGAAAGAGTCCCAGTCGTAACAGTTAAAGAGAACAAAGTGAAAGAGATCTTCAGCTTTAAAAAAAGCAAAATTTGAAAGAAAAAAAAAAGTGGATGCCATGCTATCCTGGTCCATTGAGGCTCCTGCTGGCACAAAAAGACAGATCTGTCTGCGTTTTCTAGGATTTGTATCTTTCTGTATGATTGAATAACAGCGAGACAAAAAAAGAAGACACCCATTTCTACCACTGACTCTCTATACATGGCTGAACATGATTCTCCTTTCAAAGTTGATTCATGCTGGAGTCTCGGTCTGCTGACCTGGTTGGTACAGCTCACAATAAATGACGTCAAGGAAGAAGCTGCACAGCAAAGATAAGACATCAAATGCTCTCTCTGTTGCTTTTGTATCAAGTTCAGACTAATTATTATCACAAAATCTTTGACTGGCCTCTCTTTGCACTCTCCTTGCTACTGAACAGGTTTCCAGGTTTTGCCTCCAAAAACAAATTCATGATAATACCTTTGAGCTGTATTCCCTTATCAAAAGCGATTGTGGGGACATTGAAATTTTGCTCTTGTTTCATCAGCTTCCAGGGTAAAAAAATGATCTGTCAAAGAGATTAATTTCCCTTTGATATGATATTTTATGCCTTTTAGTCACCATGTAAATTGCAGCCCTCTAATTACTCTGTAATTCATCATTATCGTACATCACAATATTTTACTGTTTTACATCACAGGGGACTTAAGTGAACCCTCTTTTCCTATGAGGCTGAGATGACTGGATTTAACAGCCAATAATGAGGACTTAAATAAGTCAACCCTTTAGCAGAGGCTGCAAGATAATGTTTCACAACCAAACGTGTCTGATGGTAGCTTGTAAGCTCAGGACCAAATCTGCATTAAAAAGCCTTCCAATAGATTTAAAGTTTAAGTTTTTAAAGGCTTCTATAGCAGTGATTACATGACTTTGCAGAAATGTAAAGCAGAAATTGAGCCAGCCAGCCTTCAGATGTAGCAGAGGAAGGTCAGCCAGTGAATCACTGATGCCTCTGGGGCTTTTTTGGAAACCAGGAGCAAGAGGAGAGGTAGAGACACAGAGAGGAGGGTGGCTCGCCGACAGGCTTTGCAAGGATGAATGAGTAAGAGAGGAGGAGGTGGGGAAGAGTAAACTGTTCCCAAAGCAATGAAATGAAGACAGAGACAGAAGTGAGAGGAAGAGGATAGAGAGGGAAAAGCAAGACATGTCAAAAAGAGAGTTTGGGTAGTTGGGGTAAGCGATAAGGAGAGTTTTAGCAGGCAGTACATGAAGGGCAGCGGGGAGGACTGACAGCGATAAAGACCAAAGAGGAGGATGGAGTGGAAAGAGAGCTGGATGGAGACAGACAGGGGGCAACCCATGATTCAGCAGGGCAGGGCACATGTCGTCTACTTAGTTCACATACAGTTCGAGACTGTCATTCCCCGTCTCTCATTCTGTCCATCCCTCCACTTCCCCTCTCTTTTTCATTACTCAGAGTGAATTTGAAATGCCAGATAAATAACCAATTCCCTCACTCTTGACTTGGACATTTTAAGGTAAGCTCAACCAGCCTACATGTGGGGCACAGGAAGTTTATAGAGTTGAGATGGCAGGGTTTGGAAGTAGTTTTCCTCCATGTAAAAGTTTAATTTTAGAGCTGTCCTCAATGTTCCTCAACTTTTAATGTAGTCCTAACAGTATCTCCCTCACTGTCAGCTGTCAGCGACTGAAATATGTACAGAGATTAAAAAATAATTTAAAAAATCAAGCCTGATTATCCAAGATATGAGATGAAATTAAAATGTGTATTGGAGATCAGACTTGTATAAGAAGTTGCTCTACAAGAAAAAAAAAAAAAGTCTTAAGTGTTTACTTCACAGATATGGAAAACAGAAGCAACAGATACTGCAGTGTCTTTGATTACTGCAGGTGATAAAGAAGGGTAAGCAGTGCTGATTAGTACGAGGAACAGATAAACAGATGAAAAAGAAAGATAAAAGAGATCGGGAAAGTTAGTGTAAAGAAATTAATTTACATTAAACAGCAGCGGATAATTTTATGTCAGCAAAAGACTACAGCTGCAAAACTTTGCTTTTATATCAGATAGAAATCAGAGACAAAGCCATTTGTATAGCCTTCAAGTCATTGGACTGGAAACAAGCATAAAAATATGATCACGCTTTGGAAATTAATAAAATACTGAAGAAATTCCTTGAGGGAGTTAATTCAAGTTTGAGGTAACTCTGGTTTAGAAGTTTCTGGTTTCACAGTTCAAAGCTTACGTTCTCTGATTTTTATTGATTTATTTACTTTCAAGAAGGGGTTGAAATGTGCAGAATTATATGAGTATACACTTGTGCATTTGTTGTGATCTTTTCTATACTGTCTGTCTAAACCCTGTTTTCTCCGGTCAATAAATCTAGTAAGAATATCCTATAAGAAAGAAGGGCTGAGAAAGGCAATCTGAGGATAGCTGGGGTTATTTTTATCACATCAGCCATAAAGGACCAGTGTTCCCCTTTAATGCAGTGTAGTTTAATGTGGCCATGCAACCTGAGCAGTGAACCTTGATCAGTACTCTTGTTCTCGGGGGTTTAATGACGACACGCTGCTGAGGGAAAGCTACATCTACAGTAGGTGCAGCAAAGGCAAAGCATTTATGTACTCACCTGTCATGTTCATGCTAAGCTATTTTGGGTGTGGTGGGGCAGAAAGAGACAGGGTGGGATGACTTTAGTCTCATAAAAACAAAAACAGGTGAGGATGGATCAGTTGCTATTTCAAGAAAATAGCTGTGAAGTGGAACAGGAGAGTAAAACAATCCCTTTTTTTCTACATGCCATTTTTGGATGTACACAATGCAGAGTTCTCAGAGTTTTGAAAATAAATCTCATATCTGAGGGTTTATAGCGCTACATGATTACATCTTTATCCATGAAGATGAAAAAAAAACCTATCAAAATGAGAAAAAAAATATTTTGTTCATTTTTTTTAAACATTCTTAATAGCAAATAAAGAAAACTAACCACTAGCCTTAATTTGAAAGTAATTTACCTTATATTGATGCAGCCTAAAATATCAGTGACTTATGGTGATTTTATAAAGTCTTACTAAAAAGTTACTTGACATTTTTTTTTTTTCAGATCTTCTAAATGATGAATTGACAACATTACTCAGTTCTACTTCATTGCCATCTTAAAGCTGTAAGCACATACAAAATGTGTTATGAGATGGGGAGAAACACTAAATCATGACACTCTAGATGTCTCTCTCTGTAGACAGATTTGTACAGAAATGATTCTTAACTGCCATCACTTTACCATCCTCCCAGTGACAGACATGACACCATCCTCAGATGTCAACCGGTGAAGCTTTAGAAAAAGGAGCATTAACAAACCATCAGGACAGAGCAATTTCAGGTCATTTTGTCCCACGTTTTCTGTCTCAGCTGACTACCGAGGTCCACTAGGCCATTAGCACATTCCCCACCTGCCTTGGAAGCGAGTTGTCATAACTGTTTAACTCAGTGTGGATGTTATGCAGAGGGGGCTGTCATTGGATAAGACACTTGCTTAAATCTTTTAAGTAATGGGCTTACATGCCCTAAACACACACACATCTATCTGAATCATTGTGGAAATAGGGCTCTGACCTAAGTAACGTGCAAACCAGTAAATGGCAAAGCATGAAGGAATCTAACAAAGCAGATGCTAGCTTCACACCCATTTGTGCAACCATGTGCTTGTTGATTTTAAAACAAGATTTGGTAAGATGTGCTTTTTGCACAGAGGTGGCAAATAAATCTGTGTTATTGTACCAAAAAAGAAAGAAAAAAAGGCAAAGAGGAAATATATATACATTTTCAATGGGGGGAGAGTTTGTCATATGTTCCAGTTTGTGGAGGAATGTTGAACCATTCTTCATTAACTATCATCATTAAGACAGACCTACATTAATTTTCACACATAAATAAATGAGTCACTTTTCAGAAATGTTATCTCATTTGTTCCATGACGTGCAGATCATCCATGCACTGATAGCTTTTATTTTAACAGTGAACTTTAACAAGAAATCTTATTTTGTAAAGTAACCTTGGATTGCTTGAAAGGGGCTATACAAATTGAAGATATTAATACTATTAAGCACTTCCTTGTGTACAAGATGTACATAGATTACAGTTCATACATGGTATGTTAGAAAAAGCAAAAAAAAGGACAGGAGCAGCAGTCAGAAGCTAGAGGAAAAGAGGAAAAATAGTGAGAAAAGGGAGCAGAATTGCCTTGCCTTGTCTGCCACCCTTGCCCAGTTATTAATGACCTGTGACTAGAGGGTGGGTGCAAGCAGCGGGCACACCAGCCTGCACGGCTCTGAGATAATCTGCATCCCACTGCCATATTCTTCACTAAGCACCAGCTGACAAGACCCATACTTCACTATAAATTGGGCCTTCCAGATCTATTAAGATCTGTATGTGGGCACAGCTAAAAGTCTTGATCAGACATTCGATGGAGAACAGAATAATGAGTCAGAGGGAAAAAAAAACAATGCTGTGTGAAATAGACGACAAAAATATTGTTTTGGATATTCAATCAAAAGCAATTTTGTAAATATTTTTGGAAGCGTAGTCACACATGGGGCCCGGGCCAGATGAATTGCTGCAATCATTATGAATTTCTAGTTTTTTCCTCTCTTTGTTCTGATTGCTTTCTTTCCCCGTCCATTTCTATGGACAGGCAGAGGCTAAATTGGCCCTAGCAATCAGTATCCATTAGTCCTCACTGCAATAGTCAATTTTGCATTTGCTATTGTGTTTACCTGCTGTGAAAGGACTATCATTTTTTGAGGGGATATTATGTCATCATGTTTTGTTTTTTTTCCTCAATCAAAAAAGGACTAATACAGTATTGATTCTGTCGTGAAAGGAAAAGTGATATATAAAGGAGAGACTTTAACACTGCTAAAACTTATCACAAAACAAAACAGGACCTTTGATCAATTTATAGGCACCGGAAAGAATTAAATACTTTCATTTCCAGTTAGGATACTCTAACGTATGATACAAAAATCAACAGACATACACTTAGGAATTCACTTGGCAGGCTATATATGGGTACATAGCAGCAAACTTGTGTACCATGTAGCCCTTATTTTCACCACCTCACAGGAAAAAGCAGCAGTGATAATGCTGCTGAAACGGCTGTGATTTTTGACGGCACTTGAACAGGCACTGTGCTCGGATGTTCTGTATCACCGGGGTGGAGACTGAGCACGGGTCAGCGTGTGACTGAGCCAGAACCAGTCCAGCTGGCCATAGAATCACACCTGCAGCTAATTAACCTCTGCCAATACTTGTGTTTCAATAGGAGCTGACAAGAGTGCAGTATCCGTAGCAAACTGCCAACGCCCTGCTGTGCATCTGGAACCTAGAAATGCTGGGTGTAAACGACACTGCCACTTTCAGCCCCCAAAATGGAAACTTTAATTGGCCTGAGGACAGGTGAACTGCTCCAAAAAAAGCAAAGAGAGAAAATATGGACACAGTGATGCTGGCAGTCCTCTGTGTAGTTAAATATAGGCAGCAAGAGAGCGCACTCTACTGCAGAGCTTCAAGTCTTACCAACAGTGAAAGCTAAAGGAATATACATGTTCGGAGTAGAAAATTTCAACAGGCAGTAGTCACCTAAGCTGTCGGCGGTGAAGGTGGTTTGTCATGCAGCAAGTAACTGTGTGTAAAGCCTGGCAAGCTCAGGTAAGGCTGAGAAAAGAGCTTCCCTGAAAATCTGCAGCTACTATCTACAGCAGCAAGTATGGCAAACGAATTACAAATCAGTACATCCCCGCACATCTATTTGAAAATCTAAATTTTCAATTTAATATGGTTTCCAAACAGAATAATTTTGCTCCATGTTTCCAGGAAGGACAAATCAGGCAAGAGTGTTAGTTAAAGCCTTTTATACATCAATCCAATGAAAAACTGCACCAAGTGAATAATTTAATCAGGATGTGAAATAAATTCATTGGGTCTGATGTTGGAAAATAATGCAACCCAAATCATAAACTAAAATACAGACATCATAAACATTTTGAAAGCTGAAAGTTGTTGCTAAGAAATAGAAGGTTATCGTATGCGTCTCTCCAGACAGTCTCGGTCTGGCTCCACTCTGTTTTATGTTGACTGCGTTTGCTCACACAGGCTGCATGTTCAGTCCGGCAAGCTGCATAACTGACAAACAGCTGGAGCCACAAGACCGAGGAGTTCCTACATTTCCTACTCCATTGATGAGCCTCTCTTTATTCATGTTGGGCTGTAAAACCTCAAACCTGTTGACTCCTGGTCTGGCTTTGCTCATTATGTCCATTTGTTGTCGTAGTCAAGCTAAATCAGAATCAAAATAATCAATGAATATAAAGTGTTTTACAAATAAAATCAATTGTTATTAATATTATTTTTATTATTATTATAGAATAAGAGTCAGAATACTTTATTGATCCCTGAGGGAAAATTTCATATGAGTTACATCCCTTCCAAGACATATAAGAAGACAAACGGGGACATGGGAAACAGGAATCGAAAGAACCTAGGAGCTGCTAGGGTGCCCAGTGCCCCTTTGTAATAGATATTGAATAACAACATTGGGAGAAGAGAGGGGAAAAAAGACAATTCCAGACCATGCCCCTACAGGGCGCGTAGTTTGAGATCAAGAAAAAAAAAAGCACCTCAGCATATAAGCACATGATGTCAACAATCAAAACCCCGAAGACTTGTACAGATGTCACTGCTCAGCCATGGAGGGGTGCGTACGAAGCTTCACTTGGGCACGTGCTCATCAACCCTCTGCAGCTGAACTGTAACGGAGCCAAAGAAGGCGTTCAATCCAAGGTTGTGTGTGTGCCATGTGACTTCATGTGTGTGTATGTGTGAGCCCATGGACTTCATCCCAACCCAGACTCAACAATATCTCTGCCGTCTGATGACGCCAAAACAACATGATGTGGTTTTGGCCTGGTTTGTTTTATTTTAAAAGTCACTAGGTGTACTTAGGTAGTTTCCGTGCACGTCTTCCTGTCCCGCTCAGTCTTTTTCATGCTTAATTTATGCATCGACCTGCAGGACCAGCCTTGCAGTCAAACCTTGGGTGGATCCAGTGTAAGTTGCAGATTGACTTGAATGGAAACCTAACCGATCCAGTGCTGTGATGGAGCAAAGATGAACTGGAGACACAACTGGTGAATTTCAGCCAGTAGAGTCTTCAATTGACGTCCATACCATGCAACCAAAAAACATGATGTTTGATGATGTTGCTATGGAAAGTTAACACCCAACACTATGACCAGAACTAGGGAATTAAACCTTTACTATCATTATGAATTACACTTACGCTCCAGACTGCTGAATTATACAGAATGACTCCAGTGCTGTGTAACTAATCATAAGTAACATGTTAAGGTCAACTACAATAGTGAGTGTTGTAGAGTAAACAAGCAACAGACACAAAATGTTGTGTATTGTTTTTGGTGCTCTATTCACGTGAAGCTATGCAGAAACTTTGGATGTATTAAATACATCAGTTTAATTTGGATTCTTAAATTTCTTAGTTTTCATATCAGGTTTAATGTCAATGCTACATTACAACATGCTTCCATGCGCTAAGTTTCTCCAATATTTTCTCTGAATACCTAATTTTTCACTCAAAGGGCACAAGGCTAATTTGCTCACACCTACATCCAAATTGGCTCTTGAAATCCGCCTCTGATAAATGTTTATTTACTCGAGAGAAACAGCAGCTCATAGAATATGTTATGAACTCTAATCCAGCGCAGAGTCTTGCATGTGTGCATAAACAACATCTAGCAGGAGAGGAGATGCTGTGCACTATTAATGGATTGTTTTATCTGCTTTCAAAGAGACCTGCTTTCAAAGAGGCAACTCATTTGTTGTTTATAATGGGGAGTCTCAATGTGAATGTTGCCATTTCCTTCACCCCGGACACATGCCAATTAAACTGAAAGTAGTACATGTCTAGGCAGCTTGAGCTTCACACAAAGCAGGCAATATAACTTCTAATGTTATTAGGAAGCAAATATAAAACCTTGATCAAGGTTTCAAAGGGTTTCAATCTGCCCCCCTGTGATTTTTGGCATTAAAGAAACTCACATCCACTTCTTAAGAGACTAGCTTAGACCCCCTCCTGGCTTTGCTATTGTAAGGATGTCTGGCACACAAACCTGACAGCTCTTTATCCGTATCCTGGTAGGCTGGATTTGCCTTGCCACAATAAGTCAGTCCAAGAAAGAAGACTGATACAAGAGCTGATTCCTGAGATGTCAAGTACTCCCGAGTAGTAAGCCAGTTTCTTTTCCTTCTTGTCTCTCAGACGGTGTGAATTCAACAAGATGTCTCCTGAGACTCTGCTTCTCACTTCCAAACACCGTGTGAGAATTTCAGGATGGAGACGCGACCATGCAGAAGCACAATTGCAAAAATGTAGAGCACGGAAATAGCACGTACCCTGGCAAACAAACAAGCTCCAACATGCACTTTAAGAAATGTGCTGGTTTGAATCGACTGAACTCGACACAGAGTATTTGGTATTCAAACTCCATTGCTGCTGCTGCACAACTTTCTAATAAATCTTATTTCAATACAAAAAAGTTGAATGACACCTTTATCTATGGCTGCAGACACACTGATCTTAACAGCCTTATATTGTTCATGTGTCAAAAAGGTATGATGAATGAATTACACCTAACAATGAAGATTTACTCCAAGCAGCAAAAAAGACTCCAGGGACAAACTTATCTCATGACATATCAAACCAATGTACAGTAAAGACTCCAGCACATTTTACCTCTGCCTGTTGACAATGTGGCAAAATAGTTAGCGTCTGCATGAGGCTTGTCTTGTGGGGAAACACTGACATTTCTTTAGTAAAGGTGTAACAGCAGCTTCAGTAGCATCTGGCCTCCAAAGTAGAGCAGGATCCCAGTGGTCCAGGATTATCTTTTATTGATGAATTATTACTTTTTCAGGTTAAATTGTTTGATATGAAATTATAATAAGGATATTTCTGCTTTTTTTTCCTTTAAAAATCTGTTTTAAACAGATCTTACTTAAATGTTATCTGTAGTCAACTTTACTATGACCCTGCTGAAAGCCAAGCCAAAACACATTAGTCTGCAACAAAGTACTTGTCTTTGCCACACGTGTTGTTGGAGTTTGACCTTTAAAGACTTCTAAGCCCTCTCTGTGCACTTTGGAAGTAGGTGAAGTTGTGCCAGAATCCTCTACTCTGCCATCAGGTTGTTTCATAGGTTTTTCTGTTAAAAGAATGCAGAACAAGATTTACATTGTAATAAAATATTCAAGTGGGGAAAAAATGACTATAAACTATTGAAAATAGTGGTTAAAAAGATTAACAAAAAAAACAAAAATCCTTCACAGAAGCAACAGATGAAGTCTTCAAGGGTGAAGTTTCACAGTAAAGTGAAGCAGACAAAAGGTTTGCATGGTCATTTCCACTCAATGTACAGATCGCTGTATATCTGGAGGTCACACAATATTTGAATCTCTAAGTAGTTTTCAACATCCACATCCATTGTAGCCACATGATGTCTTTGGGCCTGTTTCCTACTGGCTGTACTGTGTAAAAGAGGTGGACAATACTGGAACTGACTAGGTTTAAGGACATGTGTTTCATTACTTATTTCTTGCTTTCAGACACCACCTGTCCCTGTAGTTAACAGATTTTTTTCCTAGTTTCAGTAAAAACACACAGCTGAAGGACAAACATACGTATTTGTATGGTTGTCTATTTACAATATGTTTCACATTCCCAATAGACAGCCACCATAATAGTTCAAGGTTACCTGCCTTCCCCTCATAAGTTGGTCCATGATAAAAGCATAAAGCTTAAAGCACATTTATGCTTTCTTTATATCTTATGGACTGAAACATGCATAGGCACATCTGAGAACCCGAGGTTGTATTCTCTGGGAAATTGGACTTGCATGATTACTGCGGCGTTATCGTCTGTGGAGCATACAAAAACCTGTCGAGCATGAAATCAGATCTCATAAAGATAGAGTGAATTAAATTTGTCTCCAGATGTAAATCTCTAAATCTCTCACTCTCTCTTTGTCTGCAGGGTGTGATATGATGCAGGTCCTGTACTGTAGATTAAAATATGCTGATTTTGACTCGGCCTTGCAGCGCTGCAAAAACTAGACTGCCCGGCTTGTAGGACTTTGATTCAGAGGGGTTCACAATGATTTCCTGTGAGGCCCAGACAATGATTGCAGAATATAAGTTGGATAAAAAGAGTGTCGGGTCAAAGAGAAGAGAGAGATGCATTCAAAGTGAATACATTATAAGTATAGTCTACATTTGCTCCAGAGCAGCCCATTTCCCTGTGAGCACTTCTCAGAATGGGTAGTGCCAATCAGACAGCCTCCGGTTTGAACAACAAAAGACGTCTTGACAACTAGAGCAGTTTGAACTCTCTTTCTGCTGTAATGAAAAGATTTGAAGCACTGTACTGTACTGTATGTTAGGATCACAACAAAAAGCCTTTGTAGCTGTCTGACAGATTCGGGAGTCCTAAACAAATCTTTGATCTCAAACACATCCCATCAAGCCAGTTAGGTGACGAACTCCATGTCGAGACTTGTCAGCGTTCCTGAGAAGTTTATGTACATCAGTGAGTTTTTGTGTCACCCCTGAGATCTTCTGCTCTAGTTTGAAGTTAGATTTCCTACACGACTGTTTCAGTCTTCATGACTTTGTTTAAGACCTTTCAAGTCTGGCTCCTCGTTGCATCAGTGTCTTCTACCTTTCAACTGAATGAAGAAGGTGGGATACTGTCCATATTATCTTTCCTGCAACCTCAGGATGGACATTTTTCGTTATAAGTGTACGTTATAATTATCTATCTTCGCCCTTTTTTGTTTGTTGCTAAATGGTGCCTCAGATTGAATTAAATATATGCTGTACCCTACTTTAGAAACTTCCTAATAATATTATCAACTTCATTACTTTATTTTCAAACAGTTACGAAAAAAACAATACTTGACTGTTTAGTCGACACAAATAAAATAACTTTGGGGATTTTAAAGAAAAACAAAAACAACAAAATCTGTTGTAGTGGCAAAAACAAACAAAAAAATCCTTGGTAATGCTCATTCCCTTTTTTTGTGGTAATTATAATTTGAATGAAACTTTAAACTGTTATAGAGTTCCCCTTGATTATTTAGTCAGTGATTTTCTTCCTTATCTCACAAAAACCCTGTGTTCTGAATTTTCCTACATTGTCTGGTATGGTCTTCTATTCTTTGTCTAGAAGACAGCATCCATCCCCCTGTCTCGCCTTGTATCTCCTTCTCATTCTGTTTGTACAGCAATTGGAGTCATGACTCCCCTCTGTCCTCTGAGACCCTGAGACAGTGTGATAGTGCGACTCAGTAGACGTGTCCACTTTCATCCAGCCTCATGCACTTCCTTCCCTTCCCGTTGAGACCAGCAGCATGCCAGAGGTCCTTGGCAGTGTTTGTCTGCCCTGCTGTTGAACCTTTTTAGTTGGCACAATTTGAGCCTCGATCCATCTGAGGCCTCGTGCCACTTAGTGTTAGGAGATGAGTTGGACACAGAACTGTAGGCTGGGGAGAAGGAATGAGGTCTGATGCCTGGACATGATGCGTGTTGAGGAAAAGATGGCACGAAGGAAGGTTAGAAAGAGACAGATGGGGGCGAGGAGGGGGCTGTCAGGGGGAACGTTTGGAAGAGAGGACAAGGATGTCAACACTGAGGCAAGCTCGAGCACGAGACACAAAGGTAACCCCGGAAATTAGGATTTGATGAGCTGCGAGCAAAGGAGTCGAGGGGAGTGATGCCGTGACAAGATTATTTGAGGGGGGTGAGGAAAGAAGAGGGAGGCCAATTTGCCTCTCTTCTTTGCCGGGTTTTTCACTTACCAACTTTTTGAGGCAGGAAGTTGTCAAATAAAATGAGGAAAAAAAGAAGAAAGAAAACAAGGTGTTACTGAAAAATAAGTGTGCTATAGAACAGAAGACAGGGACTTGTCAGAAATAATGAAAATATCGATAAAATGTAACCGAAGCCAGAAGGAAGGATTGACCTGAAAGAAGACTGATCAATTCTTACTATCAGAAAATTAATTGCAAATTAGAGATTTAGCAAAGGGTTATAGAAAGTTGTGATGGATAGTTGAGTGAAATTAGAAATGAATGAGAGAAAGTGGCATTAGCTAAAATTGATACAAACAGAAAAGGGTATAGGGGGACAAAAAGTGAAAAAGGCCCCTTTCCAAAACAGCCCCAATTCTACTTAGTAATGACTTGGTGAGTCTCTGACCATTTATATGGAAATTTACCTGAAACTGCAACAGAATAATAGACTGATAATCAGAAACTTATAAGGAAAGGAAACCACTTTTAGTTGATGGATATTTTTTTTTTTTTTAAGGACGAACTGAAGGCGGTAAAGATTCTAGAGCTTGATGACAAACAGTTTTACAATATCATCATCAATGAGGTTATTATTTTTGAGTACATTGAGGTCTATAAAACTTTCTCATTCACTTTCATGGAACAACCCTTGTTTAAAGAGGCCTCTTTTAGCCTTGTTTAGTTAAATATAGATGATTTGGGGTGAATGATTTTCTTGGCCTGGGCGTGTGAACCCGGATCTCCCACCCATACCTACATAAAGCAAGACACTACCTCCTTGGTCATAACCCAGATTTTTCACATCAACTAATTTTTCCTTCATCTTTGTCACACATACTTAAAAACACATTCCAACACAATCATACATCCTGATATGCACTTAACAGCTAGATTCAATGTAGAAATGCTAATATGAATCAATTGGAAATGCTCAGTTTTATCACTTTCTTGATTTTTCTCCACTATTACTAGAAGAAAATAGTCTACTCTCACCAAGAAAAACTTTTCAGCTCTGCAAAAACTGAATTATGAACAAGTTTTTGTATATTGAAAATACATTTCTTCTTCTTCTTCTTCTTCTTCTTAATAATAATAATAATAATAATAATAATAATAATAATAATAATAATAATAATAATACAAGTTTTTATCACCCCATCTGCAATTTTTTAAGCAATTGAGGCAAAGAACTAACACATTAACACTCAAGTTTTTTGCAGTGTGGAAATATCTGATTTCACTAAAAAGGAGAATAACCCTAAAATGTAATACAAGGGAATCCATTGAAATAATCATTGGATGCAGATAGAAATGTATTAAAGCAGATGTATTCTGCTGTCAGACATATTTTAAGTTATTTCCCAGTTTTAATATTTCATTATGGGATTTCTTAACCATTCAAATGTTCTGTGGTTTGCAGGCTAGTTGACTCTTCAGGCCTTTATGCCTTTGATTGTTCATCCAAAGCTTTGACTAAATCATCATTACACAGAGGAGATAATAAGATACAGTGGCACCAACACAGGCAACAACTGTTCCCGTCTGACATTTGACAAATTGTTTAAGTGATGAGGACGGCAGCGGTGCTTGGCCACCCATACGTCGAGGTCAGGGGGGTTGGGTGTACAAACAAAAAGATGGGTGTCACTTGAGTGAACACCCGTATTGTTCCAGCAAGGACAATTACCCTAATACTTACTTGGAATTAAAAACCTCATTAAGAAGACTTTATTAATGGACTGGAAAGTAAAGGATGTTAACAAAGAGCAAGTGATAACACTGTTGTTACATTTGCCACATTTAATCTGCATGTCTCATTTATTGCCCAGTCTTCTTAGTAATCAAGTAGAACATTTCATACTCATAATGAGAGACTTCCGTTTTTAAATATTACTGCTGAGGGTTATTTTTTCCAAATTGGACAATTACGAGGTAAAAATCCCCAAAGGGACAGTACTGCTCCTCTAAATGGTGCTTTAACAGCATGTTGGTGGCAGAGCAGCACATATTGTTCTGCCACTGCATTAGAGCCTCAGTGGCAAGACTGGAATGAGGTACGAAGAAATTAACATGGTACAGATAGTGAGCTGTGAGGACAGTTAGGGCAATTTTTGTTCTTCCCTCAGCTGAACTATTCACAGAGGACCATGGGAGATAAAGAAATAGGAGAAGTGGCATTAGTTGGAGTATGACAGGGAATTTAAGAAAGCAGTTAATAGAGGAGAGAAAGAAGAAGTTATGTGAGGACAAAAGGGAGGGGTGTAAAAGAGATCAGGGAATTATGATGTGGAACATCCAAGAAATAAAAAAACAAGAAAGACATTTTAACTCCAAAGAAGTCTTTGGTATCCTACAGTAACTTCTGGGGTAAGTCTATATCTAAAGACCATAAAGAAGCCTTTTAAAACTCATGATTTGATAAGGAGTTAAACAACTTTTTTCTCCAACTCTGCAGTACCCCTTTTCCAGATTTGCATTTATCTAGATCTCTTCTATTTAAAAAAAGACCAAGCAAACCTGACATTATCCAGGCTATATCTGCAGAAATGTTAAAAGCAGCACCTTGCGCTTCTGATAAAAAATATTCCCAGTTTTATTCTGCTTTGCCAGTTGTTTGCTCTACTTCAGAGCAGGTTGCAAGAATATATAGACGACTTTAAAGGTGGGGTCTGCAGGAGTTTTTATTACTTGTTAGTAAACACAACATTCAATCTGGGCTCCTCCTCCTTGGCTCAGTGCCAGCAGCAGCGCACACCCACAGCCTCTGACTGTGACTACGGCCCAGTGACCACCTGCAGCACCGGTTTTTACATAGGAGGGACTCGAGAGCTGTGCACCTGTCTTAGCATGTTAGCACAAGCTAAACGCTGGGTTATCTAGCACATACCTGCTCAGCAAGAAGCCAACTCACGACGCTCTTCGTCCTGCGCTGCTTTCCAAGTGCCCGAGGGGAAAAGCTGAGGAGGCTTCACCCTCGTTTAGTAAAAAGCTTTATATGTTTGGCGTTTGGTTTCACTTTGTTTTCTTTGCTTTGTACTGTCCACTATTAAAGCCACTTGGGCTAGCCTCATCCACTCACTTATCAACACGCAAAGTCACTTGTGCATTGGGTGGGCTGTGATTGGCTGATGTAACCACGCTTACTCTGCTCCCAGAAATGCCCAGATACAACCAAAACATCAACATACAGACTGAGGAGAGGGTTTGAGGCAGACACAGACACTGGCACACATGCTCAGTGAGCAGTATTATTCTTTTAAAAGTTGACATTATTTTAATTTAAGGAAAATCCTGCAGACTGTACCTTTAAATGTCAGTGTAGTCTTGAATTAAGATACTTTCCTATATGCTTTTCAATGCTGATGTTAACTCAGTAATGTTTCTGTAGTTTAACTTCGAAATATGACACTATAATTTGCCCTCATTTTTTTAAAAAGGTGCAGACACGATGGAAATAAAACATGTTCTGAATTTATCAGTTAGAAAAATGGAAGACTTACTTGGGTCTGACAGGATGGAGTCCGTCTTGGGCAGAAACTGGTCACAGCGGATTCCCTGGTAGCCTTCTCGACACCTGGTGGACAAAAAGAGGAGAAGACATTGAGTCAGGCAGATGTGAGAGGGAACAAATTCCACTGCTACTGATGAAAATGCAAAAGCAGCACGAGAAGCACTTTGAGACACATGCAAGGAGAGCTCAGTCCTTGTGAAAGAGAGCTGAATGGCAAGAAAGTGCAAAGTAAGGCAACCTGACAGGGGGAAAATTAATAGTATGGTGATCTTTAGGGGCTGAAACCTGCAGAGTTTTCTTGAAGAAGACATCTGTCTTTTCAGCCAAAATCACAAATTGGGGCTGCAGTAAAAAGGGAAGTATCTGATACCCCATAAAGTAAGAGGCTGTAACCTTTCTTTGTGCTGCGGTTAAATAAGGTTAAGGATCCTTGCAAGGTAACAGAAAATGTAAAGTGTGGGAGGCTGCGGCCAAACTAAGACAGGGATAAATATGCTCAGTTCATCACAAACACTTTCTTTGCTCTTTGCATCAAACTTAAGCGAAATTCCAACAGCTGAACTTGATTGGCACACCCGTGAGAGTGCCACTCACGCAGTGATCATTAGGCAGCTAATGAATTCTGAAATGTGCTCGGGCTGTTCATCAAAATGTTGTAGGAAAAGGCAATGCACTGTGAGAATGTCTTTTTAATTAAATTCAGCACAATAAATATATCTTTATCGATGTATAGAAGTGTCTTCGAGTGAACAAGTTAGCATGGGAGCTAAAATTCCAGCGTACAGTGTGAAGCCTAATTGGATCCCTCAGACGGTTTGGGTATCAGTCTTCGCCTCAGGCCATCTGTACCTTGCTTGCTGCTCTGCTTTATTCTGTCACTCTTAAGGAAAATGCATCTCTTACACATGCAAATATAGGAAAAACTTAAGAAAAGAAGTAGTTGGTGCTATCTTTTTAAACTGGAGCGTGCTATCTTTATTCAATCCATCATTTTGTCACTTCATCAACACTTCAGTTCCACGAAGTCTCAGTTCTGTCTTTCACCAGACCTGCATGCCAATTCCTGCACCGTTTACCCCTGTGACTTTGTTTTATTCACACCCCCAAGTTTCTAAGCAGTGCAGAAACACACACACACACACACACACACACACAAACCCCAGCTGTGTGTGCTTTTGGAATGGAGGGAACATTTGTGTCTACCCAGGCACAGGAGCAGAGCCGTGCACCAAGATGAAAGAGTGAAAAAGAATGGAGAGTGACATCCAAAGACTTCAGCATGTGCAGCGTGATGGTGGTAACCCTTTCTTTGTCTTTCATCTACAGTGAGTGATTTCATGATTAATTATTAAATGAGCTGCAGCAGGAGGGGACAGATGCACTCAAATGTGCATGACTGTGGTGTGTGGAAAGTGTGTCTTCACTGCTGGATGGGTAAAGGGGAGAAAATATGTAGAGACAGGGGGTGTGTGATGATGAATTTGAACAAGAATAACACCAAAAATCCTGGGTTGGATTTTAATTTTATGCAACGGATGAGTTCAGAATATAACAAGGTTTATTTGGCCTAAAGCTCTTAGGAGATTATTTTAATTTGTGTTGATTTTGGCACCCCCTGTGGACAAAGTGGTACTTGACAAGAATCTCATCCTGATGTCCCTTAACAGTTATATTTATCACTCATTGTGTTTGTGTGCAGAAAGGGCTTCTCAAAGCTGGACTTTAGCATTGCAGTCACCCGGATTGAACAAAGCTACTGTTTTTACTCTTGGTTGGATTTTTGCTGTAGGACAAGTTTGAATGTCTGCTGTAAATAAGCCTACAGTGTATACATAACTACTCTACAGCTTTGCTGGTGTTAAAGGTGATTGGTAATTAGCATGCAGCTGTAATCTAACATTAGTTCATCAGTGTAGTGAAAGGTTGTCTGAATACAAATGAGATCCTGTCAACATTGTATTAATTAAAAGAAGTCAGTGCTCTTTACAGAGGTTTTCAGAGGATCAACACGCAGCAAAGATAGATATTTCTCATATTGCCAAAAGGGCATGAATGAAAGTGGTTGTCAATCAACAGTCTGCCTTTAGGAAGGTAATGACAGATTGCTGCAGAAAGCCTGCTCACACGTATCACTCCAGATTACCTTTATGAGTGGCAGCATTCATTTCATCTGTTGTGTTAGGACCTCTGCAATCAACCATTGTAGATTCTCTGTTGATGCAGGTTTGTTGTTCTCAGCTTTTACTGTTGCAATGTGTGATGCCAAGTAAGTGTTATGTGGGAGCAGGGAGAACAAAACAAACACAAACAAACGAACATGGTCGCCTTGTTCCAAAGACACAATCAGACTGGCTTTGTTAAGCCCCAGTAATAATAATAATAATAAAAAAAGGTATAAAAGTTGAGACTTCAGATCCCCATCCCATGCTTCAGTCGGGATCAAAGTGTTGCATGTCAGCAGGTCACTTTGCAAAAGGCTGGGATCTTCTCTTTGCTAAGTGGGTGGTCATTTAACATCCCTCTATGCCTTTGTGACCTTAGCTGACTAAAGCTGTGACGGGAGGCAGCCCGGGTCACAGCAGCCAGAGGAAGAGCAGATAATTAAAAGAATAGAGGCTTAACATTGTGACATTGTCTCTGTGTTGTGCTCATTAGGGGAGGACTGTGAAAGAGAGGAGACATGTACAGCAGGGATATAATGCACCAGAGTGTTGTTAAAAATACTTAACGTTACAAAAACGCACAATCATGTATGAACATTGCTCTGCACAAGCGCCACAAAGACCACTGTGATATCTTTCAGTCATGTCGCACTGTGCATTGTTAAAAGTGTTCAACATTAAAACACACCAGTGTTGCTTCGTAAAAGCTCAGAGGAATGAATCTAAGGAACGGATGAGAGACTGTCGGAGGGTGTTGAGGAGTTGCATGCCTTCTAATTAGCAGCGCTCTTATTAATTAAAAGAAACCAGACAAAGATTGCACGTGTCTGCATGATTGTGTACTGTATGTGTGTGAACCTCTCACAAGTTTACAAAGCAGTGCAGAACAGGGGATAAATATAAACGTGGCGCTTGGAGCATGACCGAATTGTGCACGAAGCATGTGTGAAAACATGCTGGTGCAAAAAGATGCATGTACATATGCGGAACAGAATGTGCTGAGAGAACTTCCCTCTTGGGTGGTTAAGAAGTTCTCCATGTGTCGGAAAACGTGGCCTTTTTATTCCAGGATGTTGATTTAATATTCCAGCCAACAATAAACGCAGGCCCATTTTCTGGGTCCTTGGAAATATTGTGTTAAAAGTAAAGCACAGCCAACTGGTCATGAAAAAATAACACACATTCTGAATATGATGAGTTTAAAACTGGTTATGAAACAGCCTGGAGTATATGATGATGTTCTGTAACCTTGTAAGTAAACAAGACCTCCGGGATAAATTATTTCTTTTTAGTCATAGTTTCTGATGTCTGCCACCAGTGAAGCTGGATTGCTCAGAGAAATGATCTACCACAGTGCCATTATCTACATTTTACACAGAGAAGGATAACTGAGTGATCTGTTTGACGGCTATGACAAACTTCCTTTGGTAGATTGTCCTCCTATCTTGCCTCACTTTCAAACAAAATATAACCTATTAAGATTTGACAAATGAATTTCTAATGGATGAAACTGATTTCTAAGTCTTTGGGTCAAAACTCCAGCTTAAACAACTACATCTTCTGATTTTTAATGTTTGGTCAGGAGCATTCTTGTCAAATAAGTAATTATTTACATGCCGTAACATAAATTTGGATGTATGGCTCTGACCTGGGAGTCCCTACCCTTTCACATGCCTACGTGGAAAGGTAAAGCCAAGACAGGGATAAAGAGTTGGAATCAGATGCTATAATCACATAAACTGTCAGCTGATAGGGTGGAGTTAAGAGCAGCTATGAGCTGAGCTTGACTTTGAGGCCTGTTTGAACTAATGCTTTGCATATTTTCTTAACTGTGCATGTGGCTGCTTGTTTATGTCTGCTTTAACTGTCACTTTTGTCATGCGACTCATTTCCCAAGGGTTTAACCCGGGACTAGGACAGCAAATTAGCCATGAATGAAAATCCTATGTACACGGCATCAGCCGTGCTTTAATTGACTTAACAATGCCAATTTTCTGTCTTTGTCAAATAATTTGATAAATAAATAAAACATCTCATTCTACCCCTCTGTGGTAGGTTGACTTGCTTAATTAGTAACAGGCAACAGAAAGATTCTGATGTAAAGGTAAACAACACAGCAACAACACCAGTAACACATGCCATAATACTGAAGCTTACAAATGATTAACTTAAGCAATAGTTTCAAAAAGAAACGCAGCAGGATATAATTTTCTATACTTCTGAAGATTTCATTTCAGCTATTATTAAAATTCTTTCATTACTTTCCTCCAAAAATACTCATCATCATAAAAAATATATATTTCACTGATTCCAAAATGAGTATGAAATGTGCTACTTCTATCAATTGATGCTTGCTTTGTACTACCTAGAATATATATTTTTTTAAGATTTGGAAAATTGACACCTCTTTTATTCTTCCCTCAACAGCAACTAAAAAGAAAAAAAGAGAAAAACACTTGAAAAAGTATGACCTTAATGAAGAATATGCTTTTTCCTGTCTCTTATCAGTGAAACATTGTCCTTTTTCACTATCTCATACTATCTGTTAGCAATATTTGATTGTTTACCTGTGTATGGTTTATGTACAGTGCATGTAACAGCCAAAACTACCATTGTTTTGCTACTGTAACAAGATCATCATGTATCATTAGCTGATAGACTCAGGGAGAGGTGAACTTTTAAACCTGACTGCCTCACATAGTACAGACAATCACACTCACAAATAGCGCACATTTCAATAATAATAAAATCTATTTCCTCAAAAAGTCAGCTCATTGTCGGTTCTCTTTTCTCTATTCAATAAAGTTCCAATGCCAACAGAGCCCCCTTTAATCGAGCTGAATAGTAGTTGAATGGTGAAAGGAAAGGAGTCAGAGAGAGACAGAGAGAAACAGCTAACGTTAACCAGCTCACGCTAATATCCTCCTAAATTTGGGCTCCTTCTTCTTTTATAATAAGTAATTAGCCTTAAAGACAACCTTAGAGTTGCTCATGTGCTTAGGAACAATTTTTATAAGTTCAAAGACACAATAATGCAATCATTCATGTCCCACTGATTTCTTCCATCATTACAAAATGAAATTAGCAGCGGTTCTGGTCATACTTTGGCAACATTCTCAATATCCTCCTCATAATAACTAATCATCAGGTCGTTCCTGTATTTACGTGCTCATATTAGCAACAGCAGTAGGAAAGATGATAGAGAAAAGAGCAGTACTCATATACCTCTTGACCTGATATTATCATGTAACTAAATACCTGTTTGGCTTTACAGAAGCAGGAAATTATTGATTAAGACACAAAGCACACAATCTTTATTGAGGGTAAAAGAGCAAGTGGCCCAAGCTCCCTTTGATGGGCTTGTCTGCCTGTGCCTGAGCCCAAGCAGGCTTCCAGGATTTCTTCCGCCATGCTGTATTGAGGCTGCAAATGACGCATGATGCACTTTAAAAGCATGTTTGATCAAACATCCAGCTATTCTGAGCTATCTCTAGTCAACTACATGTGTTTTGTACGGATCTGTAGGATTACTTTGATGCCTAAAAGATCTGAGACCCATTTGGAAAAAAACAAATGTGAGGCTGGCATAAATCTTGAACTGATGCTGTCTTTGTGTTGAGTATCTGCACTGCTTTACAGCCCTGTTATTAACAAAATTTGTCCAAACATAGTGCACTGTACACTTAGAAATGAAGATGGATTTCTAAAATGTTCTTCTTTGTTACCCGATTGTTACGGCTCTTCCTGGGTTGTTAGTAGACAGAAAACCATTTATCCTATCCACTGACCCCACCCTCCCAGATACTAAAGATGTGATACAAATAAAATAATAAGGCAATTCCCAGTGTCACACATCAAAAGAAATATTAGAGTTATAAACAACTGCGTCCATCTCCTTGGCAGGCCAGCAATTTAGACCCATTAAATACAATGCAGCCACACAGCAGCGCGGGGCTCGATGCTCTATTAAAAGAAAATGTGCCACAGAGTATTGGTCTGACTGTGACAGAATGGTCAATGATCTTCAGATCTTGGGCCATTTTCTCGGCATGAAATTCATTTTGGACCAAAATGGCAGATCCACCTCCAGTAAACTGGGCAACAAATAACAGGAAACAATCGGGGACAAGTGTCGTTTCTGTCACTGTTGGAACCTGACCTTTAGACAACCAGCTCAGAAAGTATCAGTATACTTTCTTTATCTTTATTTACCAGGGAAATTTGTGCAATCTAAGTCTCATTATGAAAAATCTCAACACTTTCGAACTCAGCTTTTGCTGATTACCTCATTGCTCTGAATAGTGACTTGGATCTATTGTTATTATTGGAAGTTTTGAACACAGACATGGAGCAAATAATGTGCTCTCCTTTTGGTCTACATCACTATCGGACTATTCAAGAAGTCTGTTCTTGTGCTCTCTCTGAGTGAAACTAGGGTAAAACTGTGTTTAAATTTATGCCCTTGGTAGCATATGTACTGACTCATTACATCAGACTTTTTAGCTTGTTCAGTGTTTACTATATACATATTCAGTTGTCAAACAGTGCATGGAATTCTGGACTGTTTCTCAAGCCTCTGAGCTTCATCTCCCTGTTGAAAAAGTAGCTATGGTCAGCCTGCTGCCCAAAAATAATCCTTCTACAGGAAACATGATAGCCCTTTCACACATTAATGAATTATTATAACTATTGGTGATCTTTGTCGTTTAGTTTCAATAGTTTGGTGGGGGTTTTTTTCAACCCCTGGCTCCAGAAACCAACATGGCAGCCATATACCAGCACAAGCTTTCATTAAACATTAGTAAAGAAACCAAACTCTTACTTTATGGCGGTGCATCCAGCTTTGAAAAATCCTTAACTGCTACTTGTTTGTGAAAGACAACCTGCACTTAGGCTCCTCTCAAGGTTTTCACAGGGTTCTTGTGTTTAGTACACATTCAGAGAAAAACACCAAAAAAGTCATTGAACAAATTAGAGGTAGTTCATTAAAGGCAATGATTTCCTGATTTAATACACATTAAAGTTACATTTACACATGTGCTAATGTGCAAAGCCTGGATTTTAATGCAATAAAGAAAGAACATTTTGGGGTGACAGATATTCCCTCATTGTGGTTTCTGAAATTAGGTTTTAAGCCAAGCTAATGAGGGTTTAGAAACTGTTACCGTGGATACTCAGTCGTATCGTTTGATGTATCAAATCCCAAAATAATCCAATACGTCTGTTCGTCTTTAATAGCATCTCGCTGCTCTGAGGTTTGTTTAATCAGACCTGCAGACAGCCAAATACGACTGACAGCCCAGACTTCAAAGGAGACCCGAGATGATTACTTCTCTACTTTAATGACATTACATATCCCTCAGCTGTATATGTGTTTCCATTCATTCTGCCCTTTTCATGATGGGACATAAAATTGAATTGAAAATCGAGTCTCACTGGGTATCAAGGGAAGTCTTTTCCCTCATTATTTCCAGACGGAGTGATTGAAATGCATCTGGGGCGATCTGACAGTTTAGGAGCCAGACAGGGTGAGAAACTCGCTGTGTGCTTGTATGTGTTGTTGTGCATGGATATGTATGCCCATGTGTCCAAGCTTGTTTGTGTTTCACAAAAAGATAAAAAGAAAGCGAGAGCAAGAGAATAGCTCAGCACTTTTAGACAGCCGAAATGAACAAATAAGATGCTGAGGGTCTAACAAATCTCTCTCTCTCTCTCTCTCTCTCTTTATGTACAAAATCAAAGTGCAGTCATTTAATAACTTTAAAATTTCACATCATCCTTTGTTGTAAAATATAAACAAAAAAACATTCAAACTCATTCTTCCCCCACATCTTTTGTTTCCACAAGACCCTAAGGAGATAAAGCCAGGATCGTGATGTTCTCACTGGCAGCAGATTATTTTGAGAAAACCCCCAAAAAAGTGTAGTCTAAGTTTCTACAGAATACCTAAATTAAAAAAACTCAAGTCCTTTTTAAAGGGTCTTTGCCCCAAGGGTGAGGGCCCTCCACTAGTTTTTGGTTGTTGTCCAACGATTTATGTCTATATAAATGTTGACTTACCTTTTATCTTTGTTGTTGTTTTTTTCTTGCTCTGCAAGTTCAGTCCTTAATGTCACTGTTATACACGGTGGCATAAAAAACCCCAGCTTACTCCAGAATGTTCTTTCAACTTTTGTCTAACTTTACATTCTTAATACTATGGCTGCTTTTTTCATGTCTTTGGTAAAATAAAAAAATATAGGGTGATCAGTCTTTTCCTTCAGATATGAGAAGTGTAAAATATATATAAATCCCACTCTACCTAAAGCATAAAACATTAGATAAGGATTAAGAATAAATTAATTACATATAAGACATTTGTAAATGTTCTAATTAAAGCTATAGTTCATGTTTTGTTGTAGGCATGCTATGATGGAATTACTTTATCATACTTAATAGGCATTTGAACTGAGGTTTCCTAAGAAGAAGCCATGCTGTATTTCTAAAATAATAATAATAATAATAATAATAATAATAATAATAATAATAATAATAATAATAATAACAATAATAATAAATTAAAAAAGAAACAAAAACATTTTTTCTGCATGCTCTACTAGCCTCCCTTTGCCTTAGAAAAAAAAAAAGAAAAAAAAAAAAAACTACCTCAGCACCCAGTGTTAACAAATTAATATGTTTAGTGATGGGCCATAGCTAGAAGTTTGCATCCAGCTTTTCCACAGTGAAGACAGATGTTTTTTGAAAACTGCTTCATTTACAAATTGGATTTAGCTCTTCATTATTGATCTTTCAAAGACTGACTATACATTAAATATCCTTAAACAAGGGCTGTGATACAAACCCTCCAAAGGTAATATTAGACGACATTTATTCAGACAACCAAGAAAATTAACTTTGGAGAACATATTGGAGCGTGTAATCTATCTGCAGTTGAGGATGTGCTTGTGTCTTATTGTGGTCAAATCTAATTTGAGTTTGATTTCAGCAAATAGCCTCCACTGAGATACAATTACTAAGGTAAGTAAGTTCTTTGTCATGTATTTAAAATTGGACAGAAACTAAGTGTGTGCGTGTGTGTGTGTGTGTGTGTGTGTGCGCGCTCGTGAAGTTCTCTATGTTTTTGTCAATTAAAACAAAAAGAAGACATCAAAAGTGAAAAAAAAAAACCACACACTACGTATAATACTGAGCAAAGTGATAACAGCCATTAAAGTCTCCTTGCACCAGTAACACTCACATCCTCTCAACCATTTCCTGCTTTATTCTCTGGATGCTGTTCATCAGTAGATCAACTGTATTTCCTATTTGAATAAAACAAGACTGCGTGTTGATAACGTGCCATGGTGTTTTTAGCACATGCCCTTTCCTGCTTCTCACCAGGAGTCCAGTAAAACCTCTGCCCCACCTCTGAACCCTTTCAACAGAAGCAGGGGGCCACTCAATAATTCACAGCTTCACTTGGCTGCTGATCCCCAAAATTAAGAGATAAACACCTCCCTCCATCTGAAATCACTTCTCAGTGATTATTTTCTTCTACCACTCATTAGTTCACATGCTTTTCCTCTGTGTCGTAAGCCTTGACTTCACATGTCTACCACTTCAAGTCAAAGACAGAATCTGGGATAATGGATAACATTTGAGTGACTATAAATAGACTGTAACTGTACATAGACTGTATTTCAGTCCACTCATTCTTCTTTATCTGACAAACCAAACCTGATTTGCAGCTGCACTTCTTCATGAGCTCATCCAGTATCTGTCAGCAGAAATGAAAAGACACACACCAAGCAACATTGAGAGTAAGCCTGTCCTCAGTGGAAAAGGACAGTGCTGCTCGTGTAGAAACATGTTTGTTCTTCTAGGAAGAAAACAGTCTATGGCAAAATGTTTCTGCAAATGCAGGAACGTCCTTGAGGGACTTTGTAGGACTTGAGCTCCTTATACAAGAAGAACTTGTGTGAAGCAAACTCAGCATTGATTGGTTCTTTTTACGACTCAAATTCAAAGACCCTAACTATATCTTTTTGTCTCAGCTATTATAAAGGCTAGGCCAATGCTGTAATACACTGAGGTGCTGCTGTTCACTTCTCGGTGAATGAAACTCTATGTTTTGTTGCCTTTTTTAGTTATCAGTCCATTTATGTTACATAACAAACATACCACTTGTCTAATACAATTGCAAAATGTTTGTTCACCCTCCTGCAGCACAGTGCTACCTCAGTGTGCACTGGTCCAAAACAATTGACCTTCCCAACAGAACAAACAACACAACACCTACCCACCCCAACAAGGTTCTGACCTTATGGGGAATTTCACCCTCAATTACAAACACAAATGTAACCATCCCCATCCATTATCTGCTCCTACAGCTACTAGAACTCAGTTCTGTTTCATTAGATAATTTCAGCTGATGTTGGATAGGAATGTCATATAAAACACATGCTTTGGGCATTTAATCCAGAATTTTGTTAAGCTGTGCTTTTTCTCTTATTTGGCAACAAGGTGACAGTGTCTTTGATTTTCTTTTAACCAGAGCCTGAATTAAACAAACTTCTGCCTTGACTGGATGGAACTGTGGGATTATTTGTAAAATGCTGATAGGTGTATATCTGTAATGCATCTATGTTTGTTATGACGCTTTTAGAGCAGGAAAGATGATAAACTCTTGATAGAAATCTATACTGTTGCAGAAAAGAAGTTACCATCCACAAAGTATTTCAATAAATAAATGTAGTAGAGTATTTTATTTTCCCCAAAGAAGATAGCTGGTGTTGCTTGCAAGCACTAATGTGCTACACTCTGTCTGAGCCTCACAACAGTTGAGCAAACAGGTTCATGGCTGGAGATCATGCAGATCTTCGGAAATGAACAGCTTCTTTGCTTGCAGTTTGGCTAGCATAAACCAATTTGTTTCCTAAGTTGGCCACAAATGATAAATGCATCAAATCTGGGTCTCTTGAGGCATTATATATAGCCATAGTGAGTCTGAACTAAATGTGGTTGCCATCCGTTATAAAGTAGCAAACTTAACTTTTCAGGCAATATCTCAAGTACATGCAGGGGGAGTGTTTTCTTTTAGCACAGAGTTTTTGTGGGTTATTTCTTTTCCCATGACCCCCATCATTTCTCAGCATGATCATAGCAGTGAATAATAAGGAAAAAGAGAAGGGGTGCTGGTATGACCTAGCGTCTAGGTCGCTCACCCCATGAGGCTAACCCTCAAGGTTCCTCTCAAGGGCCGCCCTGTGGATCCTTTCCTGCATGTCACACCCAAATCCTTCCCTGTTTCCTGCTCTATCCACTATCCTGTCCTCTCTAATAAAGGCATAAAAAGCCCCAAAATATAACTTTAAAGAAAAAAAAAGAAAAGAAAAATGCTTTTAGTTGAGCCTAAAGTGCAACAGAAGCAAATATTCTCAGGTTGCTTTGTAAAGTATCTGGTGAACACTTATGCTCTCAAGTTCAGCAGATGTCTCTTTAGTACCTGTTATAGAAGACTATCTTAAAGCACTATAAATACATTACTCTGCCTCATGCAGCGATCTTGATATGGGCTGGAAATACCATTAACAGTGAGATAACACTTAAACCCAAAGTCTTATCTCTTTGTCATTCTGCTCCTCTCACTTTCTTTCCCCGTCTTTGACTTTCTCATCTTATGAATATTAATACTTTATCACTTAGTCCACTTATCTCTGCGCTTAATAATTCCCTCCCTCTAAATCACTTTGAGGCACGCTTTGTTCCCCCGATCGACAGTAGGATTCAGGCAGTATCTTTCCATAGCATCTGATTGTTATAGGGGTATTGAGGTACAAAGATCAATTAAATTAGCTGTTATCTCAGCCAGGGACAAGCAACATGTTTTCACCCCCATTCATTCAACCCACTCAGCAACTGCAACCTGTTACTGGTAAAAGAATACAGCTGCATACAGGGATGTCCAAGACTAGCTAAAGAGTGCTTTCTTTAAGAAGTGGGTGCGTCGGCGTCCCTTTAAAATATCAAAATGAAAACTTTAAATACTACCGTCAGAGTGGTTATGGATCCTTGAACTAAATGCCTGGATTAATTCCTAAAGCTTGACCTGAAAGCTTTGTGAGCAAGTTTGTGTTTGTTTAGACTTTAACTGTTATTTATATTTGGTTCAACATCAAGGACTCCAACCAACTTCTGCTGCCTTTTGGATTAAGCCAGATTTAGGCTCCAATTGACCACCCCCGGTGATCTGGGGACAAGACCTGCTTCAAAGCTTGTTGTAAATGATTTTCTGTCAAAATAACATCCAAGTGTGTGATGTCAGCACAACCACTCTACTGCTCCAAACCATGTTGGCGCCTCCTGGGTCTGAAATTGTAGTTATTAGACATGTTAGATATCTATCAAACAGATGTTACAACTCATGAGTATAACGGCAAATATACACACAACTCTAGCGAGATCCAAGTGGAAAACTGAAAAAAAAAAAAAAACTTGCATCAGTTTTTTTTTTTTTTTTTTGTTTGTTACTATAACATATTCCAACCTGGCTGATGACATTTCTCCCCCTTTGAGATTGTTTATTACCCGAAGTCACAATTGATCACTTGTGAAATCTTGTGTCTAAAATCTTTAGTGTATAACCTGGTAATCTTGTGAAATTGTGTGTGGAATCCAGGGTTTGTCATGATAAACTTGTTCAGAACTTTTTTTATGCATGAGGTCTCTCAGGATTTTAAATCTGTTAAGATCTAAAAGTCATCTAATGAGTGGTCAGCCCAACTTCCACCCAAAGGGGAATGTATAAATCTGTGTCTGAGTCACTTGACTTCCAACAGGGCGCACGGCTGCAGGAGGTGCTCCGAGGGTCTTATATTACCAGATGGGTCCATTTTGCTCCAGTTATATACCAGATACAGTTCATCGCTTTCTCAGAAATATTATGGAAAGATATAAGGATGTTGTGTCCTGATGTTAACTTGTTTTTCACAGATGAGATTATCAGATTATCAGTCTGGAAAAAAAAAAAGAAAATGGCCAAAGCTTGGAGTAATGAGCAGAAAAGTTGTGGCCAATCAGTTTGTCAGAAGCCTCTGAAAAACAGCATGTTTGTCATAACTTTTTACCCCCTTGCTCTCTTTTCATTTGTATTAATGAGTGCTTCACCCTCTGTGTTACTTGCTTTCTGCTTGATATGCTGTACTGGCCTTTGGCTGTTGAAACAACGGGGAGAGGACTTGCCTAAATAATGTGCCAAAGGGGTTGAAGCTTTATCACTTCCTAATTTCGGAAAATATACCAAAACACCCAAATGTCAGAAGGGACTTTGTGCAGGAGAGCGTGCAGTCAAAGAACAATAGTCTCCTGAAAGCTTTGACCTTTGGATGAAATTAAGCAGCTGAAAGTCCGTCAGGGTAATCAGATAATTAAACTGGCCCCCCTTTTGGCTTCTGTTTTTGGATTACTGTGTGCCCCTCTGGAAGTATTTTTCTCTCTGTGAAAGTGTCACTCGCACGCTGCTGATCCTGTTAGAGGGCACAGCTAAGAAGGCATTTGGCGTGGATAAT
This sequence comes from Halichoeres trimaculatus, assembly GCF_033239565.1. Lineage (NCBI taxonomy): Eukaryota > Metazoa > Chordata > Actinopteri > Labriformes > Labridae > Halichoeres > Halichoeres trimaculatus. The sequence continues at coordinate 16,344,914 of NW_027437186.1, read as the reverse complement.
ACTCCACAAAGGAATTTTAAGTTAAAAACCTTCTGGAAACTGGCAGTCACTTCATCTCCCAAATGTTGATTCTGGGGTTCAAAATTCTTATGCATGTAAAATGTAATTTCACTGCTGGAACAATGCACGGTTGCTCTGAGGAAACATCAGCTGTGCTACTGAAAGAAGCTTCACACCCAGTCAATATGAGATTAGAGGGAAATCCTGCAGGAAATCTGAAGTGGATGTGTGTGAAAGTGGGTGATTATCATCCCTGAATGTACATAAGTGTGTTAATGAGACAATCCTGGACGTTGCCTCAGATTGCCTTTAAAAGGAGAAAGAAAATGGCGTTATTTCATATATAGATCATGCGTCATCTCCACCTCTTTTTCACTGTAAATGTGAGGTCACTGGCTGCACTTGCTGCAGTAAAATAAAAGTATACTGCTCTTCTTTTGTTAATTTTCACGCCATTATTTTGTCATGGTGCACATTTTTCATTTTTTATTTTGAATGAAAAGCAATATTTTTTTTCTCTTTTCCCTTTTTAACAACGGAGATGAAATATGACGTTGCAAATTTATGCTCAACCTCAGTTGAACCATGTGTCAATATTTAAAAGCGCAACTTCATTACATGGACAATTTTTGCTTAGATACTGCACTACAAATACCCTTTGCCCTCTTTTTAATAACTCAAGAGCAATGAAGCGCCAGAAAAAGCAAACCAAGATACATGATCCATTTTGTCATTATTTCTGACCTGAAGCGCTTTTGTGCACGACAAAGTGAATTTAAAAACTTCAAAACCAGGCAGAGGCTGCTTCCTCTGAGCACTTGCAAGCGGAATCATGCTTCAAGCCAATTATTTTTAGAGAGACAGAGAAGTGGCCCACACGGAGCACAGGAAATGGCAAAGCAAACCTGGAAAAGACAAAGCAGATGCTGTGATGTTGCACCGAGCAAACAATGGTTCCTGTCAGAGGCAGGTGCAAATGAAGGTTTAAATTAGGAAATGATTCCCAACTGCACTGTCAAACATGATCTCAAATCCACTGAAACCACGCTCTGAGATGGCAGAAAATATTAGGCTTAATCTTTAAAATAGGACAGTGGTGTTTTTCTTCTGGAAACCTCTGATTGTGTTACCCTCTGGAGTAACTGTAATATTTAGACCTGGCCTGTGCTATTTTTCAAAGTTATCATTGTGTTTATTTTAGCAACTCATCTTAGCCTTAATAACACCACTGAGGATGTTGTTGTGCATGTAATCATTTGTTAATTTTCTCTTTAAAGTTTTTGGTTTTTATCCACCCAAAACACAATACTATGTACCCCCGTTAAAGCAATGTAATATGGGAGAATTTCAGCTCAATCCAAATAGATTTAGAAATGGGATTATATGATGTGACATAACCAATTTTCAGCACATTATTACCCCACAGTGATGATTAAGGACTTTGGCATCCGTGGTTCCTCCAAAACCTGAGCCATAGATGTCAGAACCATGACGAAAAGCAATTATAATCCTGGCAACTATATGTTCCTGGGATATTACACTTGCGTGTTAATTTCCATTGATGGCTCTAGTAATACCGCAAAAGACTCTCCTATTTATCATCTGGAACAATGGCTTTGTTGAGTATAATTGATGTTGACCAGTGGGTCGACAAATAACAGATGATAGGAAACATCTCTGCCCGGACTGAAAGTGCTGACCTTTGGCATTCTTTGTTATTGCCCTCTGGGTGAACTCTGAGAGGCTTTACATGATGCTTTACAAAGACTGGCGTGTTTACATGTTCAACTAAACCCTCACCATCACATGTATTAATTAACTTAGAATACAATGTTGCAAAAAGCAACTTTAATAGTCACAAAAAAACAAGTCCTCAAAGGAGGACTGTATATCTGTAAATATCTATCTATCTATCTATCTATCTATCTATCTATCTATCTATCTATCTATCTATCTATCTATCTATCTATATATATATATATATATATATATATATATATATATATATATATATATATATATATATATATATATATATATATATATATATATATATATATATATATATATGATTATATTTGTGTTTGTTGCACTACAAAGTGTTTTTATAACTTCATAAAATCCTTGTATTCCAAAGTTTGTATATAAATTTACAAGAGAGGAAATCTGGACCTAATGAAAAGGCTGCACACATATCCTCAGTCAGTCAGTTGTCAATATTGCCCTGCATGACTGTGTCGATGTTTTTTTTTTTCTTGAACAAGAATAATTGGAGCCCGTACTTAGCACAGAAGCTTGCATGTCAAAAAGCGAGAGACACTCTACAAATTATTTAAAAGCTGAAACCTGCGTTTAAAACCTGTTTAAGCATTAAATGAAGTGGATACACAAGAAGATTTACTGGAGCAAGACATACAGAGGACTGTTTTCCTAATTGGAGGAACTACTGTTCTCATCAATGCCAACTTGAACAAAAATACATTTTACTTCACAAAAGAGTGCAAACACAAAGAGGACAGTAAGGGGACAGAAACAACAGAAGCACAAGCGAACCTCCTGAAAATCTGTTGTCAACAGCTTTTCTTCAGACAGAGGGAGAAAGGGGAGAAAGAGCTGCGTTTTCAGGACAAGAGGCGAGAGGAAATAATTACTACATTACAGCCAAAGCCATTTATACAAGGCTTCCGCTCTGCCGCAGGACTGGCAAAATGTAGAGGTTTATGTGACCCAAAAAGACCTGTGAAACACGGCCTGCCTGGATTCATCATTTCTCTGAGGAGGGAAAGAAATGAGAGCGAGGCCGCCTTTGCTGCCACCAAATGTATTTTGTTCAACCTCGCCCTAGAGTAAGCAAAGAGTGGAGTAGGTTTCTGACAAAGTGTGGGGAGAAGGAAATATAAAGTAGAGGAATGAGCCACCAACAAGACAAGGATGTGTGTTTCATGATGCTGCCATAAAATTTCAATATGAACTGAATCTTCAAAGAAAGAGGAATGCATGGTTGCTCACGCCAAGGTATAAAACCCAGTCTGAGCATTATGAACTTTTAGGGTGGGATCTTTCTTGTTCCTTGGTTTTGGAGTAATTAAATTGTTGGTGTCATGTTGTAACCTGCTAAGTTGCTCTTTGCAAAACAAAATAAACCACATGTTACTAGAAAATTACTCAAAGAGCACAGACCTCTGACAAGCATATTTTGATTTTCATGCAACACTTAAGTCCGACTTTAATGTTAAACTCCCTTTCAGCAGACTGTCTGCTACAGTTTGGTGTTAGTTGCAGGCTTGTAGGATAACTTGTTACCTGACAGTGTTGAGAATTATAATGACTTGGTACATATTTCATATTCTGGATCTTAGTATCCAGAATTTTGCCAAGATGGGGATTGTATATTTACATCTGTCAGAAATCATAGTGACCTTGTCTTGTATTGTTTTAAAACGCAATCTGACTGTTATATCTGAGTTATATGCACATATGGTGAAAGTGGCCCTATCTCACAATGATGAAGAATCCTTTAAAAATATCCTGGATCCAGACGGTGATCTAGATCACCTCCAAATTCTAATCACTTCTTCCTTATCTCATTTTGAACATTTCCTGAAAATTTCATCAAGATCTGTTGTTACTTTTTGAGTTGTGTTGTTCACAAACAAGTAGGCAAACTTTCCCAATACCCCCCCTTCTTTTTCTTTAGATTTATTGTATAATTTGTCGTGAAACACACATATTTCTTGCACCTTTCAGTCATTTTTTTCCTCATCAGACCAGTTTTCTACATGCCCTGCAAGTGGAGCTCAGTGTATCATGTCAGCTTGACAGGGCCATGTTTTACAGCAGAGAGGAAGGAAAAGGCTGCAGGGAGGAGAGGGAGAAGACAGAGGACTGAGCAGGCTGAGGAGGTACTCAGAGACAGTACAGTACGTGATATGATCTCACAAGCATTGTGTGCGCATATATATATGTATGTATGTGTGTGTGTGTGTGTGTGTGTGTGTGTGTGTGTGTGTGTGTGTGTGTGTGTGTGTGTGTGTGTGTGTGACCATGGGAGAGGAGAGCAGGGGTGGCAGCTGTAGTATTAATTAGGCAGGTGAGATGAGTGGACTGCAGCATCATTACATTGGCAATTAGAGTGCACTCTATTTGCCGAGCCGGCCCCTGGCTTTGAGGAAGAGAGAGTTAGAAGTATATTCAAAATGGTGAGTGAGCAAGAGAGATGAGGTTTAACGAAAAAAAAAAAAAAAGATTAAGAGAAGGTGGGAGAGAGGTTTAAATAGAGAGGGAATGTTTTGTGGTAAGCGATTCATGAAAAGGATTTATCGCTAATCCCTCCAGTGATAGTCAGCTCCCATGATCTCCACCAGCGTGCCAGTCACTCACTGCACAATGTGATATGTTCATGGGATGTAACTGAGGTGACACGTTTCCTGGATAGTTCTTTTCTTCTAGTGCACGGATGTCGTCTTATAGTCGGGTGATGGACGACTTAAACTCTTTGAGAAATGAGCTGATGCTTTCAGCCACAACACCACGTCTCAGTGTCCCACCACCCCCTTTGTCCTCAGTTTTCCACAAACAAACATGAAAATACACTAAGTGAAAACCATCTAAAGCTGGAAACACCTTCACAAGTGACCAAAAATGTACTAAAATGTTGATTTGCTGTTAAAAAAAAACAGTATAGTGAATGTGTGCAGAGCATGGCTATAAATATAACCTGAACTCCTCTATTTTGATCTAAATGGCAGATATTTAAAGCAACCCGTTGCTTTAAAGAAAGACGATCACCCTCTCTGCATAGCGGATGATGCGCTGCAGCCTGCTGTGGCTGCAGAGTACCAAACTGTGATGAAAGAGGAGACGATGGACTCTATGGTTGTCGAGGCACTTTCTAAGTCGCCATTTTGAAAAAATGATAATTGTGCTCGGACGAATCTCCTCCATCCTCTCTCCTCTCTTAATTTCCTTGCATCTCTCCCATGCATCTCTGGTGGGAGGGACTAAGACACAAGTAAACGACGCAAGTGGAGGAAGAAAGGATGAAACTTTGGGGCATTGAGACGCACCCTATGATGGCTGTGTCAGAGTGCACCATCATGGTCTTTGGCAGGTTGAACTTCTTCAGCTGCTGCAGGAAGTACATCCTCTGCTGGGCCTTTTTGGTAAGGGGGGTGATGTTCAGCTCCCACTTGAGGTCATGAGTGATGATAGTTCCCAGGAAGCGGAGACACTCCACAGTAGACACTGTGGATTCATGGATGGTGATTGGGCTAGAGGAGGCTGCTTTCGCCACACCAGGTCACCAGATGGTCAGTCTCCCACCTGTAGGCAGACTCATCCCTACCAGAGATGAGTCTGATGAAGGTGGTGTGGTCTGCAAACTTGAGGAGCTTGACAGACTGATGACTGGAGGTGCAGCTGTTGTTGATGATAAATCATAATCAATCTGCCTGAAGAAGTCTGAAACATTGCACCTCTTGCCTGTTGACACTGTGGAAAAATTGTTTCAGTCTTACGCTGCTCTTGAGAGTCAGGAAGTCTGATTACCTTTGCCCTATCTAAGTAACTTGTAGGGCAAAAGGGAGCAATGGTGAAGAGCTAGGGAGTGCACTTTGAAGTTGACACTTCAAAGTAGCTCAAGAGTGATGACAGAAAGTGTTAAAAGTTGTGACATTTGCCTCATTGATGTTTAAAGGTGTCAAGAACAACAATGCCCAGAAACCATGGAAAGCTAAATGAGACCTGCAGGAGTCCTGTTCGCCCTGTCCAATGTTAACCCAAGCTGTAATGTTCAGTCCAATGTGAATGATTATGAACAAGCAGTTAATGATAAATGTTGTGATGAAACAGAATAATTCACATTCAGGATATGATCCACATAACATTGAGTTTCTGAAACCTAGACTTTGTCAGGTATTTTCACTACCTTATTTGTTTTGAACTCCATCTCTGGTGTCAAACTATTTAAAGTGAGTAAAAACTGCGCCACATGAAGAATCCCGATGGGAAAACTGTTGTTGGACCCATAATAAGCTTTTCTGTCAAGCTTTCAGATGCATTTCAGTCGCCAAAACATGTCGCTGGGACTGTGACAAGCTCCAGTCCCTGGGGGTCTGAGGTTTGAATGAACAGGGTTGTCGTTGCTGTGGCGTCTGTGCTGGTCAGGCGGTGCAGTGAGGAGGGACGGAGAGAGCTGCAGGGAGCTGGCTCAGATGACTTTGGCTCTGTCACACCAAGGTCTCGGCTCTAACTCCACGATAATGAGCCTGTCAGTGCGGTGTGAGCCATAGGAGATAGGCTGGCCCCCATCAACCTACTTTCACAGGCAGGGATGAGTAGCTCTATATGTGTGTCTGGTGTGTCTGGTGTGTGTGTGTGTGGGTGTGTGTGTGTGTGTGTAAAACAGTTTTTGATCTTTTTTCCTTCTTTGCATTCCCAGCAAACCTGTTGTCATCTTTGCTGGTGGGGAGAGGAATGTAGTGCTCTTATCTTTGCAAAGGACTTCTTTCTCAACCTTTAGCGAGATCAGCTCCTCTAATGATAGCTCCTCGCTGTACAGATTCACTAAAAATGACAGGTTTAGGATGCACATAATTTCCATTAGCAATGTTAGACTTGAAAAAAAAAAAAATAACACCCAGGCTTGATAAATTCTAAGTATTTTGTCTAACAGCATCAAATTACATCTAACTCTAATTAAAAAGCACTTTGCTTAGAAATGCTACAAAGTGTTCTACAAAAACGCACAGACATAAAAAGGAAAGAAGCTATGAACAACAAAGACTGAAGACTTGAAAAGGAAAAGATTTTTGCCATTAAAAAGAGAAAACCAGGAAAGAATATTTTTTTAATAAGAAACAACAGAAACAAACACAGGCCTGTCTGAGATTGGCATATTATTCTGTCACATTTAGTCACTTTACTTAACCTGAGACAAACCAGACAAGCTGTCTCCCCTGATCTCAGTGAACGCTCTGGACTCAAGGACTTTATAAACTCACTGATGACACAACAGCTCCATAAAGTGAAGCCATAACTTTTACAACCTCACTGGTGATTGGCTGCAGCATGAGCCATAAATCCCGCCTCTTCCATTATAACAGATGGAACATGCAGTATGTGCAAGCCCTATTGTAAGGAGAAGTTCAGTGTTATTATCTTATTTGGTGTTAAAGAGATGCGGTGTATTAACACATGTGGGCTCCTGCAGCATTCTTTACCTGATCGGAAAAACAGAAGAGGACCCAAGAAATGGTGAACTTATAAATTGGTGTAAATTTATGGCTTTAGGCAAAAACCCCTTTGTGCATACTTTTGCACAAATGTGTCATAATGCTAATAAGTCAGCACCCATCAATGGATCATTTTGGCTTTGTTACATATTTAAGAGGGGGTGGAAGCACATCATCCATATTTACATAAAGTCAATACTATAGGATCATCTAGTTTAAAGACCCAGTGCTGGCTGATTGAGGAAAAAAAAGTGAAAGCATGCTTTATGTATAACAGTAGGAAACAGGAATGACATAAGAATAACCAACAAAAAAAACATTTTAACGAATTTCACTGCAGGAAAAAAACATTTCTGGTGGAAAATTTTAAAAACACTCCTGAATATGAATGCTCTAGCTGCCAATGTTGATCATTTTGAATAATTAAAACTACAAAATGTCCCAACTTGTATGTTTCAGAAAGTGATTTGCTCTGGTTTACTTTTTTATTTTCAATGATAAACTATAAATATATTCTTTTTGTATGCTGAAAATTACTCTAAATTTGAAGAAACAGTGTATTGGCTGCATTAGTCAGAGAAAACCCCATAAGATCTCACACTGACTGTATTAAAAGCTTACTTACAAACAGGCTTAAATAAATCTAATACAAGACAAAGAACCCTAAACCCCGAGCTCTCGGGTGGTGTTTGCAGGTGCTCGTGCATGTACGCGTGCGCCTGTGTTTTGCTATAAAGCCTCTCTGATCCAGTGTTAACTGCTCTCATAAACAAGCACCTGCCAGATGTGAGCCTCTGCCCACAGAGGACTACGAGCGCCTGGCTGTGAGTGGAATCCATAACCGGACTTGTTCTCGGCTGTCTGCAGCTTTTTGTCTTCAACAGATAAGGCAAACTGGAAAGCCAAATACAGCTGACCTTCTGCTAAAGCTCAAGCTTTACCGTCCACAGCTGAAATACCTCACCTAGAAAGACAGACATAAGAGAGGTGTGATGCCTTTAACAGAATAGTAAGTATTTCAATGACAGCAGTGAAACTTTCAGTAGCTAAAATATGTGCTAAGTTTTGTCAGAAAAGTTTGAAAACATCAAAAGCTCCATTCAGAGTGTGCGTGTGTAAGAAACGTCTCAGTAAATTGGGAAAACTAACAGCTGCTTCGTCTTCCTGCTGAACAAGACAGGTGTCCAAAGGGTTAAAGGTCAAAACTTTGATTTCTTGTTCAAATTCCACTCGCTGCAGTTTGCACGTTCTTGTATCATGTTCACAGCTGGACGGCTTCAACCACTTTTATGCTAGCAGTGATGGAGGGGAGCTACAGAGAGGGAATCAGACTGAACTCTGGATCACCCTCTAAAAACCACAGAAACCTGCACCAATAGATAGATCCGCCCTGCTCCTAGCTTTCAATTTCTCAATTAGAGTGTCCAGGCTGGAATTGCAGCTTCCTCTGGTGCACTGTTTTATTTTCTGTAGCCTGAACATTCATCTCTATTACCAACAGATACTTCCACTTCATGTTTTTTTCCCTCTTACTATGAGGACAATCCCCTTGCCCTATTTTCTGAGGTACACACTTCAAACACCTTTGATCGGCTTTGATTTTGTGAGATGTGAAAGAAATATCACGTTGCCTTATCTTTGCAAAATATCTGGGTTCTTGGCAGTTTATCTTTTACTCCTGACCCACTTCACCTCAAAAACAAATGATACCTCCTTCATTACTTTTCTCTCACAAATTGTATGCTGAATAAAATACAGAATCAAGGTGCCATGGATAGAGAACAAATAGGTTTGGGGCCCTAAATTTTACGGAAAGAGTCTAATGCAGAGGTTCACTGTTAGTGCCTCAATTATACTGTATCTGGTTGCTGTTCTGTAGCTAAACATCTTTTTAATTTTATGAGCTGATGAAGTGAAATTGTTTTGGACAGAATTGAAATTGGGAAGTTTGATGAAATTTTGACAGCAAATTCTGATTTAGTCTTAGTCTTTTGAATAACACACCATTTAGTTTTAGTCATATTTTAATCATCTGAAATAATTTAGTTTTAGGGGCTGTTTTCACAACAATGGTTTTAGGGTGATACCCAAAAGTTTTGTTGCGTTTGGGCCTCACGTTTACACGGAAACGCCTTTTCAGCCGACCTAAAACGCAAACATTTGAAAACGGCCTACAGAGTGGGATTTTTGATTTTTGAAATGCTGCCAACACTGTTGCTGTGTAAACAATAAACCAGGGTTTTCAGTGGAAACGCTGATGTCACACTTTGCTTCGCGCAAGCGCATTCAACAGGACAACAGTCCCCTTGTTACAATTGTCACAAACTACCAAATAGACAGTTATAACTCCACCTACAGGCCTGGCATGTTTACTACAGCGTTTTCAGCCCCTTGGCGTTGCCTTGTAAACGCAGATTTTTTTCACTGCGTTTCAGCGTTTTCAGATGAGACATTATCGTGTCAATGGGGCCTTAGTCCAGTTCTCGTTTTACATAACATAAGAGCTTTAGTCTTAATCCAGTCTTAAGTCTTTCAGTCTTAGTCTAGTTTTAGTAGAAAAATTATGAGCAGATTTTAGTCAGATATAGTGTAAAAAATGTAACTGTTGTGAGAATGTAATGATATCCTTTTTTTCCCGCCTTTTTAGTTTCACCCTTGATCACCTCACTGTCCATATTCTTGTGTTGTACCCTAGACTATGTTATAATAAAGAAGTTATGACAAAAGTTTACTTGTTCTCATAATCCTCTGACAAGCACTGGTGCAGTTGCAAATGCACGGATGTGCTGTCAAGGTAATGGGCATCTGTGTATGAGTAAAAAAAGAACTGCTGGTGCAGGCAGCCCGGGGACAGCGTTATCAGCTTCCATGATACGTATTAACTCAGTGCTACTCTGGGCCTGCATCCCTCAGTAACATTTTTGTTTCATCGTCATTTGTTGACAAAAGTGTCAGTTATGTTTCATCACAGTCTTGGTTATCAGGTCTGACTCTTTATTTAGTTTTTATTTAGTTTTTGTGTGTAAAAAAGGTTTGATGATGAGCATTTTTCATCATAGTCTTCATCAATGAAATTAAACTGATGAAAAGAGATATGTCTGACAAGAAGACTGAAATTAAAAACTTGCTGAAAAGGAGCACAAATATTTAGAAAAAAGTTTGAAAAATCACATCATTGAGCTTCACTATGATGCCACATTGAATAATGTAAATGCACATTAAGTAGTTTGAAGTTTGTTTACCAACTGAGGCAGCACTCATAACACGGCTTTCTCTCTCTTCAGATACTGCTTCGCAGCCATCGTGGCATTTTCCTTGTAGCAACTGATAAGTGCTCTCTAAACACTGAGTGTCTGACTTATATTGCACGGTAAAATGACAGCTGGGAAACATGAAAATTCCAACGTTCTCTTTAAGTTTTCACATTCAGGCAATTTTCTCTAAGCAGTCAGTGGCCCTGACTGTCAGAGTGACAGTGTGTCTCTGTATAATTTCTAGTTACTTCTGAGGCAAAAAAAGAGAGAGCTGAGTGTAAAGGTGTGACACATCTGTCATTACATAAAGCACCCCACACACACATCAACACAATACTCACATATACACAAACACATGAACAGAAAACAAGTTGAATATGACTGAAATGGTGTGATGTGTTGTCAGAAGATGGATTGAACTAATACTAGCTTTGCCAAGTTCCCATGACAATAAAGCTTCATTAGTTTACGCTTAAGCTTGCTGCAATCTCCACAGTGCACATGGCAACATATCCACTTGAACACCCTTCCTGTGTTGTTATGCAGCTTCTGTGGGCTGTTTATAAAACATCCACAGCTATTTATGACCCTTTGAAAGGCAAGTCACGGCTAATTTAGGGCACAACGTCCCACCCTCATTGGTAGTAAATGTGTTATTGTGGCACGCATGGAAAGATATTCTAATATAATGGGCTGGTTGGTGGAAGGGTGCCAGAGTTACGTGGCGGCTGGGTAGAGTATTCTGATGGAGCAAATTAGCTTCTCTGTCAAACAGCAGCTGGGGTAGGTTGTGTTTGAAAGAGGTCTAGTGTGGGTGTGTGTTTGCTGCTACAAAACAAAAAATGTGCACTGCAGTAGGGGCGTGTCAAGACTCATTGACTGAGATTGTTAAAGTGAGGCACTGCATCGTCATCATGAACACACACACACACACACACACACACACACACACACACACACACACACACACACACACACACACACACACACACACACACACACAGGCATATATGTAATTTTAGCTCATTCCTGCCTCCAATCAATTTTTATCATGTACGTTCTCACTTTGTTTTTTACCTTGTGTTTAAGCCTTGTCTATGTGCCAATAGTGATCTGTGATGACCATTTGTTTATAAACTCAATACTCAATTAATACATACCTTTTCAAACTCAGTTTTTTGTCAGACAAAATAAAAGGCCACTGATGCACAACTAGGATGGATTAGCTGTATGCTGGCAAAAGAAGTCCAAAGCTCATGCAAAAGTTCAGTATTTCTCATGAGTTATTCAACAAAAAGCAAACATGTTGCCATGTACACTGCGGAGACTGCAGCAAACCAAATTCTAAAATAATGAAGCATTATTGTCATGGGAAATTGACAAAGCTAGTATCAATCAATTAGATCCTCTGATGACATGTCACACCATTTCAGTCAAATAAATAAATAAACATTTAAACAAATAAAGAATCTTAATTATTAGCATTTATTTTCAACAAAAGTCTAAATTAAATGGAAAAGGTCAGAAAAATCAAACAATCAATACTACATATTACATACTGGATCAGTGATAGAGTTGTCGCCTCTCAATCAGAAGGTCAGGGATTCGATTCCAGCTGGATAGGTGTGAATGTTGTAGATAAGCTGATGGTTACTGTAATATAGAAACCTCTGCCATCAGTATATAAATGTGATGTGGATAGGTGAATGGGACTAGCAGTGTAAAGCGCTTCATATGGTCACAGAGACCAGAAAAGCACTATATAAGTACTGGTCCATTTACCATTTACAAACAAGATGTACCACTAAATACTAAGGATAAAATAGACCCTGTGATTAACTTCAAGATAACTGTGGTACGGTATATTAAATGGAAACATTGAGTTTTTTACATTTTCTCTTTTCCTGATTTTGTAAAATTTATTGTAATTGTTTTTTTGTTTTGCTAGCAAAAAGTCTTCCATTATTTGTCCAAAACCTTTACTAACAAAAATATTGTTGAACTTATTTTCTGTATCAGCCTGGGAAAATGGAATAATACGCTAAAAAATAAGTAAGAATTTGATAAATGTACTTTGATAAATTGGTTCACTTTGCAAATATCAATTTTTAATAAAAATCAAGGAGTGGCTATTTTGTGTGTGTGTGTGTGTGTGTGTGTGTGTGTGTGTGTGTGTGTGTGTGTGTGTGTGTGTGTGTGTGTGTGTGTGTTTTCGGACAAAGACAGATAAATGCAGCAACAGAAATGAGAGTCACGAAAAGGGATGGAACAAGACCAGTACAACCAACTCCAGAGTGATTGACACTAAGTGGCATTCCCTAGTGAGAATAATGGACTGGTCTTCATCAGCCTCCATGCAGGCCTCAGGACCTATGTGACACAGTTTACTCCACGTCGATAACCCATTCCTAGGTGGAGAGACTTGTCCCTCAGTGTCAGGATCTCAGAGAGAGAGAAAGAGAGATTGGGGACCCAGTTTTCTAGCTTCACATTGTCTTCTGGTTTAATTGTCCTTCTGGCAAGAATACTGCACTCATTATTGTTGTGGATGCTGGCACCCACAGACTCAGGGTGGATTTTCTTCTCTAAACTTCTTGATGCTCGGATCAACTTCTGACCTAGCCTGCTGGTAATTGGGCTGCTTATCAGCGCAGATGTCATGTCAAGGTGCTACCCAAGCTCAAAGGGATGCTAACATTCAGAGGCTGTGTAAAAATAATCATTTTAATTGCCAGCAGGCTAGAAGAAGTACCAGTTAGTAGTCAGTCAATTTAGAAACTGAAACAAACGTGACTTGAGTGGGGAGGAATTTAATTGATGTTTTTCTGCTGAAAAGTTGTGTAAAGTTCAGGGCTGACAAAGCTCATAATAAGCTTAAGGAGAGTTTGATGCTGTGTTACAGTGATGTGTCACGGGCAAAAGATGCGACTCTGGGAGCCAATGCAGTGAATCAGAAGAGCTGACTTACATTGAGTGCGATTTGCTCAGCTCTCATATAGTCTCGTAGCTCTGTTTAAGGCAGAACTTGGTTTTCATTTAGAGCAGTGAGTGAAACAGCAAAGTGATTAAGTAAAGTTGTTCTTTTGTTACAGAATAAATGCACAAAACGAGCCAATTATGAGGCTCCTCATAAAAACAGTAAATGCAAAAAGTTTTTCCCTCCTGTTTAAATTCGTGCTTGCTAGTGTTGTACGTCACTTTGGACGAAGTGGTTGCTCAATTAAATTGTATAATTGTGGACTCATACTGGCTTAATCCATCAGCTATAATACAGTAACAACACAGTAAAGTTGACATTTGACTAATTTCTGCTTAAAGGTGTATAGACTGCAACACTCCAAGAGGGAGAACTGAATGAGAGCAAAATTCCCATTGTACATATTCCTGTAGAGCAGCAGTTCCCATCACATTTTTTAAAGGGGCTGTGAGGAGTTTGAAAGTGATCTTAAAAAAAGTCTCCCTTCTAGATATATGCCTGATCATAATCCACACTTTAAAATGAGATTATAAGTGCTAATATTACTGGTTACGGGTTATTTTACATTGCTACTTCTTAGCTCTCCAATCAGGTCGAGCAGGACTGGATTAATTTATGGCACCTAGGTTTCTATGACACCACCACACTGGCTGCAAGGTTTAGTAGTGAGAAGAGAGATCTGTGTTTTCCTCTGCTGAAAACGATTTTGGTCATTAATTTGGTAGTGATAGTGGACACTAGAGCCTAACTGTCAGACAGAAAAAGGACAGAAGAGTAGAAGAAAGCTAAACAGAACAGCGATACAGCCCAAGCTAAAGGCTAACACAGGGGCTAACCAGTCTGTGATAATGTCCATTCCAACCCACAGTCAGCAGTTATTCTGCAGTGGTCTGTTCAACCTTGAGAGTTTGAATGATCATTAATTCAGATCTTTGGTTGGTGGCCTGTTAATAAAAACATACTGATTCTGAAGGATTCTTATTTGCAAAACCACCAGCTTATTATACATTGTACCTCACTTATTTACCTTGCTTGCTGTCACATTTGTTTTCTTACAGCAAAACACTTAAATGTATTTTTTATTTTTTATTTCATTTTTTTGTTTGAACAGGTAAAACAAAATAAATGAGGGAAAAAGGAGCTTTAGTGGTTGGAAAAATCTTGTCTTGTTTGAATTCTGTTGTCTACCATTTGGTTGTTTTTAAGTGTTAGAAAAAGAAGGACATAAGTGATCTGCCCCTTTAATGAAAATTTTCATAATTGTTTCCATGGAAACTACAAAAGGGCCCTAACTGTTCTCTGTTGAAGGGAAATATGCTTTATGATGCAGGTGTTAATGGTGCTGACGGTGTGTGTGTGTGTGTGTGTGTGTGTGTGTGTGTGTGTGTGTGTGTGTGTGTGTGTGTGTGTGTGTGTGTGTGTGGGTGTGTGTGTGTGTGTGTGTGTGTGTGTGTGTGTGAGTGTGTGTGTGTGTGTGTGTGCGTGTGTGTGTGTGAGAGAGAGAGAATGTGTGTGTTTGGCGTTTCATTATTCATCTCTCACAAAACTCAACATCCGATGGCCAGAGAAAATCAATATCACACAGGTCTATTAAAGTTTCCATTGTTGCTGCTTTCCAAACATTGCAGCTTTCTTTATTCCATTCTGTGGATTGCTCTGGATGTGCAACAAGAAATATTATGTGCTCGAGCTGTTGTTGTTGCTGAGCCGAGGATATTTCCGTCTTTGAGAGCCCTTCCCAATCTGTGCACAGAGCACAGATCACTTAAGCCCTGTTTGGAAATTACACTGCAAACGCTCTCAAACATTCCCAACAGATCTCATCCCAGTGTCTTCAGTTTAATGAGAAAAAGGGATCAGCAAAGCCAATCAGGATGTTTTAGCAGGAGGCACAACATGATACTGTAATTAGGACTTGTGGTTTCAAAATAGGAGCAGACAAAATAATGACACAAAAAATCAATCATGTAGTCGATACATTTGTCTTTCTCAACCTCTCTTGTCTTTTGTTTTCACCCTTCTGTCTCTGTCTGTCTTTCTGTTTGTGTGTCTCCCTCCTTTGAAATAACCTCCATGGCTAATGATCTGCTGTGACCTCAGAGATCCTTAATTGAATAATAAATGAGCAGATCTTATCCAAGGCTCATCTCCAGCAGACTGAAGAACACACACACACACACACACACACACACACACACACACACACACACACACACACACACACACACACACACACACACACACACACACACACACACACACACAAAATGCAAAATCCAAGGTCATATTTCAAAACCAATGTTAATGTTTTGCTTATGTGACATTTCAAGATTGAAAACATTACTCCTCAACTTTGATAACTTTAGTCGACACAAATCAGTATTTCTGACTAACAATATGACAATCATATTGTTAGTTATTATTTTAGATCTCTGCTTTATTTTTCTTATCAATACCTGTTTCTGCAGTACTCCTCCAAAACACAGGGACAGTGTGGTCTGTGTTATAATCAGATCACCGGTTTGCGGTCCTGCTAAATTTTCTGCTTTTGTTTTTTACAGCCATTTTCAATGTATTCTGTTAAACTAAAGCTGAGACGTTAATTTATACCATACAGCAACTACTACAAGGAAGGAGAGAGGAGGGATACTGGCGGAGATGAACTGTACGGGCAATGTAAGGCAACATTATCCAACTCAGTGGACTTATAACAGGGCTTGTGATAAATGCTTTTTAGACTTGTAGCTGCATTTGGTAGGAGGTGCACATCAGGCTAAGCCCGTAGGCTTCTGCTTCAGAGAAGGGCTTCACAGAGCTAGGTTTTGGGCTACAAAGTCTACATTTTTGTCATATATTTAAAGTGAAACTCCGGGATGGAACAAGTCCTATCTCAAGGTTTAGGGCAGAAATTACCCCTACAGCAGTGATTTTTGTGCAGCAGAAGCCCAGAGCGCTCGCACCAAACACCCCCTCCTTGCTCGTTTGCCGGTTTCCTCTGCACTTAGATGGGGCCATTTTTTACTTGACCAAAAACACAAATAAACTGACTCCCACCAAAAAAATCTGATATCGGTCTGCATTCACTCTTTATTTAGAGATTTTCAGTGCGTTACTTTCACACAAAAACACCGCTAAATAAGGCTCTTGTTCTAATCCTGTCGTAAAGCGGTGCTACCTCCGCTGCAGAGCCACAGCTGGCTATAAGGCGCTCGCTGCTTGGTGTATCAGTCCTCGCGCACAGCGTGCCAGATATAAATAAAAACGCAGGTAGTCTGCCAGGACAAAGAGACACAATGAGAACTAGGGCCTTATTTAGCGGTGTTTTTGTATGGAAGTAACGCGCTGAAAATTCTCTAAATAAAGCGTGAATGCAGACCGATATCAGAATTTTTCGGTGGGAGTCCGTTTATTTGTGTTTATGGTCAAGTAAAATATGGCCCCATCTAAGTGCAGAGGAAACCAGCAGAGGAGCAGGGAGGGGGTGTTTGGTGCGTGCGCTCTGGGCTTCTGCTGCACAAAAACACTGCTGTAGGGGTAATTTCTGCCCTAAACCTTGTGATAGGACCCAACTTGTTCCATCCCAGCATGCATTGCTTTGTGGCATGTTATCCCCAACACTGGATAAGACAAAGAGAAAATTACCACTGTTTGTATCTCAACTTAAATTTTTGGCCTCTATCTTGTGCTCTTGCTTTGGGTCCAAAAGATTTGCAGTCACACAGTCCACTGGCAGAGCTGAGATGAAAGTCTAAAACGGGACAGAACAGCAACACTACCGCAATGTTGCTGAATGAACCCCATAGGTTTGAGACATATATATTTGAACTAGGTACATAATTTAAGAGGGATTAGAGCTCAGAAATGAATGATAACCTCAAATACTTTTGTTCTGTCAACCCAAGTGTGTATCTCCTCTGGTATAAAGTGTTTTCAATTCATTAACCACGCTTTACACATACAGAATATGCTGTTTCAGGAGCATCTTTCAAAGAAAATACTGCTGTGTTTATTTGTTTTTAACTTATTTCTTACTTTTTAAAGTAACAAACCCTTGGTAATAAGTGGTGATAAGTAAAATGTCTATAGAGTAATCCAGTTGGCAGTGAAATCCAAATGTTGTGTGCCATAAAAGCAGGCTTTTCAGAAGTGGGGCAAAATCGGGAACATTATTCACTCTGAAATTTTATCCTCCAACTTGAATCACTTAGTGACACAAAAAATATATATTTATAAAATCATAGGATTTATGGGTGAAACAAAAGCTTGCCAAGCCTCTGATGAATAATCGTATGGAGCAAGCAGAGTGCAAATACAAAGGGTGATTGAGGAGTGTTATTTGGGTGCATGGTGGTCCTTGGTGGATGTGTTTGCACTGCAACTTGATTTACATAAACTTCTCAGTAAGTAAGATGAAAGCCGTGTGATTAACTCAAGCAACTGAGGAGCAAAAAAAATTCTCTCAAAGAGCAATATTACTTAGCATCAAGGTCAAAGCATCACAGGCAAGGTGCAGAGGTTTTTTGGAGATGGAGATTTGTTTGAGAGAGCGAGACTTTGGCCAGACAATTACTTGGAAGCAGCAGAGACTTCTGGGTAGGAAGCAGTTTTATCAGAGCTGTTCAGAGCTCACATTACTGCCCCATAACCACGCTTTCACTCCCTGATCAACTTAATGGCCAGACTGAGGCTTTAGGCCCTCTGCCATTGCCCTGCACTTCCACACATGCATGATCACACATGCGTGCACAGATACATACACAGCAAATAAAAGTGAATAAAGCAAGTGGGAGCCACAGATATCACAGGCGTCCTGGCAAACAGACAAAGAGAGGTTAGACTTGATAGATGGATAGAGAAAGAGGAGAGAGATTATGAAACAGACACAGAGAGGGAGTGACTGAGTGTGTGTTGAGGTTAGTGTGTGAGATTTGGACAGTGAGGACAAGCTGCCAGCTGCTGGGAGGTTTGGCATTGATATTATAGGGTGAGGTTGGCTATGAGGCATGACAGGACTGACACTAAGTCATCACACAAACAAGTGCACACAAACATAAACAGACACACACTCACAAAGCCAACATATCCCTCCATAACTGCCAGGTATGCTCCTTTACTTACCTTATTTTGAGTGCTATCTAGCTGGCTTGCTCATTTTGACAGAGTGCATGTTTGGTTGGAAAAGTATTCCCAGTTGCTTGATGAGCTTTCTTGTAGATCAGCAAAGTCAAGCTACCAATTACTTTGCACATTAGCAAGTAAAGCTAACCATGAGAAAGGTGGCTGTGCTGCTCTAAGCGTCTCGTGAATAAGTAATTTGGAAGGCAATGCAACAGGCATTCATTCAATGCAAGTAACGCAATGCCTTATGTTTGCCAAGTCTGGCTACAATTGGGCTCGAAATGCGTGGTCTGACCTTGGCATACTGCGGACTATATACTACATTCTATAGTTCACAAAGAGTTACTGTTGTACTCTTTGGCTAGCAGCCAAAAGAATAAGATCTCAACTGCAAGCAGCTGAAATAAAGTTCCTATATAAGACAGGCTTAGCACAGCAATAGAAATAGGGTCAGCAGTAAGAACAGGCAGTATATCTACTTCTTCAATGCATTAAAACAAGCCAGTTGTGGTGGTCCTGGCTCCCGATTGTAAAGCCTTCTAGACATTTTCAGATGAGTCTAACTGGGAGGGAACCCAGGTAGAAACCAGGAAATTGCTGGAGGGATTATATGTTTTCCGCTCCAGCCCTTAAGTCCCCATGGAGGAGGTGGAAAACATTGCTTATGACAGAGAGGTCTGGAATACCTTGCTCAGCATGCTGCCACCACTACTCATCACAAATGAGTAAAGAGAGTGATACAGACAGTTGAAAGCTGAAGTCATTGTGGTGCATGGGACATTTGCAATATTTGTAATGTGTAACAATAGAAAGAACTTTTTTTTTATTTTTTATTGTCACATCCTAATATGTTTACATGTAGACAGTTGGCCTTTGCTTATTTGCGTGGGCTTCTTTTAACTAGTGCAACAGTGGTGGCTGCAAAATGGACGCACCATGGATACCATTGGAAATGTCACTATGGGTACAATGATTTATTGTTTTGTGTTTTGTTGTGTCATATGATATTGAGTCATTTCATATCATATTGTACTGTATTGTATTACATCATAGTGTAATACATCCTAGCTTAAAATATCATGTTGTATTGTATCATGTCAAAAAACACCTTGTTATATGATATTGCATCATTTCAAGCCGAATCATGTTTCACTGTACTCTTTTGTATAATTGAATTGGTTTACTGTAATGAGTCTCAGACAAATTTCCCTACTTGTTAGAGAGTAACACAATCTGATATTGTAATGTTTTATTATTTGCATTGCACTACTTTTGATCAAATTTTAAAGCTGTGTTATTGCACTCCATCACATTTTCCTTATCCTACTTTATTTAAATGTTTCACATTGTATCTTCCTGTATCTTTCAGTTGGACATCACATTACATTACTTTGCAACACATACCCTCACATCATACAGGGTAGTACGGTGTGGTATCATAAAGTACTGTTATGTTATGGGTTTTACATGGTATGGTATAGTGTAGTTGGTATTGTGTTTTCGTATAGTACAGTATAGTAGGGTATTTCATCCCATGAACAACACTTCTCATTCTAATTTACATTTGGCTCATTTTACACCAACACTAAAAGTGGGCTCTGCAAAGGAGTAATCATTCAGCAAGTGTCCTATATGCTTAAATACCTGACACAGCAGCAAAAATCAGACATACTGTACTTTTCCATTGAAGCGTATCCAACTAATCATCCATCAAGGTTATATTTGATGGCATCTAACTGTAAACCTCCGCAGTAATTGGCCTATTCAACCTCTCCTTGGTGTTTTCATCACTAATGGCTTTTCAATTCACCCATTTCCACCATCAGGCAGTGGGCCTTGAAACAAATCACTTCCCTTATAATTCAGTGTGTTTTCTCCCACATCAGCAATGTAGATTGGTCTGATTTATTGGTACTTTTGCTTCATTCGTGCCTTCGTACTCTGTTGTTATTGCTTTACAGTGTCTATGTGGCTGTTTAGAACTGAAGTTGAGAAACATTATATATATAAAGTGCTCTTAAAAAACCTCAGACACTTTGCAGTTGTTAAAAATCAACACAAGCAAGGAACACAAGCCAAACAAAAGAAAACAACAGTACAATCACAAGTTGAGAGATAACTTAAAAAGGTTGGTGTGTGAAGAATGGAGGTCACGAGAGGGAATGTGATGATGTTGGAGGTCAGTGAGGTAGGAAGGGGCCTGGTGGAGGGCTTGTATGCGGTAGGAGACGGGGAGCTGATGAAGATGTTGGTGGTCAGAGTGATGTGATCACGGGACACATTTGTCTACAAAAGCACCAGTTCCATCAAATGGAGCTGTGAAGTGCAACTTAAAAAATCATTAAATAACTTAACTGGTGAATTTGAGGTGCAATATCCTGATAATTTTTTTCAACCTTTTGCCACTTTGAGGCTATTCACAGGCTTACACAGCATCTCTGTGCAACAGTCAGACACTGTATTTATATTAAATGTGATGCTATTTGAAATAATAGTGAAATTGGAAAGTTTCTGTCCAAGTAATGACACAGGCTGAATGCATTATGAATTATTCAAACAGGCTATTTACATTCAAAGATATTCACCTAAGCACTGTGAAAGCGCCACACATCGTCTCTGATCTGAGACTGTTTAGCATAAAAAAGCAGAAACTATAAATGTGCTTTCATTTAATTCAGATGTAGCCTGCAGTGTAATCACAGAAGCATGTATGTAACGTAGAAAGGCACATCCTGAAAGGGACAAAAGAGAATGTGTGGCGAGACAGCACATGCAATTTCAAAGTCATTATTGCTGTTATGAGGGAGAGACAAAGGATGTTGTAGTAATTTATCCAATTAAAACAAAAACATTGTCCTCCTTCTGTTAATCAGCTGCTCAACGCTCATCTCAACAACATGTTTCACATACAAGGTCTAGTGGGCTGTCTTTGGACACCAAGAATAAACTACTGAGAAAAAAAAACAACCATTGTAGATTCTTATTGTGCTTTGCATGAAAATTCAACCCTGTTGAGCTTGCCATATGTTGTTATGTTGAAACTGCAAATGAAAACAGCTATTTTACACAAAACAGTGAGATAGATCATGTCCTCAGAAATTAAACACAAATAAAAACACGCAATTGGTCACATGCCTATTAGTTGGCATGTGCATTTAACAAACACTTTTTGTTTGATGATTATATTTTAATATGCTCAAAGAAGCCTAAAATGACTAGTTTTGACACAGTTTGAAATACAAAGATGTCTAAGGGGAGTTGATTCTTATGCAAGAGACTGTATGAATTTAAGTTGATTTCTATATTAACTTTTTGGGGTATGAACTCATGTTTACGGGCTTCAGATTATGAAAAGATGGCTTAAAATGTATGATGGCTTCCAGGTTATACCCAGAAAGTAGAAAATAAATATAGAAAAAAATCACCCCAAATTCATGAGGAATACAATGTAAGTGAGGAACTGTAAACAAAACGATGAACCATATGCCCACTACCAACATTTTACCAAGGGCTTACAGCTTGTTTTCCCTGAAGCCCCATATTCTCTAATTCTCCCATCTATTGATGAACTGTTCAGATCCCTGAGCTGAATGCTTTTGGGCACTCTGGCTCAGAAAGGAGACACATTAAATTATTTATATGGACAAATGTTCTGTGAGTGCCTCTGTGGGTATTATGCTGAAATAGTGATCTTTAACTATCAGGCCTGAGGCTGAAAATTAAAGCAGAGTTTAAAGCTTTTGACTTGCAGATGGAGCGACCACTTATGAACTCATTGACCCCATTGTTTAAGCTCTAATGTGAGGGTTCCCAATAGTGCTTTGAGTTTAATTTTGTATCTCTCCCTGCACAAATCAGTGGTTCCCAACACAGATGCTATTTTAGCCTAGAGATCACAGACCAGGCAAACCAGAGGCAAAACACAAATCTTTGAATTATACATTATCTTGGACTGTTCCTACACTGCGCCAGCTTCTAACCTTTGGGAGGGTGTTGCAGAGAAATCAAAGCAATTGAAAATATGCCCACAGAAGCAGGTGTTTTAGCACATCAATGCTTCTATCATGTAAACCTTTTCCCCATGGGTATGTTAGGAAAGCACATTTCAAAGGTGTTGTTCATCTTGCTTCCTAGCTTGAAAAAATTTAGCAGTTTCGCTTTCTGTGAAGCTGTTAAATTTGTGCTGTTTGATGAAAGAGAAGACACCTACTCCCTGCTGAAGTTAGTGAATATTTACCAAGGGCAAACTTATGAAATCATATTATTTTAAAGAAGTACGGCTGTCATAGTTTAATGACATTTCTTAGAGATTCCTTTCACACAGACATTTCTTAACTCATTAAAGACTTTATTGAAACTTCCTGCTTGCTGTAATGCGAGTCTTTTGTGACATTTGCATCCACTTTTTTCCTTACTCAAAACTTTAAATAAAGGTTAAATATGAGTAAAAGATCCATGTATAACACCCTCCAGCTTTAACCAACCAGGAAAGGTGTTCCACAAGAATCATAGCTCGGCCTTGTTCAATTCTGTCTATGTCTTGTTTTGCTAACCCTGTATGGCTGGCTGTTGAGAAACTACAACTTTTATGTCATGCCCTGGAAAATGGGGGGCAGAGCTTTCAGTCGCTCTGCTCCCCGACACTGGAACTCACTTCCACCTCACATCAGAAACACCAACTTTCTTGCTTTATTCAAATCTAAACTCAAAACCTGTCTGTTTCATTCAATCTGCGTTTTCGTTTCCCACTGATTCATTTTAACTTCATGTCACTCCTCTTTGTCTGTTTTATTTATCTGCATTTTGATTTCCTTTTTACTTGTGTTTTCAATTCCTTTTACGTGTCCTTGAGTGTTTTAAAAGATAAATATAAAATTGTATGGATAGTATAACTATTTATCATTATTATTATTAAAACTTAAATCAAAGCTACCGTCACCTCCAGGATAGAAAGCCAGGATACCCGGAGAGAACCCACGCATGCACAGGGAGAACATGCAAACTCCACACAGAAAGCTGGGAATCAAACTGGTAACCTTCTTGCTGTGAGGCTACAGCGCTACCCATTGCGCCACCATGCAGCCCTTTTTCCAACCATATATGATATATTGATATATACTGTATTGAATATTAGATATTCCAGTTCTACAAAAAACTCAATAAAACTGAGCTTAAAATGCCTTAAAACAACCTGCAAGTCCCCACACCAGTACCACACAAAATTCACAGTGTAAGCATAGTGTAACATGATAAACCTTGTTGTAACACTTAGCCGTGCCCACACTGCCTCAGCTTATAGCTGCATGCTTCATCCTATTATCACATCAAACATACATTTAAACCACACACGCAAATGTCACGGGCTCAGAGAGTCAGCTCAGGGGAGCATACTAGCCGGTGGCCTCATCTCTTATCCTGACACACACATGTTGAAAGCATTAAGGGACTTCTCTGTTTGGGCCCCAGGAGAACACAACTGGCCAATGAGGAGATCAAGGAAGCATCATGTGATCCCCACAAAGGGATCATGAGACCAAGATGCAGATCATGAAAATCCTTTCTGTCTGTGCATACGTGCTCATGTGTGCATGATTTGTGTTTGCAAATCCTCTGACTAGGGGGTATTATACCAAACCACCAGAGGGGTTATCAACAAGAGTTAGATCATTATGTGGAGGCTAATGGTGAGAATTGGGCCCTGAAAACTTTCACTACAGATACATTTTGCAACTATGAGGCAGAATGAAACTTATCTGTTTGAATGCATTGATTCTGCTGTACAGAATGACCTGACAATGCTTTGATGCAGTCGTACCTGAATCATCTGCACTGTGCTGTGCATGAGCTCTAATTTTTCTCCCCCCAAGTTAGTGTGTCAGTCCTGTATTACACAACTCTCTGGAATGTGCCAGCTCCAATTAACCAGGTTAAATTCTGTGTACATCCGCTATATCAGGCTTGGCAAAGAGCTGTTTATCTTAAACCCAGTGGTTTTCTTTGAAAGCCAAAGGCACTTTACCTGTACTGAAAATGATACTTGTTGCGTGATCATCATAGACTGTATAAAACATGGACGTAGTCTCACCGACGTCACCTGTCTGTTTCTGAAATAGAAAATGAGGCACATCGGCTATAGCGGCCATATTGGTAGTGGCAAGGGCTTCGCCCACAGCCATAGGGCGCCTGTCGGTCACGTGACCCTCAGCTGTGCCTCTTGTTGGGGGAGCTCGTGATCTTAATATCCTCCGAACAGCCAAGTTAGATAAAAATTCACCCCCCATACAGTGGGTGCCGATAATATAATTAGCGACTCAGACAGGAGATGTTTTTTGAACCAGGCTGTAAATAGGTTTTATTTCTGCTTTGAACATGGGTTTTTTTTTGCCTTGGTGTGTATGTGACTTCCACTACTTCTGGGGCCAGCCTCAAGCAAACACTCGAGAAACAGCAGATTTTAGCACTTCCACATTGTCTCATATTCCCAGATCAGAGGTTGCCGCTTGGTGATCATGGTTACCTTGGTTTGAAAGGTGTGACCTACAAACCTGGCAATGATTTTAAGATCAAATAATGAAACAAGGACTGAGGGCTCACAGTTAATCCTAGTCCTAGCTCTAACCCTAACCTTTATTTTCTCTTTTTTTTTTTTTTTTTTTTTGAGACAAAGGTTTGCAAATGCAAAACTGTAAATACAGCTTTTACATTGCCGCCATTGAGTTTCTGTTTGAGTTTCTGAGTGAATTCCTGTTATTAAGACAACCAATAAATGCTCAGAATACAAGCACCTCTGTGTTTTGGTATTACCTGCAGCCTTTAGGTATGGTTAAGATAGGCTGTGTTTCTTTAAAGATCACATTAATCGTTCAAAGAAACAAATAATGACTGTTCAAAATCTAAAGTGACACCCCTTTGTTTTTCAAACACATGATGCAGGTTTCTCTGGGAACTTCACCGAAACAGTTAGCTAACAGTAAGCTTGACTGCTGAGTTCAGCACCATGGACAGCCACGTCTAGATTAAGACTTCAAATGTGATCTATACTAATGAATTCACAATGTGATGGTCTTATGGAGCATCCCCATGGGCACTCGTGATCTATTTCAGAAGCTGATATCACCAATGGCCCATAGCAGATTGACCCCTGAGAGCTGACTTTATGAAGTGATATAAATGAATAATGATTACCAGACTTTCATATAGATACAAGCCGTAAGACCTTCATACTGCCCATGGACATTTCATTAGTGAAGAATTAAACCATATTGACTCAAGTGAGTGATGTCAGGACCTCCAATATCACTAATCCCACTCATATCATGTGAGATCTCTTATTGTCTTTGTCTTGCAGTCTTTGTATAATAAAGCAGTAGAGGAATCAGTAAAATATGTCAATACACATGTGATGACCCTTTTTGAATTTAATCTGCAAGCACACACACTGTTTACGTCAGTGGTAACTGGGAATAATGAGATTAAGTAGGTGTTGATTCATGTGATAGCAAAGAGCTCAATGTCCTGACTTCCTGTGCTTAACATGATGCCAATGTTAATCTGGTTCATGGCAGCTGCCATGTAAAGGATCTGATAAGCATAAAGAAAAAAATGCTAGGAAATGACACCTAATAGCTAATGCTGATTTTTATGGTGTGTGTGAAATGTTTTGTTGCATGCACACAAATTAACTTGTGTGGACAACATATTTAAACTATTTGGTCTTGATAGTTTACAATGTAGCTAAAATGATTTGATTTAGTAGAGGAGTTTCAGTTTAATCTAGTTGTATTGAAGCTTAAGTCTTGCCATCACATCAAATGGCAAACAAATCAAGAAGATGATCATCTATAAAATTGAATTCACAACCGACAGTTTCCAAGTAAGTGGGGCAACTGAGTCAGAGCAACATGTGGCGATGATTATGCATCATTTCAATGGGGATCATTTGCTGAGGTTAAACGAAGTGGGTGAACATCAAAGCGGGAAAATAAACTCTGCTGAAAACAGGATCCTAACCAGAGCTCAGTCATTTTCTGGTTTGCTTTTCCTTTCAGTGTAAACACAGAAGAAGATAAATAGAGCTGCAATTACCACAGCTGATTGAGAACTTCTCTTACAACCGGACAAATGAAACATATCATGGTAAGGACGAATGAGCAGTGAATTTAGGGAGTTAAAGGAGGAAACACGAAAGGAGCACAAGCAGCCTTGGTGAAATGTAAAGAAGCAATTAATTACATCCTTTCCCCCAAAAAAATTATCTGAAACATTAACAGAACAGAAGAAAAATGAGCTCTGAGTGCTGCTTACAGCAGATCAAAGGCACTGAAACTATTAGAGAAGAAATGCTCAAAATATATACATTTTTATCACACATACAAACATACATCATACATTTCCTCTTATTAAAGAAACACAAAGCCAATGGTTCTGCATCCATTCATGCCTTTTCCATCATTTGTTTTAGTCATAAAACTTCCCAACGCGTGAGCACCATTATAAACCTGTACATAGATTCATGTGCTCCCCTACTCTGGTTTGTTGCATTTGAATAAAACATGCTTTTATGGCATGCATTCCTGCACCTACTTTATAATCTTGGGAAAGCTATTGTGGTTGAATAAATAACAGGTGCTCACACTGTCAACATGATCTCTGTATCATACACTAGACAGCCACACCAACTGCACCAGTGACAGTAAAACCTAGCAAAGAATGCCTGGATGAGAGGTATTTATGATCAAACACCCCACTTAAGAGCACATACCCTTGTACTGAATGTAATCTCACGATGTTGACTTTGACTGCAAACGTTCTCCGGCACGAGAGAAAGGAATTAGCATATAGAGTCCATGAATCATTAATAAGGAGATTAATTGATGCCATTCATTAATGAGGCAGGGAGGACGAGCAAGGCTTGACACGTCAGAGTGCCATGCCATGAAAGTGGATTAGTCTTGTCTAAGAAGCCAGGAGGCCATTATTCTGTGTACTAAGTCCCGTTTAATGCTGAGGGAAACACACAGGCTTAACACTTTGCGTATGTGGGTTTCAGTTAGTGGATCTGTGTGAGTGGGACTCTGTCTGGGAGAGAGTTTTATGTGTGGGGCTGGGGTCTTTGGGTGGGCATGAAGAATTTTCTCTCTGGGCTACCAGCAGAAATCTGCAGGAGTTTTGAAAGCACTAACCAGTAGAGGGCACCAAGACAGACACAGATAAAATGCACAATACAAGCAAGTCCTGTTCCCATTAAGTCTAATCACAAAACAATTTATGTACGATTCTACTACCTAGCTATGTTAGATACTTCCTGCTCTTCTGAACCTCATAAAAATGGGGATTTGTTCTACATGCAAAAGCAATCTTGATCACACATGTCACATCAAACCAATTCACAGAAAGGAGTTTGATACATCTGCCTGTTGACACTGTGGCATAAATGTCAGTGTCTGCTGGCATTCCTGTTTGGAAAACATTGTAGAAAATTCGAGTTTCTGTCTGAGGCTGGTCTTGACTGTCAATAAATAATGGCAGCTGCCGGCCACATATGTGAGAACAGCCTAAGGAGCAACACATCTCTGAAAAGGAAAAGAGGATAAGATTTTAGATTCAGAATCAGATTCTGAATTTAAATTACTCAAAGGGTTTGTGGGGAAAACATGTATTTTGTTTCACTGACTACTTCAGGGGTGTCAAACATTCGCCCGTGGACCAAAATCAGCCTGTCAGGGGATCTAATCAGGCATGCAGAATGAACACAGAGATGAATGTGAAACCTGGGTGCTTAGCGTATATGCAGCAAGTTTCAGTGCTCAAGGAATATAATATTCAGCGCTACTGTGAGATTCAGCATGGCAAAAATACAACGGCTAGAAAGGACAACTGAGAAGAGAGAAGACATGCATGCAGGCTAAAGAAGTCTAGCTAGCTGAAGGCTAATTAGCCTTTTGCTTGGGCTGTATCACTCTACTCCTTTTACTCTTCTGTCTGACAGTTAGGCTCCTGTGCCACCATCACTAAAAATAAGTCACAGAAACCGTTTTTAGCAGAGAAAAACATAGATCTCTGTGTTTTATCTCTTCTCACTACTAAACTTTGCCAGCTAGCGTGGTGTTGTCACAAAGAACTAGAAAATTAATCTGGTCCTTGAAACCCGAGCTGGAAGCTAATTAGTAGGAATTTCAAATAACCTGTAACCAGCAATATTGGCGCCAATAATCTTATTTTAACGTGTGGATTATGATCAGACATATATCTAGAAAGAAGACTTTTTAAAGATCACTTTCAAACTCCTCACAGCCCCTATGTATATATATATATATATATATATATATATATATATATATATATATATATATATATATATATATATATATATATATATATATATATATATATATATATATATATATATATATATTTATTTATTTATGATATATTGGTATTTTTCTTTCACTAAAACAGATGGACTTGTTTTTTAGAAGGAGTTATGCTATAATTTTACTAGTTTGGCTCGCTTGAGGTCAAATTAGGCTCTATATGACCGTTGACCTTAAACAAGTAAGATACTTGGACTACTTGCATTATTCAAAATATGCTCAACAATTTTCTACCACTTATAAAAGGGGGCATTATAGTTTCCCTTATTTTAAAAATAGTTACAAAGTACTTATGCTGGATGTCCATACTAAGTGTGTGTACATTTTCAAACCACTACATATTCATATATCGTAGAAATCCCGGAATCTTTCTGCAAACTGCTGAAAATGGTTTGATGAGGTCATTGCACAAGGATCTGACTGGCTATTGACACACCGGAGGGGCAGGTCTTAAACACTAGGGTCTGTACCGAATGCTGCCCGACAGGCTCCCAAAGGGCTGGCCAGTTAGAGGAAGTTCCTCAGAAACAACATTTAAAACAAAGTATTTCGGAGGCTGAAATAAAGGTTTTCTAGAACAAAAGTGTGAGACAAAAAGGATGAATGCCCATGCCCTATGAATGGCACAAAGCTTAATTATTTCCTTCGTGACCTTATCTCTGTCTTAGTTGTCCAGCTGCTATCTCACTGTAGCCTTTAAAGTGACTCAGGCACTGGGTCAGAGGTGTTTGGTTGTTTATTATTATGATTCATTGCAAGTGGGATGCAGGTATTTTCAGTTTATGAGACACATGTCGTGACGAACCACTGATGAATGCATCTCCCAATTAAGTAAGGCACTGTGCCCATTTACACACAATAACCACATTTATGTTTCAAAATACCATGTTCTAAACAGGATCAGTCAGACTCTTAAATTAATAAAGGGATTCAATAGGTCTACACAGGCAGCTCAGGTAGTGAAAACTTTAGAGTGAAGCAGCTTCATATATTCTCTAGTACCTGACACAGAACAAAATCCGAGTTTTACTCTGGGGACTGGAGACTCGACCCTGACTCAAGGTTTAGTGGCTAAACTACAGCACTGCTTGGGGCCAAAAAGTGAAACAGATTTGACTTCATTTCAGGAAAATTGACTTCTTTCTCCATTTAATGTTATTATAACTTTGTATGCATTGTACCACTTTCCTAAATAAGCTCCAGGTTCATTCCTAACGCACCTCAACACCTGCCTCAAACCATCTGTTCTGTCCTGAGATATTTACATTTCGTCAATCAAAGCTGTGATCTCTCCTCTTTCTCTCTGCATTTCATTCACAGCCACTACTCTCAGGTATCAGAAATAATGGCGCAGAGAGGTGTGACTTTTTCTAAGTAACAACACTTCTTAAGCTATTTTCTGTGTCAGGTTGAGCTGCAGCAGGCAGTGACAGCAGGATCCGCTGAGGATCATTGTCATGCACTATTGCTCAGCCCCTTCCCCTCATACAAACCCAGGTGCTTCCTTTTCCCCTACAGCCGCAGCGTTCAAGGTTTCTGGGCGAGGATGAGGAATGTGACGGCTGGGGTCATGCATGTCACGTTCTCCCAGCTGACTTCAGCTTCTCACCTCTATCTTTCCTGTCTCAGCCTCTCTCCTCTTACCATCTCCGTTTTCATCTCCTTTCCTCCTTTTGGATTCAAGACAGGGAGCAACCTCTGATCAGAGTAAAGAAGGGACCCAAATAAAAGAGTTTTTTTCAGAGAGGCAATGAATATTGAAAGAAGGTGAATGTTCTTAGTTGTGTGCTTTGAATTAATTTGGTCATATTTTTTTTTAGCCACAGTAAATGTGGCTAAAAAAAGATGTCAGTGAGTCTTTTTATAGAGCAAACTCAGTGTTATGGTCTTTCCCTCTTTTTCTCAGCTGGACTTCAGTGAAATTATCATATCTCATCAGTGGTAATTTTCAAAGCTGTGTCAGGCACGTGGAAAACACTCGTTGAGCCTTTGAAGACTGTTAAACACCGACTTTCTAATTCAGGCTCATTTTCTATTACCTCACAACAAGACACAAGGAATCACAATCCATAATCAAACTCAACATAACACTCTGTTCTGTATTCCTGTTTTGTAAGACTTTGCTGACAATAAATTATTTTTGATATTTTATTTACAGCAGGAATAGATCATATTTTTTAAAACATAATATTCAGAGACAAGCAAACCTATTTTGGTATAAGACAAATACCAAAAATCACCATAAAATCTGTGGACATAGAGGTAGATCTGAGAAAACTGAAATGATGGAGCAATACATCAAATGCAACTATTCTGCCTGGCTGACATAAACTAATGGCTGGGTTAAGTCAAATGGAAGAGTGATCTGATGTCAGGATCTGGATCATTTTGTTTCCAGATTTAGCAGAAATAACTACTTCCTGTGACTTGTTTTGTCAAAGACACTGGCTGCAGTGACATGTAAATTCTTACAATATGAATTTCAAGCAAAACTATAATTGGAGAAGTATGTGGGTAGTATGTGGTAGTATTGTGACTTCTCCTGCAGGATACATCACTCCTTGCACATGGTGGTTGCTGTAGACTTGTGGTACGCTAATTTGACTCTGCTAGGTTTGCACATGATTTTAATGTTACTTAACAGAACGGTTTTAATCTGTAAAGTTTCTGCCATTTTATCTAGTTCTAAGTCTCACAGAACCGCACTTGTTTAACAGTATCTGGTATTAATGCTTTCTTCTTCCTTTGTAATGAATTAGTTGTTAGCCTTTCAGAGAAAAAGCCTTCAGATTGGCTGTCATGTGCTGATTGTATTGCCCTATGGAGGCCTTGTGTATAATTATAAGTCCTGCCAATAAGAACACTACAAACTTTTTTAAAGCTTTTAAAGCTCACTAACATCTGGGGGTCCTGACTGTGGGCCCTTTCTTTCACCACCCTTTATGCATTTTCCCCATCAGCTGTCCTGGGACCTCCCTCGTCCTTCTGGCTATCTTTACCCCAGCCCAGATGTTTTGGATCTTTATGCTCATCCTCAGGGGGATTCAGCCTTGTGTCTTATTTCTCACTCTCCCTTGTGTGTGTGTGTGTGTGTGTGTGTGTGTGTGTGTGTGTGTGTGTTTGTGTGTGTGTGTGTGTGTGTGTGTGTGTGTGTGTGTGTGTGTGTGTGTGTGTGTGTGTGTGTATTTTGCCCTTGTCCCTCTCGCTCCCTGTGTGTGCTTGTTTCTTTCTCCTTTAGTGTCAAACGTGATTTCACTTTTTTCTGTGTGTTTGAGTATTCTCTTTTCAGGTATCTATCGCGGCCATATCGGAAGTGGCAGGTGCTTCAAGTACAGCTATAGGGCGCCTGTCAGTCCAGTCACGTGACCTGAGCTGTGCCTCTGACTGGTCAAGCTCACAATCTTAACATCCTCTGAATTGCTGAGTAAGAAAAAAAATTAGCCCCAGTACAGTGTGTGCCTATAGTGAAATCAACTATTCAGACACTCACTTTTTTTTTCTAAGAAAATATATTGATCTACACAACTGCCCTTCAAGGTGCAAAGACTTTGATTCAAGAACCTTTCCTTTTTATTTCATTGCCAAAATCAAAAAGGGAAGAATTGCCCTTTACAGAGAGGAAAAAAAACATGTTCAACAATTGAGTGAGGCCACCACAGCACTTAGTAATGACTCAGTTAATATGCCTTCAACTAGTCTTTGTAAGACATTTCTATAGTGAGAAACAAGATGCTTAACCTACTTATACATACAATCTTTATGCTGGGCATCTGTATTTAGTGGCTTTTTTATGCTGCTAAAAGTCCAAGCTATTCTGGTTAACACTGATACCCAGCCAGTGATGAACGGTGATGAATTAATACCTAAAAGAAGTTCTCTCCTTGGGTTGTTGAAATATATGAATGTCAGGTTTGCTGTGATAAATTCTGATGCAGCACCAACTTTGTTAAAGTAAGCTAAAAGTCTCATGTGGTCAAATACCACAGAATTCCCAGAGAGCACAATATACTGACTATTTTTCAATTTTTATAGGACTGTGAAGGAAGTTAGTCTGTCAGATGTGGTCACAGATCAAACCCTCCTTTACAGACATCAGCTGCCATCAGAGTCCCTAACAATTAACTGATATGAATATTCAGCACTACTTTGCATCTCTTTACATAAATCTCCACACCCAGAGCAGCTTTACACCTTGGCTCTGAAACCAATTACCAAGCATTTCATACCCAACATTTCCACGGCAGACCGTTATCTTACTGATAGCATCGAACTGTTTGCTCGCTGGAACAGAGACGGCATAAACAACCCTCATCCGTGGCTGGATGTCAATCTGAGCAAAATTGATTGTTGCATTCATTATGCGTGGAGGGGAAAAAAACAGGGCATGTCTATCAGGAAAGTAGTGCAGAGTGTTCATACTTGGACAAAGCCTTGGGGAGTTTTGGGTGAGAGACAGCTCATCAGAGGCAAGCAAGACCAATCTCCACCACAGCAGGTTATCCATTACTTGCCCTTTCACTTCTTTCTCCTAATATGTACACATGTGTATTACTAATAGCATAAAGAACTCAATTCCCCACTCATTTTTGCATAAATCAGTCCTGGCTCACTACTCATGTGGAATGATAAATGACTGCATGTTTTTCAGGGCGAAGCCAGAGCAGAAGCAAAATGTCATCATATGGATGAGACCCCTGTGTCTGAGTCATGACTTGGTAAATGTTTATATTTTCATCTATTTGTTAGACACGGCCTGATATTTCCTTCTTTTATCCACTATCAATTTAGAGAGGATTTAAAATTGACCTTTCAAACCACTGCATGTCCAAATTCTGGAAAAATCCCAGAATGTCTGAAAACTGATCAAAACAGTCTGTCCCTATCATCAGGACCAGGATCATCAGAAGACTTGCGATAAGGTCAACACATAGGAATCTTGTAACTCATGCTAGCATAGAGGGGTGGGTCACAAACACCAAGGTCTACTTGTTGCCCATTAGACCTCCATATGGCTGGCTATCAGAGGGAAGGGTGTAAATCATGTCAAGCTCTCACTGGGTAACAGAAGGACATTATGAAGCTTAAAGAAAAGGCAATACTCCCTTTAAACCATAATCGCTTTACACCCGGGCGACAAAAGTAAGTTTAGAATTGGCACAAGTTGGAGCTCAAGGTAACAATATTGTATCATACTGGGGATTAATAATTATAAGGTCACTTGCAGCAGGTGTATATCCAGAAAATAGTTATCTAAGTTTTTATCTTGCCTCATTTTTAGCATATATGAGTATGTCATAGCAGCTCCTTTATGCTTAAAAAGATTCACATTGTTTTGAGCGTAATATATTTAAATAAATAAATAAATAAATAAATAAATAAATAAATAAATAAATAAATAAATAAGGCATTTAAATGAATAAATAAACAAAATATTTCAATAAATAAATAAATAAATAAATAAATGTAGTCATGGAGCCAGGCAGCTAGTTTGGACAATAACTATTTGTAGTAATCTTATTTTTTTTTTAATATTCCATTTGGGAAGTAGGATAATAATATAAACACATTCAGCAACATATAACATATTAATTGCTTTAAAACAAGTAAAATAGTAGATATTTTACAATGGTGTGAAAACCTATGTCGAGTCAAATGTGTTAAGGAGTTATATAAGGGAAATAATGTTTGAAAAGAT
This sequence comes from Halichoeres trimaculatus, assembly GCF_033239565.1. Classification (NCBI taxonomy): domain Eukaryota; kingdom Metazoa; phylum Chordata; class Actinopteri; order Labriformes; family Labridae; genus Halichoeres; species Halichoeres trimaculatus. Next base: position 16,310,265 of record NW_027437186.1, on the reverse strand, counting down.
CTAAACATAGACAAGCACACTCAGAACAGCTTTTATTTGCAACTTAAAAAATGACCTTGATCTTCCACCTGTCAAACACAGCTGCCCTACGGCCACTCCAGCAGATATGTCATAGATTGGCTTGATAGCCATGAAAGTCAATACTCATCAAACACAACGCCCTAAAGAATGTTTCTGCACAGACAAGTCAGGCACCCAGGAGTGGGCTGACAGGTTGTGATAGTAATTATATGCAACTTATTGGCTGTTTCAGTTTGCTGTACACTCTTATCTGGGTTTTTCCATGCTTCCAGTGTGGCTCAGGTTTGTCCATGAACCCTGACCCCCATCCCATGAGAGCTCTCATCAGATTGGCCAACTGAGATTTGATTTATTGACCTCTTGGAGGCTATGAGAAGCGTTCTGTATCGGCCCTAGCTCGGGGGTCAACTCAATCGTCCAGCTGGGGAGATTGGGCTTATCAGACAGGGTAACGGTTATGGTGGGGTCACATCTGCCATCTCGTGCATGCTGCTGACACTACTGAGGGTGGTGGGATGCTGTGAGGCTATCTCCTATTGAGGGCTTAGAGATATAAAAAAACATCTCCTATGAATTTCTGAAGCACTTGCTGCAATAAATATGACATGATTGAACTGCTCTTAGCATGAAGAACATGCAGCAGTTGTATAAGACACATCACAAGATGACGGCAGGGATAAGCATGTAGCACGCCTGCTAAGATTGATTTCAGAGGCATTTATAGTGGCCATTCTTTGGCAAACAACCTTGGTTGCTCTAAATGAAATTGTAAATCCATGGTAATCTTTGGGTCATGCATAGTGGTTGAAATTTCAGGCCTATGGAGATCACCTTGAAATGGTTAGATTCTTAGAACTGGTGTGTAAGCCTGGGATTTTGTAAAAAAAAAGCTGCACCGCCTCCAGCTTCCAATCTCATAAAAACGACATGCACCAAGCCTCATTTCTGCATCTCTCTGGGCTTTACTGCGGCGCTGGAGGCCCCTGGAGTTTCCCTTCTTGAAAATGGCTGTGACGGTGAATCTTGAGGACATGCATGTTCTAGAGACAAACCATGTTTTTGTAACATGCATGCCTCCTTTTGAAGTCTTGGCCCAAGTGAGAATCAGAGTGTTTACACAGGATGAAGGTTTAACAGTTACAGTGTCATTTCCTTTTCGGATAACTGGATGATAGAAGTAAATATTCTATCCATTCTCTCTCTCTCTCTCTCTCTCTCTCTCTCTCTCTCTCTCTCTCTCTCTCTCTCTCTCTCTCTCTCTCTCTCTCTATATATATATATATATATATATATATATATATATATATATATATATATATATATATATATATATATATATATATATATATATATATATATATACGGGGGGGGTTTGGTAATGTGTGTAAGAAATCTGTATAACTGTGAGGTCATTAATGGAAACTTTTTTTTTTCATTTTTTTTACATGTGGTTTGACCTTTTTTGCACAGTCTTTTTGGGTGCACCAGTTTCAAAGCTGCTGATGGTAAGGCGATCAGCAACTGTGTCTGAACAATTTAATACCACAGTATTTAACCCAGACCAGACTTAAAACACATGTAAAACAGCCTGCAGTGAGTAAACCTCAGACCTTCTCTATCAGGGAGTTTCATAGCTTGGCTGTACCAGTTGTCTGGAACATTTTGTCCAGAGCATTCCTCAGGGCACCAATCCACTAACCAGCTTTTCTACTTCTCATCTCTCCAGTGCATGATATCTGCTGTAATATGTTAAAAGACCAAAAAAAAAAAAAAAAAAAAAGCTTTGTCTGTCTCATCTTTCCACTGGGGAGCTGTGATTTGAAACTGCAGGAGCCACTTATGATAAGTGATTAAAAAAAAAGAAAAATCTCATGGTTGGTGGCAGTCCTGTTGCAGTGTTTGAGATGAGATGTAGCATGTGGGAATAAGATGCAGTAAAGAGGAATCATTTCTCCATTTGCATACATACCTTTGCACAAAGAATACCAAATTTAAAATGCTCACTCTTTTTATCACCTGACAAGCATCACGGAAGAAGTTTGGCTGAATAACAGAAATTTGGAACCAGTGAGAGATCCTAAAAACATCTTAAAAAAGAATGGTTGATAGGAAATTATCCCATAGAAGGCACAGGCAGAAAGATGTGGTGAAACAGAAAGGAAATCGAATGGTTATAAGATGCAGTAAACGTCTTGTCTTGAGACGGTGAGAGCAGGAGAGAATAGGGGTAGAGTGCTGCTGCATACTGAACATTTTACATTATATTGAAAGCTATTATTGCATAAACTGCCTTTGCCATTTGCATCCAAAGCATCTCTGTGCTGAAAAATACCTGAAAGAGGTATAGAAATAATGACAGGACATTGCTGGGAATCCTCCACATTATGATATAAAAAGATGTTCACAGATGCAAAGCCAGAGCTTGGTTTTTATGACTAAACATGAGTAGAGCGACATTGACAGAGAGTGTATAATTGTGGACAAAGATAAAGTGTTTCATGAGCAGGGTGATAAAGTGCATATTAAATTAGCCTAAGCTCTATCGATCGCAGTACTGCAGCAGAAATGGATGCCTTGCATATCAGAGAGATTCAATTATACTCATATAATCAGCTTCCACTCCTAACGGAGCGCGGGAGTAGGACGAGAGGAGGAGGGGGAAGGACAGTAAAGGAGTCAGAGGCAGAGAATCATTTGCATACAGCGTATGGGATATTACCACTCATGGTTTGACAATAAAATAAATCTTTCCGCATGTAAAGGGAGAATATTTATCGGTTTCATAAAGAATTACGAAACAACAGAAGCAACACTTCTAATCTCATGATGGAACACGTCTTCTCCGCAACCCCTTCACGCCTTTTCCGACCCCCCATCCTCTTTTGCCCTCCATTCCTTCCCACTGTGCTCACTACTCATCCCTTCATTTCCCCTCCCTGTATTTCTTCTTTCTAAGCCTATTTCCCCTCATTACTAATTCATGGGTCATATTTATTGAATGGGGCTCACAGTGAGGGGGGATCAATGTCTTATTTACACATTTAGACAGTCTATGGACTGAGCTGCGATTAACTAGCCTATAAAACCTTTACCAATACGGCCGTAAATCTGCCATCAGGGACGTTTGCCTCCTGATAATGTGCATCTTTGTAATTCAAACAAAGAGAAAAGTCTTACCAGGACAAGAAGAATTGAGGTATTAGGGCATGATTTATGCATTCAATGAGGTGATTCTCAAACTTTCAGAGACAAAAAATGGTGCTTTGTCAAAGCGTACTTTTAGATTATTTTCTCTTTTTTTCTGTCCATTTCTTTTGGTCTTAACATTTTTTTTATCAAGTAAAGCAAATAACCTGAACATAAGCCAATACATATTTGATTAATAGATAATAAGGGCGTGTATGTACTGCTGGAGTTTTTTTAAGATTGTATTTTCAACACAAAACCCCTTTAACATGTCAGTGTTATAAGCTAAAATACTCACGTTCCAAAAGTAATTTTTCCTGATCTCAGCTGCCGCTAACTCAAGGAAATGGTTTATTTTAAATACATTTATATTTTCTTTTTATGTTCCTGTAAATTCAAGAAAATATTAAATTCATAGAGTATTTTAAACAACTTTAACAATCAGGGAAGAAGAGTTGCCCTGTGAACATCTCTGTAACTTGGAAACAGTAAGTAGCTATGAGAAGTGCTCTGAAATGTTTAAAGTAAAAATGCTGTTAGTGGACACAGACGCTAAAGGGGTTGATACCAGTGGTGTACACAGACTTTAATGAAGGGCAACAGCCAAAAGTAAAATACCACTGGTCGATACAGCTTTTCTTTCATAAACTGTTGTTAACATCTAACTTGGATTCCAATCTCTTTGACTTTACTTTTCTGATATTTGTTTTTGATGTATTAATTCTGGTCCATCTTCAGGTATTAATATTGCTAGGCCATAACCATGCTCTCAATAATAAGAGGCTATATTCCTCCGAGTGGATGGCTTTGGTTCAAATTCACTCTTTCCCCAGTGACCTATCCTATCCACTGTTGTTTCTCTCAAATTAAGACATAAAAACAAATTAACTTCAAAAATAACTTTTATCTTGGAAGAGTCACAGTTTGATACTTTTCCAGAATGCAATTTCCTGACAAAATACTAGACACCTCATGGGGATCTCACCCGAATACACCCTGCTTACTGTGCTCTTACAGCAACCAGATTACAAAACGGCCGACTGGTGATTGAATCTCTGCCATGACTGATTAGTGTTAATGTGTTGTGATGAAGTGTCACGTTCTCATTTTATCATTTTTTCACCCGTTTAGTGAGCCACATAATGCATATTACCTCAAACAGAGTGCATATGTTCTGGCATACACTTCTGTCCTTATTTGAATGCACTAGCTAGAGCTTTCAGAGCGATGGTGCACCACGCTGCCACTTCTCAACTTAACCACTTTGTGTTTGAGAACCTTTCCATGTACCAAGACTTTTTACCACCCTTTCCAATCCTCTCCACATCAGAGTTTCTCCTGGAGACACACAAAAACAAACACATAATGGGAAAATTGGCACTTACTATTTCCTCCAAAGCACTGTATGCAGCTCATACAGGAAATGGAGATGAAAGCATCCTTTTCTCGCAGGGTAAAATGTAGCAGAGTATAATGTGTGTAATTTGAAGAACATGTTTGTTGGATGTTTCTTGATCCCACACGGTGAGGCACATTTCCTCCATAGGTTCCTGTGAGCCGGATTCGATGTCTGTTTCAACTCCGAAATAATGGAAAGACAACAGCTGATATCATGTCCATGGTTTGTTTCTTTCCTCTTTCTTTCTTCTCCTTCCTCTTGGCTCTGCAACAGAATTCAATTACTCTCATACTCCCATATAATCACTTTTCATCCCCAAGGCTTGACAGTTTCCCTGGTCTGACAGAAAAAGCCTAATTACTCTCTGACCTTGACTCTCTCCCTCTCTCATTTTCCCTGCTTCTTGTTCTCTCGTATTTCCTCTTGAACAACCACTCTCACCTTGATTTCAGGACACACCAACACCTGTTCAAATGTGTCACCCCTTGACGGACTGAGAAACATGTCCAAACATTCACTTTTGGCGCGCAAACACATACAACAACAGTCTGAGCTTATTTCATTCCAGTAAAGCTATCTGTGCTGTCCAGCCTCACCATATGGTCGTTTAACTCCAGGTCTTAATTTCTTTCAATTTCATAGCACAGATATAGATGCTCTTAGAGTAATTTAAGTCTTTCATGGTCTAAACCACTTATAGGAAGCTCAGTTTCTTCTTTTTTGAAGAAGACCAGGCAAAGAACCTTGTTGCTGCACGTCTTTGGCGTCTCTGTGTGAACATGACAGAGGACAATACGTGGAAATGGAGGGGGAACTTAAACTGTGCTGTCTCTGCAGTCATGGCTCCTGCTTCCCTTAATCTTCTTTTCCATGTCAAATTTAAAGCAGAGCAGAAAGCTCGGCAAATGGTTGATTAGTTGTAGCACGGACGAAAGCTTTTGTCTCGCTGCTGATGTTTGCCTGTGATGAGTGTGATACATAAAAAATACCTATAGTGTTATTCTGAACAGAGGGTAAATCTGAATGTTTTGTTTCACTGAGTTAAGACACCACAGTAAGCACAAACACCAAAATGAGATGGGAAGAGTGTGGAGAATTGTAAAGTTTCTTCAAAGAAAAACAGTTTTTGTTGTTTCTTCCAAAGTAAAAGCAAAAGGAAAAACTCAGTGACAGAAAAAAAAGCATAAAAAACAAACAAACAAAAGGACTGAGATAAATGTAAGGGAGCAAAGATGTGGCATACCTGTGTGGTCCATTAGGACTGACCTTCTGACATGCTAAACTTCTCGGTCGTCGCCAATTGATCTTTTTGAGCCACTAAGGAGACTGCAGAGTATTGAATATAGCTCTCCTGTCCTGTTTAATGCTGCATAGTGATATTCACAGTACATTTGTGGGTGAGAGGTTCATTTCTCTTTTGCACATTTTCTTCCTCAGGTGCTTGCATGCATGTCAGTGCATTGAGCCAATGTGAATCAGAAAAGTGCAGCTATTTGTTCAATGCTCCGTACTGTCAGAACAATCAAACACAGGTGGAGACATTTTTCAGCAATTGGAGTCACTTTACCTTTTTTTTATATTTTTTCGATGGCACTGTCTTACATATTCTAGTAACAGTGGTCAGATTGTTCTTGACAGTGTTGAATCTGGCGACCCATGCTGATTGTTCCTTGCAAATGCATGAGTGAGCTTCTGTCACAGAAATATAAAACAAACCCTCCTGCTGTCTTCTGTCTTATTTATGACTCACTGTGCTTGGATGGATGGATGGATGGTAAACAAAGACTCTCCCAGCATGCTTGCTGTGAATCACTTACTCTAACACAGACCCGAAACCAAGCATTACATCTACTGTAAATGAGTAGTTAATCTGCATCCTTTTATGTTGCTCCATGACAGTTTAATCTCATACCAAACAGTTTTAAAGCTCCTGTGAGGATTTCAAATGACTGACTATTTCAGTATGATTATTTTGCATGTCTGAAAGGGCTGATAGGTGTCAGTCATCAATGTTAAACCAAAGAAGAACTCTTTAACCTTTGACATGGATGAGTCATGCATTTGAGGGTGAAACAACATAGATAGCAGTGGTGGCTACTGGTAAGTCAAGGAGGGGAAGCTCATTTTTTTCCGGCCTACATCATACATTTGTTTATTTATTTCAATGTAAATTCTACCCTCCGTGCCAGCTTGTTAGCAGCTGGAGCTGCTACGTGAGACTACAACAGGCTGTAAGTGTGAGTGACAGAGGGAGAAGCTCCGCAGCTGTAGCTGTAGCTGCTTATTGGTGAAAAGAGAAAAAATCTTTAAACACAACGCTCGTCGTTTTTAAGAAAGGTAAACTCACTGGGGATCGATAAAGCCTCTGCATCAGTCCAGAACAACTAAGAAGATGCTCTGGTTGAGGGTTATACTTCAAGATCGCTGACTGGCTCATTTCACTGTCAATCAAAAAGGGATTCGACCTCAGACAGATCATCCAATCATCATGCAAAAGCCGAGCGTCCAGGCCAGCCCACTGCCTCATAGACCCCCAGAGACGCTGAGTGTCCGATGGGCGGGACAAAGCCCAGCGTTTATCCAATGACTGTCCAGTTTCCACAGTGGAACAACCCACTCTACGCTTCCCCGCTGAAGTCAGAAGATGCTTCAGCGTCCGACTGTGTTACAGCGCTGAGACGCTGCGGGGATGAACGAGACGAAGGTCGAGCCAGTGACCTGTGATAGGAAGCTGATTCTGAACAAAAGATGAAAAACACACAGCAGTACATATCACCACTTTTTTGGGGGACACTTTAGGGGAAGCTGAGCTTCCCTTGCAGTCTTAGAGCAATCGCCACTGATAGATAGATAGATAGATAGATAGATAGATAGATAGATAGATAGATAGATAGATAGATAAATAGATAGATAGATAGATAGATAGATAGATAGATAGATAGATAGATAGATAGATAGTTGTAAAACTATACATTTTTGGGACACTACTTCAGAAAAAAAGGAAGAAAAATCAACAAACTAAGTCCGCATTTTGGCAAATGTGAGCACATTTAATTTTAGTGCTTCAATAAGAAAACTGGTTTTGACCTTCATATACAAAAGTAAGGCCCTGCCCTGTGGACCCACTTCATTTGTAAAAGGGTTTAACTATTCTTTTCCTTTTAATGTGATTTGTAAATGAGCTTTTGATGCACAACATTAAAGACATAAATACAACAGCTTCGAGTAAAGTACACATAGTGTGTCTGACAGCGTTGACGTTCCACTGTGTTGATCCAAGGCTGGGGAATAGTTTTCCCGACTTTATCTAAGCTCTAAAATTCCACAGTGAAATGAATGAGAACCAGTAGTATGAGAACCATCTCTTGCAGGCAGAGTGGGCTCACAAATATTTGACTGTATCACACTCTCCAGAGAGGATGAACACAGGCAAAAAGCATCCCTCTGACTCAACCAGGGGAGACTTACTCTTATAGACTTGCATTAATATTTTCACAAGGGGGCAGAGGAGTCAGCTGCGCCACTGATCTTGCTTCAGGCACTTGCCTTCTTGCTTTGCTCCGTGTTTTGCATAATTTTGCAAACATCTCCTTTAAGTTGGGAAAGCAGCTATCGAGCGCAGTAATAATTGATGGTGGAGAAAGTGAGAAATGCCCTTTACAGACTAACTGCACATCATTACTGGATTAAATATCCACATAGAGCCGCAGCTACGGCTAATAGCTTTCCTTTCATATTAAAGTCAACTTTGATGTGAACTCTAGATGGAAACAAAATAAATAAATAAATAAAAACTCACTTTGGGAAATGTGTTTACAAGGTCACAAGATAGATACGCTTTAAATTTAACACTTTCTGGTATAAGCAGATGGTCATTGTCTCCTAGGAGCGGTGTCTGTCTTGTTCCCCTAATAACAAATGTGAAAAATCCTGCTTAAAAAAAAAGACAAAAAATAAACGACACACAAACACACACACACACACACACACACACACACACACACACACACACACACACACACACACACACACACACACACACAGTGATTGTGAGAATACAATACCCTTCAACAAATGTCCCATTCTTCCCCTGAGCGCTGAACTCAGCCAAGGTCTCCATTCTTTAATTAGCTCTCTAGGAGTTATCTGCTGACCTGGTGTAGGTTTTACACACTGCCCCTCCTCCTCCTACACACACACACACCCACCCACCTACACACACATGAGAAAGCAGATGCAAAGCACACACTCGCTGTCTCTGCTGCTGTTTACTGTATTCAATCCCAACATGATCCCAGTGTCATACTCACCCTGTGCCTCCTGTCTCTGCACATAATCACACAGAATACATATTTATGTTTCCCAGGACAGATGCGGGAGGCTGTGAGTTTGCAGCTCTATTATTGCTTCACTGGTGCATGTCTCTGAATATATGGTGTGTGAGTTGGTGTTAACAGAAACACTGGCAGGAAAACTTATACTGTATTGATCATAGACTGTATAGAACATTGTGCCTGTGACATCACCCACATGTTTTTGATACCGAGTTTTGAAGCCTATCATCAACAAGAGCCATGTTGGACAAAGATTAAAGAAAAGAGCTGAGTCTTTAGCCTCTTAAAAGATGGCTAATGCATGCCCGCCTGTCAGCTATGTCAGCCATACCCTCATTTGTAAGACTAGTAACTATGAAAATAACAAATGGTAATACAGCCAGCCCCAAACTGAATCTTAGATTGACCAGATCTGTATTTTTGTTGCATTTAAACCCAGGAATCCGCACTTTTAATGTAAGATACAACTTGAGAGAGTAGAAAACACTTCAGCACACATCCACCGTTAAACACCACAACATAAAGCACAGCTTCAAGATGCAAACTATGCTGAAAAACAAAACAAAGCAAAACAAATACTGATTTCCTCTTCTCTTGTTCTTGCAGTACGAGACAATTAAACAGGAACAGCTACCTCAAGCACTTAGATTAAGGCGTACGAGCACATTTCTCTGTGATTTATTGAGGTAAAGCAAAGGCCCTACCGCCGTGCATATCATTTGGTTACATTTTATTTACTATCTCTATAAGCGCCTTGGATTACACTACTTTCAAAGCTTTGATGTTGTGCAATTATAGCTCAGTAATTTAAAAGTTAAAAAGCCTGAGAATATTCTTTTATTAGTGGTATATGCATAAGTACGGCTACATCATTAAATAATTCAAGGCATGTAGAAAATGTGTCTTAAGTTGGAAAGAGAAACTTTGAAATACTTTTCCTTGCTGACTTCAAACAACATGTGTGATCATTTGGACTACTGGTTTCTCTTTAGGAGGGCAGTGCAGAAGGATATCAGGCTTTAGTTTTCTTTTATAGGAATGCTTTAGCTTAAGACACTTGAACTTTGTGTATGTGCATATGAATTTAAAACTACAACTTTTAACTGGCACAAAAAAGTACCTTACAGACATAAAAGTGTCACCAAGGGCAGCTATCTAGGTCTTAAGTTTTATGTATATACAGCAGAGATAATGGACAGCATGACAGTCTCCCAAAGTGAAGCCAAAATACTCAGAGCTCCACCCTTAGACAGGCTAGAGTTTGAACACCAATCACACTTTAAAATCGAAAGACAAGGTGAACAAGTTTTCTCTAACAATGGCTTCTAACAGTATAGAAAGTTCTCCTATGGCAGATGACCTGAAGGGTGAAGGGAGGTGGTTAGTCCATCGTAAGTCTGGTCAACTAGGCTGCCATTTGTTTAGGGGCTGCTGTGGCTCAGTGGTAGAGTAGTTGCCTCTCAATCGGAAGGTCAGGGGTCCCATTCCACCTCCTGCAGTCACATGCCCTAGTGTCCTTGAGCAAAACACTGAACCCTGAATTTGTTTCTATAGGAAATCCACCATCAGTGTGTGGAATTGTGGAATGTGGTGCGTATGGGTGAATGAGAGACTAGCAGTGTAAAGCGCTTTGAGTGGTCTGAGAGACTAGAAAAGTGCTATACAAGTACTGGTCCATTTACCATTCCATTACCATTTACCATTTCGGAAAAGGCAAGCATATAGTCTTTTCACATATAGACATGTCTTCAACCTCTTACTGCATGAATTAGTTTACAATTACATCAAAATATTTTTGTGTGTTGTGTTTTTTGTATCCTTACAGATGCTAAATTGAGGCGAGATTGTTGATTTTAATATGGCACATACAGTAGTTATAATTAAGTTATATGATGTGTATAGATAAAATAGGTTCACCCTCTGACCAATATATTGGGACATGGTGCATTTGATATGATCCTTGAGATGTGTACAACATGAATCAATAGGCATTGGTGGGATACAAAGGTCGTCTAAGCTGCATCAAGACCTGGCATGGTATGTCACAAATTTGCAGCAACAGGCATTAAGGATATAAGGGACTCCCTTCATCATTTGGAGCAAAGTCCAGTACCTTAACCCCAGGCTCACACTGAATCCGGTGCGGGTCTGGTGCAGCTTCCTCATGTAATCCGTATCATTAAAATCACTGTTGTAGGCTCACATTAGCCCCGCACGGTGCGAGTCCAGTTGCGGGAGCTGTACGGCACTACGGAAAGAATCCGCAAGAAGTCTATCTTTTCTGGATGCCGGAGGGGGTCTGTGTCAAGCTGAATGAAGTGAATTGCCGGGTGGCATGAAGAGCCGTTGTTTTTTTAAAAATAAAATCAGTGTACAAACAAATGTAACTTGACTCTTCTTTGACAGCACAGTTGCGCTAGTAGTAAATGTAAACATTACATCACACCCGGTGACACGAAGTCGCATTTGGAGAACAAGGGACGACGAGAGACTCATCCTTGAAGTGGAAAGTCATCCCATTTTATATGACACATCCCATACTTATTATAAGGATAATACAAGAAGAGAAAAAAGTAACGTTATTAAAAATAATAAACATTAGAGGAATAAAGCGAAAGTCCAGACAAGAACATGAACCCACGTGAGCTTCTACTCTCGCGAGTGCCCTTTCTGTACCCGGCACCGGAGCCAGCCGCAGCCTCTATCTGGAACTGATGCGAGTGGCAGCTTGTGGAAAATCTGCACCGTATCCGGACTGCAACCGTACCCCAGCCAATGTGAGCAAGGCGTAAAGCAGACTATCTTGTACATAGCAACATAGAAATCAACAAATTCATCTTGTTTTCTATTCTTTGAGTTTTTATTTTGCTTGGCTACAAGGATAATTGTAAAGCTATGATGACAAATTGAGATTCATGAACAAAAAGTAAATTTAAAAAAAGAATAAGAAAATAATAATAAAAAAACCTTATTGAAATAAATGTGACCCTTTCTGGCAGTGTTTGTGTGGAGGTATTGCACCTGACATTGATTTGTGCATGCATGTGTGCCGTCCTAGCATCATTTCAGTAAACAGATTTGAGATAATCACACTGAGAAACATTAGCAGCCACCATTGTGAGCTTGCCAGTAGCTCCCAGCTGATTTATAACACATATCACAGCTAATTCCACTGACTTCCTGCCCGCGCCGCTCCATCTGCAATGCTGATCGATCTGCCTTTTGTATCTCCATAAGCCAGCCTGCCGTGCACTAATAGAGGAGGTATAAAGTTACTTTGTGACCTTAATAAAACCTTCACTTTCTACTTTAGCATGCAGTTGCCTCTTGAATCAAGCGGCTCAGCAGCATGTCGACATAAAGAGCATACAATCCCGGCTTGATCTGGACACTGTAAATCTATTTAACGTCCAGCTCCACTCCTTCTATCTGTTTTATGTTCAGCTTGCTGTGCATGATGCTGTGACACTTGTCCTCCTGTTAAAAAAAAAAAAAAAAGAAAAAAAAAAAAAGAAAACCACCAGGCCTCCTCTGTCTCAGGAGAGTGGCAGAGAGGGTGAGCACACAAGTGGAAAGAGGAGGAAACTGTTTAGTGTGTTAAAAAGAGACTTATGTTTGAGAGGTTGGTGCAATAAAGGGTTTAGTTGCCCTGCACTGATTTGCAGCAAAAATCTTTCCTGTAAAGAAAAGAAAAAGTCTGCTTGACTCAGAGGTTATTTTCTGTTCCACAGACAAATTTCTCAACAACAAACTTCTGGGAACAGATTTAAAAAAACGATTACTGAACTCTTAATATTTAGTACAGTTTTTGGAAAAATTTAGCAATTAAAAGTCCCACCATTGGGCCCTGCAACAAAGCAATAAAACTTATTTCTCTGGCACGTCTCTCGTTCCCAAAGCACAACATAGCATTTAGGTTGAATTCACAGCTGACTTTTTACGAGGGCTTTGTTCTCGCTGTTTCACGATGCAAAGGCAGTTCTGCAGCTCAGAGTGAGAATGAAAGTTTGATGAAGCACTCTCTCTTCCTTTTAGCAATTATTCACTGCAGTCCCAGAACAGAAACGGAGTGATATAAAATCTGTGCAAGGCATGTAAGTGCTGTTAATAAAAGTCAGGAGCATCGATCCCTTGTGCATCTGTGTATGCAGGACACTTGTGGTGTGAATATGACAAACTTCAGCAATCCCCCCCAAACCCCCAGACTTTTATTTTCATATGTGATTTAGTTGGAACATATTAAACCAACAGACGTGTTTTCTGCTCCACTTCTGCTTTCCAAAAAAAAAAATAATAATAATAATAATAATTGTGTCTGGGGCCTAGTCTTTGGATTTTGGTTTTCAGCATATATTCAGTTTTTCTGTTGCATCCACCTTTTGTTGGCTGTGTTAACCCTACCCAGCTTGTGCTTCGTTGTCCTGGTATATTCTCCAGTTTGTTTTATTCCCCCTAATGGTTCAGATGAGGACAGGACAGGAGACAGAAGCCTCTGGTCTGAGGACGGTTAACTTTTAATGTTAATTGGAGGTGCAAAAGGTCATTTCACAGCTTTGACTCTCAGCGGGATAAGTGGTGCAGCTGTCTTGAAATGTGTTAGATAACACTTAATGCCATTGTGTTTTTTTTTCAGCATCATTATAGCTGGAAGAGAAAGTGCTAGTGAAAGAAAACAAGCAGGATACACTCCCGGTCGAATTTATATTTTAGGGTTTTAACAGGAGAAGACATCTCTTCAAATCGATTGTTGTGGTTTCTTAGCTGAAAAAGAAGAAACTCTGTCCATGTGAAGAAATCCCAGGGTGTTTAAAAACTTGATATTCCTGTAGTTTGGCTCATAACAGCTTGAATTCACGCAGAGAGACACAGAAAGGAACACAGATTTGTTAAATGGTCCCAGCAGGCCGATTTTGGCAGCCTGTCCCCAATTCTGTTCGACGTATTAATTTTATCTGGGTCTCCAGTTTGTTATGCATTCACACTGGGAAAGAGACAAATGTAAGTAACAAAAAAGAGCCAGTATGGAGGCTAAATTTGCCTCGCTTGTTTTGGAAAGCAGAGTTGATGGACACTATTGTCCCATAATTCAATGCATAACAAGACCGAGGGAGTTAAAATTAAAAGCAATTATGGATGATGGATGACAAAAGAATAATAAATGATTCAGCTGGAATAAAAACATTTTTCTTTTTGCTTTTGTAGCTTTCTGATTTGTCAGGGGACGCAGTGTTCTAAAATGGGTTGATTGATCATGTATTTTAATTTTCTGCATTCTAATGGGTAGAATGAAGATTAGTTAATTGTAGTTAGTTTGAGCACTGATGGCTTTGTAAAAAATAAACAAAAATGAGGAGGTATGTGCAAACTAGAACTTTTATGTTAATGACAACAAATTTGATGCATTCATTGTGATTACATTGGAGGAAAGTTAAGCAAATTAGCTTTTCCTTCCAGGAGTGATCTTGATTTCAGGGTCCAGGCCGGCTCATTCATTCATTCATTCATTCATTTCACAGCACGTGTGCGCTCTCATTGATTCTGTGCTTGATCATGCCCAGTTGACTGTCAAACCACAGCCTGTTGTGAAAGCTCAAGTAGTCCACCCAAACTTGAGTCACAAAACTCTGACCTGCAAATTATTTCACCAAAATACTGGATGTGAAAGTAATTCCCATCCTGTGTGGTGCAAAGGTAATCCATCTAGAATGTTAAAACTTCTGTAAAGCAAGGAAAAATCAATTTTTGCACTTTTCAAGTAGGTGAATAAAACCTTGACTCCTTCATGGTCCATTCACAGCCCACCTGTGGCCCAAACTGTGTTGCTTTTTGGTGTGAACATCTCTTTGTTTGTGCTTCGATGCCTGTACCTGTGCTAGTTTGTTTTGGCTTATGCATGACATTATGTCAGTGTGTGACTATGTGTCTGCCCGTGTGTCAGATTGAGCTCCTGCAACATGAAGTGCTAGAGTTCGTCACGGAAGCTTGTCGACATCCATCAGGATCACTGCCATCATCTCCCTCCCTCCTCTCCTCTCTCCTCCTTCATCCACTTTTTCTCTCCTCCCCTCTTCCCTTTTCCTCTTCTTTCCTCTCCTCTCTTCCTCTTCCCTCTCAATAACAAGCTGACAAAAGTCAGCCGGATGTCAGGTGACCTAGGTTACATCCTGACAACTCCTGACAGACGCTGGATTCAACCTACAGCCAACAAGAAGATGGAGAGTCTCTCTTAGGATCAGTTTCTGCCTGAAGCAAAGCATTGTGGGTCTGCGATCTTGAAATAGTTCCTCCACTCTTGGCCAGGCACAAAGCGCCCCACAGTAAACCAAAAAAAGAAAAATAATGGCTCCATTATTGGCTGTTTCTGCAGCACATGATTATCTTTTTATAGCCAGCAGTGTTTATGTACACACATAAACACAACCACAACCACCCACGCTCACACTTCTTGCACTTTCACCCAAGCACACAACACACACACACACACACACACACACACACACACACACACACACACACACACACACACACACACACACACACACACATAAGTGCACTTTCAATAAAACCAACTTAAACAATAAAAAACACATTATGTGCGGATTAAGTTGCACTGGTAAGAAATCACATGTAATATCTGTTAAATTAATTCAATTAATCAATTAGATGGAGACAAATTCTTGCATTTTTCCTAATATTCAGCTGTAATATTAATATGAGAGGCCTACAGGTTACAGCTCCCTCTATTGATTCAGTTATCATGACTCAAGCTCAGCACAAAACAAGTTATGACTAAGCCCCATGATTCATCTCTCATATTTATTTATTCCTGCTTATTCTTTAAACGCCCTGATAAAATGTTATGTGGTTGTTCTTTTAAAGTATTGCTGCTATTAATATGTGATAGAATTGATTATTTTTTTGCTCCCTGCTTTGTGAGTAGGCTGCAGGAATTAGAATTCTACTCCTTGAATCGACACATCACCCACGTCATAAGCATCGCCCAGGATTATTTTTAGGATACTGGGCTGAAGTGCCTTGCATCCAATAACAGATGGAATAGGCTCCAGCCGCCCCAGACCACAAAAGGGGGAAAATGGTAATGGTGGGTGGAAAAGTAGGCAAAGTATGTGACTGTGAACAAAGGAATCAAAGCTTGGGTGAATAGTTAGGTTTATCATGCCTTGTGTCAGAAGAGAGACAAAAAGAATCCATTACATTTTGCTTCAGTGTCATTTGTGATTCCTGTCACAATTCTATTCTAACGAATGCAGCTAATGTATATTACTGGTTTATAACAATAAACAAAACGATAATGTCACTTAGACTGGACAAAACTGAGCTGGTCTGTGATGTCTGGGAGAAAATAAACTTTAAAACTTAATTTTAAAAAAAAAACAGCTGACGGCAAAGATTATTCCAGCTGCAGCTCTATCAGGGCTTTGAGAAAGTTAGATTGTATAATTATTATTTTTATTATTATTATTTATTTATTTATTATTATTATTTTAACATTCCAACCAGTGGGCCCTAAAACGTTAGAACTGGTAAGCAGTGACTTCCTGCCAGTGTTGGGCAGTAACATGTTAAGGCAATGATTACACTTTTACTAGCAAAGAGGAGTGTAACAAAGTACTCTTGAATTTCCAGTAATATTATTACAAATGCTCAAAAATAACTCATTACTCCCTTACTGTTGTTACCTGCAAATGAATCAAAATACAACAATACACAGATTAATTTCATTGCGCAAGGTAGATGGGTTCATGGTTGCCAGGTGTGCAGTTTTCCTGCAGAATTTTGAATCTTTTTATGTACTGCTGCAGGTAATATGGCCGATGAACCCTAGCTAGCTTGAACAATGGTGCGGTACATGTTTATGTTCGGTGGCCGGGGAATGCCCATTACTATAGTTTTGTTGAGAGGAAAGATGACTGAAACAT